>NW_023416284.1:124686787-125431787 GCF_014176215.1 Rousettus aegyptiacus
CTGTCTGTGTGTGGTTTAGGTCTTTTTCATCAGATTTGATAGTCATTGACAAGTACTAAGTGTGGTCGTTCTCTTGGTTCCACAGATAATGTCACAATTAAATTTGAGAACAAACACTGTTATTATATATTTGGCTTGTTAACGAGCCTTCTGTTCATTTGTGAAATTTGATAGTTGAGGCTTTAATGTCATTTAACAGTGGAAGAGAGGAACATACAGAAGGTATTTCCAAACTTTAGCCACATCTTTTTCTTGGGCCCTTACTTCCTGGAGGCCCTAGTTAGCTTGGGAAACCCTAGTTTCAGAACATCTTTTGCTCTGCAGAATTTCTCCAACCACCAGGTCAGCAGAACTTAAAGCTGTGCCCCAAATTATTGTTCCCTTTATTTCCACTACACATTTTCTAGAAGTTAAGAGTTTCTTGGGACTAATACCATTTGTTGGAGCAAGGTGACTCATTGTTGCTGGGAAAACTACTTTCATTTCCATAGGCTCTTTAGAAAGTGTGACAGCTTCTAACACTCCGGTTTTTCTCTTGTGCTAGTGTGGCATAGTTGTCCATGGTTTCACATCTTGAGCCACCTGCGAAGAGATACCTGGGCACAGTATACTGGATCCTAGAGCCTAGAAATTATTACAGATCCATCTGTTTTCCCTTGCATACATTTTCTGGGAGTAAAACCCACCTAGTTTATTGGTAGGAAACTTATGTTCATTCTCTTCAAGAAATATATGCAAAAACTGGCAGTCTCCTCTCTCTCTCAAGTTCTAAGAGTGAGTTACACTAAAGTGATAAGGGCTACATACCTCAGAGCCTCAGGTCACCACGGTCTGACATCTTTTTAGAAATGGCAGCTGTCGGCAGGACACCCATGCAGGTTTGAGGCAGCAGACACTTATTGGCAGCAACTACAGTCAGTATTGATGTGGCTTTGGACTGTGGCATCAGCCCTGTTGGCATCTGCTCTTTTCTACTGTTAACTGATAGCAGAGTCCTCTCAGTGGTAGAAGGCAACAGTGCTAAAGGGTCCCACAATTCTTTCAACAAAGTTCCTCCAAGTCCTCTGAAGTTGTATTGGCAAAAAGCAAGTCTATGCCAAACATTATACTCCTGTCCTCCCACTCAATTCCCTTTCATTCATTAAACTATAAATTTTGAGCTGGAAAAAAACATCCTGAAGCTCAACTCCTTATTTTGTAGTTATGAAATAGGACCTCAGAGAGGTGTTCTGATTTCTAGATGTACATAACAAATCAAGGTTAACCCAAGACTGGGAGTTTTTACCACCATTCCTCACCCCCGCAAGTCCAAGGGCATTTCTTCAAACTACATTTGCCTCAAAATGCTCTAAACATGCATCTGGCCACATCAGTTAAAGTTTTTTGTTTGTTTGTTTTTGTTTTTTGTTTTTTGGGTTTTTTTTTTGCTCTATGCAAAGGAAATTGACTCTGACTAAGCTAAACAAGGAAAAGGCATGGATTGGGTATTAGTGGATTGCTCAGAGAGTTAATGGAAGATTTAATAAATCAGGCCTTAGGCGAAGCAATTTGAGAAGCTATAGACATCATCACCTCAGAAACTTGAGACCCAAATCTTTGGGTGCTACTCTCTCTCCCTGTGGGTGTCCTCTTTAGAGTTTAAATCCCCCCAAAACATTTAACTAGCCGATCTCACTCAGTTCATGTGTCCACCTCTACATATGTGTTAGTATGTGAGAGTACATTTTATTTTTATTTTTTAAGGGTGAGGAGGCTGATTTACTATGACTGACGACTCCGGGGGAACCATGTCACATGAGGGAAATCACTATACTCAGAAGAGGGATGGCATGAGGTACTGTTTATTGATGCCCAGTGGAGAGGAGGGAATGCTGGGTGCTCAAATCAAGAACTCTATTCTACTGACACTTATACAAATGAAGTTAGAGGGGCAAATCTGACTAAAAAATTGTTCCTAAACCCACTGCAGTCCGGAAGAGGCCCTCTCTCCTGTTCACTCCCTTTTCTTTTCTTTTTCTTTTCTTTCTCTTTTTTCCTCCTCACCCTTCTTTCTCAGGTTTGGCCAATACCGAGGCAGGTGCCAGCTCTCCTTTATCCATTAGCAACATAACTGCATCAGGGTAGAAGTTAGTGTGAAGAGTCAGGAACCTGTGCCAGGCAGGTACAGATGATTTCTTTCAGAAGTCCAAAAGCACGGTGATAGAATGGCCTCGGTAGATTTCTGCATTGTTAAGTGCTTGCCTCCCCTCTTCACGCCCTGTTTCTGTCTGCGTTCAGGTGCTTCACAACAGTCAGGTGCAAGTACTATCCTGTCACTCTGTTGCCACTTCAGATGAGGAACAATTTTGATTTGCAAGGATACAGCAAACACAGACATTACCTAGGTGATTACAATAATGTTTTGGTTTTTGCTAATGAATTGTTAAATAACCACTATTATTTTTTATTAAAAGTTAAACTAATAGCAAAATGCTACATCCATTAACCCTAAAATAATGTGTTTTAATGTTTAATTCTTTATGTTAACGAGATTTTAAAAAATCTTATATAATTAAATCCTTAAAAAATTTTAAAGGCAGTTTAAAAGTTAATGGTAGCAGTGCCTGTTTAAAGAAGGGAAATTGGAGTTTCCTGCTTAGAAAATACTTAACTCTTCTGAGTTACTCTCCTTTAAAACATATCACATAGAAGGGACAATTAATATTGACCAACTGTATTAGACCTATATGAAATTAGTCTGTGATTTTTATCTTTCTTTCCTTCTGTTTTCTAAGATTATGTGGGCCATTAGAAAAAAGTTTGTCCTGTGCCAAAAGGAATGAGTGGAATGGTAGATTATTATCATGTAAGTAAAATGCTCTGCACTGAAGTCTTACATTTCTTCAAATACTTTACAGGGTTGAGTAAAGTAAAATGTATTCATTTGGGAATTCAAACAATATGAAGTATTCAGAAGAAGTCCTGCTGGTTAGATTAGAGAGTTGAACATTTATTCACCTTTTGAATGCATTTATTTATCTGTGGGACCGTTTTAACACAGTGGACTTAGAAAATGGTAGCATGGAGACAAAATGTACATATAATGATTTCTTCTTTTTTATTGAGATAAAATTTTTAAAAAACATAAAATTTACCATTTTAACTAAAGTATACCCTACCATGGATCTTAGTATGTTAACAATATTGTGCAGCTATCACCACTAATTCTAGAACATTTCTATCAGCTGATAAATAAACCCTATACCTAATTCTCCTTTGCCGCAAACCCTAGTAACTATGAATTTGCTTTCTGTCTTTGTGGACTGGCCTAATCTTAACATTTCATATAAATGGGATCATGCAATGTATATAGCCTTTGTGTCTGGCTTATTTTACTTAGCATAATATTTTCAAGGCTTATCGTTGTGTAGCATGTATCAGTACTGCCAATACATTTTACAGCTGAATAATTTTTCATTGTATATACCACATTTGTTTATTCATTCATCGGTTGATGGATATTTAAGTTGTTTCCACTTTTTGCTATCATGAATGATATTGCTACAAGTTTTTGTGTGAACATGTTTTCTTTGGGGTACATTCTTAGCTATGGAATTGCTGGGTAATATGGTAACTCTGTCTTCAACTTTCTGAGGAACCGTCAAAAATAGTGGCTACACTCTTTCACATTCCTACCAGCAATGTGTGAGGGTTCTGATTTTGCCACAATTTCCCCCAACACTTGTTATTTTTCATTTAAAAATAAGTATAACCATCCTGGAGAGTATCTCATTGTGGTTTTGATTTACATTTCCTTTATAATGATGATGAGTGTATACTAATTTTTAATTTATACCTTTATGCCAAAAGAAGCTCAAGAACTAGCACAATTGAGCAGAAAACTCAAGCAGTATAAAATTAACATTATAATGCAAGCATCATGTTAGTGTGTCACAATTTCAAATCTGTAAAATTAATGTGCATATTTCTATAGACCTCCCATTACATATATGTACAGATACATAGAAAAACAGCTTCACGGAACGCTGAAATGAGCGTTAGTATCTAGGTGAATACAACACACACCTAAGCCCTTCCTGAAAAGAAATGGGTCGTTAGGGAATTGTTAGAAGCCAATTGAATACTATACGTAAGAAGTGTCCTAGATATAAAAAGGGAAATGGAAGATTGCCTTCAATAACTCCAACCTCCTGATCATGAACCAGTTTTTTCTTCTGTAGTGCCCCATTTCTCCTTCTTATGAGATCATCAGACATCTAGGGTCCCTGGTTTCTTTAGTTTTCTCCTTTCTAAATTTAGTCCCTTAAAAGAATCTTATGGCTTTTATCTACAGGTTAATGTTGAGGTAATCCAATGTATTACAAGAACAAAAAACTTGGGGTTAGTAAAATAGTTTAGTTTGCTGCTTAATCTAAGTGGACTCCAACTTCTATGCTTGTATTCTTTGTTCTTTTTAAAGTCTTTCTCTCTTTCTTCTATTCCTGACTCGGTGTAGATTGTCCCCTGACTTTTCTTTCTGTTCTGAGTATAAGTGTCACTTTCAAATATGGGCCCCAAAGCTATGGTTTAAAAATCTGTTGCAGAGGTGTTTAAAATAATCACAAATAGATGCTGGGTGGTTTCCTCTATGATTACTTTAGGGCTTTAGAAGATGGATTCTGTGACAGCTGTTCTGGCTGTTTAGTTGTTTCTCCCTTTCTGTTACCGGTTTGTTTTTGGACATGTAAACGTGGAATTTGATTGCAAATATTCTAATGACCTTGATTTTTAAAAAACATCCAATAGTGTGAACTTTTGACAGTTTACACTTTTATGAAGCAATTTACATTATAAACCAGGAGTGTTTAACTCAGGAAAATTTCAGACAAACCTAAGATGGTTTGATGTTCCAGCAAAATATTTGCTGTGCTACTACATGGCTGATTGTCCATTTTGAGTTCTAGGAGCCTTACAGTGTTAATTACCTCTTTCGCAGATGTTTGTTGACAGTTAATGTACTCCGTTGCTACCTGTTTTTTAAGAAGCAATTATAGATTGCTTCTCTTAAATATGGGTTGTACTCTTAAATAAACAGCACACTTGCCAGAGCTAATAGAAGAGCTCTTCTTACCTTTTAACTCCCTGCACCCCCCCTCTCCAAGATGCATCTGAGTTGTGATCAATGTTATTTTGGGGCTTTGGAGTAATGTGTTTTTCTATCTTTATACTTACTTATAGGTGCTATATTTACAAAAGAGTACAAACATCTTTTCTTTTTCCTTACGCAGATGTAAACCAGTCATTTATGTAAGAACCATTGCTTGTCTTGGTTGTCTTGTTTCACCGCCTCTTTGCTGTGGATAGTTGATGTCTATATAGTCAGTGTTGGGAAGGTTCATTTGTTCTGAGGAAAAAAAAGGACACTAATCACTGATTTAAGGAAACTATATTTAAGTGTCATTATTATCAGTTAAGCTATTTTGTTTTATCTTACACTATTGTTAATTAATACTGCCTGGTATTTTGTTTCTATTCTCTACATTCTTATCCAGGAAACTACTAGCTTTTACTTTGATGATGATTGAAAGAAATGATTATGATTTGACTTATTAGTTTTTCATTTAAGGAATTCAGATAAAAAAAATTGTGAGTAGCCTAAATAAATCATATCTGAACAATTTAGAAAGTTTACCTCCAAGGAAAATAAAGTAAAATCTTTTGACAATTATTTACAGGTTGCATGGAGAAGTTGCTATGAGTAACAGATTGAGACATGAAAATTTTATTTTCTCAAGGATTACACCTCCTCCTATATTTCTGAACATCTGTTTCTTTCTCTCCCCAGTTCATCGGATCCTATATACAGGTTTTACAGTATGTATGGTTACCAAGTCATGTTTGATCTAAAAGCAACATATTACCAAACAGTTAGGGATTGATGGATATCTCAAAGGTCAAGTGTTTAAGCATTTATAAGGATGACTTGGAAGAAACTTGGAAAACTTTAAAGCCATACCAAGAATAATGAACTTGAAATGATGAACTTGAAATGAAGAATAGATAAGAAGAAAAGGTATCAGGCTGAAGAAATATTGGGGGGAGGGGAGAGAGAGAGAGAGAGAGAGAGAGAGAGAGAGAGAATGAGAGAATGAGAGAATGAGAAGGAACTACAAGGAGGAGGTGATATGTGTGAGAAGTGTTTTGAGTGAGTAGGTGTGAAAGATACAGAGAAAAAAAAGAGATTCTCCTACCTGAGTTGCCTGTCATTGGCTTAAACTGGTCCTTGGTATAATTAACAAGGAAGGTCAACTTCTTAAGGAATTTTTTCCCTGATATTTAGACTCTGAAATATTTTTTTTTCTGTTCTCTATATTTTTCCTCTATGTGCATATAAAATTCATGTAATCTAGGGTATGATTTCTTCATAAAGTTCTGAATCATTGGGAAAAACATTTTCTTTTAAAATTTTAAATATTAACAAAAATAAATAATGATAACAAACTGTTACTAAATCTTGGAGTAGTTTTTTACAAAATATAAAAATGTAATATAATATTGCAAAGTTAGTGTAAATAGATGTACCAGACATCAGCTGGCATCTCTGCTTTTATGGAAATGATGTCATGTATAACATTACCCTCTAAATCTACACCATTGATTGTAACTGCCAGAGCTAAGGATATCTATAAGTATTCATTTATATTTTAGGAAGGCAGTATAAAGTAAAAGCATATACTTTGGCATCAGACAGGCTTCAGTTCAAATTCTGGCTCAGTAACTCCCTATATGTGTAAATTTGGGCACGTTATTTAATTTTTTGAACCTGTATTTCCTACTCTATAAAATAAATATAATGTTTATAAAGTACGCACAGTTCCCTGGGTCCAGTAATTGCTTGATAAATGTTGTGTAGAATAATGACTATTATCATCCTATTTCTTTCCTTCTCTGTTATTTAAAAATAATGAATAATTCTCCTCATCTTTTACTTTACTGTTCTGGTTGTCTTGACATTTCTTCCCATTTATACATCATTTAGCAGGATTTTGGATGAAATAGAAGATTCATCAATTCTAGAATATTTGGACTGAAAAAGATCTTAAGTGGCTATCACATTCATCCTGTTTCAAAAACAGTAAAATGCTAGAAAGTCTCAAGACTAAAAGGGATTTTTCTCTGCATAATTTAAAGAATAGAATACCTATGACCACTTTTGGTAATATCATGTGTAGTTTAGATTTCTCTTTTTTCAGTCAATCTATTTACTAAAAAAGTGTGCATTCCTATCACATAATGATTTTGGTGTAAGTTGTAAATTCTTTGCAATTGCCTATCTGAATGTAGAACACTAACAATTATTCTTCAGCTTGCTTATTCTGTTCTGGTACCACTGACCTCCTCTATGGTCTTAAACAAGTCTCAGGGCCTTTGCACTTGCTGTGGCCTCTGCCTGGTATGCACTTTCTCAGATACTTGCAGTGCCCACTGCTTCACCTCTTTCAAATGTCTTTGCTCAATGTCATTTTCTGAGTTGCTTGATCTGATCCCCCTACTTAAAGTTACACAGTCCAGTGCTCCCAGTCTCTCTTAATCGGCCCTGATTCTTTCTACAGCACTAACCTAATCATCTTCCAATGCACTCTTCCAATGCAAATATTTAAAAATATTTGTTCGTTGTCTTTCCCTCTTCCTCATCAAATGATTCCAGGAAAACAGAGTTTTGTTTGCTTTTATCCACTGCTGTATTTCCAGTACCTAGAATATTGTCAGTTACCTAGTGACAACTGAATAAATATTCATTGAGTGAATGAGTAAATACATTAATAAATGCAGAAATACATAAATAGATTCAATGTACTAGCTTGTGCATCTGGAAATGGTTCTAATTGATTATTTGGCTGATTGCCTTAAACCTGGACTAATCAATGGAATATGCCAAATGAAGTTAAAATGACAGAAATAAATTGATATCTTGTAGAAGGATAAATCTAAAGGACTTAGGTAGATTTGATATCTCCTAGCTTTGCTCCTCAAGAGAATATAGAAAACACTTTCTTCAATAGACATTAAGAAATTCACTGGCAAGAGGAGCGCAGCATTCTTGAAAACGACTGCAGTGGCTGTCATCTCTAGTGGGAGCTATAATACCACATATATTGGCATCTCATATTGGCTAAGGTCAAATAGCAGCACTTAATTAGCCAAGCAAAATGGTGTTGTTCCCACAATTATCAGCAGAATGAGAGTGGTAATAATAAGGTTTAACATGTAGAAAACTTTGGAAGTGTCTGATTGACCAGGGGGATTCTAGAATATTCCACAGAAGTCTTACTTAACAAACAAACAAACAGACAAACCTCTAAGTTTGGCAGTGGCTCAAAAAATCACCACAGTGGAAATTTTTGGCCTCTTCCACACTTGCCTATGCTGAATCAGATCATAGACTCAGAGTTCTTGAATAAAGGAAGTTTTGTCTCATTAAGGAAGGATCCCATAGTAGTCTTAAGTACATCTTCTAGTAATTTATAGAGAGCGTATTATGGTGATTAACTTTATTATTTGATCCGTAGATAGCAGAATATCAAAACTGGCTTGTGACTGAACTAGATACAGAAGGACTGTATGGTGACTGAATAATTCTGAATATTCACTTGAGAGAAGAGGAGTCACATGTTTTCATTTGGAATATAAGTATTATCTTTATGTTGTTGTTATTGCTATTGTTTGCAATTATATGTATAGGAAGAAGGTTGTGTTGGGATAGAAAAGTCAAAAGAGTATATTACTAATGATAATGTATCTTGCTCCCTCAACAACCATCGCTATTATATTGTAGCTTGTGTTCTATATTAGTTATTTTTGAATCTCAGTATAACTCCTATCTCTTGTTTATTAAATTTTTCTATTCTCCAAAGTCTTCAAGTAGTCAATGCCATACAATTCAGTCTTTAATTATATGCCATCTTAGTCTTAAGTAATTTTATATATAAGTGCTTTGACTCTCTTTAAGATCATATTATTTGAAGATGAGAATGCCATTTATGCCATGCTCAATAACCTCTGAACTGTTACTCTACTGTAACTTCCATTTTCATGGTATTTATAATATTTCACACTCAGTTATAATTTATACAAGCAAAGACTCAGCAACTCAATCATAACAAACCAAATAGACAAGTCTTGACATCCAAATTCTGAAAGTCTTGGAAAATTGAAATGTCTCGGCATTTCTGGAAAGAGATCAAAGCACCCATTCTTTATTTTATAAAACCAACCAGCAGAGGGAGTAAAAGACATATATAGTGCCCCATTTTCTGCTGGGGGATCTTCCTAGGATGGTTACTGTCTAGAGCTAGGCTATATTTTTAATATATATTACCCCTCATCCCAAAGCAAAAATTCTGCTGTATAATTACTTACCGCCTGTGAAGTCAGTTCTAAGAGATTCTACCTGCAGGCTTTCTTTCTATGATCCTGTGTCCCATGAAAACCTTGAAAGCTAACAGGTGAAAACTCAGGACTAAAATGTTAGGACTTTGAAACTCTAGGTAGTTTAGGAACTAAAGCAAAAGAATTTTGAATAAATTTAAAAAATTATTTTTTCTAGCTGTTACTTAGGATAAACGATATTGATGAATTTCTTCTTTGTTTTGTGTTATCTAAAACCTTTCATCACACATACCTAGAATGTAGGTTTTATTACATTCAAAATAAAATCTAATTTTCTGTGTGATTAGAAAAATAAGAAAGAGAAGTTCCCTCTGAAAAGAATGTTTAAAATATATGCATAAATACATGTGTAGTATATTTGCTATATATAAGCTGTGTCTACAGTTTTATCTAAAATGTCTTTTAAAACCTAATAGATCGAAAGAGCTTCTCATTATCCTGGACATTTTGGTTTAGATAATACTGTCAAGTATAATCATGGAGAAGGCCAAATAGTTCTATGTGGCTCATAGCATTCATTGCAAAGCTTTAACAATATCATGTCTTGCATTCTTTGGATGAATTCAATATGAAGGCTCTTTGGATGTATAATATCTTATTTCAAAAACTGTCTTTTGAATTTAATAAAGTTACATTAAAGTCCTGCCATAAGGGACGTAACGAAGCAAAAAAGAAGAAAAATCTGTGATAGTACAAAGCTAATATGGGTTTAATATGAATCATTTTGTTCACATACTGAAGAATATTAGGAAAAGGAAGGATTATAGCCCATTTAATTTTTAAAGAGAAGATAATTATAAATAATAACATCTGAGTAGTTTCTTTTGTGTTGGAGACATATAAACTTTTCCCTAATGAACAGTAACACAGACTATAGGGATTTTCAGATATCATGGCATGGTAGTTATCTTCATCATTCTTGTAATTTTTGACTTTAGATAGAATTAGGTTTAGTTATTTGAGTTGATCTTCAAAAGCAATTCTCAAAGAAATTTTCCTGACTGAGGCTAATGAGATTATTTTTATGAGGAAGTAGATTGGATAAGTTTTTGCGTGAGTATATGTTTGTGTCTCTATGACTGACCAACAAGGGAAATAACTTTAAAATTTGCCTCCTCAAGGAAGAAACAAATTTTCTAACTATTGTGAAAGTCTTTTTTCCCCATGTTGTACCTTTCTGTCCTACAGTGAATTAGTTCTTGTGGCCATTTGTGAATTGGAATGTGGTCTTTCCATGTGCTGGGGGCATAAAATAACAGGATAACTGGACCTCCATGGGGAACAACCTTCTGTCTTCTGGCCGGGTAGTGGGTTGTGCAACTCATGGAAAGAGCAGCATTATGGCTTGATTGTTTTGTAAGAACATTCATAAGAGAAACAAATAAATCAATTTTGGCATTCATTTCATTACAGACACTAACAAAGCAAAGTTTGAAAACTCAAAGTCAAAAGTATCTTTTACTTTAAAGGAATTTAAACCCCTAGGGAGATTTCACTGTCCGGTGCTTCTTGGTCATGTAGTTTTTTTTTAAAAAAACATTGTTTTAGATTTTTTGGTGGAGTGGTATGGATAACATTTGAGCTTGTTGAAGTAACTCACAGATTGGGAGAAAGTGCTGGAGAGGGCTTGGACTGGTGTAGTTCAGTGAGTTGGCTTGGACTAGTGGTCTGGAGATGTCAGTTCTGGACCCAGCTTTATCACTCTATGATTGCTTGTCTTTGGCCAGTTCGATATGTTTGTTTTCTTATCTGCTTCTTTTTACAGAACAGCATGACTAAGTAAAGGAACTTAGAAAATACCTAGCATTAAATTGAAATTCAAGCTATCTATATAAAAGTTATTTGTTGATGTTAAAAATACTAAAGTAGATGATAATTATGGCTATTTAAATGCAGTTTTATTATATTCTATAATATGTAGTTTGAAAATAATAACATTTAAGTAGGACTAAGCCAAAGCACTCTGACCTATGTGAATCAGGTGAAAAAAAAACTCAGTGTTTATTAAAAACATTCATGGTGATTAGAGAGATGACCTTAATAGGTTATCAAATTCACAACTTCTCACGATGGAGCAAAGTTAAACCAATTCAATTAAAGAGATTTTCCATTGTTTACAAATACTGCCAGAGCCAACCAAGGCTCTATCCAATAAAAGCATTTTCAATATTATGTAATTCTTTCTTATGTAATTGTTGACTTTCAGGTCACACAAGCATGGGGATAAATTAGAATATTATGATTGTCGAAAATTGGCATTTCTGTGACCCTGCTCCTCTTCACTGTTTAAGACCACCCTCGCTTGCATGTCTATAAACAGTTATAGCGTTCTAAAGATGCGTGTCATCAACAATCAGCAAAATTATTCTTTAATTACCCAGTGGCAGCCTATGTTCTGTTTTCTTTCTCTCTTACCTTGACTCTATATAGTATGTTTACTATATTCTGGTATCAAAAACAGCAACCTTGCTACCAATGAAAAGTTGCAGGTGATTTTAGAAGTTACAGCGTTTGTGCACAGGCTTCCAGTGCCTATTGCTGAGTGTGTTGATGAATTTATCATAGCATCAGCCACCAATCCCTCTTACTGTGGGGGATAAGACTAGCTGCAATGCTGCAGTTGTCTTGTGTGCTCCATATATGTGCCAGCAGTTCTTGTTTTCACTTGTTCTTAGTAGATACTTCCATGTTCTGGTACTTGGCCATAAGTCTACAAGCTCTGAGCCAAGGGGAATATAAGTGACTAACAGTGTGATGTCCTCATTGTTATATTTTTCTTTGATTCTGGCACATCAGCCTTGAACTAAATATGTGTGCCTCTGTTCCTTTTTTTCTGTAAGTTTTATCCAGGATTGGTTTCAGTCTCCTGTATACTACTCCCTGGCAGGTGCATGTTAAAGCCCTGTTAGACATGGGTGAATATTTTTAGTCTTAAATTGATATACCTACTATATGCAAAATACCCCAATAAAATCTATCCTGCTAACTTTAAGCCTTTTCCTTTAGTTTTGTTCTTAGAGAAAGAGAAGACTCTCTGTTTTACATTAGTACTTCAAACACTTTCTGTACTTAGTACCCTTATGGACAGCCCTCTCAACCATCATTTCTGCAAAAAAGTCAATCTCAATATTTTTAAATAAGTGTTTGTTTGTTTGTTTATTTATTTATTTATTTATTTATTTATTTTTATTTTTTATATAGACTCTTATCTTTTTGGTTGTAAGCTTGAAGTCTTCAATATATTAACACGATAGGACACCTTATTCTAAAATGTACCCTTTTTTCTTCCACGAGGTTTCTTTGTCAAGCTTAAATGACAAGATGAAACATTATTTATGGGTTCCTAACATAACCCCCTTTCTCAGTATGCCTGGTGTTTTTGGAATCACACAAAGCATACATGCCTTTTAAATGATACATAAGAATGAAGTGTTATAGCAGGCTCCTGGTTTACCCTGGCTTTTAGTTTCTTGAGAGATGCCAGAGTTGGCCAAGAAACTTCTTTTTAAAAAGAAGGAAAAAATTCCATGGAAGACAAACATAGATCACTTTAAAAATCATTTTTCTCTCATTTCTATTCATCTCTTCCAGCTATAAATATCAAAGCCTACTTTCAAAAGGTACACATAACATATTTGTATTGGAATATAATAACAGGGATTTTTAGAACCATCAAGACATTTGACAAATATCAGTTTGAAACAAATGATTTTATTTCTGGCTGAATAAAATCACAAGTTGACATCGAATTTATATATGTCTCTTAAAAGCGATGTTAATTCATCAGTGAATTTCGGAAAGCAGATTGACACGTTTTGTCAATAGATTTTTTCTCTAATTTATCTTAGCATATCTTGAAGGGTCTTTTCTTCACACTGACCCCATGAGATGTTCTGGGGAAGAAGGCTTCCATGGTCTATGAGTTTAGAAAAAAACCTTATACCATATTTTCAGAAATCCTGCAGGAAAAGAAAAGAGAAGAGAAGAGAAAAAGAGAGAGAGAGAGAGAGAAAGAGAGAAAGAAAAGAAAAGAAAGAGAAAGGAAGGAAAGAAAAGAAAGGAAAGAAAGAAAAGAAAAGGAAGAAAAGAAAGAAAAAAGAAAAAGAAAGAAAGAAGAAAGAGAAAAGAAGGAAAGAAAGAAAGAAAAATGAAAAAAATTACTTAACTCATTTAACCCACCTAGTCCCAAAGTAATTGAACCACGATAGTCACCTTTTGTTTTAAACAGGAATGCAGTTAACACCTTGTGGAATAAATACACTTCAGTAATTATTGCTCTGTTTTAACTTTTCAACTAACATTTTTTACTATGTGGATCATTTATTCCAATTATCCCTTCAATAAATATTTCAGCTATTTCACTGATTTTATTCAGTCAACTAGGAGTTTTGATATGGCTTATGCATATAGCCTCTTTGTACTCACATTTTCATATGTATTTTTCACACATCTTTGGCAAAATAAGTGTTTGAATTAAGTTTTTATCATAGAGTAATGCAAAAGAAGAATCTAAACTTACATTTCTTAGGTGAGGCCTAGGCACTTTCTTAGGACCAGAATAGTGCTAAGCCTGGCTGTCTCTTGCCTGGGAAAATAGAAAATGTGCAGGATATTCAAAGAATGTACAAGCAGTCAGAAAAACACTGAAGTCAATAGCTGCAAGAGACTGTAGATATCATCCAGTGTTAGTTTCTCATTTTGCGCCATTAATCGAAGGCACAGATTATCAAAGTGACCGGGCTCAGGTTAGGCATCAGTTGTAGCCAAGCTGGATTTAAGCGTGGCTTCCTGACTTTTAGTCCTCTGAGTTTTCTGCTAAATTTGGGTCTGCATAAGACCTCTGTACGGTAGTTAGAGCTCGTCTCAAATTCACCTCTGCTATTTTTACCAAGATCAAAACTCTGCCAACTGTCGTACTTGGTTTCAAAATGCACAGCTGTAGAGCTGAAAATGCATAACGTGTGGTAAAAATTTCTTCCAAATATTAAACTCCACCAAATTATTTCTAAATAAAAATGTGGGGGATGTGTGTGATGGTAGTGGTGGTGATAGAGTGGGTAAAGAAGGGAAATGCATATTCTAATTGGCTTAACTGGGTTAGAAATACTCTTGTTCCAGGCTTCCCGAAAAAAAATAAAATAAGCAAAACTATCATCCTATTCAAATAATTGTTGAATTGTTGAGTATTTAAAAAAATCTTATCTGCTTCGAAGAGCTGTTAAATAAGCTGTAAGATGGGTTGGTGGTGAAAGATGAACGGGTAACAATTATTTTCCCATATCCTTACTGACTTGGATGATACTGTCTTTGCTACATATAACCCAACTGAAAATACAGATCCAATAATTAATGTCTTGGCTACGTCAAAATGGCAGGCAGGCAATGTTTATAACTCGTCTCTCTGTTTAGTATTTCCCTCTGTTTCTAGATGAATGTTAGTATCCTCTTAACCTATAAGCTAAATCCTTTCACAGGGAATACAGATTTTATTGCAATTACCTGGAGGAATTTTCATTCAAGTATTTGTTGGAATTCCTTTGGGATGAGTAGAGGTTTTAACAGGGGAATGAGTGCTACAGAATTATGTCCAGATGTGTACAAATATTTATGGCAACAGTCACAGCAATCAAAATAATTGATGCAAAGAAAAACAATTACTAAACAAATAGGATGTTGTTTGGATACAGTAGGATAGTCCATGGCTTTCTGCGCAATTCCTCTGCATTGTGGCTGCATTTTTTAAATCTCAAACAATCAGAAAAATTTATGAAATTGGAAGGTGGTTACCAAGAACTGGTATGCATAATTAGCATCCTTTTTCAAGAGCAAGGATTCTTCTTAAAAAAAATAAAAGGAGAGAATTTTATTCTGGCCCACTTACCAAAACATGGCATGATACTTGACAATTATAAAGTATAAATAATAACAAAAAGTTACTTTTGAAAAATGCCTGTGTAAGAAACTGTCATTTACTAATCACTATAGCATTGACATGAATTAGAAAAATAGTGGTAAAGTATACAAGAGGAATAATATTTATTTTATTTACAAGGAATCTTGGAGTTCATATACATTTACATATTTTTTCTACAGTAAATCTAATTCCCAGGGATTTAGCGTTCAGAGTCTGGGAACTCTGAATTTTAGCATAAAGACAATGCTTTGTGTAAGGTTTGCTGGCTTTACCACTGCTCCCTCTTCTAGAACTCTGGAGAAAATACTCTTCCTGAAAGCCACTTTAGACTCTTTCTTAGTCACCTCTTCCCCACATGACACTAATTTCACCACTCCCTGTCACCACATGCACAACAACTACCAACTGTGTGTCTCCTTAGTGTCTCTTGAATTTGTTTTTGAAACCAGGGTTATTGCAGCAAACCCTTTGCTAGTTTCCCTTTCTCCATTTTTGACGTATTTAATCTGTTTTTGAAACAGCTTCCAGAGTAATGTGTCTGTAATAATAAAATGCATTGACTGGTTACTATATGCCAGGCATTTAACATCCATCAGGTCATTTAATTCTCATAGTAATATCGTTATTCTATTTTGTTAGGTAAGAAAATTATGGGTGAGAGAAGCCAAGTTGCACAAGGGTCACACGACAGTAAGAGGCAAAGCCAGAAGTTAAACCCTCAAGGGTCTGAAATCCAGTTTGCCTTTCTATTACACTTTGCTGCTTCTTTAAGCCAATCAGATTGTGTTACAATTAGTGATAGTTTTGGTGTTTCTATTATTCATGAAATTGTCAATATAGGAAGACAACGATTTTATTAGCACGCTCAGGTAATGCTGAGTAAAACAGTAAGGAAAAACTATGTAATGTAGTTTTTTATGGCTATTTTATGGTACTGACTGTTAATTAGCCCATTATGAAACCAGAGGTGTTTCAATGATGCAGAAAGACAATGAATGGTTGACTTGTAGGTTAGAGGTGTGTGAGTGGTAGAGAGCTTTAGATCTTTAATTAACTATGGTTGCTTAATTCAGTTGATTGAAGCACCATATGAATGTAGTCACATTTATGAATTCAGTTCCTGTGTGGGCCAGTTTATTTAGTCATGCTTACACTGTTAACCTCAGCCCACCTCCATGCTAATGCATACTATTAGCTGCAAGCAAAGTACAGTATGAGTGGAAAAGTGCAAATCCCTCATCACACTTGGGAAAAATTACCCAACATGCATGTTCTGTTGATACTGGCAGGGAAACAGGACACATTATTAATCTTTGATTGTTTTCAGCTCTCCTGACAAATTCATTGTCACAAAAAGCCACAAATCATATACAAATTTGAATTCAATTTAAAAGTTGCCTTAACTGCATTTTAACAAATCAAGCACTGCAATTAATAGATTTAGTTGAAAATAGAAAATAAACTACATTTGACTCTTGAACAACATGGGTTTGAACTGTGGATGTCCACTTAAACATGCTTTTTTTTTTTTTCAATAAATGTGTACAGTACTGTACGTGTATTTTTTCTTGTGATTTTCTTAATGAAATTTCCTTTTCTTAGCTTTCTTTACTGTAAGAATAATGTCTATAATACATATAATTTACAAAATATGTGTTAATTGACTGTTTATGTTATTGATAAGGCTTCTGGTCAATAGTAGGCTACATTAGTAGTTAAGTTTTGCAGGAGTCAGAAGTTATACACAGATTTTTTTAACTGTGTAAAAGGTCATTACCCCTAACCCTAGCATTGTTCAAGGGTTAGTGTATACTGATAGACTCAGTTTTATGAAGAAAAATACATTCAGTTATTTAGATAGGAATGGTTAATAACTACTTGAGTTTTAATTCGAGGTGTTCACTTATTTCTGTTTCTTAAATACTTTTCATCTGAGGTGAATGATGCTGATTTATGTTGCTAGGTTCATTTTTATATATTTGTTAAAGGCTATCATAAGTGGAGAAAAATAAAGGAAACTCAAGTTAGTATTTTTCAGACTCTTCTTTTTTCAACGAAAGTAATAAACAACCCGCGTAAATAAATCACCATCATTTCTGAGGTGTGATAACTGAAATATTGATTTAATGTCTGTTTATGATACTGTTGCTCTAATATTGTCACTCTGTACCACTGTTGTGAAAGAAATGTTCTTTCTTTGTAAGATTATGTAATATAGGGGAATGGGTATAATTGTTTAATATGTATTTATTGAGGTTCTACAAAATAAATGCATATTTTTTGGGACCTATTCCCTGGGTATACGATTGTGAGCCAAAAGAGGACATATTCTTTTCCTTATGGAAGCTTAGATTATAGTGGGGATGATAGGCATCGATCAAATAATAATGTCTTAAAGAAATATTTATTGAATATAGCTAAGTACCAGGCAGTTCTGTAGGCACTGAGGATACAGAGAAAAAAAGGACATACAAAAATTCCTTGTTTCATTGAGATTACAGTCTTATGAGCAGAAAGAGTTTATCGACAAGCCAAAAAGTAAATAAATAAATAAATAAATAAATATATATATATATATATATATGATTTAGATGATGATAAGTGTCATAGGTAAAAACAAAGCAGGATGGTAATATAAAGAGTGGTGGATATATGGGTACAATTTTAAATAAAGTAGTTGGTAAGGCTCTGCTGAAAATGTGACATTTGAGAAAAGAATAGGACAAGAGGCCAAAAGCCCTGTTTCTATGGGAGAGAGAAGAATAAGGTTAAAGTTCTCTGGCAGGAAGATCCTTGGTGTATTCTCAGACTATCGAAGAAGCCAGAGAGGTCAAGGAAGAGTGAGCAAAGCAACAACTAGTATGAGATGAAGTCACAGATGTAACAGGAGGCCAAGGCACGTATGGCCTAAGTAAGACGTGTACAGAGGAAGATGGGGAGCCATCGAGGGTTTTTGTGATCTGCTCTAGGTTTTAGTAAGATTATTCTGGGTTCTAGGTTGAGAGGAGGCTGCAGAGAGGCAAGAGAGGATCAGGGAGAAATGTCTTCGATCCAGAAAAATGTGATGGTGGATTGGACCAGGATGGCAATAGTGGGAATTGTGAGAATTGGTTGGTTTCTCTCTCTCTATATATATTCTATTCTTCCCAGTAAGTGGAGTATGTCATTGATTCTATTTTTGGACAAAAGGTTAGGTTCATATACCATTTCAAAATATTTCTTAGTATATGTTTTATGCTTGAATGTTAGAAAAAATAATCTGTAAATTACCAGCAGATAAATCACATCTTATCCTCTCATTGAAAACTATCCAATGCGTTCTAACCCTATTTACACTAATTCCAAACCTTAAAATGACTTGGAAGGCCAATCCAATCTATTACTGTGCTGTCCAGTGTGGTAGCTACTAGCCACATGTGTCTATCAAGCACTTGAACAAGGCTAGTCCAAAATGAGATGTGTTGTATGTATAAGATCAACAACAAATTTAAAATCTTAGGAAATAATGTAAAATATGTTATGATTAATTTTGCAAATAGCGATTACATACTGAAAGGATATAATCTAGGAATTATAGTAAAAATATAGTGTTAGTATTAATTTTACCTGCTTCTTTTTACTTTTTAAAATTATGACTATGAGGACATTTAATGTTATAAGTCTGGCTGAAAGTTTTGGCTCACATTATATTTCTGTTGGAGAGTGGTGCTTACATTCTCTTTATCTGACTTTATCTCAACTATTCTCCTTGTTCACTGCCTCAGTCACACTGGATTTCTTTGATATCCTTGAACTTGCCAGGCTCATATCTGCCTCAGGGTCTTTGTATTTTTTTATCTCCCTTTTCCGAAATGTTATTCCCTTAGAATTTCCCTTATCTTTCTCTATTATTCATGTCTCAGCTCAAATTTCCTGTCTAAGATAAGCATTTGCTGACTATTCCAACTAAAGATCTGTTCACTCTAAATCTCATTTCATTAAAATTTTTTTATATAATTTATTCCTGGATGAAATATCTTTACTTATTTATGGCCAATCACCCTCTAGAATGGGTGATATGGGGAAGCCGAGATCTTAATTATTTTTTTGACCACTATACCTCCAGAACATTGTTTGGCATATATTAGTTACTTGTTAAATGAAAAAATAATTAAGCACTATGCATTAGAAGAATTTAGTGCCGTAAGGTCATACAGAAATATGTAGATTTGACATGGTCTAGGAAAATCGGGAAGTCTTAATAAGAAGTAAATTTTGATTTGAGAAGTAGAGAATGAATAAAAGTTAACCAGAGAATTATAGTAATTTTCCAGAGAGGGAAGAGCATCCCAGGTAGAAGAAATAGAATTAAAGGAAAACTCACTAATGAGTAAGCGATCTGACAAAAAGAAATAAGTACCTAATGAAAGTTAAAAATAAAGGTTCAGTGTGGATAGGGGAGAAATGTAAGGAAGCATGTTACATTCAGGGCCTCACATTATCTATGTGACATGTAGTTTCTTATCTAAGACAAAGTAAGTTGTATTATTGTCATTTAAAGATTAGGGAAATGAGGTATGACAAAATTAAGAAACTCACTTAAGGTGAATTTCTAAACAGGAACAGCTCTTTGAAATATGGGTTTTCATAGTGATTAAAACAATTATAACTTTTATTAGCTGTTGAGAGCACATGTTCATATAGCAATGTAAAAATATATTAATGAGTATTTGGTAAATTTGAACAGGCTTTTACCATTAGCATAGTTTGTGTTGTACAATTAAGTTACAGTTACATCTCTCATTTTGGATAACATTCATTGATTAACAATAAAGTGACAAAAGGTCATGCCTTTAAAAAGAAAAGGGTAAGAGAAGAGATTCTAACCTTGAACCATCTGACTGCAAAACGATAACTTCCCAATATTTTATGTTGTCTCTAACTCCCACAAAGTTAATGTTTATGAAAATATATACACTAGGTTTTGGAGTTTTGGGTCTTTGGCTCTTCAACAATCAGTGTATTTGGTTGCAAGCAGCCAAAACAGCTCTCTAAATAAGATTAAAATGGAATTTTGTTGGAAGTAAATTGGATAGCTCATGAAAGCAATGGGCACTGGAGCACCAAGCTCAAAAAAAATGGCAAGCACCAGGGGAGGCCAATAGCACTCAAGACCATTCTACAGCAATGCTTAGGACATCACTACTTGTGCTGTTACATTGAAGAGTAGCTTCAATGTAGCTATGACTCAATTCTGAAGAGTAGCTATGACTCAACTCTACCTATTCCTGGGTACTTACTGCCCCGTGGATATACTTTCAAGTGTGCCAACCTCATAATGAATAATCTAAAACTTTTTCTGAGACTTTAGGTCATAACCTCCATATTTCAATCCTCTCTAGAAGTACCTGATTGGCTAGACCTATCTGGATCTGGAAGAAGCCACTTTGGTTTTCATGTTGGTGGCCGAAGCCTCGATTCCCATTTGTTTTAGAATTCACACCAGATGGAAAGGGTGTTGCTTGTTGGACTTTCAGAATGACAAACATTTACCACAGTTCCCTGCTTTGGTTGCCACAATCAACATATTTTTTTTTTTTTCCACTTAAAATTTCTTCTATTCCATCTGAAGGCTTTTGCCTAACCTATTACAATTTGGGTTATATGGTCGTATGTATCTCATGATAAGTGTTCAGTCTTGACTAGGCCAGTTATAATACATGAGCATTTTCTTAGAAGGAGAATAGTAGTTTTTGAGAAGTTCATAAAATTGATGGAATCCTAAAGAACTAGACTTGGAAAATGGGCAAGAACCAACAGACATAAAAACAATCAAGGATGCGGCCATAGGAGTAGCCCATTTGTGATGCCAATACAGGTGCCATTACTATTAGCCATTTGTTGCAGCTGCCGCTGGACTCTGCTCCCAAGGAAGACTAACCATCATGGTACAATATTTTCAATTTAGTGCCAGGTACTACAAATAATGCAAATTGTGTCAAGGCTGCAAATAACTAGCACCAGGATAAAGTCCCAAGTTTGAGTGTCTGACTTGTCAGGCCTCAGAGTTAGGAAAGGGAATATCTTACCCTTTAGCTTCTTTAGTCAGTTCAAGATTCAAATAAAACGGCATCTGGGCAACCCCAAATGATAGATGTTTACTATAACATATTTTTACTTGCATTAATATTTAGAGTTTTAAAAAGTTTAAGTTATTAACTTTTCTTTGTATTTTATGCCACTTTGTTGAAAATAAAGTATTTCCAAATTTGTGAATTTATGAATTGAATGTGAATTAACATTTAAATAATATTTGCACTGGAATTTTTCTAGTTATTTATTTACTCAATAAAAATATTTTTTAAAATCAACATTCAAAACCATTTATATAAAAGGTTTCTTTCAATATTTTGATATAAAATTCTTTTTAGGATATGCCACGATCACTTCTTCCCCAACATTAGGTTAGAGATTTTAAGTTCAAACATTTTTCTAATCAAACAACTACCAATAAATAATTTTAATGCTTAATAATTAAATTGATGAGGTATCCAGCTTTTAAGTGAGAATAGGTGATTTATTAAATTTTGATGTGGTAATTATAAGTTCAAATATAACATAGGGTCAGTTGTAATTAGCTCACAACCTTGAAAAATTAAACAAAATGATGATAATCTTATTTTTAAGGAAAGCATCTTTTACTACATTTGATACATTTTTAACTTCTCATACCATCAAAAATGGTGGTGAACAAAATGATATAACTGTTTGATGATTTTATTAGAACACCTTATGTATTGATTTATTGTAACAATTTAATTGATATTCAATGTGAAAAAATATTTTTAAGTCTCAGGTTCTATTTGTCTATTTGTGTTGTAACTGTCATCAAAGACTTCCATCTGAGGGATGATTCATATAGTCATCAAAAGGATTTTAAAATGATTTCATTTAGTTTTCTATTATAAATGTAGTATATACTCAGTATAGAAATTTAGAAAATACAGAAAAGCAATGAGACAAATAATCGGTTATGTTCCCGCTTTCCATATATAACCACTATTGACATTTCGATATATTGCTTTTCAGTTTTTTTTTCCTATGTCTACCTCTATGTACATGTGTGCATGCATATGTGCGTATATTATTATGCGTGTTACCTAACAACCTGCTTTTTTTCCCCCAGAGGATATGCTCGTGAAGCAAGAAAGGGGCCTTGGACTACAGACATGTTTAAAAGGTATGTCACGAATGCTGA
The DNA here is from genome assembly GCF_014176215.1 of Rousettus aegyptiacus. Lineage (NCBI taxonomy): Eukaryota > Metazoa > Chordata > Mammalia > Chiroptera > Pteropodidae > Rousettus > Rousettus aegyptiacus. The sequence continues at coordinate 124,709,368 of NW_023416284.1, forward strand.
CTTTTTTCATTTTAGAAGCTAATTTTTGTTTGGCTTTGCCTGGTGTAAGAATATACAAGTGAAATTTATTACAGGGCCTTTCTGGCAAGATCCATCCCTAGGGTCATTCAGAGGCTGTGCTCCTCAGTTATAGATTTTCTGCTTCCTGGAAATCCTCAGATCCTTCTCTGTGATACCAGATCTCTGCTTCTTGTAACACCACACCTCACCACTGCCAACACGATCTGTTGTAATGAACATTTTTTTCCTTGTGTTCTTCAGGATTCTTAATCTCACTGTCTTTTTCCTGAATCAAATACACTCAATTTTGGCTTCAAGTTAATTTTCCATCTGCTTTATCCCAATGATTTCTGAGTTTATTCAGTGGTGAGAGCATTGGATTGTTCTATTTCATTCTTTATCACACTTTAGGAGGACAGATTATCTAACTGTTCTGGGCCTCAAGTTCCTCATAATTAAAATGAGAATTTAGGGTATATACTCTCTAAGGTATTTTCCAGAGCTAACATGAAATATCTATATGTCTATAAAATGAGTGTAGAAGAGTGGAAAGGGCCTGGGCCATGCATCAAAGAAAGCTAGGTGCAAATCTTGGAGCTCTGTGACTTTTGCTTTGCAGCTTACTGTTTTCAGACTTGTATTTTCCTTTTCATTTGTTTTTCATTTTGTTCCTCTGAATAAATTCCACTGCCCTGTCTTTGAGTTCGCTGATCCTTTCTTCCATTTCTTCTGGTGTGATGTTGAGTCCCTCTATTGAATTATTCAGTGCAGTTATTGTATTTTTCACCTCTGTGTTTTCTTTTTGGTACATTCTTATATTTTTTATTTCTTTGTTGAAATTCTCATTTTATTGCTGCACTGACCTCAGTGAACATCTTTATGATGATTACTTTGAACTCCTTGTTAGGTAAACCACTTACCTTCATTTGATTAAGGCCTGTTTTCGGGGTCTTGTCTTATTCTTTTGTTTGGAACATATCCCTTTGTTTCTTCATTTTTTCTTTCTTTTTTTTTTTTGACTCTATGTGCTGATTTCTGTGCATTCAATAAAACAGAAGCCTCTCCCAGTCTGGAAAGAGTAACCTCTGTAGAAGATAAAACTTGTCCTTCACCCTGACTCTAGTTCTTTGGCGTCTCTCCAACCTTTGCGATTGTCCATGCCTTCTTTGTTCTTAGTGGGTCCCAGTTGTTGAGGGTATGCCAAGACCTGACAGTGCCCCAAGGGGAAGGTCTCAATTTGCCTAACTGGAAATAGGCTAATTGGAAGCTGGACCCTCAGACAGCAGCTTTTAAAGAATATAGTTAAACCCCTTCCAGGGAAAAACTAGGAGATGGACATTTCTGTCTGTTTTCTCTGCGCTGAGCCCTGAGGGGATAGCCTGTTAAGAACTGTTTCTTTGTTTACTATAGTCTCATGGGTCTCATGGATGCAAGCCTCGTTGCCATTCAGAGCTAGGTATTTGGGGAATCATCCCTCAGATGGAAGTCTTAAAAGTCAGGGTACTAGATGTTGGTGCCAAACCCTTCACTCCTCAAGAAGCAGCTGGAGATTGTGAGTCCCTCCGAGTTGTATGTTGCTGTGCCAGGGGTGGGCTTTATGGCAACAGTGTGTCTCAGCCTTTCCCACCCAGTTTGATGTGAGGTTTTTCTTGTTCACCCAATGTATAGGAGTTACTTAGCTAGTTTCTGGATTTCTTTTAAGGGGAGTCGTTTCGTGGCTAGCTGTGGATTCCATGTGCCTGTGGAAGGAGGTGATTTCAGGAACCTCCTAGGTCACCATCTTAGACCAGAATTCCTGAAGCTTGTATTTTCTTATATATTAAAAGGGGTAAAGAAGTGATTGTGTTTGGCTACATGTAACAGAACTCTGAAGGCAATGACTTGAACAAACAAGAGGTTGACTTTTCTCATTTATTGGGAAGTAAGAAAATAAACATTTCAGAACTCGTGTGTCTGCTTCATCATGCTTCATCATGTTATTATCCTGAGCTACTTCTCATTATCTGCTCCATCATCCTTAGTGTATGGTTTTCATCTTTACGAGTGCACCACTAAGCACAGTATCCATAGTCTCAGCAAGAAAGGAAGGGTGGTGTTCAAAAGGGACATGAATTTTCATGAGAAAAACTAGTCTCACCAAAAGTGACTTCTACTTTGGCCTCATTGGCCAGAGCTACAAGGGAATCTAGGACAGGAGTCCCCAACCCCTGTTAGGAACCAGGACACACAGCAGGAGGTGAGCTGTGGGCAAATGAGTGAAGCTCCATGTGTATTTGCAGCTGTTCCCCAGTGCTAGCATCACCGCCTCAGCTCCACCTCAGATCATCAAGCTTCACCTCAGGTTCTCTTAGGAGTACCGTATCCTGGTGCCAAAAAGATTGGGGACCATTGATCTAGAATATTATATTTTTGAATGTGTTGACAACTTGAATAAAATTTGGGTTCCGCTAGTAAGGAAAAAGGTGGGAATAGATGATGAGTAGGCAACATCAACGTCTGCAAGAAGGAAAACTTAAATAACTTCCTCTGGTTGGTTGGAGATCATATGAAATGACACATGTGTGATACAGGATACATCTTGAGTGTTTGAATAATGACTTCCCTATTTTGTGGTTATTATTATTTCATGCTGAAGCGACTATTTGTGATGGTCATGAAAATGATGCTTGTATGACATTGTTACATTTAAAATACGTAAAATCTATCTAAAGAATGTAAGAGGTGTCTATTTCCTCCATTTTGCATAAGTTCCGTTTTGTTATCCAATATAGCTTGAGTCAGCTATCTCATTTTTATTTTGCCTACTAGAGATTTAAAAAATAAGAAAATGTGAGTAAATTGAAAATATATGTCTTTAATGCTTAAAAACATAAAAAATCTAAATAAAATAGTAAAAAAAGTAAACGGTAAAGCCAGATTAACTTTGGGAAATGTTTAATACTTTGGGGAGTCTTAATACAGGAGAAAATCCTATCAGTTAGAGAAAGTGACTACTTATATAGTGTAGTTCAAGAGGAAATTGGAAAACATATTTTCTTTGGAAATGCTTCCTTGCCCAAAACGATTCCTACTATTCTTTTTGTTAGTCTGCCACATGCCTGAAATGCTCATGGTGAGAATCATTATGAGAATATATTTCTATAAGTATCCTCCTAAAATGTGTTATCTGGGAAAAAATATTCTGACTGCAACATTAGCAAATACATATTTTTAAAAAATAATATCAGCAATTGTAGTTTACAGGCTGCTGTGAAATTTGGTAAAAACAAGGTCCATCTTTTGGCTAGAAAAAAAGAAGATTTGAAATTTAGAATATCAGCAATATGAGGAAATTAAGAGAAACCAAAAGAGGGCAGGTGAGGATTAGAAAGTTCAAACACAATGGAAGACTTAGGCATGTTTCTTCTTTTAGTGCACCAGTGTACAATACCAACACTGAAACACTTCATTATCATCACCTAGGTATTACAGAGTAGAATGCTTGACTTAAATTCCACTCAAGGACTCCGATATTTGACAGGAAATACTTACAGTGACATTTCAGATATGATTAGACCCTTATTCCATGTGCTCCTTCCACCTCTGTTGCTGCTCACTGTCATTAAGCACTGTGGAGGTGGGGATGTTTTACAGTTTATAATGTCTTTGTGATCATCAGAATGGTACCATTTAGACTACCTGAATGTTCACATTTGAGAAATTTCTTAAAGTTGATTGAAATAGAAAGAAATAGCTTCTTTCCCCTAGACTGTCAAATATTTTTCTTTGAATACAGTGTGCTGCATTAACATTAATTTGCATGGTCAGGGGAGCAGGAGGAATATTGAGTGGTCATGTAATTCATTAGACTAAATTGCACTTACTTCTTTAAATCAATTTACTTTAAAGGTTTAGATTAGATCTCTAATCCACTTGTTTTTCTTAGTCTTTGAAAATTCCCCCTTATGTTTATTTAGCAAACCCTTATTGTTACTTATAAAATGTCTTCATAGGCAATTTAAATATTGACAGATTTAATCCTTATAAATGCAGCGAGTTAGGTATTCTTATTATTACCACTCATCAGTGGAGGAAACTGCCACAGAGAGGATGAGCAACTTGCCTGAGGTCATGCAGCTAGCCAGTGGGGGAGCCATCCTTCAAACCTAGCAGTCTGGTTCCAGGGCCCACGCTTTAAGCTACTCCATATAGTTAGTGTTCTGGGCCTTGAGGAACATGCTGCAGACTGATTCACAACCTATCTTTCTTAGTTGTCTGGCATTTTAACGTAGAATATTTTGGTAGTATTTCACCTGTAACCCATCTTATTTTTATACAATAGATCCGCAACCGTGACATTAAATTGATCAGGTGTCAGATTTTATTCATCTAAGTAGCAATCTTTTCATTTCACTTTCCAAAGGTAGATAAAGATATAGAATTTCTTCCTTTATTCTCATAATTATACCATCTCCTCATGTATCTTCCATACAAATAATCCCCACCAAAAACATTAAACATTTGGATACGTAAGTGAAAATCTAAAAAAGCTTGTAATGGCAGGCAGTAAGCTACTGTGTCATTAGTGTCATGGTGCTAGAGTCTTAATGTGCAAAAAATAATTTTAGGAAACCTTCCTAATGTCAGAGGACACCCAGTTTTTATTTTCGGTGAATTGGCCATGTCTATAACCTATTACACATTATTCTTAGGACAACTAGAGGGACCCAAGAGAGCTGAATGAGTCAAGAATGAGAATAAAAAAATAGAGATTTGAAAAAATTATGCATATATTTGTAATATATGTGTGTGTGTGTGTGTGTGTGTGTGTGTGTATGTGTATCCTTTAGCCAAATAGAACCATACTTTGATTTTTGGGGATACCTATGTGAAAAAGGATGATGAGTTTTCATTCTGCGTGAAAATGAACCCCCAATTGTGTTTAAAGGGCCAGTGGTGTTGGAGCTCATGCTTACCAGCTCACAAGAACACTAAATGTTTGCAATTTTTCCTCCTTCTGCATTCGGTGACTCATGTTTTAGCTTTAAATTAGCCATGGCGAGAGTATTTACATCACGGAAATCAGGAAACAGTGGAAATCAAAGCCTTTTCTTTTACCCCAGAGGCAGTTGTCAAACATTGATGAACACACCACTGGGTGCTTGGAAACATAATTAATGCGTAATAGTTAAAAATTTCCCTCTAATAATTTAAAAGAAACAAACAGACAATAGAAATAAATAGAACCTCTGACTTTGCTTTGCTTATTTTTTGTGCTATGTTTTTGTGATTGAAAGCCTGTCTTAGGAAAAGATAATCAGTCCTAAGAACACCAAATTCACTACTGAACCTTGTAACCAGACCTTTTAAAACACAATCTGTCGGCCTTGGAAAGCTTTGTCAGGAAGAGAGCCCTCACTGGGTTTTCATTTCCATGTTCCACCAGACATTCACAAAGAAAAATTACTTCCTACTGAGTATCCATTAGCCCCCAGCACTGATGCTAATGAGCAAACTGCAAGTGAGCTGGAGAGCAAATGGATATGAGTCACCAAATACACTTAGCTGGCGCTTCCTGCTCTGCCTCCTGCGTCACTGCAGACACTTGTTCCTTAGCAGCCCGGGTGAAAGTCACAGTCCCGCAGTCATATATTGGTGGGGGAACTGCTGATCCGAAGGACGCACTAATTTGTACTTGTGAAATCATCAGTGCACATACCTCCCTATATTCAGGCTTTGTATCTAGGTTGAAATGCTCTTAAATGAATAATATTAAGCTAAGAGCACAGACCCTTTTAAAATATATTGCTTTATCAGGAACAGAAAGCCAAACAAATAGGATTGAGACCAAGCCATTTTTTTTCTGTGCAAATATAAAGAAACTAAGAGGCAAATAATGCCAAGTACCACTAAGCAGCCAAGAGGAGGGAAACAGTAACCGCTGCTCCAAAGGAGGCTTCTATGGTGGGATTTTGTTTGTTTACTTTTGTTTTGTACCTTCCTAATTGCTGATGGCTGCAAGTAAAAGAAAGGAAGGAGAAGTCTGTAGCTCTAGGGCTTTCCTAGGAATACTTCTCAGTGTTGACTAGTCAACAAGTAGCAGATGGAAAAAAAGAAAGATTTCTGATTAGCTTTTGGTGACACACTTTGTGAACATGGGCTACTAATGGGAGCTAATGGTGATTTCAAGTTTATGTTTATGAACAAACAATGTGGATGCCTTCCTTGGTGAGTGGTTAGTACTCATTCATTAAGGGACATTTTTATTTTTAAGAATGATGTTTGTCAACCAGGAGGAGGTAAGCATAATGAGGCAAAACTTTGTTTCAGTGGGAACTCTTGTAATGTTTGAGTCTAATTTATTTGTTTATATTCTTCTTGGTTCTCAAAATTATTTAAATCATTCTGAAAGAATACATGATACAACCTAGTAAGCAAATTGAGCAAAAGAGAAAATAAACATGAAAAAATAACATAATAATAAATGGGGTGAGGTTAGTTCACAGTCTGTGTGACTGAGACTTCCTTTACGTGTACTAGAAGTGGGCCATAGATTTAGCAATGAGCCTTTAGGAAATCAAGGTAGGGAAGACAATATGATGAATTATTGAGTCAATGTTTATAGGATGAAAACAAACCAGTTGCTCAGACAAAGGCACTGCTATCTCACACCGAGTAGTAAAAAAACTGACTGAAAAGGTCAGTAAACATTTATAAGTTGGGAGGCACACCGAGTAGTAATAAGTACTGGGTCTGATGGATGTCACCTTTAGTTTTCTGAAGAACATTACATTTAAAAATGTAACAACCAACATTTTAGTACTAAAATGCCAAAAGTTATACTTAAAAATGAGTACCAAAAACCAAAAAACAAAAAGAACCTCAAAACAAATGAGAATAAATTTAAACGAGAAGCATTTTAAATGGTTAGTAAAATTAATAGAAAGGAATCTACTTTTATGGTTTTAAAATTGTTAGGTAACTAGTCAGACATGAGCAACAGGGAAACAAAGAAATAGGGGCCCAGCTCTGTAATCACAGAAACTTCCCTTGAAGACCTTCCTTAAGTACCTCCCAGAAATACCTCTCTTTTAGGGTTATAAATTACCCCAAATCCTAGAGCATGAAGGCCATTAAAAGCTGCTGGCCTAACCAGCTACAAAACCAAACTCTGATAGGCCCCAATGGTAACAAAATAATATAACAATCAATTGAGTAGTAGTAAAAATTACTCAATACTGCAAAGATAAGTAGGCCTTAGAAGTAGGTCTTTTATTATTACAAAACCTCTCTAACAGTTTTAACCATGGACACTCAGAAGAATCAAAGCGAATGGACCCTGAACCACAGCTCTCTTCAGTAAACATTCTTCTTTGGTACCTAGCTTCACAGTTTAAACTGAAGAAGATTGCCTGTTCATGAGGCAGTTTTTATCTTTGGCAGTTTGTTCTCTTTTTCCCTTTTGTAGAAGGACCACTGTAGACTGAAACTTATCAAGAACCCAGCTGTGCATGTAAGAGTTGATGCTTAAACATTTTTTTTCTTGGTTTATCCTGCATTCAACTTTTATCTTGCCACTTCAGCCTATAATTTAAAACAACCTGAAAAGTGAATTCAACCACATCTTCAGGTCCACAAAAATATTATCCAGTGGCTCTTTATGTTGACAAAAGTTGTGGACTAGGGAAGGAGAAAGGGAGGTATCGATAATGAACAAGCAGGGGTTAAGAACACCTTGGCAAAAAGTGGGGAGACCTCTTCCTTTACACAGGAGAGATGGAAGAGTTTGAGTGGACTTAGAACAAGAATGGATGATACAACAAGGAGGGAAAACAATTAAGATTCTAGCTATATGATTTCAACATCCTGTACTTATTAAACTGAGAGTAATTCCATTGGTTTTCAGAAATTGTAAGGCCGAAGGTATCTGGAGAGCTTCTTGAAAGTGCTGATTTTGGAACCTGTGGACCAAGAGATTCTGAACCAGGAGATTAGGGAGGGGAGGGACAGTGGTGGGGGAGCAGGGAAAGGGCTGCAGAAATATAATTTTGAGATTTACCTGAAGTTAATCTAATGAAGGTGATTCACAGAAACTATTTTATCTTACATCCTTTCCCCTTTGATTTTGGTGCCATTGTTATTTTAAATGTGTGCATGACAGAGAAATTTTTGCTCTTGATTCTAAACTCTGTACATTCAGAGTCAACCTGTGCCATTTTATCTTTTACTATTCCAAAAAAAAAAAAAACTATACTAACTATCTTTCTCCATCTATATATCCACATATGTCTATATCTCTTTTATTGTCATCAACCTGCACAGACAGTAGGATGCATTACAGTAGATGAACCCCGAGCTTAGGAAACCAGAATATTTTATAATGGGCAGCAAGCATATCTTCCCTTTGGTCTAAGGCATGGTTTCTGAACCTCAGCACAATTGACATCTGGGGCCAGATTATTCTTTGTTGTGGGGGGCTGTCCTGTGCATTGTAGGTGATTCAATAGCTCCCTGGCCTTTGCACACTAGATACCAGCAGCACCCTCAGTTATGACAATCAAAAATGCCTTTATACATTGACAAATGTCCCCTGAGGAAGAAAAATCACACTTTATAGAGGACCGTTGCTCTAAAGGGAGGTATTATTACTATCTTCCAAGGCTTTTCACTATACAGACATCCTTGAAATGATAGTTTGGAACAAAGGGTAGTAGTCAGTACTTCTGTCATCAGATGTGCAGATATGTGAGAGATTCGTGGAGAATTGTTTCTAAATATACTTCAAATATATATGCATGTCACCCCTGTATTGAAGCCATTCACAATCTCTGCATCATAAAAAATTTAGTATAATGGTCTCTGATACCTTTTATGTATATTTTTATATGGACATGAGAGGGTAAGGAACACATCTACTCACAATCTTTCTTATAAAAACTGTATATTCAACAATATAAATGGCCTCCTCCATCTTCTCTATAGAATTTTTAAAAAATCAATTAACTTTGTAATAAGTATCGTTTTAGAGATTAAAGAAGAGAATCAAGATTCAACTGATTTATGCATTTCCAGTGTTTAGAAAAGAGATACACTGCTTTAATTAATAATAACATCTTTCCCTAGAAATGCTGTATAAATATAATACATATATTTTAAGAATGTGGACTTGGGGAGGCCAACTTTATTAGACTGTTTTGAGACACCACTTATTTCAGTGCTTGAGAGAATTAAAAATAGAAAAAATTATGGTCTGAATAGTCAGTAGAGGAATAATTTGCCAATGACATATGATATATAGAAAACTCTAATGACTCCATCAAAAAACTGTGAGAACTAATAAATGTATTCAGTAAAGTTGCAGGATACAAAACCAACACACATAAATCTGCTGTATTTCTATATACTAACAATGAACTATCAGAAAGAGAATAAAAAAAGCAATCTCATTTTCAATTACATCAAATAGAATAAAATACCTAGAAATAAATTAAATCAGGAAGTGAAAGAACTGTATATTGAAAACTAGAAGACATTAATAAAATAAATTGAAGAATAGACATATGAATGGAAAAATGCTTTGTGCTCATAGATTGAAAGAGTCACTATTGTTAAAATGTCCATACTACCTAAAGCACTCTGTAGACTCAATGCAATCTCTATCAAAACTCCAATGGAATTTTTCACAGAAATAGAACAAACAATTTTAAAATTTGTATGAAACCACAATAACCCTGAATAGCCAAAGCAATTATGGGAAAGAAAAATAAAGCAGGAAGCATCACATTCTCTGATTTCAAACTACATTACAGAGATATAGTTATTAAAACAGCATGGTATTGATATAGAAACAGATGTACAGACAAATGGAACACAATAAAAAGCTCAGAAATAAACCCATGCATATATGGTTAATTAATTTATGATAGAGAATACAAGAATATACAATGGGCGAAAGATAATCTCTTCAGTAAATAGTGTTGGGAAAACTCGACAGCCACATGCAAAGGAATGAAACTTGGTAACTATCTTACACCATACACAAAAATTAACTAAAAATGGACTAAAGACTTGAATGTAAGACCTGAAACCATAAAACTCCTAGAAGAAATCATAGGTGGTAAATTTTTTGGTGTAGATCTTGGAGTTGATTTTTTGAATTTGATACCAAAAGCAAAAGCAACAAAAACAAAAACTAATAAATGGGACTTATTTACTTATTTGTGTTCTCCTATGAAGCTACACCATGAAGGAAACCATCAGCAAAATGAAAAAGCCAACTATTGAGTGGAAGAAAATATTTGCAAATCATAGCTCTGAAAAGGAACTAATATCCTATATATATAACTCATACAACTCAATAGCTAAACAAACAAACAATATGATTAAAGAATAGGCAGAAGATCTGAATGAACATCTCTCCAAAGAAGACATACAGATGACCAACAAATACATGAAAAGAGACTCAACATTATTGATCATCAGTGAAATGCAAATCAAAACCACAGTGAGATAGTGCTCACACCTGTTAGAATGAATATTATCAAAAAATAAAAAAAATAAAAAAACAGGAAATAACAAGGGTTGGTGAGGATGTGAAGGAAAGAGAACCCTTGTGTACTGTTGGTGAGAATGCGAATTGGTTCAGCCAATATGGAACACATTATGAAGTTTCCTCAAAAAATTAAAAGTAGAAATATCATTTGATCCACTATCCCACTTGCAGGTATAGATCCAAGAGAGATAAAACAAGGTATTGAAGAGATATCTTCATTCCCATGTTAATTGCAGCATTATTCACAATAGCCAAGATATGTAAACAACCTAATCTGTCAATGGATGAAAGGATAAAGTTGGATATATATAAGGGAATATTTTTCAGATATGAGAAAGAAGGAAATCCTGCCATTTATGACCACACAGATGAACCTTGAGGACATTATGCTAGGTGAAATTAGCCAGATAAAGGGGGACAAATGCTACATGGTATCACATGTGTGGAATATAAAAAAAATATTGTAGAAACAGAGAACAGAAAAGTGATTGACAGGGGCTGGATGGTGGGGGAAATAGGGAGAAGTTTGTAAAAGGGTATAAACTTTCAGCTCTAATGTGAATCAGTATGAATCAGTTCTGAGGATCTAATGTGTAACATGGTAACCATAGTTTATAATACTATTGTATAATTGAAAATTTCTAAGATAGTAGACTTTAAATATTCTCATTTTATATATATATATATATATATATATATATATATATATATATATATAGAGAGAGAGAGAGAGAGAGAGAGAGAGAGAGATATCAATCAACTAGATGGGAAGAATCTTTTCACAATGTATAGGTATATCAAATTAATACAATGTACACTTTAAATCTCTTATAATTTTATATGTCAATTATATGTCAATAAGGCTGAAAAAATTTTAATATTCATGATTAAGTAGTTGCAGTTTTTTCTTTTGCACCATTACACAGTTCTATATTAGATATAGTTTACTAAAATGGTATATATTTTACTTAATAAGAAAAATAGATATATTTTATTTGAGACATAGAGGATGTGGTGTCAGGTGAGGATACTTCTCTGAGACTAGAAACCAGGAACCAAGGTATCATCCCAGCTATACCACTTACTAGCTGGGTGACCTTGAACTGGTCACTCATCTCTGGCTCTCACTTTCCTAGTCAGTGAATAAAATGACCAGATAGTATCCTCCAGCATTACGATAAAGAACTCTCACAGGAGTTTCTCCTACGAGTTTCTTCTAACATCTAGTTGGGGTTATCACACTGAGCATTTAAACTAATTGACCCATCAGTCCAGGTTAACACTTTATCAGATAATTAGTATGATTGTGCTGGCTATGTTGACTGATGTATAAATAATCCAGTCAGAAGGACAGGCAGTTGGGATGGCTGTCTGTGATGACATGTAGGGGAAGTTTCTGAGACATGCGGTTCAGTAATTTTGGTTACAGTCAATCACTGTACCTGACCAAAGCCAATTCACTGTCTCCTTAGAAAATGGGCCCTGTATCTGTTCTCTCACTAAGCCTCATGGCTACTCACCAACCAATGAGAAGCCTCAACATTTTGAGCGCATAAGAGACACAGGTAGCTAGAAGTCAACATTATTGATAAACTCTAAGTGCCTACGTTGAGATGAATTTCTTCCTTGAAATTGAAATTGTGATTTTAGTACATATAGAAGCCAACATTTTTGTTTTAAATAAGACAATAATGGTTATCACACCAGAACTTTGTGTTAACAAATAGCACTAGCATCTCACTTATCAGCACTTACTGGTTTGATGTGTTGCTTAATATTTTATGACTACTTTACTGGTTTGTCTCGTTTTTGTAGAATTCTTGTACTATATTCCTAAAATTAGCTAATATTTATTGAATACTTACTCCCATTATGTAGTAGGCACAGAGCAGAGTGCTCTAGGGTACTATCACATTTGAATTTCACAGCAACCATTGAGGGCGGTGCCCTTGTGTCTCTCACATTAAAATGTGAGGAAGCTGAGACTGGGAGGAGAGGATAAAGTGGTAACTCAAGGGCACACGAGTGGTTAATAATTTGAACTGAAGTGTTTCATATCTGTCTGATATCATAATTCATACTTTTTAAAAATTGTTATTGAATTTATTGGAGTGTCATTGGTTAATAAGAATATGTTTATGGATCTAGTTCCATAGTGTAGTGGTTAGCAGGTCTTTACACACAGAAGGTCCTGGGTTCGTGCTCCAGTGGAGCCATGGTCCATGGTCTACGGCCATGCCACCCTAAACCAGCCTGATGTCGGCCATGCCACCCTGAACAAGCCTGATGTCTGATCTCAGAAGCTAAGCAGGGTCTGGCTTGCTTAGGACTTGGATGGGAAACCACCTAGGAAGACTAGATGCTGTAGGCATAAATAATAATAATAATAATAATAATAATAATAATAATAATAAAATATGTGTGTTTCAAGTGTATAATTCTATAATATATCATTTGTATATTGCATTGTGTGTTCACGTCTCTAAGTGTTTTTTATTACCGTATGTTTGACTCTCTTTATCCTCTTCTTCCTGCCCTCACCTTCCTTCTTCTGGTAACCATCATACTGTTGCCTGTGTTTATGAGTTTTTCGTTTGTTTACACAATTCATGTTCTTAACCAAGATATGTTACTGCTTTTACCAACATCATGTTATACTATTAAGAAGACATATTAAGTTGGGAGAAATGAAACATGTATACCATTCTGTATGTTTCATTCCTGCTTTCTCCAGGGTCAGGTATGGCCATTGGTAGAAATTTTCAAATCTGTTTATAGATTTTACTTCTGCTAACCAGAAATATGGAGTGAGGAGCAGTGACAAATATCTCTTTAAAGATGGCTAAGTATTTCAAAATGGAAAAATGGTTTTATTTTTGGGTTAGAGTTGTGATAGAAGAAAAAAGTTTAATGCAAAACAGTTTGTGTTTTTATATACTGAAGGAATGAATGGGACCAAATATAATATGACCTTCTATGAAGCTTGAACTAGGCCAGACTGGACATCACCTGGATTGTCTTGTACTAAGATAGAATATTTTTCTTTATATCACTACAGGATACTTGATAGCCAAAAACTGAAAGTGAAAAGACAGCAGGATTGAAATCATGAAAAGACACAATCATCCAAGTTTTGTTTCTAAAATTTCACAGCAATAATACATAAGCAATAATAGGTTGAGCTGTAGTGAAAATTTTTCTTGTTGTGAAATTAGCACTTTAAAAAAATAGACAAATTTAAACGTGTTTCTGTCCTCTTAATTTTTTTTTTGTAATTAGTGTTCTTTGTAAATAATTTGTGGACCGTAAACAATGGATTAAAATTAGATTTTAACTTCATTGATTTTAGATTCTTTCTGTAAACATGATTTGATAGAATTATTTAAAAATTTCCTTTTTGTCTCCCAACTGGGAATACTGTGTCCTTCCACTGTTAACACTAACCATGACAAGTGATAGATAGTAGGGGAAGTAGAAGCAAAACAGTTGCACTCAGTATTGGATATGTGGGAATCCTGAATTCCATGATAAATTAAACTTGCTTTTACCTACCTTGGCACTTTTTATAGCATAATTTAATTAAAAATATTAGGAAAATTGAGCTGCGAGTCTGGCTCAGGGAAATGTGCTGAGGTATTCATAAAAAAACAGACTCTAGGTTATGTTTTAGTGTTCAATTTGGCTTATAGAAATGTGGAGAGGAAGTCACTGATTTTCAGTCCTTGAAGAGGCCTGAACTTCCATTGCAGAAGATATTATTTGAAAGATTAAATTTGAATACAGTCTTATAGAGAAGGGTCAGACTAAGAATTACTAGCATGGAAGAAATATTAAAATGAAAGGCATTATTAATTTTTCCTTTATTCATTCAGTCAACCGTTTATCAAACATTTAGTGCCTACTATATACTAAGCTGTGTTTTCTGTGCTGGGGAAAATGTCACAAAAGTAAAGTTTCTGCTTTCGTGGAGTTTACATTCTTGTGGGAGACAGTAGTGAAATCTTTTGTAGTATTTACTTTAGTACTTTCTGGAGGTTCAGCAAGTGAGTGGACTTGAATTGTATTGGTCCTAAAGGTACCTGCAGGATGTCTCTGTTCTGCTACTGCCTGCTTAGGGGGATCTCTCTGCTTCCCTCATACCCTGAATGCGGCAGAAATACTTTAAAGGAGGTTCACTTTGACAAAGAATATTCATTGTTATAATTTTATAATTGTAAAGCCTATCTACTTTGAAATATAAAACTGCATGCAAGTGAATATCAGTATAAACATTCGAACTGTCTTATGTTGTACAGCCTTGCTGCGCCAGGCATGGCCCATGAGCTAGCAGAATTCACGCCACTGGGAAGCTTGTTAAAGATGCAGACTCTCAGGCCCCACCCCAGACCTACTGAATTGGAACTTGCATTTTACCAAATTCCCCAGAATAAAGCTGTTCTTTAGTCCTGCAAGTAGTTCCATATGGAAAGAGTTTTCATACACATACCCATTTGATCAAATTCAGCTTTAAAAATAAACCAACCTCCAAATTGGTTCCAAATTCAGAAAAGCAAGTGGATTTTTAATTTTTTTCCCTACCTGCTGCCAAAACATATTTTGACTTAAATTTTCACTTTCAACTCATTGTTTTAGTGTCATATAAACATACATAGTATGTAGCAAGGTATTAATATTTTTGCAGGTAATGACTAAATGTCATTTCAGTCAGTGATCTATTTTTTTTTTTTTTTGCATTTTTTTAACTCTCTCTGGATGCTTAGAAAATGATTTTTAATAAAACATACAAAACAAAATTGTGTGTTGAATAAGAGAAAGCACTCTGTCCTAGTAAAGCAATAAAAGCAAATAGGATTAGATCCATGTCTAATCCTAAAGAGACATGTTAATTTCTGTGGGGTCCAGCTGAGAAATTCCAAAGTGGGTTCTGGCTTTGGAGCTATTCAAGGCTTGTCCATGCGTGCAGGGGTATGGGGAGTGTTGTGGGGGATTGGACAACCTTGAACAACGCATGAATTCAAGAATTTCCAAGACCTTTCATCCCCAAAATACTGCACTAGCCATTTAGTGTCTGTGTGTGTCGAAGAAATGAAACCTCAACAAAAAGTCATATTTTTGTTTCAGCAGAATAATATTAAATTCACTAGCTTTTATTTTATTTTTATCATGAATTGTTTTCTATCTGCAATGCTTTCACCACATATCACATTATTTTCCTCCTACTTCAAAGTTCAATTCTAATCTTCTTCAAAAATCATTTTACTTTGCAGTTTCATACTGATTTCTTACTTCTCTAAGCCCTTTTGCACATGGGGCATGACTCACGTTGTTTTTCTTGTACACTGTTCATCACTTCACATGTCTCTTCTCCTCCATACTGTTAAAGTCACATCAGTAGATATGAGGTCTTAACAATGGTATTCCTAGTGCTTCCTATGGGCTCAGAACATATCGAGTGCCTAGAAACAAATTGTTGATTAAACCAGTTTACCCCATTGCTAACAGAATAAATCCCAGGGGTGTGAGATTTTTCTTAAGTACATAGAAAGGGAATCAGAAGCTTATTAAAAGCTCTGCAGGGGGTTATGGAAAATAGAAGTAAAAGATGATGATGGAAAGAGGGTTGAGAGTGCCTGAACTTCACAGATTTGCCTAAAGCTAATTCTTGATGCCAACTCTGCTTACCCATATTTGCCAAGGTAAAGGTTTGTGAAGGGTGGGTACATGATGTAACTGAAGCTTAAACCAGGATCTGGCACCATTATCTTGGCTTATGTTTCTGGCAATAGCATATTCTCTGCTGTAGAGGTAATCACTGCATAATTATTAGAGACCATGGCAGAGTCCTAGTGTGTTAGACTAAAGGCTTAATTGATCTTCCCCTGGCCTGGGTATTTACAAAAAAGCTCCAGATTAGTTCACTTAATCTGGTCTTGGATTATGAAGAAGAAAGTTTTTGGCAACCAGAAATATCAGCACTTTCTAGAATATAGTTCTTACCCCTGAATTTTAGCTGTGTGGATTTATCATATTCATATGTGGTTTCACGATATCATTTCACCTGCAGGTGCTTTTTGGGCACTGGTGTGACCCAGAACATCATGAGAAGCCTGCTGAAATCCTTGTTTGTGGGCTTGAGTAGTGAACTCAAGAAGTTCCAGTTTTTCATGTCTCCTCATGTACTTGAATACATTTGTTAGGTCCTTGCTCATTACTTATCCATTGACGCTAAGAAGACTTGTTTGCTAGTTATCATTGCAGGAGATATAATTTTTTCCTTCCTCCCTAATGTGTAAAACTCACCAGGAAAATTTACAGGCTTTAATTGCTTCACTGATTTTCATTATTAGAGACCAGAAAAATGGCAAACGTATGTTCTGAGGAATAGCATTTACAGTTCATTGCATATGACGCCTCGTTTGCTATATCCTTGCTGACGTACATATGCTGATAGCTACTCTTTTGCTTTTGCTATATCTTGTGTAAAAGGGCATGGATGTCTCTTGGCATTTTTAATTATATTATAACCAAACATAGATTTTTCCATTATGATGCATATATAAGGTTTCACACTAAAATAACAGCACTTGAATGATTATTCTGTTTTTAATGTCTTCGATCAATTTTGAAATCCACGGTGGCTTTATATAATCTGCAAATACACAAGTATCTTTCAGTTAGAGGATATTTGTTCAGGCAGGAGACTCTTTATTGATTCTGTAACTGCCTAAATCATTTTGATTGCCAATGCCATTAATCGCATCGCTTCCCTTGTCACAATCCTGCATTGTCTTCTCTCCCACTTTCCACTGCTGAATCTTAACTTAAATCATCTTGATTAGTGGAAAAAACATTGCTACTCATTTCTAAAGTTAAACTAATCATTTGAAATAAATGCCCTCCAATGTGTAGACAGGCATCATGAAAATAGGTAGTATGACATATTTTGTCAGCAAATGGCCAGAATATTCATTTTCAAACCCAGATATGAAAACTAGACATTTTATATGGATCAGGTATTGTACTAAGAACTTTACATACATGACCTTGCTTAAACTTCAACTGAAAGTAGGTGATCTTTTCATTCTACAGATGAAAGCAAAATAGGGTTTCAGAAAAAGAGGTGTGTGTGTGTGTGGGGGGGCAGTTAATGCCTCTATCGTATACTTTATCTTGCCCTTCTATAGTGAAACAAAAAAACGGAAAAGCACTCACTCTTCAATGTGACTATGACCCAAACAGTAATCTGGGAAACCTACTAACCCAGGTCCTGCTTCCATGGCTTTTGAATTCAAGATACCCGTGTGTGTGAAGGAGGCTGAAATAGCACTGCCCCTTCTCTAGAAGACTATCTGGTTATAACCTAATTTAGGGAAAATAAATTGTCCATTTGGACTGTTGTGGCACATAAAATATCCATCATTCAACTTTCACCTGGTTTGAGCAAATTTTCAGTGGGCTAAGATGCTGGGAAGATAAATTTTATTGGAACTAGAACTCTAATAATAAACTGAAGACACCACATCCAAAAGAATCACTTTGCCGATGATGTCAGTGGACATCAGGAAGGAAAGGGAAGGGTGCGGAGGTGGTGATGGTAGCCAGAGACCCGCCAAAAGAAAGGGGAGCCATTAAAGAAAAACCTTGTTCTTGTGAAAATTGTTTATTTTTACGTGCAGAGTGTAAAACAATATTTGAGGAAAACAGTGTTTGCACAGTGGTTGAAGGCACTCAGTAAAATGTATATAGATTTTTTAATCTGTTAGGCCTATGTGTCAATTAGAGATCTGCCATTAACAATTTATTAAGACCATTGGCAAGCTCTTTGATTCTTTTGAAATTGAGTATAACTCCATCTGGTAGGGTTGTGAATATTTGTACTAATTTTGAGTGTCTGTTTATATGTTTAATAAATGTTTGTTCCATTTCCCTAACAACACAGTAGTGTCATAGTCCTTGTTTTGTCTTCTAGAGTATAATTTTCTTATGTTGATTTTGAGTCAGTAAGGTTTTTAAGAAGTATCACAATTAAGTGTAAAATTTATTTTCTTCCCTTGGCTTTTATGTGAGGTTTTCCTGATGTCTCAGTGAACAAATTCTTTGAGAAAATTAGGCTATTTTTCTGCTATAGTCATTCTCCTCAGGAATTAGGAGTCTTCAAAACAAATATAGCAGACTTTGTTGTAGATACCGCAGGCTTAAAAAACTTAACTCTCTGATTCATATAGAGTTTGGAGAATATTTAAATATTTCAAACCAAATTTTTAAAATTAACTTTAGTTAAGGACACTAGCATATAGTAAAACATAATTAGCATATTTAGGAGCTATTGAACTATGTATATTTTAAATAGAGATTCCCATTCAGAATCAAAACTTATTCTGTGATCAAAAAAAAAATCCTTGAATGGATCACCTTTTTCCATCAAGGAAAGCTAGCATGGCATAGTAGAAGCAGCAGAGAGCTTTGGAATAATAATAATAATAATAATAATAATAATAATAATAAAAAGGTGGGGAGGGGGCTTGAATTGGACTATACTTAATTGTAGAATGCTTTTAGTTCAGACACCTACCTTCTAAAAGCCTTGGTTCATCATCTGTAAAGCATTGATGGTTGAAATTTCAGTTGGGTTATTGTGAGGCTCACATAAATACATAAAAATGTTTAATATTAACAGTTATCGTTATAATCACCCCAAAGACCACAGTATCATGAATCTTGTTGAACCAAGGTAATGGTGGCATCAACATAGGATGAGGAAGAAAATGAGACTTAGTCCAAGATAGATTTTAAAACAATATAAAAGTCAACTCTGTCATCCTGGGTTATCTAGCTTCATTCTCACTGTAAGAACTTGACTGGCAAATAAAGCTGATTAGCACTGATTCGCAGTGGTGAGAACCAAACCTTGGGGCTTGGCTGAACCTCTTCTCACTTTATCTTCTTCCCTACATTTCTTAAACAAAAGCATCTGCAGGGGTGATACAAGTTTCAGGCTGCTTAAATGATGGCAATTAGTGATAAATAGCCCCTGCTTACCTATTGTTATTCACAAATTGTTTAGTATAGTTAATTAATAAATTGACTACCTTTTCCAAATGCAAGGCAGACCTTAGTTTTTATGAAAACCTTGCTTGGACAAAAATACAGTTTAAATAAACATGCATATCACTTTCACATACGACTCATAAATGCCACTTGGAAATCTTCATTTCCTTTGCCCGCCCACAGAGGATGTGTGCTGGGAAGATGAGTTTCTAACTGACACAGGAACGTGATGAAAGGGCTGGCATTCAAAGATTCAGTAGACTTCATCTCATTGTCAGTGAGAATTGCTGTACAAGGACAGCTATGAGAAAGAAATTTGTCAAAAGGTTTTGAAAGGGCAATCACAAATTGTTGATGAAAGTAGATGAAGCTATGAAAGAGATTTATGAAGACTGATTTAGAATTGAATAGTGTTATGAGACACTTTTGGAATTCCACAGCGTGCCTGAGGCCAGGAGAGAAGGGATGAGAAAGGGTAAAATATTGAATCCTGTTTGCCAGCAGACACATTAGGCTGCGAAATTCACTGCACTCTGGGCATAGTGGTTGTGGGAAATGCCTGAGGTTTTCCCAGCCTGCCTCTCTCAGGAGGCTTTGAGTACAAGTCTCTCCAAAGCTATAAGAAACCATTAGGAAAGGAAGCCGTAAAAGCTAATCATTGAAACAAAATAGAAGTAATAATGAAGTGTTAATTAAAATGTTTTTAGTATGCTGTGAATCATCTTAAAGATGATGCTCACTCCTTAGGGAAAGTGTGGTTCTTGGTTGGCTGAGAATCTCCCACACAAATAGGAGAAATGAGCCCAAATAACCTGTGTAAGAGATAAGACTTCACCAACAGCATGTGGAAGTCAGCAATTTCTGCCCCTTTAAACAAGACTCTTTAGAGAATACATCAGATTACTGAACTTTTCAACCTTAGCCATCTGCCATCAAATTTCAGTCTATGTTTAGATCATCACATGCTACCATTCTTACTCCTTATATAATTTAAATCATGGTTATAATAGCAATGTAGCAGTGATATCAGGATTGAAAACTGTTATTGTCTTCCTATTCTTTTTACATTCCTCCTTCCGCAAGGAAGTCATTTAGGAATGATTATGTTGTGCAGGGGACACAGCATATGTACATTTGGAATCTGTTAGTTTTGTTTAAATCACCAGCTTAATCACCAGTCTTAAACAAATTAGTTAATTCTTGTGTTTTGTGTTGCTCATTTGTAAACTGAGGATGACACCGTTCTTAACAAAGTTTTCATGAGGATTAGATGACATACATAGAAAAATGGTGCTGGCACATAAGAAGGACTCAAAATATTATGTTCCATTTCTTCTCTCTAGGGTAAAATTCCTTATAGTTTGAATTTACTAATAAGGGATGGGAAAAGAGGATAGCAATTAAGAATAACTATGCGCTGCTGAGAAATAGCCCACCTGCTCATATATATTTTATAGGATTAAACAGTTAATATGAAAATATTTTCAATTGAATACTTAGGTTTGTGTATGTGCTATATTATAAAATCATAGAAGTGTTGGTGAGTTTTTAAAACATGTAAACATGATTTTATCATATTTGGGATAGAATGGGATAGAATACAAAATTATCATAAGCACAAACAAATTTTTATACTTTCATAAAACATGGTAAATAGTAAGATTAAACAACAAAGTTTGCAAGAGGAATTGCAACTTAGATATCAGTCTCACACTGAGACATGATATTGTTCATTCACAAATTTGGTACCTAGCTACTACCTTTTCCTGGCTCCTTCTTTAATTTATCTGTAAGAATTAGAATCTGAACATCTCGCTTAATGTTTTCTGAGGCATGCTGTGCAGAATGTTAATGATAAAAAACAAATAGAGCAAACTTTAAAATCGGTGTTTTCATTGCAATATTTCATATGTAGAGAAGTAAGAAGAAAATAATGGAAAAGAGATTTGGTTGTTGCAATTTCTAGGTCATTGTAAAAAGCAAAGGTACTAAGAACTAAAGGGAGGTAAATAAAGTTCATGACTTCTGGCCATTTTTCTATTAGGACTTAGCAAACCAAGCTTGTGCATGTGACATTTATTAGTACTGCTGTCTGTTCATTCACTACTGCTCATGCCCATTTAGGCTTGGTTCTGACTCTTCTCTTTATACTTGTGAACCTTTAAAATTCTCTCCTCAAATGCCCTGACCAGTTGCACATATGCTATCCATCTTCGTGGAACAGAGTAGCTGTTGTGACACTTTTGTTCTCTTAACCATAGATAAAAGCACATTTCTGCTTCCCTACACTAGTGTACTTACTACCACTTTGTGATACCTGAGAGTGAAGATGGTAACCAGGATAGACCATAATAAACTCCCAACTATTGTTACTCAACTTTTCCTTTTTTCATATTTCAAAGAACAATAATTAAACTTAATATTCTAGTGAAGAAGTATGTCTTAACCTCATGATCATTATTTTAATCTTATGACTATATTTTCTAAATGTACATCCGTGCTTAAAGCAGGCTGTAGTCATGTTAAAATAAATGGAGACAAAAGCTACCAAAAATTCAGAATTTAAGGAATATTTAAAATGTATGTCCAACTTCACAAGGATCTTCTTTGTATTAAACTCATTTTTTAAAACTAACTTTTTACTCTTGATTTTCTTTGACAGGTGCAATGATATTTTCCTAAAATTTGATCTAAATGATCAGCTATTTTTGATGACCTTTTAAACAAATGCTTTAAAATATGCACACATGAGTGCAAGATTCAAAGCGTAAAATACTATACAGTAAACAGTTAATCTCTTTCCTGTCTCAGACCAACAATACCATAGTCTCTTTCTCCAGTTGAATCCAGTATTACTGGTTTTTATGTATCTCTGGAAAGCTATATATCTATATACCTGATAGAATAATGCCCCTATCCAAAAGATGTTCACATCCTAATCTCTGAAATCTATTACTATATTACCTTGCATGGGAAAAGGAGCTTTGTGGATATGATTAATTTAAGGATTGTGAGATGGGAATAGTAGTCTGGTTTAGCCAGTTGTGCCCAATGTAATCATCAGGGTCCTCCTAAGAGGGAGCCATAGGGGTCAAAGTCAGAGAAACATTTGAAGATGCTATCCTGCTGGCTTTAAAGATGGTAGAAGGGGTCATGAGCCAAGAAATAGAAATGGCCTCTGGAAGATAGAAAAGGCAAGGAAATGAATTCTCCTTAGAATATCCAAAAGGAATGTAACCCATCCAATACCTTTGTCCATAAAAGAAATTTCAAACCTAAATAAAGGTTTATAGAACTTATTTGAGGCAAGGATGAGGGCCAGACCTGGAAGCAAAATCTCAAAGGATTGAGAAAATGCTCCAAGGAGTAGCAGTTTCACAGTTTATTTTATGTGTTTAGAATCAAAGGAGAAGATGTGAGAAAGGTTACCTAAAATTCATTGGTCCATATGTAGATTAGGCAGTAGAAAGTAAAGTGGAGAAATCTCTAGGATTGGATAAAAAGTGAAATGGAGAGATACATATTTCTTTTACATTGGTAGGTGCAAGATAATTAACATTTAACATACATGGTTTGCAGAAGTATGTGGATAAAAGATAACAATGAGGAATGTTGTCATCATACTTCCCTGGTACCGAGGTGTTTATCACTCGTGGTCTAGAGATCATTCTGACATTTTGAATATGTTATCCTAGATGCACAAAAACAATGGATAGGCCTTGCACAAAGTAAAGATTAATCTATCATATAGGCCTTAGGACATGACTTCCCAACATATATGAAAGATTAATCTATCATATAGGCCTTAGGACATGACTTCCCAACATGGGTTAAGAATTTTACCTTCATCAGAATGTCTCATGTGGTTACTTTTATTTATTGAACTTGTCAGGTCTGCTGCGTATCCTCCTTTCTGTTCATGTCTTGATTTTAGCCCAGGAGGACCCAATCTGGATTTCTGACTTCCAGAATAAATTTGTATTGTTTTAAGTTACTAATTTTGGGGCAATTTGTTACAACAGCATTAGAAAACTAAAAATATACTTATCTATCTATCATCTATCTGTCTATCTATCCACACACACATACACACACATATATATGTATTTATGTATACATATGTATCACCATTGCTACCTTTTCCACAAATAGGAACATATTATATTCACTAATGCACCTTCCATTTGATTTTATAATGTAGTCATATCAGCTCAAATAGACAGACTCTTTTTTTCAAGAGCTGTGTACTACTTTGATATATGATCGTAATACATTTTTATAACAAGTTCTCTATTCTATTGATGAATATTTAGCTTGTTTTCATTCTTCTTCAACAAACAGTATTTAATGTCTGCATAATTTTTGAAACATTATTACATAATATTTAAAATTGAGACAGAATACATGTACCTATTATCTCAGTTCAACATTTATTAACCCACAGCCAATGTTGTTTCTTCTAGAACCCACTCTGAGTTTAACTGCCATCTCTGGGTTACTTTGAAGGTAATCCCAGACAACATATCACTTCACCAGTAAATATTTTAGTTAATATCTCTAAAGCATAATGAATCTTGTTCCATGACTTTGTGTATACTTTTGAATGCATTCATAAGATATATTTTAGATATAAAAATAAACTCTGGGAAAAAACACTATTTTCAGTATCATAAATTATTTTTATATGGGATATGCTAGATAATACCCTTATTGCCACCTTTCCCAATGTATCCAGTACATCAGTTTGTTTTCACAGATTTAGAAAATGATTAATTTGGGTTCACAGAAAGTGAGTTAAAAAGTTCAAAATACATTTCATTATATATTGACTTTGATATTTAAATTTATATACATTTTAGGAAAAGATTAATTAATTTGTTCATTAATTTAATTACTCACTTAAGGATAGTTTTGTGGATGCTAGGTAGGACCAGGGGTGGTCATGACATATCTTTTTAAATATTCTTTTCTTACAAATAGAACTTGGTTTTTCTAAAGATGGTTTCCAATACCAGCAGGCTCAAAGTCATTTGAAAATTCAAAATTAGAAAAGCTTAAGTGCATTTTAAACTTGTTAAAAAATTTCCCTCAGACAAGTATTATAATTTTTAAAAAGACTTATTTACCTTAATAACTAAGGTTCTTGTGGGATATCTTCAATCTATGGTCAAGGAGTCTTCTGTCCCTCTACTAGATAAAAGTTGAATTAAAATCTATAAATGATATTAGAGCTTCACTATATACTTTCGTTTCTCCACATACTTTTTCTCTGTTTCTAGAATCCATGTTTCAGGATTTGTCTTTGTTCTGCTTTGGAGGATAACTAAATGTGACCACTCTCATATCTGAAGCCCATTAGTAAATTCTGTGATGAGCTCTCCAGGTTCTTTAAGCATTTTTAGAAACAAGACAGAATTTTAGTGTAATAATTTCATTAGTAACGTTTTTAGCCAGAGGATTTCAGTATATTCCTGGCTTGGATTCAAGAGGCATTAAATCTATTCATTATTCTATAGGGACTGAGTTATTGTTTTTGCCTTTGTATTTACTCCACCCACAAATGAATTTCTGTGACGCTTTTCCGTAAAATATATCCATGCAATACACCTAGAGAAATGCCGCTGGAATATTTACAGACATATGTTCATATTTTATTTTACTCAAAATATTGATCACACTACATTTACTTAATACATAAATATATATAAATAGATGCCTTCCTGGTGTGTCAAAAACGTTGTTTTTAGTCATCAACATGAACCCAGCCAAGTTTGAAGTTTTATTTGTTATTTAAATCATACATATGCTCATTGGATATTTTTTCCTTATTTCTATATAAATATGTATTTGGAAAGGTTGTGTGGCTACAGATTGCTTTCTGCTCTGAGTGTGTAGAATGTAGAGAAAGACAACATTGATTTATATCAAACTCAACTCCCTTTTATTGCTCTCTTTGATTGCCAAAAGTCTCCAGCTTCATCTTTTGCAATATACATTAGCGAAAAAGCTGATTAATTCCCAGAGTACTACACCATCCACCAGGCTATATGGTCACATACTTTGTAAAAATTTAATTACACTTAATTACGCTTTATTTTAATTGCTCGGTTAATGGAATTTCCTAGGAAAGGTCTAAGGTAAACTTAACCACAGCACCTTCTGCCACGTGTTGAGGAGCATTAGGAAGAAGGCTTACACTAGATTTTCTTTGCCACTTAACACCCAAATTCCTTCTTTTCCGGTAAGTGGCGAATATTTTTGAAAACCAAATAAAGACAAATCTAAAATAAAGTAGAAGCAGAAAAAAAATTAAATGCTATAGCTATTAAGTGGCAGCAAAAATTGCATGTCTTGGAAATAATTAAAGGTGATTAAATGAAGTTAAAATTGTGAGTTTGTTACATTTACATTTCTTGAAAATTAGTCATTTTGCTATGTAACACCTAGCATCTCTATTAATTTGTATATTTCAGTAATCAAAATCCCTGAGCTCCTTAGAGATCTGTATAAATAAGAATATAAAGTAATATATAAAGAACATAAATTAATTCACTTTGGGTCTAAATCTATCTCTTAAAATGGGTCATTTACGCATTGGTATATTGCTTCAACTAGTATTTATTGAGTGACTGCTAGAGATAAACAGCTTAACCAGAAAATATATGTATATTATTTTCTAACAGTCTCTCATTATCTCCATTTTAAACATGAGAAATTGAAGCCCAAATTAAGTGCCAAGTCAGAGTCTTGTAGTTAAGCAACAGTAGAGCTCATTGCACCCAGAGGTTTTTTGACTCTGTCCACAGTTCTAGTTGCTATTCCACAGAAACTTCTAATAATACTGCAGAGTAAAACGAGTGCTATGCTGGAGTTGCAGGTCAAGTGTGTCGGAAATATGGGAAATTAATCATGTCTGAGGGAATGGGAAAAGTCACATAGATATTAGGCTGAAAATGTTTGACCCGGTCACTCATATATTTTGCTAAGGAGTTTGTATTTTATTCATTAGGCCACAGGGAGCCATTAACAATTTTTAAAAAAAGCATAAGGCATGATTCGAGTGTGTATTAAGAGAATAACTTTAGCAGTTGTGAGAATTAAAGACTACAGTAGTGTTTATTTTCTTAGATTTTCTTATTAATCATAAACTCACTACATATTTATTATTTATAAAGTATATTACTAATATTAGAGAAACAATTATATATATCATAATATACAAAAGAGAGAAATGAAATAGATTTCATTATCAATTTTTAGGCACTTTATTAATAGTAAAATAATTTTCTTTTTAATATAAAATTAGAAATTGTTATGATATTTATTCTGTTTTCATGATTTTATTAAATTTTCATGATATTTATTGTTTCAAATCCTGTTCTTCAATTATGAAAAGTTTGTATTAAAATTTGTATAAAAATTTCTATTTTCCCTCATATCAGGTGCTCATTATTAACTAATGAAAAATTGTAGAATTTTTAATTTTTAATAAATCAGCTCTGTATCCACTGATAATATTCATAAAACCTCTTAAGTAAACAAAATCCATTTCTCAGGTTTTTAACCTGAGGGTAAGAAATTTTATAGTCATCAGTATTACTATTGGGAGAAAATTACAAATCCACAATTAGATTTGATTAATTCATCATGTTTCTGCCTCAGAAAATGGCTGTTTAAAAACATTGGTGCTGCAATTTTCTTCTATGTGTGTGGGCTTGACTCTTTAGTGCGATCTTCAATTTACTGTTTAATTTATTTTTTGGTGCAGAGATCGTTTTGTCACTATTCAATGATAAGTTTGACTAAAACTGAATAATTTCATCAAAATCCTATTTTAACAGCTTTTAGAGGCAGTATGTTGAAAGGCTTTTCACTGTCAACTCTCTGTGGAGTTCCCTCTTTTCCTCAGGATACTTTCCACATCACCAGAAACTGGTGGCTTACTGCAACAGAGGGTGCTAGCATTGACTTACTTGTTAATAATTATAGCCAATCTTTATTTAGAATTTACTTTTAGATGTTCTGTTTTATATATGGATCTAGTCACATGGTCAGTTATACTTAGACACTTACACTTATTCGGAACTTATAGATCAGCCTGTGTCCCCACAATTCCAGGACAACAATTTTCAAATGAAAAATGGAGCCATCTAGCTAGATATTTATTTGAGTGATGACAGGCACTGTTCTGCATTAACTAAGTCTCACAGTACTAGTCTTATCTTCCTAATACATATGAGGAAGTGCATTATTTTTTATTTTATATTAATTAAATTTGGGAGGTAAAAATAAATATAAATAGAAGGCCTAATATTTCTTTCAGTACCCTAGGAAATTGACTTCATAGCCTTTGGGGGTATATGGGCCTCACTTTGGAATCTCTAGAATAAAGATATGATAGGGTGAGACAAAGAGATATATAACAAAGTCATGGCAGTAGACAGGTGAAAAACGATGATTATAAACTAGGGCAAGGGAAGCAGAGTTAAACAGAAGGTAGAGTTTATAGAATTTATCACTCTGACATAAGCTTCAGCTAACAGAAGAAACCAGGAGCAACCATAGTAAAAAAGTGTACACCCGATAGCTCTATAATTGATGAAATGTAAATTTTCTGGTTGATTTCAAGCTGTGCGTTACTGTTTTATTCTTTCCCAGATCCAGTGATTCAATTTTTCACTTTCTAGTTTGGTGCTCAGTTGGTAACTGAGTTAGCACCTCTCTTGTCTCCCTCAGTGGTAGCAGAGGACTGCTGAGAATGGCTGCCACTTTGATTTTAGTGAAATTATTTTTGTGATCTCTTAAAGCATAGCTAGCTGATGAGGAAAGCCTCAGCCATTCTAGATGTTCTGTTTTATATATGGATCTAGTCACATGGTCAGTTATACTTAGACACTTAACACTTATTCGGAACTTATAGATCAGCCTGTGTCCCCACAATTCCAGGACAATTTTCAAATGAAAAATGGAGCCATCTAGCTAGATATTTATTTGAGTGATGACAGACAGATGGATTACTTGCTTTAGCTTAAGAATCAGCTTTTAACTTTCTTGCTTAAATCAAGAGCACAGGAATCTATGCTCCACCAATGTTTAGATTGTATTACTGGTATCGTATTAGCCAAGGTCCTCTGGAGAAACAGAACCAGTATACAATTATACATGCACACACACACACACATATATCAATAATATATCATATTTACATATATATGTTTTGTGTAAGAATAGTCATATATATTTATGATGAGGAATTGGATCACACAATTACAGAAGTTGAAAGGTCCCCTAGTCTGCTCTCTGCAAGCTGGAGACCTAGGAAAGCTCATAGTCTGATGGTGTAATTCAGTCCAAGTCGGAAGGTCTAAGAATTGAGGGAGTAAACCCCAGTCCAAGAGCCAGAGATATAAGTAGGATGTCCCAGCAACATCAGTGAGGCAGAAAGAAAAGGACTAATTCCTTTTTTCCCACCTTTTGTTCTCTCCTGGCCTGCATGGACTGGATGAAGCCAACTCACATTGGGGAGGGCAGGTGATGTTACCAAGTCCACCAATTCAAATGCCAAGCTCATTTGAAAACACCCCCATAGACATGCCTAAGATAAATTAATTTGGGCATCCATGGCCAGTCAAGTTCACACATAAAATTAACTATCACAGGTGTCCACACAACTTCTGTTTGTGGGGTTCGTTGTTAGTGTTTTTGCCTAATTCTAAATGAAAAACATTTTCAGTGCAAAAATTTAGAAAACAAATAGAATGAAACAGAATTATTGATAATTTCATCATCCAGAGAATACCATGATTAATATGTTGTTATGTGTCTTTTTAGTTATACATTTATCCATTTAAGGAATTGCTTTTGCCATACTCTTTTGTAACCTGTTTTTTTATTCCTCACTTAGCTTTATGTCATTTTCTCATGTCAAAAATATACCTTTACATCAGGATTTTTATTCTGTAGTATTGTGATACTGTGATTTATAATAAGTATGTATTTGATGTTTTCCCTCTTTCTGGCACAAGTTTCTAAAACTGTTAGAATTTCCTAAGTGTTGAAAGCTGTAAAGGTGTCTTTTGTTATTTAAATAAGGTAACTTTCAGACCTTGCCCACGGTTGGGGGCTGCTTACCAACTATGTGATTGCAAGGTTAGAATTTTCGGTCCCACCCCCTGACCTCTGGGTAAAGGAGAAGGGGGAGGGTCCCCTTGGCCAACAGTTCCCATGGGCAACAATTAATCAATCATACCTTTGTAGTGAAACCGTAGTAAAATCCCCAAAGGACATGGTTTTAGAGCTTCCTGTTGTTGAACATGGGGGAGATTTGAGGAGAGTGGCATATTTGGAGAGGGAATGGAAGCCCTGGGCTTTATCTTCATTCCTTATTCTGTGCATCTCTTTCATCTGGTTGTTCCTGGGTTGTATTCTTTTATAATAAACTGGCGATGTAATAAATAAAATGTTTTTCTGAGTTCTGTGAGCCATTAGTAAATTAATCAAACCTTAGGAAAGGATCCTTGGAACCTCTGATCAATAACCAATCAGAAACACAGGTGATTGTGATTAGCATCTGAAGTGGGGGCAGAGGCAGTCTTGTAGTACTGAGACCTTAACCTGTGGAATATGATGCTATCTTTAGGTAGTGTTAGAAGTGAGTTGAACTGTAGGACACTCAACTGGTGTCCTGAAGCATTGCTTGCTGGTATGGGGGGAAAACTCCCTCTCTCCATGATGAGGTACTCAGAACCTCTCTTAAGAATGAATGAGCTTTAGTATACCATGATGGTTTCCTAGTATTGACCTAGGTCTCTTTTCAAGGATTTTCATAAATACTGTTGAATTACCCTGCAGAATGGGCAATTTATATTCCTCCACCAAGGAGAAATAAGTGTTTATTTTCTTACAACATTTGCACCCATGCATAAAATTGGCTTATCTTTGCCATACTTTGAAAAATTTACATCATCCTTGTTTAAATGTGTAGGCTTTAATAATAATGGGATAAGATTTTGTTTACTCAGTATTTTTTTAAAATTACATTTGACCATTTTTCTTTCAGGATATTTTTATTTATCTAAACAATTGATATACATCAAGAATATCAATTTCCCATATTCCCAGTTATATATTTTAGGAGTATTTTGTCCCTGGCTTGTCATCTTCCTTTTAATGTTTTTATTGTGTGTGTGTGTGTGTATTTTTTTTATGCACAGAACTTTAAAATTTTTATAAAGTAAATCAACTAATTTTTTCATTTTTATTTTGTTTTTAAAGCCTTTTCTCTTTTCAAAAACCATATTAACTATTTCATTTTTTTGAAATATGGTTTTAGATTTTAAAATTAGCTCTCTATTCAGAACTTTTTGCCAAGTAATGTGAAGACTGTATATATTTTTTTCTATATTATAAACAGTTATTCTATCACTATTTATTGAATGGTCATTGATTTCTAAGAATATGAACTTTTACATTTAATTTGATTTTCAGCATCTTTTACTTTACTATATATTATTAGCCATAATATATGATAATATTTTGATCTTATACTATATTTAAAAATTTTACAGTACTAATTAACATTCCCTTGCTCATTTCCACTCCAAAATTTCTTCTTTATTTTGTCTATTTATTTTTCTAAAAACAACTTTAGAATCAACTCAATACATGCCAAAAATTTCATATTGACTTTTTGGTGAAGCATATTAGATAACTATGTAAAAAATCAGTATTTAGGGAATCAATATCTATACAATATTGTGTGTTCCAAATAATGAACATAATTTGGTTCAATACTTACTCAAGTCCTTTTTTACATTCCTTAATCAAATATTAGACTTTTATTTTTATAAATTATTTAAAATTAAAATTTTTTATTCCTGGGCATTTTATATAATTCTTTTATATTTCCTTTGTATTTCAATTAGTGTTTTTAAACATTTTCTAAATAGTATTTGCTGACATATGGGAAAATTCGTTATTTTTTATCTTTTGGTATCTAATCACTTAGTGAACTTTCTTATTAAGTCTAATAATTTTTATGTTGATTGGAATTTTTTTGATAAATAAATCTATCATCTTAAAAATATGATGCTTTAATATCTGATTGCTAATATGTAAAACTCATTATATTTCATTGTAGAATAGTAATGGTAAAATATTCCTGAATTATTTCAGCTTTAGTGAGTATATTGTATGCCAAATTCACAATGGAAGATGAGATTAAGTTTTAATTACTGAGAGACCTCTGTGTTTTAAAATTGTGCATCACAAACTACTTTATATGAGAAATAACACCTTCTTAAGTGTTATAGCTGCGCATAAAGCAAGCACTCAATTCAATTTTTTAATGCCAGACACAATTGGGCCTGTTTTTTTTTCGTTGTTGTTTTGAATGTACATACCTGGCCATCAACTACCAAAGCCTCCTTACCATTTCTATCTATGTTATTACAAAGTTTCTATTTCTCAGAAGATTTTGCTATCTTATGACTCCTTTTTTATGTTAGAGTCTCTTAGGAGACCTATAGTGGGCATCTTTTTTTTTTCTTTAGATCACTTGTTTAGTGACACAGCTTTAATCTCATACTAGCTATATGTATCAACCTATACAGCGAACCTCCTGGTAAGTATGGTTTTGAGAGTGCATGTTTTCTTAGTCTGAAGGTAGAAGGATAAGTAAGTAGGTTTTTCTGGAATATGTGTAAGCCTGAAAACATGGCAATAAATACTCAGTAGCCCCCCACACACACCCCTTATCTGCAGAGGATACTTTCCAGGACCCCCAGTGGATTCCCGAAACTGTGGGTAGTAGTGGATCCTATATGTAATGTTTTTTCCTATACATACATACCTATGATAAAGTTTATGGCTTCTCTTTTGCATATCTGATGTACTCTTATGCTCTGGGGCCATTAATAGGTAAAATGAGGGTTACTTGAACACAAGCCCTGTGATACTGTGATAGTCAATCTGATAACCTAGATGGCTACTAAATGTCTAATAGGCAGGGAATATATACAGCACAGATATGCTGGAGAAAGGGATGATTCATGTCCAGGGAGGGAAGGAGTGAGACGGCGTGAGATTTCATCACTCTACTCAGGACAGCATGCAATTTACCATTTATGAATTGTTTATTTATGGAAATTTTCATTTAATACTTTCAAACCATGGTTAACCACAGGTAACTGAAACCACGGAAAGTGAAACTATGGAGAGGGGGACTTTACTGTATTTCTGTAATATTATTCAGATTTCTCATTTTTTTGTAAAGCTAGAAAAAAGAAATAATTTTCTACTGTAAGTAAACATACTTTAGAATGCCATGGCATTTTAAAATCACAATCAATATGATTAAGTACAAACTTATTGGAGCAAATCAGGAATTGGCTAATAGGGCACTAGGAAGGAGCACTGTTTATTCTGGCCATGATGTCCACTTGTATATAACCCATAGGATTTGTAAGCCTAGTGAGAAGCCCTGTCTATGAGAACTTTTTTCTCTCTCTGAATTGACTGGCTTAAGAACTTTAACAGGAAAGATCCATTTGATGATGACCAGGTCAGCAGCATGGAGAGATGATGAAGAGGCTTTCTGGAGAGATGTCAGTCTATGCTCCACCTTGATAATAGCAAGAAAATGGTATTTGGAAGAATTAGAAGGGGATATGCTATTTCTGCATAGGTTTCTGATCAGGGTTTTGATATAGCCTTGTGAACTGCGAAAAATCCCTGCACTTCTTTGGCCTTTGGTGACCTGCTGTCCATATTAACCTGGGATTCTTTGTTCTTTCTTCTCCTCTCCATTTACTCCAACCAGACTTTATATTGAGGCTCATTTTGAGATTTCCATCATGCCATCCTTGTTTCATCATCTCGAGCAACTTGTACATACTTCCACCATAGATAGCAATTGTCATATTGTAATGTAATTACTTGTTAATGTAGTTGCTTCCTCATGGCACCATGTGCCATCAGTGATAATGATTGAGTTATGTCTGGGTTGCATTTAGGAAAACAAATAGTAGTACTCAAGTAGTACTGTGATGAAAAACCCTAATTTAAGAGAAAATGGCAGGCATGCATTAAAAAGAGATGGATAAGAAAAGGGTCCCTTCGAAGGGTATGTTTTGGATGTTGAGGACAAACCTGAGGTTTGATATTATTTGTAGTGTTACTTTTTTTTTCATTTAACATGATTTAAAGAGATAATGATACCTGAATTACTCAGTTCAAGATAGATTTTTAAAAATTTATTTCTTGGATGTAGTTCTATAGTATAGCGTTTAGCACGTCCGCTTTACAAGCAGAAGGTTCTGGGTTCATGCCCCAGTGGAGCCACGGTCCATGGTCTGTGGCCATGCCACCCGGAACAAGCCCAATGTCTGATATCAGAAGCTAAGAAGGGTTGGACTTGGTTAGTACTTAATTGGGAGACCACCTAGGAAGACCAGGTGCTATAGGCATAAATAATAATAAATCAAAATAAATAAATAATGACAAAATAAAATAAAATTTATTTCTTACATTTTATTTGTTTTTAATTTTTATTTATTAAATTTATTGGAGTGACATTTGTCAATAAAATTATATAAGTTTCAAGTGTACAGTTAACTTATACATCATATGTATATTGTATTGTGTGTTCACCATTCAAAGTTAGATTACTCATTGAAAACGAGAGGATTAATTAACTCCGTGGTTTCTCAAATATACCTTATGATCAACATCATGAGGAATGATTCTTAAATATAAAGATTATCAAGCCTCTTTCTTTGAAATTCTAGTTTAGAAAGTCAGTGTCAGTTGCCCAGGAATTTATAATTTTAATAAGCACTCTCCTGGTGAATCTGGTGCATGCTAATGTTTGAGAACCAATGATTTAGGCCACAATATTAAGAAAATGGATTAGTTTATTTTCTTCTAATATCTGTTCTATGCTCCCTTTTTATATCAATAGAATTCATAAATGAATACACAGTTATAGAAATTATATGTGTGACTAGATATAGCAAATGTGATATGTGTGGGACTGACGTGTATAACTTCCTGGAGGAGCACTTGAGGAGAAAGGCGGTGCTGCTATTCTAGCTCTGCTTTCATTTTGCTACATGGAATGTGGATGTGGATGTGGAGGGTATACCATCATGGATCATGTGGACCACGATAAGGACCACACTGTAGGTCTGAGGGCAAGACAGAGGGAGTCTGAGGCCCAGACATTCTCATAGAGCAGAACACTTTCACATGAGAGAGAAATACATTTCCACGTAGCTATTTTAGATCTCTGTTACATATAATCAAGCCTATATTTTAAATAATACAGTATATGATAAAAGAGTAAACAAACAAAACATATAGCCCATTGAAAATATAAATTAATATATGAAGACAAGAATAGAAACCCAAACAAGTCAGAAATTTGTGTACAAAGACTGGTCATTTCTGTGATGCGGATTTGGTTCCTAGTTTCTATGAGGTAGAGTAAAAAGGCATATATGATTAGATATACTTTCTCTAGTATCATAGGTAAAGCTTTGCTTATCTCTCAACTCTAAAATATTTTTTCAAGTGGACATATGGGAGCATTGAGTACAAAGTGGACAAATACCTCAGTAACTACTCAAAAATTACATTAAAGGTTTCACCGTATAGTTTCTTAGTATGCTCCTTAATAACAGTAGTCAAGATCATTACCGTCTTAGAACCAACATGGTATTGTGTAATCATGAAGATTTCTGATGCTAAGGATTGATTTAAGTATAAAATATAGCATTATTACAGTATGATTTTCATATTTTTTAAGCATTGGAAACCTTTCTTTCTTTTCAAATGAAATTTTTGGCAGAACCTCAACATATAAAGCCAAACTCCCCTGATTTATGCAGGAGTGAGAGACTCTGAAATCTGCCTCCTTGGCCTCACCCTGTTCTTAAAACCCAACTGTAGAATTCGAGAACACAATGTGGAAGTCCTTGATTTACAGAAATGGGTGTCTGCATGTGCTTCAAACCATATGCCATAAATATCACTTTCTTTCAGATGGGCTTTGATAAGATTCGAATAGCCGACCATTCAAGGTTGTATTTCTTGGCAAAACTCCATTCGTTTATGTAGGTTATGAAGACTGGTAATAGCAAATTCCATAAAAAGTTATAAAATGTTTAGACAGTCTCTGGCCTATTTTGATGATTTTCATAGGAATATGCACTCTGGTTACTTGGTGATTTAATTTAAAGTAGTAATTTACTGGCCAGAATAGATTGGTATAATCCTATCCTTCTGAATTAATTTAAGAACTGGAATTTACTCATTAAAATTTTAAAACATCTGCCAGGCTGGAAAAAACAGAGGCATATATGAAAAGAAGTGCTGGAACAGTGAAAAGGAAAATGGAAAATTAATTCAGAGGATTTGGAATTGTTCTAAAGTAAAACTCATTTTTTAGATGGAAATACTTAATGGAGCTAACAAGATTTTTAGGGAGTGATTTTTTGATTGGTCCCAGATTTTGGATATCTTCATTCCAAATCTCTGTCTGAGGTATTTTTTAAAACCATGAAAATAGAACTGGTAGCTTAGTAACTAATACTGCTTTGGAGATTCACTTTTTCAAGCAGGGCACCTTTGTGTTCACTGAGAAATATAGAATCTACAAAACAATGCAGGCTGAAATTCAAAGCAGACATTTGGCTTGCTATACTGGGTTAATTAAGGATAACAGGCAATAAAGACATCAATAGAATTTTGATTTTGTTACTTAAGAGTTTGTTTTGTTACAGTGAAGATAATATTGTTTCACAGGACCATGATAAAGCCTACATAAGCAGAATTTATTTTGAACATTCCTAAATAATTGCTTAAACACAGAGTCTAATTACTCAAATTGTGAGTCACAGAGAAGCAGAATTTAAAAGCTGGTAGCTCACACCTTATTCTAGTATATAGATTTGTGTGTGTATATGTGTGTGTGTGTGTGTGTGTGTGTGTGAGAGAGAGAGAGAGAGCGAGAGAGCGAGAGAGAGAGACAGAGAGAGAGAGAGAGAGAGAATGTGTAGGGTCGGCTCATATTTTAAACAAATCAGACTTTGAATACCTTTTTGCAGTAGCCTACACTATCTCTTTGGCTCATCACTGGCCCCACCATATTTACTTTCTCAACACTTTTGCCCTGCATTACAGTAATACGGATTGTCTGGGCTCTGAGGATATTTCTATCTGCAAATTTGTAACTCCTCTGTCTAATTCCTGCCTTTTTCATCTGAAGGGAAATGGAATTGCTTACAATCTGCCTTTTGACTCTTCCTAGGTGTTCATAATCTCTTTATGTGGTGGGTTTGAGGACAGTGTTATGGCATAATGACTTCTGAGAGTCAGTCCCTTATGCACATTTCTTCCCAAGCCATGATCAGTGACTTCTAGGTTGATAGTTTGAGATTAGCCCTCGTGATATTTGCATGTTTGTAACTACTACAAATGGTGGGGGCTGGGAAGGTAAATTAGTTGTTAAACACCAGAACACCGCAGGTTCGAGGACATACCTGGGTGCTATGGAGTCTGCTCTGAAAAAGGTGATAATTAACTGTTTTCAGAGTAAACATTTAGTTGGTGCATTTAGCTTATCAGATATAGAAGAATGATTTTCTCCTGAAAGAAATATTTACTAGGCTACAAGAAATACAAAGAATATAAGAAAGGAGGAGGATGAAGATGTTAAATGCTGGAAGTTAAGATCATATGTTCTGTAATGAAACTTCCAGTTCTGCTTTTAATTATATATCCATGGGTAAGTTATTTAAACCAACAAAGACCTAGTTTTCTTATCTGTTATGTGGGGATAAAAACAGAATATTTCTCAGGTGATTGAGCACAGTTGCAAGCATGTGGGAAACCTTCAATGAATGTTAATTTTTATAATTGTGTTACCCAGCAAGTATTTTATCTACATTATCTTAATAAATTTTGAGAGAGGACAATAATGTGGATAGAATGCTAATCATATTTTAGATGAAAAACAGGATCGGAGAGATTAAATAACATGTCCATGATTGTGCAAATGTTATGTGGCAGAGCTGGACTTCTTTATTATTATTATCTATCAGGATATTATCTAGGTTTGCTAGATTCCATATCATGATATCTCCTCTGAAAGCTAGATAATTGCTAGCTTTAATGTAGGTTTAAATTTGGCTGCAAGTAACAGAGTCTAAAAATTACCACCTGTATTAGTCAATTGTTGCTGCAAAACAAACCACTCCAAAATGCAGTGGCATGTAGCAGTCAAGCATTTATTATCATGCTCACAAGTCAGATGGGCTGGTTCCAACTAAAACTGATGGTCTTTGGGTTAGCCGGGGTGGTTCTGCTTCAGCTGTAGATTTGAAGTCGAGTCTCTGCTTATGTATTGGCGGCTAACATCTAGTGGCCAGGGACAAAGGTAAGGGTTAAGAACGTACGCTCTACCTTTTGTAGAAAGAACTGTAAAGGCACAAGACAGGTGAAATACAGGGAGGGGTGAGGAATCTATTATGCAACAGTGGTTTTTAAAAGATAGGGGTTTATTTTATACTCACATGGATGTCTGGAGATACTTGATCCAGGATTGTATGGCTGCTCCATTCCATGAAGTCCTGAAGGACCCAGGCTCCTGATATTTTCTATATTATGATTCTGCCTAGCTTGGCCTTCATTGCCAAGATTAGAAGTCTACAACATTTTTTTGTATAAATCCAGGTATCAAATCTTTAGGCCTTGTGAACCATTCAGTCTCTGTTGCAACTACTCAACTCTGCTATTGTAATGCAAAAGCAGCTATAGACAGTAAATAAATGTACGAATATGGCTGTATCCAATACATTATTTTTTATGGATACTAACATTTGAATTTTAAATGCTTTTCATGTGTCATAAAATACTATTCTTTTTGTTTTCAGTATCTAAAAATGTAAAATCCGTTCTTTGCCTGTCAGTTACATAAAAATAGGCAGCTGGCCAAATTTGTCCCATGAGCTGTAGTTTGCTGACTCCTGCCCCAGATCACCTAAAGTATAAAATGGGTGCTAAATCACCAGTTATATAAGTCAATAGGAAGAAGGACGAGATTAGAAACAGGGCACAGAGTATGTTCAGGCTGGATTTTAAGAAAGGCTGCCAGAGGCTGCCACATGGCATTTCTACTTACATCTCATTGGTTGTATTTCATCACATGACTATACCTAGCTGCAAAGGAGGCTGACATAAGTAGACTTTATTCTGATTAGTGAACTGCTTGGCTAAAATTGGGGGTTCTTTGTGGAAAAAGGGGAAAAGAAACACGATGAGACAACCAGCAGGTGCTGGCATTTAGCATGCAAAGTTTAGAGACAAAGAGGCAAGAGAACTGAGTTCACTGATTATATGATGGATATTATTACAGTGTCATTAAATCCTACTTCTTTTTAATCGTAGAGAAATGTCTACTTTGAAAACAATATACTGTAAGACTTCCTCTTTGAGAAAGGAAAAGAACCAGAAATACAAATTTTCCTTTTAAATGGGAAATTTTTAACTAAAGGGAAACTGAAACAAATAATTTGATTCAAATTTTTTTTTCTCTTCTTTTGACCATGCATATAAATTCTCTCCTCTGTGTTTGGAGATAAACTGACTTTTTAAAGTAGAGGAAAAAATTGTTTAATTAGGAGACTTATTAATCATGTTTTGTAACTATCCACAATTAGCTATGTTCTCAGACCTTGACTCCCATCTAAATTTTTTTGGACATTGAAGGTTGTGTAACATGTGGCAGATAACTGTGGCTAGTTATAAAATACGGCATAAGTAGGAAGTAGTAATTCTTTATAAAGTGTACCTCTCATTAGTCACTTCAAATATAACTAAAGTAAAAATAAAATTACTGTGAGTTAAAAACAAACAATAAGAAAAGCAACTTACCAATCTTTTCTCTCCTAAAATTAAGGTCTATCATTTCAGAACCAGAAAAACATTTCAGTGTAACTTTGCAACAAAAGATGTAGTAGAAGTATTTGATGTTTCACCTTCCATCTTCTCAGCCCATGTGTCATATGAATCCCAGCCACAGTGGGCAGATCTGAGCACAGAGAGCATCCTACCCCAGGAGCATGCCATGCATCATTCCACTTTTCTGCCTCAGGGTTTTCTCTAGCCAATAGCACGAGGGAATTGCTAGTCCTTGAGAAAACCCTCAAATAATGCAGAACAGGAATCAGTGGGTAAGTGTTCCACACTTTCACACTTTGAATGAAATATTCTAGTGGGTTTTCTGGATTTACCTTAGAGGCCCTGGCAAAGTTGAATTCCTGCTGCTGCTAATAGTGACCCTCATGCTTCCTGACTCTTGCTTCCTGGTATTACTTCCCAGAAAAACTACCTGCATTTTTGTTTCAAGCTTTGCTTTCAAGCCCAAACTGGACCTAATAACTCAGTCTATTATCTCCCCTTTGCAGTTATTTATTCAAAGTGCTTCTCATAGTTTCTGAACCTAAAAGAAAATGACAAATGCACTTCTTTCAAATAAATATTCATTAGTATCATTGGTGTAGTGGTTCTCAAACTTTTTAGCAGTCATGAGAATTTCCTGGAAGGCTTGTTAAAATACAAATTGTTGAGCCCCATTCCCAGAGTTATAATTCAGTAGGTCTAGAATAAGGCCTAAGAATGTGCTTTTCTAACCAGTTTCCAGGTGATCTTTATTCTGCTGGTCCAGGAACCACATTCTGAGAATCGCTGCATTACTGTGTTTTAATTAAGGTTCAAGTAATATTTTAAATGAGAATAAATGGTGTCTGAGTTGTTTGGACTTTTATAACAAAATACCACACACTGGTGGCTTGTAAAGAGTAGAAAATAACTGCTCACAGTTCTGGAGGCTGGAATCCAAGATTTGTGCCAGCATGGTGGGTGAGGACCCTCTTCTAGGTTGTGTACTTTTCATTGTATCCTCACCTGGTGGAAAGAGCTAGGGAGTCCTGTGGGATCTCTTGTTATAAGGGCACTGATCTCATTCATTTGAGCTCCACCCTCATAACCTAATCATCTTCCAAAGGCCTCACCTTCTAACATGATCATACTGGGTATTAGGACTCCTACATGTGATTTTGGGAAAACAGAACATTCAGACAATAGCAAATGGGAATGAGATAAAATATGTAGGCACATTTTGGGTAGAGGTCCAGGAGAAAGTAATCTAAGAATAAAGGTAAAAAGTACAAAAGTAGTGTGGATCAATGTCAGCATAGACATTCAAGAATCAGGAAATCAATGTAAGCCTGAACAGACAGATTAATGACCAAATA
The DNA here is from genome assembly GCF_014176215.1 of Rousettus aegyptiacus. NCBI lineage: Eukaryota > Metazoa > Chordata > Mammalia > Chiroptera > Pteropodidae > Rousettus > Rousettus aegyptiacus. The sequence goes on from NW_023416284.1 coordinate 124,750,261, forward strand.
ACAGCCTGCTGTGGAAACTCTCATGGAGCCAATGGCATCAAGGAGGTCCAGATGCAAGGGTCATGTCTTCAGCCATAAGGGATCAGAGACATTAGAAGCCAAGATCAGGAATGCCACTAGCAGACACTACAATGTCTTATCTATGCAGTGACAACAGAAGTGCCCTTATTTATGTGATAGCTGAGACTAAAAATCAATGAGAGTGATGAGGGGGACCTAGACCAGCACTACAACATTCAGATGTGGCTGCAATTAAATTAAGGCAGAGGCTTCTTTAAGGTTCCTTCTTTCATCTCTCCCTCTTTATCTCTCTGAGGGGAGGGAGCATGGAAGGGGGAGAAAAGGAAGAAAGGGAAGAAAGGTAACAACAAGAAAGGGAAAGGAAGAAAGGAACCGACCTCCCTCCCCTTCCTGGAGAAGTAAGAACTCCTCCCTTCCTCCCGTCCCCTCTCTCTCCCTTCCTCCCTCCTCCCTTCCTCCCTTCCTCCCTCCTCCTTCCTCCCTTCCTCCCTTCCTCCCTTCCTTCCTTCCTTCCTTCCTTCCTTCCTTCCTTCCTTCCTTCCTTCCAGAAACACTCTCCATACTAGTTTCTCCTTAAGTCTCCTGTGGATATTCAGAGAATTAATTTGACCTGATCTTCATGTGTGTACTTCCTCACTTATCTCAATAGTCAGCATTCATTCAGTTATTCATCAATGCATGGATATTTACTGAGTGCCTCCTCTGAAACTGCTCTAATAAATGCGTAATCCCAGAGTTCAAGTGAGAGACTGTATCTTGGGGGATTATGTTACCAGCACAGGTTAGAGGATGTGAAATCAGCAGACTCTTTATCATGACAAGTGCTGATTTGTCAGACATCCCCCAGGACCCTATATTACTCTCTTATGCCATATTTTTAAAGTAAAACAATTGCATTGAACTAGTTGCTTGTTCATACTTTCCAAATTGAGAAACAATGAAAATTGAGCCAATTAATAAGTGTTAAAGTATGATTAAAGTATAGACTGCTCTGTCTCAGACAGTTGTGGTTTTGAACCCAGAGCCTGCCATTTAGTATGGCATTGGGATGGAACCATACCTACCAAACCTCAATTTTTTCTTATCCATTGAATGAAGCAGGCTGCAGGCATCTCCTCGCAGTGCTATTTTAAGAATAAAATGGAGTGATGCATGTAAACTGTTTATTAGAGCACCTCACTCACAGTATAGAACTCTTAGATAAATGTCGCTTAAACAATGGCATCTTACATCGTCTCACTTTAGAAGTCCAGAACTAGGAGGCTCAGGCTCCTTAAGTTCTTACTCTCTGCTGGACTGTGTGTGTTACCTTATGTCCTCAGCATATTTTCTCATGGTTGCAAGATGATTGCCACTGCTTGAGGACAGGACCCACAGAAAGACAAAAAGGAAGGGGGTGTTAGGTGACAGAAACATCCTCAGGGGTCTTGATCTTTTAATCAGGGAGTGAATATTGTCATCAAGAGCCTCTTTGTGGAATCTCTTTACGTCTCTCCTGTGAAGTGGGTAAATTGAATAGCTGGTATTTTCAGATAATCATGGAAGAAGGGCGATAACCAGCAGAGCAGGAGGAAGGAAATGGCTTTCACTCAGCAAGCAACATCTGTTACATGTGATGAAATAAAAATAGATTTTATCTTTTGGATTTTCTGAGAGATACTTTATAATTAAGTATTTAAAATCCTATCTCTCTCCCTTGTTTATTTTAATGTTTCTACACATGCATCATCTGATGAGTAGAAATTCAATACTTATTGGGCTTACTGTGCACATGACATTTATAGGAAATGAAGTACATATCTTGCTTTCTGATAGGGATACTGTTAAAGTCAATATACTTTTGAAATTTTTGTTTTGCTCCTTTGATAATATTTTATCAAATGGTTTCCTTTTCATTAGTATAAGCTTTGTATTCAAAAAGCATTCAATAAACACTTATATATAAGACATGATACTGGGCAACTTGGGGCAGACACAGAGAAAATAAAAGACAGCATTATGACCTCAAGAAGCTTACCATTATAAGACATGATGCTGGGGACCTTGGGGCACACTCAGAGAACATAAAAGATAGCATTATGACCTCAAGAAGCTTACCATCTAGTGGAAATAAGGAAAGGAGGAGCAAAGTGTGCAGTCAGTGTATCATGCACAAAGAAGATGAGAAGGTTATGAGGGAAGGAAGTAAATCAAGACTTAAATTTTGCCTCAGACACCTTTCTTATTCCTAGGATGCCAGGGTTAGTGAAAAGAAGATGATAGTGGCAATGACTTATTTGCTGTTTCCTTGCTGTTATTTCCTGTCATCAGCCTAGCTCTCAGCAGATTGGGGTAGATATAAACACAGCAGAGGAATGGTCATGCTGAAACATTTTGTAGACTAAAAAAGTAGTTAAGTAAACTTTCAAGATCTTTGCCTATTATGTTGTATGCAACTTGAAGATAGGAAAGATATTTTATTTAATTGCTTGTTTTGTTCTGACACATGATAGGTACTATTGTGTTACATGAGGAGTGAAAGGGTAGGTTTGATCCCGTGATCACTGAATCAGATTTTGTTTTAAAATATTAGAAGGGTTATGTTACCAGGAGAATCCTGTAACACTTGAAATTGGAAAAAGGAAAGCATGAAAGAAAGACAAGGAAGGAAAAAAGAGATACAGAGGCCAGTAACTTAGTGGTTAAGAAAATCAAAAACAATCCTTGAAACCGAAATATTCAAAGCCATAAATATCATCTCTTACTTTTTAAAATCTTCAATCTCCTGGTCCTCATCTCAGTCTACCAAGCTTCTGCATATAATGCATAGTAACTCCTTTCAGAAATCATATTATTTAAAGCTACTTCTCTTGCTCACTTGGAGTTCGCAGTGGATACAGAGCATAGTGTAATAGAGTACTGCAGCTGCCATGTGTTCCACAAGTAAATAAAATACCACCAACGTGTTTAAAATATTGCGGGGGTTGGGGAGTGGGGAGAAGTGGTAAAAATATTTTGGAGCATAACGTTTTCTTACATTAATTTCTTAAAAATTTAAAACATTTTAAGATCATTTTTATTAAAAGTTGAATCATCAATTTAATATAGTTTTTGTGGAAAACAAGTATCTTTTTAAAAGCTACTCAAGATTTCTTTACATTTATCCATAAAATTATGTATAACCTTTTTCCTACACTAGAGTTAAAGGGAGACCTAAGTCTCCTTTATGTTCAGAACTTTGTGGGAATAAGCTGTTATGCATAGCTTCATGTCTTAAGGTTAGTTTAAATAAAATATGCTCATGATTTTGAACTCTATAGAAAATATTAGAGTCTCATCACCATTTTCTTTTGGTAAGACTCCTACTTTTATCCTGTGTCATCAATTATGCACTGCCCACTTCCTGTGGTAATTGAGCATCAGTTTTCTCTTTTTCTTAAAATCTAGGCTATTTAGTCTTAAGTAAGACCATCTGGGACATCAGCTGTCTAAATTATGTGGGGCTACATCGAGCCTAATCTAGTTCCCGATTAATCTTTTCTTAATCAAAAAAAAAATTTCTTAGGTAACAAACTCAGCCAGGTCTTCCTTGGTACACATGTGAAGTCCATGGTACAGAGTGGGTGCTTAAAAAATGTCTGACCTGTCAAGGAAGTGCTTTGAAGGAGGGATTAGAATCCCAGTCCTTAGGATAAGTTCAGAATTAGTGTTCCTTCTGATGGAAAAGTTCATCTGAAAAATTTGTTTAACTGAGTACATTTTCTAGGCATTTCCATGCTTTCATAAACAAATCCATTACTAGGAACCTTCCAAATGAATCAAACCATTCTCATAAATAATCTTGAAATCCATATGGGCTTAATAAATAGTGGAAAAATTCACTTTAAGTTTTGCCAAATTTCAATTATTAGCAAAAAAGTCATACAACTTTTGATCAACACAAACCAATCTAGATATATCCACATGTAAAAAGCTAAAAACATGATATAAATGTGTAATGACTATATTTAAAAATTATTATAATTATTTGTATGTAGTCTAATCATAGCTTTTGTTTGCATATTACAGGCAATTTTTTGAGAAATATGGCTCATATATTTTGAATTTCTTTTACTCTCATGTACAGTAGACATAAAAATATTTAGTTGTGGTATGTCTCATTGCTTTGCACTTTTTAAAACTGTTTTCAGATGTCAATCTGTGTAATGTGATAACTTACCATAAGGATTTCATGAAATGTTTTTTGTTCTTTCAGAAGACCAATGCAGATTTATAAAATAAATATTTGTTGAAAACACTACCCTTTGTGAAGGGCAGAATAGCCGGCATTGTGGGAGGGCGGGAGACGTGGGTAGAGAGAGAGAGAAAGAGAGAGAGCTTTAATCAATGTATTACCTCTCCTGAAGATGTTGAAATTCAGCAAAAGAATATAATTCAAGCTTGAAAATATTTTCAGTGTAAATCTGGTCCAGCTATTATCTACCACATTAATATCACACCAGTGTCTCTTGGAAGTAGTTTTCCTGGCTTTATATTAATATTCCCAGAGAGAAATAACATAGTTCTTTATCCTATTTCAGACGACTCTGATTTCATAAAGTTTTTTCTCATAGTATGAGTCAAAAACTGCCTCTCTGAATTTTCTTAACCATTCGTCACTTTTCTGCTTTTTATGCAGAGTAAGACTTCTTTCTTGTATGACAGTCTTTCAAATGTCTTAATAAAACTTTTATTTTCAATGACTTCTCTTCATCAGAATTAAACATTTTTTTTTCCTTTTTCCTTCCTTTTTATTCTTCCTTTCTTCTCTCCTTTCTCTCCCCTCTCTTCCTCCCTTCCTTCTTTCCTTTCTTCCTTCCATTCCACCATGTTTTCATGGTACATGAGGGTATGGACATGATCTTATTCCTCCCAAGGAATAATGGTAGGTACCTTAACAGCTAGTTAAATAGAGTATGAGAACACAAGTGAGGAGAAGTCAGGTAAGAGAATGACTGGTAGGCCAAATGGAAGGTGACATGAAGAAGTCGTGTTCTAGGCAGAGGAAAATAACATATGGGTTACCCTGAAGGAGCCTTTCTATTCCTGAGGAGGCTTCATTTGAATTGTCCTTAACATCCTGGTTGCTTCCTTTATATCTGTTCCAATCTGGCTCCACTTTAAGACTTGTGAGGTATATGTTTTTTGTTTTTTTTTTTTAAAAGAAGAAATCCAGCAAGCACAAATATAATTGACTTCATTTCTATACCTATTAGAGTATAATAAAGATATACATTGTATTAGGTTGGATTTTATCAGTATTGGTTGTTTGAAGTGACTTAGACATTGGGCACTAGGGAGGAAGAAAATGTAGTTAAGGGCAAGCAAAAAATGAAGACACTGGAAAAAAATGGGAAGGCTAGTGATAATTAAAAGGATAAAAGGCACAGTAGAAAATGAGTAAAGTTCTTATATGAGTGAATTTAAATGGTGGAATAATCATAGCTCCAAGTATTAAACTAGATAGAAATATGGAAATCTTGTCATTGTTCTGAGATTTATTATTTAAAATTACTCTAAACTGTTGCATCTATGTGAAGAAAAAAAGATACATTTTCCTTCATGAGTTCCTCACATTAAAAATCACTTACATTGGTACACTGCATGTCTTTATGGCCTACATCTTTTATCTATTTCTCAATACTCTGTGATTACCTCAGTTAACCTATTTTTCTAGAATACAAACGTATGACATCAGTACTTTAAAAAAAAACAACCAATCAACCCATCTTTTCTTTGGCAATTTTTATTTTTATAAAACTCTGAGTTGTACTGAGTTGTCCTGAGTGAAACAAAATTCAGAGCAGAAATATCTGTTAAGCAAATAAAATTCTTCCTCTCTTTTAGAATATTTTTCTTAAAAAATTTAAAATGTTTCCTGTACCAATGAAGATACATGAATAGGAACATGTTGTATTTTTACAGTTATTGAGCACAGCTCTAATCTTATGCAAATTTGAATGAAAGATGTAGCCCTTGGGAATATGCTGATTGTGGTCCTTTCTAACTCCAATGCCCATGCTATCTATGACATTTTCTTCAGATACCCAATCCTGCCCTTTCTTCAAGGTACAGCCTTCTGGATCTTTTACAAAAACTTTACTCTCCACCTTCAGCTCCCTTTTTTATTTTCCTGGCCCTTATAATACTTGTCAAAAAAATTTTTTTAATTTGATTAGTTTCTTTTCATATTTAGGATTCTACTTGCACACCACTACATTTGTGTGACTTAGTAAGAGACACCCCGCCCTCCAGTAGACAAATTGTAAATAGTCAACACCTGTGGACAGGCAAATTGGAAGAGGCTCTTCATCTTGGGGGAAGATTTCAGCTCCCACTTGCACTTTGGCTGGATACCCACATGTACAACTGCACAACTATGTGGAACAACCCTGCTCATAAAATCTAGCACTTATATAACTAGTAAAAGGCATTTAAGCAACAGTTGCATTTATTTTAATTAGACAAGACTTTTTTTAAATTATAAGATAAAATTACATTAAGATCTTTTCTCTTTCCCTCCCCCAAATTACAAGATCATCCTGACAATGTATTGTCTACGTCTCTGGCCAAATAACAAGAAAGTGCAAGAAAGAGGAGTCAACAATTAGATAATTTAGTGATTAGGGCTGACTTTGAAATCGTGATCGCAATGGAACCAGCTTCAAACGGTTAGATTCTTGTTTGGCCCGAGCAGGTTATAGAGTGAGATCTTTTTTTTTTCATAAGCTGTTCCCATGCTTGCACAAGCTTGTTTTTATACATCTCATTTAATTTCATTTCATTTTTTTTTTTTGGCTGCTATGTCAAAGTTGTAACATTTCACACGATGATACGGTGCCAATATGCAATTCTACATGTTAGTCATGTGGTATGTGCTATGTTTGGAGCAGCTACATGATCCTGTCACAGACACTGAAGAAAGACTACATCCTTTGGCTGGATTTCCTAAGCTCCTGGAATTTAAAATCTTAGCCAGAAGCTAGAGGCAAGTCATCTATGCTTATTATGTTACTCCTTAATATCTAGATTTTTACCAACACTGTCTCATTTTTTAAGTTACATCAGTTTTTTCATTATGCTTTATGCAGGTTAGCAGCCACAGAAAACATTGCAAAAAATCAGGTGCTGTTGCTATGCTTCTTACCATCTGTTGTGTAGTTATTTTTAGTTACCTCCTTCATTAATCACCATGATGGTGAGGGCAAAGGGACTATAAGTGTTGCGCAACTGTATTTTCACAACCAGCTACTTCTGAATCACACTCGTTTGAGACATCACACTGTATTATGCCTGGAAAGTTTATCTTAGTGGAGAAATTATTTAATAGATTGATGTTAAATGAACTAGTTTATTATGACTCTGGGGAATAAGCATGGACTAATAAGTTTTACTGTAGCTCAAATTAATAAGAATAATTTAATCCGTTGTTGTAAAAATCAATTAGTAAGATAAGTAATGTTAGAAAATGTGTGATATGTTGTAACTGCTTTTAATATGTGAAAATTATATGGAAATTTCCTGAGAGAACAAATCATATTTAGAATTCAAAAGAGTAACTATTTTATTATCCCTTAATAAGATTGGAAACACCTTTTCTTTTGTATTTTTGTGATATGTGATATTTATGAACCTTTACGTTGAATAAAGATGCTTAGAATTAACAGGGAAATGTGTCGATTTCTATGATTTGATCCATAATGGTCAAATCTTCACAAAAATACGTATTATATCAGATTACTTTCTTTTACTCTTCCTATACATACATGAATTTTTCTAAACATTAGCACCACTGTCTTCACATAAACTCTTATTGATCATAATTCATAGCATTTTTCTCTCTACTAGTCATTGCCAGAACTTGGTGTACACATTAGAAATTCTTATGAGATCTTTTGTTTGAGATAAAACGGTGAAACTCAGGGTGTTATTTATATTTGGACTGATAAGTGCCATTTTATTGCAAAGCCCATTTTGGGCAGTCTTTATTTTCCCCTCAGATTGATTTAAAAAATTTGCTGTTTCTTAGTGAGGCTTTATTTAGGCCACATCAAGTTATAGTACACAATTAGCCCCATGTTTTGCCTACTGAAAGCACATATTCCATTTATGTCTTGATGTACACTTGGGATGTACAGTTTTTGGCTATTATAAATAAAACCACCTTGAACATTTGAATACAAATCTTTATGTGGACAAATGTTTTTATTTCTTTTGAGTATTTCCTAGGAAAGCGAAATCTTCCTAGCCTGGAGATATATCTTAATATTTAATATTATTTTAAAAAATTATTTACTTGGTAGTCGTGACTTTGTTAGGTTAATATTTGTTAAATGGAGCCCTGGTGGGTCAGATGGTTCAACAAAAGACCACATAGGAATTGTAATAGAGGAGTTTATTACTCACAGGTCCTGGAGAAAGTACAGAGCATGCCTTCAGGGGCCACATGGGGAGGTCAAGACAGGGTTCAGGCAGAGAATTGGCAAAACCTGAGCTACATGAGTTATTAGAGTTCATGGTGAAGTGCTTTTGGGTTTCCAGGTTAAGGCCGAATTGGTTATTTCAAAGCAAAAAGAATGGGGAATTGGTAAGGTCAAGGGAGTGGCAGGGGCGGGGGTAGGTGAGGAGGGAGGAAGCAGGGGGCAGTGTAATAACAAGAGCTATTGGGGGAGTCATATCACGAACTTACATTTGCTTTTGCCACTGTGGGCTATTATCTAGGGTAGGAGTCCCCGGCCTTTAGGCCATGGACCTGTCCTATTAGGCCGTGGACCTGTCCTATTGGTCCACGGCCTATTAGGAACCAAGCCACACAGCAGGAGGTGAGTGGCAGGCAAGCGAGCAAAGCTTCATCTGTATTTGCAGCTGCTTCCCAATGCTGGTGTCACCGCCTCAGCTCCACCTCAGATCATCAGACATTAGATTCTCATAAAAGCACTGGTCCCTGGTGCCAAAAAGGTTGGGGACCACTGATCTAGGGCATGTGCCTGAGGGAGGATCTCGTGTCATTTCAAGGACTCTGCAGGCTGCTTGACTACACAAGATGGATACCTAGACAGCAATGTCTGGAGTAGATTAGCTAAAACCTCAACAATGGTTTTTCTAAGTGATAGTATCATTTTATATTTCACTAGCAATGTATGAGAGTTCTTATTGCTCCACATCCTTACCAATACTTCTCTGTGTTTTTAATTTTAGCCTTTTTGGTAAGTGTGTAGTAAAACATCATTTTGGTTTAATTTACATTTCCATGATGACTAATGATGTTAAGAATCTTTCCATGTACTTATTTTATATTCATATATTTTCTTTTGTACAAATATCTGTTAAAATATATCCATTTTTTTCCTATTTTTTGTTTGTTTTTTAAATGAATTTTAAGAGTTCTTCTATTCTGTTTACTGGTGCTTTTATATATAAAATATTTTCTCAAAGGTCAGAGTTTGCTCTTTTGATGAACAGAAGTTTTAATTTTGAAGAAGTCCAATTTAGAATTTTGTTCTTGTCTTCTAGTGTTTTGTTTAAGAAGCCTTTGCCTCCCCAAACATCACAAAGAGTTTCTCTTATAGTTATAGTTTTAGCTTTGGTTTACATGTTAGTTTTGTGCATGGTGGGAGGTAAGGGTTGCCATTCAGTTTTTTCATATGAACAAATTACCAATTTTCCAACACCATTTATTGAGAAAATTATCCTTTCTCTTTAAATTGATTCCTTTGTTGAAAATCAAGAGATCATATGTGTGCATCTATTTTTACTTTCTACACTGTCTCATTGATCTAAATATCTATCTGTGTTAGTACCACATTGTCTTGATTACTATAGGTTTATCGAGTGTAAGGCTTCTAATTTTGTTCTTTTCCAAAACAGTTTTGGGTGTTCAGGTTTTTTGTATTTCTATATAAATTGTCAATTAAGCTTGTGAATTGTTACAATACTTGCTGGAATTTTGTTTGAGATTATTTTGAATCTATAGATTAATTTGGAGAGAACTAACATCTTAATAATATTGACTCTTCCAATTCATAAACATAATATATTGCTTCAATTATTTAATTATCTTTAACAACGTGTTATAGTTTTTGTGGAAGTTTGCACAATTTTTATTAAGTTTACTTCTAAGAATTTTAGGTATTTTTGATGTTATAAAATACCAGTTTTTATTTTACTTTCAAATTGTATGTTTCTAGTATATAAAAATAATTATTGTTCTGTATATTTAATCGTATTCTGTTTATTGATAAATTCACTTGTTAGTACTAGTAGCTTTTTGCTGTATATTCTTTAGAGTTTTTATATATACATGTTCATTTCCTGTGCAAATCAATAATTTTACTTCTGTCTTTACAATATACATGTTATTTTTTTCTCTTGCTAAGTAAACCCACTTTGTAATGATTTATTCTTTTATAAATATTGCTGGATTTAATTTGGCAATATTTGCTAGGGTTATTTTCATCTGTGTTCATGAACATCTGTTTCTGTTTCTCCCTGTCTGTCTCTTTCTCTCCCTCTGGCATAATGTTCGTGAAATCTATAGTTTTCTTTTCTCATGCCTTTGACCAATCTTAATATTAAGGTAATATCACCTTATAAAATTGTTTGGGAAATGTTCCCTTTTCTATATTATGAGTTTTAGAGGCTTGGTATTATTTCTTTCTTAAATGTTTCATGGAATTTACTAGTGAAGTGACTGGGTTTGTAGTTTTGTTAGAACATTTTTAATTACAAATAGAATTTATTTAAAGATCAATGAATATTCTAATTTTCTATTTCTGTGTCAGTTTTGGTTATTTGTATCTATTAGGGAATTCGCCCATTTTGTCAAATGTATTGACATAAAGTTATTAATAATATTGCCTTAATAACTGTTTAATATTGTTAGAAGAAGAATCAAAGTGTCAGTTTTTATTACTGATATTGGTAATTTCTTTGTTTTACCTCTGTTTTCTATTTTATTGATTGTTGCTCTTTTGATTTTATTAATTATTTCTACTTATTCTAGGTATAATATGCTTTATTTTTTTTAGCTTTATAAAATGAAAACTTCACTCTTTGATATTAGACTTTTGTACTTTTCTAGTATAAGCATTTAATGCTATAAAGTCTCTATAAATAAAACTTTATCTTCAGCCAATAATATCTGAGAAATTTAGTTTTTATTATCATTCAGTTCAAGATACTTTCTTATTTGCACTCTGATTTATTTTTCATCCATGGGTTATTTATAGGTTTGTTCTCTCATTTCCAAATATTGAGAGATTTTCCAGGTAATTTTTGATTACTGATTTCTAATCTTATTACCTGGTGCTCAAAGAATATTATTTGTGTATTTCAATCCTTTCAATGTTACTGAGATTTGTTTTATGACATATAATTTAGCCTATAGAATGTTTTATGTGCTCTTTAAAAATCTCCATTCTGCTATTCTTGGGGGGAGTGTTACATAACCATTAATTATGTCAATATGTTTGATAATATTCAAGTCTTTTATTTCTGTCTTTTTTTAAATCTTCCTGTTTTATCAATGCTTGGAAATATAAGTGTTAAAGTTTGCAATTATATCCAATTTTTCTCTCATTTCAGTTTTGTCAGTTCTTGATTCATATGCTTTGAAAATGTTACAAATCCACACTCACATCCACATACAGAATTTTTATGTCTTCTTAATAAGTTGACTGCTTTACCATTCATGTTTACCTCTGATAATATTTCTTGATTTAAAATCTACTTTTCCTGATAACAAGATAGCCACGTCAGGTTTTATTTGATGAGTATTTATATGGTATATCTTTTCTCATTCTTTTACTTTTGTGAGTGTTTTGTTCTTGTTGTTATTGTTTTTATAGACAGCTTACAGTTGCATTTTGCTTTTTTATTCAGTCTTAAAAAGTTTTGTTTTTTAATTGTAATGTTTAGATTACTTATATAGTTATTCTTTTTAACACTATTTTTCAAATTAGCATTTGGTAAATTGACTTTTTTGGTGTACAACTGTATAAATTTTGAGATTTATAAATATGTATAGTTGACATCAAAATCAGGATACAGATAGTCCATTCAACCCCCCCCAAAGCCCTCAAGCTATATTTTTTTTAGTTTCAACCTCCTTCCACCCCTAAATTCTGGCAAGTACTAATTAGTACATTGTTACTATAGATTTGTGTTTTCGAGAATGTTATAGAAGTACAAACTTTTGAAATATTTTCTTGAGATTGAACAACATGGTTGAGGATACCAATATTTTGGTCTTTTTTATTGCTCAATAGTAATCAATGGAATGATGTTGATATATCACAATTTGTTTATCTATTTACTCTTTGAAGAACATTTGTTTTCAGTTTTTGGTAATTATGAATAAAATTGCTATAAACTTTCATGTACAGGTTTGGTGTGAACATAAATTTGTATTACTCTAGGGTAAATATATAGGAGTAAGATAACTTGTGACTTAGTGTATATTTTGTATATTTAAGTGTTTGAGAAACTTCCAGACTGGTTTCAAGAATGGCTGTATCATTTTGCATCCCTTTGACTTAGAGTTTGTATCAATTTCTTAGTAGGGAGAATTTGGAAGTTCTCTCTTTCTCTCTCCACACATATACACATCAATATTTGCAGCATATTGAGAAGATGAGGAAATGACATCCACTGTAATCCATGGATTACAGTATCTATAGCCAAGCTACAGGCTAGCAGGGCTACAGTGCTTACACCACCCAGACCACTCAAAGATATTCACAGACCCCCCAGGCATATGCACAACGAAGTTATGGAACCTATAGACAGCCCACTGGCATCAGCTATACCCAGGCTAAGACGATGGCGACCTATGGGGAGACAGCCTATGCAACTTCTTATGGATAGCCTCCCACAAGTTATACTAGTCCAAATTCCTCCCAGGCATACAGTCAGCTTATCCAGGAGTATGGCACTGGTGCTTATGATACCATCACTGTTATGGTAACTACCACCCGGGCCTCCTATGCAGCTTATTCTGCATATGACACTCAGCCTGCTTACCCAGCTTATAGGCAGCAGCCAGCAGCCACTGCACCTGTAAGACCATGAGAGAGAGTATGCAGTCCTGTGAGGGCAGGGGGCCCAAGAGGTCCTGGAAGACCCATGGGTTGCATGGGATGCTGTGGAGGAGATAGAGGACACTTCCACCCAAGAGGGCCCTGGAGTTTCCAAGGGAACGCCTCCAGAGGTGGAAACCACCAGCACCTAGCAGAAAACTGGCAGTGCTCCAGTCTGGAGTGTAGAAACTAAAATTTCATGTGGAAAACAGAATGCAACCAGTGTAAGGTCCCAAAGCCTTAAGACTTCTTCCCGCCACCCTTACTACCCCTGGGCAGTGACCAAGGTAGAGGTGGCTCTGACAGCATGTGGGGAGGTGGTCTCATGGACTGATATGATCCTGGTGGAATGTTCAGAAATGGCCGTGGTGGAGTCCCCCAGATAGTCCCCCTGGAACTTTAATGGAACAGATGAGAGGAAGAAGAGGTGGGCATAGAGGACCTGGAAAAATGGATAAAGGCGAGCACCATCGGGAACACAGGGACGGCTCTACAGAATGCAGAGACTAAATTTAAACCAAAAAATGTTTTAAATTTATAGTTCCATATTTATGATGTTGGCCTCAACATTATGATTATTCCTTATCTGTACATTAGTATTTTTCACCATTTATTAAGAAACAAAACAAGTTAAATTGTAGAGCATATTATTATTCCCATTTTACAGATGAGGAAATCGAACATCAGAGAAGCTAAAAAATGCTCCTAAGTACTCTTAATTACACAAAAGGCAAAACTCAAGTCTATCGTACTCCAGTGCTTCTGCGTATATTCTTTATATTATATGGTTTTATTATCACTAAATCATTCTTTTTTTTCATGCAAAATGTATGGTTCATGTAGTATTTGGGCGATACTTATACTAAAACTTTATTTGTTGTTTATCTGAAACTCAGTTTGGTGGCCTATATTTTATCTGGCAACCATACTGGTTTTATTTATTTTATATTTATATCATTTTACTTGAAGGGCTATCCAATTTAATTTTTATTTTCTAATTTTTTTCCATAGAGTGAAAATCACTTGAGTCTGAGATATTTTAATAATCTTCATTTACATTAATTTGGAGTTTCAAAGATTACCAAATTAGAGCAAACTGTCCATAGTTCTAATCAGTTTCTAAACAGCTCAAAGTATCTTTCTTCGATTTTTTCACTTTAACATGGATATTATAAATCTATTATAAAAATTATTTGTATCCTTTTTAAAAATATCGAGAAATAAAATATTTTTTAAAAATTAGGCTAAGATTTTTCATGACTTACTGACTCCAAATAGGAACATTGCCAAATTGATTTCATTTATTTAATCTGAGAAATATTCAATTATATACAAGATGAAGTTATACTGGATTTGAACATTCCTTAGTGAGCACTTTCTGTGTAGAGTCTGAACATATTTACCAAATGCATATTGTGGATAATTTATTTTCACCTGAAAACAAAAATAGACTTAAATGCATACAAAGTAACTTAAGAAAATATTTGATGGATTCTAACAACTCAATCCACATTAAAAAAAATTGCAGTAGTAGCATGAGGGATATTTGTAGAAAAGTAAAATAGTTCTAAGTCTGATATGAATGATTCTACAAATTAAATTTCACTTGCCGAAATGATAGTAAGGATCAACAAGTTTATATTTTAAAAGTATACTTAGTAAATATCCCACAGAAGAAGACAGAATAAAAAACATACTCATGTATAAATATTATTTAACTCAAACTGCATTCACTAAAAATACTGACACACACACAAACATTGAAAAAACCAATAAATTTTTAAGAAATAAACAGTCAGTAGAATTAGTCACAGAGATGACCCAGATAAATGAATTCTTAAGGAATTTAAAACAACTAAGAAATAGGTTAAATAATTTAGTGGAAAATGTGAAGAGGATTCATGAACAGATGGAGAAATTCAGCAGAGAAATAGAAACCATAAAAAAGAAATAATAGAAATTTTCAATAACAAGGTAGCAGAGAGAAAGAATTTTGCTGCAGCTTTATTAGCAAAATCAAATAGCAAAGGAAAAAAAATCAATGGACTTGAAGATAGGTTAACAAATTATTGAAATGGAAACACAAAGAGAGAACATATTTTAAAAAATAGCATTCACAAAGTGTAGGACAATAGCACACTGTTCATGATACTGAAGGTAGAGAAGAGGAAGAGAGAGATGGGTAGAAGAAATATATGAAAAGATAATAGCTGAAAATGTCTCCCCTAATAACTAAAGTATTAAACCACATATAAAAATCACTGAGAACCCCAAGCATGACAAATAAAAAAAACTTTTCTATACATATTCTATTCAAACTGTTGTTTATTAAAGATAATGAGAAAATATAAAGACAGGTGGAAAGAGAGAAAGATCCGAAAAGTAGGGCATGATATTAATAGTTTCGTCTTGTAAATGATCAAATGATACTGTTTTAAGTTGAAGAAACAAAAATTAAATTTATTTTATTATCCAAATATAGTAAAGATAAGCCAGAGAGAATCTAAAATATTATAATATCAGAGATATATTAAAATTTGTGGGCCTACTGAAAAAGAATCCTCATCAGTCAGAGCAGGAAGTCTTTAGATAAATAAATTAGTCCTTAGATATCTAAATCTGATAGAATTAGAAGTAACACTATAAATAGTTTTTATGTATACTGAGTAACCACTGAAGGAAACAATTAAGATTAGTTATGTTAAAGTGTAATTTTCAAAAAGGGAAAATTATGACACATGAAACTATAAAATAGAGGTGTGTCAAATATTTTATTCAACTCATTAAAAGAACTAGTAAGATGCTATGAACTAGTAAAATGCAATTCAGAGAGCATTTGGAGTACTAAATGTTGTTATCCAATTAAAAAATGTTAGGATAAGATCGAATTACTTAATAACCTACAGGACAATAAATTATATCCTTTAGGCTTATCTTTTCCACTGGATCAAAATTGGTTATATTCTCTATCAGACAAAATCATACAGTTAACATACAACTTCACTAAGTCTTGGGCTTTTATCATTAGCTTAAAGTTGCTTTTGAGAATTTAGTCTATATATAGGAAAGAGTGTTTTTAGCCATGTGCATTTATTACTTCAATAAAATAGAAAATAAATATATTTGTCTATTAAACATTATCAGCTAATATGTATTTGATGTTCAATATGTGCTGAGCTCTTTGCAAAACACTGTATTAAATGGTTTAATGTTACCACAGTCTTATGAGACAGATAATATTATTTTTTTCATGTTATATATGGGAAATTGAGTTACAGAGAAGTTAAAAAACTAGGCCAAGCTTACATATATATTAAATGTTACATGCCTAGTTTGTAATTTTAATCAGATACTAAGGTGATAGAATTCATAGAATGAGGATAAGATGGCTGTTTCAAACTGTGAATAGAACACATTAGGATATAAGGATTATTCTGGAATTTAAATAATTCATTAGGAAAATAAAACTCCTTTCTGATGATATGTTATTTGTACTTAGGAGCTGCTAGGAACAAGAATTGAAGCAGACAAATTAAAATACTTCCGTACTCAAACAATGCAACAGAGACCTATCATTTAAATATCCTTATCCATTGTGCAATTTAGCTTTATAAACTCATTTCAGTAGATTAGCTCTTTGAAAGTTAATAATAGCACATAATTATAAGCAGTTTTAGTGAATGAATGCTTTTGTTTAATGAATTGCAGTTTTCTCTGCATGACTACTCAGCCTACCATACTATTTTGCTATTCAGATTTCCTTTTTTAGTTATAATTTATATGATTGTCTTTTGAATATGGAATATTTACTCATTGCCAAATAGTTTTGTTTTGTTTTTACTACAATGATCTTAATATAGGTGTGCTTAAGAATATTTTCTGTTTTAAAAGTTATTTTTTAAAAAAATTTGCTGCTTAGAACACTATGCTAATGAATTAAGTCTATACCATTTCACTGTTTTTGTGTTTCTTCAAAGTTCTACTTAATTGTTATTGCCTAGAGAACCCAAGTCCTATCACAAGGTATATGGAAAAGGAAACCTTGTAGGAATAGTGCTAAAAGAGGAAAATAGACTAAAGTCATGGGTGCGTGTGCACGTGCATGTGTGTGTTTTAGCTTTAGCTGAAGCTCACCCCACCCCAGAGGACCTGTCTTCCAATTGCTTTCTTCAGCAGCATATTTCTATTCTCTCATATCTTATTGGCCAGCATCAGAAGTGGTGTCTTCCTGCTTTTTTTCATGGCTGCAAACTATAACTTTGGCACCTGTCCAACTGTTCCTTTGGGACTAGAATATTTTTTCTACCTCCTTATTGGTGTTACCTCTTTTCCTCCTGTCATTCTTCCTCACCCAGGGGAGACTTTTGCTCTTAGACCTTCACCTCCTACCTTAGATTTCCTATCCTTTCTGCCACTTTAATATCTCTGGGGATAAAAATTTTAATACCCCAAATTGTTTATTCCTTGACTTTCATTTCTGATAATAATCACCATATGCTTTTCTATCCACTCCCATGATCATATTCTAGATTTTGTTTACAGTGTGCCTTATGTCTTCTTTTGTTTCTCAATTTCTCCATTATGCCTTATTTTGTATTATATATATATGTTTTTTATTGTACTATTCAAATTTTGTTATCATTTCTTTTACTACATTTTTCGTTATATTTTTTTATCGGTTGCTCTGAGGATTATAGTTAACATCTTAATTTATAAAAATCTACTTCAGATTAATTCTAATTAACACCAAATTAATTTCAATAGTATAAAAAATTGGCTCCTAACCTTTATGCTGTTATTGCCACAAATTGTATCTTTATACATTGTATGTCCATCAACCACAATTTAAAATCATTGTTTCATGCAGTTCTCTTTCAAATAAGCTAGAAAAAAAAGTTAAAAGCCAAATATACATTTATACTGTCTTCTGTCTTTACTTATGTAAGTTACCTTTACCAGTGTTCTTTATTTTTTCAAGTGGAGTTGAATTACTATCTAGGGTCCTTTCATTTCAGCCTGAAGAACTATCTTTAGAATCTCTTGTAAGGTATTTATGTTAGTGATGACTTACCTCAGTTTATGTTTATCTAGAAATGCCTTAATGTCTCTTTCATTGTTGAAGGATAGTTGGCAAGATAGAGAAATTTTGTCTGACAGTTTTTCTTTTAGCACTTTATACATATAATTCCATCACCTATTAGACTCCACGGTTTCTTACTGAGGACCCCTTGTATATAATGAGTTGCTACTCTCTTCCTGCTTTCAAGAGTCTCTCTTTGTCTTGGGTTTTCTACAGTTTGATTATAATGTCCTCTGTATGGGTCTCTTTGAAATTATTCTATTTGGAATTTGTTGAGCTTCTTAGACGTATGGATAAATGTTTTTCATCAAGTTTTACAAGTTTCTAGTCATTATTTTTCTCAAAATATTTCTTCCCTTTTTTCTCTCTCTCCCCGATTCTTATTATGTGTATGTTGTCAGTTCTGATGGTGTCCTACAGATCTTTTAGGCTCTGTTAATTTCCTATTTTTTTCTTTTTGTTCCTTAGTCTAGATAATCTCAATGGACTTATTTTAAAGTTCATTAATTATTTCTTCTGTCTGTGCAAATCTACTCCTGAGTCTCTCTAGTAAAATTTATTTTATTTTAGGTATTGTAATTTTCAACTCCAAAATTATTTTTTTTATAATTTCTCTTCATTGATGTTCTTTATTTGATAAAATATCAAATAAATATCTCATATTTCCTTTAGTTCTTTAGAATGATTTCTTTTAGGATACTAAACATATTTATAATAGCTGATTTAAAGCCTTTGTCTAGTAATGTCTGAACTTCCTAAACAGGTAATTTTCTTTCTACCTGTGTATAAGCCATACTTTCTTGTTCCTTTGCATGCCTTGTAATTTTTTGTTGAAATTCAAATATTTTAAATATTATAATGTGAAAACTCTGAAAATCAGATTCTCTCCTCTCCCTAGATTTATTGTTGTTACTGCTTCTTGTAGTTATTTGGTGACTTTTCTAAATGAATTTTGTAAATTCTGTATTCTTTACAAATTCTGTGTTCCCTGAAGTCTCTTCTGAAGTCTCTATTCTGGTAGTTAGTGATTTTATAAGGGTTTCATTAAATGCCAGTAGCCAGAAGTAAACAAACAAACAAAAAGTCTTTTAGTCTTTGCAGTTTGGCTCTGTTTTGGGAAATTCCTTCTCACCTTCAATGCTATGGCAGGACATTTAAAACTCTGCCTTAGCCTTCATTTCCTGTTTCCACAGAACCTCAAGAACAACAGGAAGTCAGAGCTTAGGATTTTCTCAGATCTTTCCTGAGCATGCACACATACTTGACCATGTGTGCAGCCTTCTAAATTCCCAAGAATAAATTGGAGATTTTCAAACCCTTTATGTACATCTCATTCTAAGCTTTTCCTCCAAAACTCCTTGGCTAGTCCATTACAGTTCCTGATAGCTCTAGCTGGCATCCATTGCCTCAGGAGCCTGCAAACACATCAGCCTGCAAATGTTTTTGACTAGTGTCTACAGAAATTTTAACACTAAGTTAATTTCAAATTAGATAAAATGAAGACAAATCTTTTGAGTTGATTCTCTAAGTAGCTACCAGACAGGTCAAAACAGATGATATCAATATTTTGGAACTGAGAGCCATTCTTCTCTTTTCAGTTTTTGGAATACAAACTTATTTTCTGAGCTAGGAAAGGGGAGCAAGAGTGGAGTAAGTTAAAGTGCCATAAAGTCCACTATTCTTACCAAAAATCAATATTTTCCTTTGCTAATTCAGTGTCCCCAGAAACTTTATAGAAAACAACTACTGCAAATAATGAGAAGTGATTGTATCATGTTCATGTTGATGCTTCACGATTACTTTTCAGAGGGATTATGAGTTTTATTTCTCTATTTGGTCCTAGGCTCTCATGTTGTACCTGCCCCAAAGGTAGTGTTTAATAAATGTTTATGTTACTGCCCAAAATAATAGGTATACCGTATATTATGTTTAATTATTTGTATTGTATTTGCACATTGTTATCCTAGAGCAATACTTCAGGAAACTCATAACATGAAAACTGAATTAACTTTGTTGGCTGATTGAAAAATGATAACCCTGAACACGCCCGATCACATCTGATCTCAGAAGCTAAGCAGGGTCGGGCCTGGTTAGTTCTTGGATGGGAGACCACCTAGGAAGACTGGATGCTGTAGGTGTAAAAAAATAAATAAAAAGAAATAGAAAAACAATAGCACTTCACATGGATTTTTAAAATCTAGGCTATAACTAAATTTTGATATATCTGCTGCATAACCTAAAATGTTTTTGATTACTATAAAGCCATCTTCTGCAAATAGATTTGAAATTTAACATTAGGTGCATGTTGACATGAATACAGAGAAAGTGGTACTTCTGAAACTGTGAACATGAGGGACTAAATTATAGTCCTTTTTTAGCAAAATATTTTCTCTTGAATAATTATCAAATATTCAAAAGACTATCTATACTTAGAAATGTTACACTGAATTATAACTGGAAAGATTTACATATGTTTTAGACTAATGATAAAGCTAATTAAGTATTCAACTGAAGTGAAACACATGAGCAATTTTTCTTTGTGGTTAAGGCACCCTTGTTTTTTACATTTGTGAGAATGTACCATTGACTAGATATAGTGGACGAAGTTTATCATTATAAAAGCATATATCTTTCACATCCTTATTCTCATCTATATCTTGGAGGGCTTCGTATGGAACTCGCTTATTCATACCTTGAGTCACAAAGATAAATTTGATTGGCTCAGAATAGTGAGGGGGACAACAATTTCCCTCAATTACTTGATCACAGGGAAATTGTAAGGCAATTTCTCTATGTTTATATTCTCAGTTTTTTTCCAAGACAGTTACTTTGCCAATCTAATCCCAATTTATAATAAAAATGAAAGCTTTTTCTTTAACATTATCTTGTCAAAAGCGACTTATCAATTCAGTCATTACTTTGAAGTGAAACAATTTGTAATGTTGGTCTCTAAAGTCTGAAGAAAATTAAGTACAAGAAATTTTCTGACCTCTTTTGGAAGATGTAAATTTTTTTCCCACAAAATACCCGAGATCAGCCAATATATATTAATTAACTCATTCTTGAGATCCATGAAAATGCTAATAAAACTTAGTATTCATACTGAGAGTAACTATGATGTGAACATTTATTTTTTATTAAAATTGTTTTTAATAGAATTTTAGGACCATATTAATTTTTTTATTTTTCAATTACAGTTGACATTTAATATTATTTTTTATTCATTTCAAGTGGACAGTATAGTGGTTAAACATTAATATAATTTGTGAAGTGATCCCCCGAATTAGTCTAGTACCCACCTGGAGCTATAAATAGTTATTACACTATTATTGACTATGTACCCTATGCTGTACTTTACATCCCCATGACCATTTTGTAACTGACAATTTGTATTTATTAATCCCTTTCCCTTTAATACCCAGCCCCTCAACCCCCCTCCTATTAGGCAATAATCAGTTCGTTCTCTGTTTATATGTGTTTGTTTCTGTTTTGTTTGTTGGTTTATTTTGTTTTTTAGATTTCACATGTAAGTGAGATCCTATGGTATTTGTCTTTCTCTGTCTGACTTATTTCACTTAGCATAATAGCGTAATGTTGCAAATAGTAGGATTTTATTTTTTTATGGCTGAGTAATACTTTGTTATATATATGTACTACCATCTCTTTATCTAATCATCTATTGCTTTCATATCTTGGCTATTGTAAATAATGTTGCACTGAACACAGGAGTGAACATTTCTTTTTGAATTAGTATTTTGGATTTCTTTGGATAAATACCCAAAAATGGAATTTCTGGGTCATAAAGTAGTTCTGTTTTTAATTTTTTGAGGAACCTCTACACTGTTTTTCATAGCAGCTGCACCACTTTGTAATCTCACCAACAGTACACGAGGGCTCCCTTTTCTCCACATCCTTGCCAACATTTGTTTGTTGATTTATTGAGGGTAGCCATTCTGACAGGTATGAGATGATATCTCATTGTGGTTTTAATTTGCATTTCTTTGATGAGTAGTGACATCGAGGATCTTTTCATGTGCCTATTGGCCATCTGTATGTCCTCTTTGGAGAAATGTCTATTCAGGATTGTTTGTGAAGTTTTCTTTATGTTGAGTTGGATGAGTTTTTAATAAATTTGGGTTAACTCCTTATTGGATGTATAATTGGTAGGTATCTCCTCCCATTCAGTAGGTTGTCTTTTTGTTTTGTCGATAGTTTCCTTTGCTCTGCAAAAACTTTTTAGTTTGATGTATGATATAGTCTCATTTGTTTCTGTTTTATTTTGTTTCTCATGCCCAAAGAAATATATCAGAAAAAGTATTATTAACAGCAATATCAGAGAGTTTACTGCCTATGCTTTCTTCTAGGAGTTATATGGTTTTGGGTCTTTAATCCATTTTGAGTTTGTTCTTGTATATGATGTAAGAAGGTGGTCCAGTTTTATTTTTTGCATGTATCTGTCCAGTTTTCCCAACACCATTTATTGAATAGACTGTCTTTACCTCATTGTATATTCTTGCTTCCTTTGTCACAGATTAAATGACCACATAGGCATGGGCTTATTTCTAGGCTCTTTATTCTGTTCCATTGATCTAATTATGACATAAATATTTATATTGGATCATGTAATTGCTAATAGTTGACCATTTTGACATACAAAAGTGGGAATTCTATATGATTCAACTTAGTGTAACACAACTTTCTAAACAGATATTTCTCATTTGTTTTGAGTATTACTGGCAAATTTTTGAAGATACCAGTGACATCTCTAAAAGATAATATCTGTTAATTTGTTGTTTATTTAGAATATTGATTATTACTGAAATAATTACAATTGCTAACAAAGACTTTGAGGAACTGCTTTCCTAAATATGTTTAGTGTTTACTGTATGGCTGGCATTATATTAAGTTATTTATAAACATGATATCCTTTAATCTTCTCAGTAACTTATGAGATTGGTACTATTTTTTTTTAGATAAGAAAACTGAGGCTTATTTAATGTGAGTAACTTTCTTGAAACCACACGACAAAAAAGTAGGCTTTAACTCCTTTTCTTTCTTCTAATTTCATTTCCTTGGGGAGCTTGCCGCAACTCCCACATTTGGGGCAGGGCCTCCCCAGGTAGCCTGCACTATCAAGGCTTCATGCATCTATACTTGTCTGAGCATCTATTTAATCCATGAGGTTATGGGTTATGAACATTCTTCAACCATGGCATGATGCTAGGAGTGTAATGAACTCTTCATAATTACATGTGAACTACATGAATAAAGTGAGGAGACCGCTGTTTAATATCAGGAATTCTGTTTTGGCCTTGGTGCTCTTAACCACAATGCTATGTCTTGCTTATATTTGAGGATGACAAGTTAAATGCTTCAGTATTATGTATATGCATGTGAATTATAGACTTTTTTTTCAGTTTAAACAATCGCTTCTGGATATCTCATGAATATTGAGAGAAGGCAGACTAACATTTACCTTCTTAAATTATAGTCAGATGGGAAATTTACTACTCAATACTCCAAAGTTCTATGAAGCTAAACTAGTAATGTTTAAGATAATCTGCTATTTAATTACCCATGTCATATATCTAGCGGAGATAATTAATTATATTTTTTCTGTGTGCGTTGTTAAAAATATGTTATAGGAATTTCTGGCTAAAGGTATAGTAGAAGTCTAAATTAATAATGAAGACTGCTAAATATAAGATATAGAAAATGTTTCAATAGCTTGATTCTACTGAATCATATTTTTGTGTATTTACAAACCAAAATAGTTATAATAAACATTAATATGTGAATATATTTTAAAATGCTATGAGATAACTCTATTTTATATTTTATGTCCCACCACTTTATAGTAGAAAATTTCTTGCTCGAAGGAAATTGTTTTATGCACAGTAGGGAGTAAAACTGGTTTTGTTTACTGATAAAACTTCTCTCCTAAGGCACTAAAATATGAGTCAGATATTTTCAAAAACTTTCAAGGCATATTTTCATGGTTTGTGTTTCTTAATATCTTACAGAAGAAACCTTCAAACAATAGAAGTAAACACATCTGATTTAGTACCCACAGTTTTTAAGCTGCAAATAATGACAAGTTATACAAACAAATATATAATCTTATATCTCCCATTTTAATTACTCTACTTCTACAAGTATTTGCCTTTTAGTGTTTTCTGTTTCATTAACGTTAGAGTAAAATAGCTCCTATTCAGAATTTAAGTCTTTAGCAACATCATTTTCTAAAATTCCACTGAGAATCTAATTATTACCAAAAAAGACCTCAAATTTCATGCACCTAAAGTACCTTGTTGGAGGAATATTTCAGGCCTGCACTCATACATAATTTATGTACATTTTAACCTCAAGTTTAATAACTTGGTTATTTATTTTCAAACATATAAAAAATTTAAAAATAATATTGAATTGGAAAGAAGAGCTACTGTAGCCAGGTACACTACAAACAGTGAAGATAGATCTGAGAAAAAGTACAGGGAAAGGCAACTCAAAAGACAAATTAGGTGTAATTCTCTCACAAACCAAATCAAACAATAAAAAAAAGAATAAGAAGCAATAACAATAAAAATAACCATAGAAAAGTAATTTAGGATCCTTTGGTTTAAGGGCAAACTTCTATCCTTTAATCATTTCTTGTAAATATTATACTATAATAACTTATTTTTATGATAATAACAGGTTAAATATGATTTAAATGAAGTTAAAATGAAGTGAATATATTCCAACTCTTTTATCAAATTGAATAATAAAAAATATTGGTGTATGAAGGCAGTTAACCTGTAACTAGAATTCCCAATCAACCAATATCATTTTATAAGGGCTTCCATTAGTAGATGTTATTCAACTTGGTTTATTTAGTTAAATTTTCAAACATTTATTTAGTGTCTATTCTGGGCTGCATTTGGTGGTCCATGGGAACACATAGGTAAATAAGATCCTGTTTTCCAATGTCCCTCAGTGGGAGAAATTTTACTATGGTAAATAAAGACATATAGGGGTTTGGGAGAACATAGATAAGTAAAAGAATTCAGGGGGGGAAAAGAACATAAAAAGTTTTATAGATGAGAGTTTTGAAGTATAAGCAAGAGTTTGAAGGCAAAATGAATAGTAGAGGCAAATGCATCACAAACAGAAAGAACAGCGTAGTGTGAGAGAACAGGTTGTGTTTAATCAATGACAGAAATTTCAGTAGATGCACATGCAGTGCATACAGAGTGGGGAGACTGGAATGAAAACTGAATCCTGCAGAACCAGGTCATAAAGTCAGTATACCCAGATCATAAACTCAGTATACCCAGAAGGTATATTGATGATATTCAAAATCTAAAGCTATGCTGGCTAGAATGTAGAGGGTGGAAGGCATGGGGATGGAACAGGAGGCAGAATGAAGCCTTAGGAGACTCTCCAGTGGTCTGAAGGAGAAAGTGATGTAATCTTGAACAGTGAGAATGGAAAAGATAGGAGTGATTTTAAAGATATTAAGGAAGGAAACAGGCAGGACTTTATGATCTACGTGAAATGGATGATGAGAGAGAGTCAAGAAAATGGGAGGACTTCCAGATTTCTGTCCTAGGTGATTAGGTTTCATTAAAAAAGGAAGAGAATATAATTTGGCAAATAACATGTTTTGGAAGTATCTAACATTTTCTCTTTCAGCATGAGTAGAATATAGCATAAGCCAGACTGTAAATTATACCCAACATGTTTCATAACATGGAAATACTGTTCTGCTTTTCTAGGTAAGAATATGAAATCTATAACTAAATACTCATGAACAAATAGTTTCAATATGGGACTTTTGACAAACCCATCCTCTCTAGAGGCTTAGTATAAAAATGTACTGCTGTGTATTTTGTAAGAGATATTCAGACTTCCATTTAGTTAACAAACTTGCAGAAAATAATTTTGAATAAAAAACCCCTCTTTTCAGCTCTTTCCATTTGAGCAGTATAGTATAAAGTGCTTTTCCGCCCCTCCTATCACTCAGAATTTTTCTAGATACCTGTTCTCCATTACTATAGACAATAGGAATCAACACTAGTGAACATATTTTGTTTCTTTAATTTCACATATTTTGCAAATAACAATTTTAGTTTGCCTTGTTGTTAATTCATTTTTCTTTTTCCTGTGATATAAATGTGATAACCAAGTTAACAAAATTTCTATTTCAGCCCTCAAGAGATTTTGGGGTGGTCCTTGAATAAAATGATAATCTGATAACATTATCTCCATTTCGAATTATTAGCAAGTATCTCAGTATGTTACACAAGATCTGGAAGTGTTGTGATGACTGTAATGATCTGGCAAGCAGTGGATTCCTTTACTGAGCATTTTATTATCAGTTGCTTTATCCCTTCGGGTCTCCCTCCTTGCCATACTTGACATTTTCCAGGACTCTTCCTGCATGCTGTGCTTCTGGTGGAGCTATAATTTCAAGAATCGGCACTTTCAGATTAAAAAAATTTTGAGGTTGCAAGTTAGCATCAGGCAATTAACACCAAACACTTGATTTTTATACATCAACTCTGATTATAAACCACTGGATTATAAATTAAAATAGGAGTAGAGAAAGAAAACATGTCTATATTCTAGCTACATTTTCATAGAGAGTATATGCTTTTCTTTTATGTTTTTATAGACACGAATAACAAGTTTACTCAAATTAATAACATTTATTATTTAAAATTATTAGTAGTTGTCTAACATAGTGTATATATATTTTATTTTTCAAATAATTCACAACCCACATGAGGAACTAAAGCAATAAATGATATTATGATTTTTCTATTGATATAATTTCCACTGTAAAATTTCCTTATTAAACAATGGAAGTATAAGACCATGCTTTTTAAATTTAAATTTCTGAAGCATCTAAGAGTTGAATTAAACAGTTCAATTAAACAGCAAATTTTTTGTTGCCCTTTAATCTTCTTTACTTAAACTTGATTATGACTAACCCATGCAATTATAAACTATTCAAAGGTAAAGCATATGGAAATTTTTCAGAGAAGTTCCAGATGGTTAAGGTAAAATAATTAAAAGGTTAAATCTAGTTAGACCACACCATATCTTTAAAAAACTGTTCATTTGAGTTTTTGTGATCTGTATCCTAGGTCTTTATTTCCCCCATTATACATACCACAGGCTCTTTTTGATTTTGTTTTGTTGTTAACATACCTTGAAAGATGTTGTTTGGAATTGAGGGAGATTATGGCTCCATGTTGTCTATTGAGGAAGACTGCATGATCAAGACATCTCAAGTTAGTGCTTGATGACAGAGATGTGTCATTCATTAGGCCATGGTTAGCATGAAAGACTTCTGAAACAAGAGTCAGAAGTTCTAATCTCATAAATGTCTACATTCTTGCTTACCCCCTAAAAATCACTTTAGCTCTCAGAGATTGGCTGACATTTCCCATCAAACATCAACATCTATGACTCGATGCCAGTGGTGGTGCAAGATACTCGCACTGTGCAATGAGGTTATTGAACCTCTTTCTTTTCATGCTGTTCATGATGCTTTCAAGCCCAATGCATCTTACCAACTAAGAGGGAAGCACAGCCCACTTGATGGTCATATATTCTCACTCTCCCTCTTGTAGCAGACTTAGCTAGGCATAATGCTCTGGTTTTCTTTTGTTTCTCTCATTTCTTTCCTTATTTCTATAGCCCAGAAACCTTAGCTTCCTTTTTTGCACAGCCATCCATGCCATGATTTACCTTAATTTTCCAGCCTGTAGTGAAATCTAACAACTCTCTTGATTTCTAGCCCTTTGGGAGTTCTTCGGTATACCTCCTTTGATAATATACCAATAGTAGTTAGTGGCTTGGTGCTCTACTGAATCTGAGCAATGTATTTATATTTTGAGTTTCAGTAAATAATAAACTCAAGGGCATTTCAAGAAAAGTTCTGATGTTCTTGACAAGCAGATATTAGTGAGTATATATAATCCTCGCAAAAAAGATTATCCACTAAAAATAGTTTAGATGGAGATACAGTGTGAGACCCTTATGGAGTCTTCCCATTTACCTAACTTCATTCCTAAACTTGATGCCTCATCGAATCTGTGAAGCACATTGAGCCATAACTGGATTCCTTGTCATCAGAGTACATATAAGTAGAATGTGATCAATTCAGATTGCTTTCTTTGCTCTACACAAAATTTGAAGTTTTAAAATATCGGTTGACAACATTGAAATTTCAGAAGCCCTTCTGAACATGTTCTAGGGGCTTAACCCAGTGACAACCTTAAAAATTGATTTATAATTTCTTTCTTTTATTAGTATGTTGAATTCAACTTCAGACCTTAAAGTCACAGAGGCTCCCTTAAGATTAGGACCCTTCTTGGGCCCTGCATGGTCATGGATGTCCCTGTTGGGGATATAAAGGGCCCCAGGCTATGACCCACACAGGCATTTCTGAAATTTGGGGCTTAATAGGATCGGACTAGTTTATAGATGCAGACATGAATAAAACAAAACAAGATTTGAGTCCTTTTAAGGGACTAGGGTAGGGAGTTCAATAGTGGGAATTCTATTCAAAACATTAATTCTGCAGCAAGAACTAGATTCATAGGGGAAGTTTGCCATCAAGGTAGTTGAGAACAAACAGTGGAGGTGAAATGTTAGCCATGGCATACAAGAGAAAGAGGACTTTGAAGAGCATTTGCAGTGAAATCCCTAGCAAGGAAATGACTGGTAAGGACACTAAGCCTGGTCAGATACTTTCACATTGAGCAGAGACTTATTATTATTACATTTTTTACTTTGATTTTTCCCATTAAAGGCAGGACATGTGTTTCTGAAGAAATGGAAAATGCAAAAAATTAGAAATTAAAAAAAATGATATAAGGGTAAAGAAAACAGCTCAATATAGGAATGTGTGCCTAGATAAGTGCAAGTCCAGGTCTCTGAGCCCACTGTGATTATGACACTGTTAGTGATTCATCTAATGGGGAAAGTCAAGAAAGGAAAATAAAAGTACAAGATTGGAGAAGATGTAGATAGAGCATGGGCAACTACCCTTGTGTATCGTTGTATATGAACTTGTTATTTTTAAAAATACTGTTTTTGAATTGAGAACAAATAGAACTGTTCACCACAGGATGACTCATTGTCTAAAAAACGGAAGTTTTCAAAATTGTGAAAGAAGAACATAGGTTTAGATGATAGACTGTCTCTTTCTATAAAGAATACAAAATGGTCTCTTGCAGCTGTTTTTGGCCTGAGGTCTGTGGAAGCTAGAAGATTTCCTTCGGTGTACCATGTGCTTTATAAGAGTAGAGTCGAGGATACTTCTGTCAATTTTAGGTACAGTTTATACTGAGCTTCTTTTTATTTCTACACAGTGCTTCAGTTCTTTTATAAAACTCTACCCTTGTCTTCCTCTAGCCACAGAACTCTATTGACCCATTCATTTTTTTTTATTCCCATGAGGTCTCAGATTATTCTTCTTCCATGAGCATTGCTGTAGTTTCCGATGTTAACAACCTCACATTTCACACAATTATAGATATTCAGAAATAGCTATTGTTTTTGAGAGTAAAATATTTTAAACAGAAATGTATCAAAAAAAACCAAGAAGGTTGAAAGATTTTGGCTAGGAGTACTAATGTGCTATGACGTTATAAGCATATTATACCTTTGATTTTTTTATCTGTGGGACCAGTCACCAATTATTCCAAGAAGAAGTGGACAATCTTAGATATGCCATTATTACATTTAGTGTACTGAAGACCTGTCTTAATCCACACTTTATGTCCCTCTGGTCACCTACCCATTTAACACCTCTATTAGGTTCTAGGATGCAGTGATATACAAATCAGTAACACGTTCTCATAGGATCTGGTGGGAGTGGGAATATAAAGTTAAGAAAATCATCATACAACTATAAAATTCAAGCCATGCTAAATGATATGAGTGAAAGGTACAGTGAGCTATGATGGTTTGTGTTAATATCGCAAAGCAATTTCTTCACGTGGCATCTAACTTTGAAGGCAAAAAGTGAATTGGCCTTATTTAACCTGGCTAGATTTGTTATTTGAATCAAAGGAAAAAAAAAGAAAACTACAGTTAAGTAATAAGTAAAGATTTATTCAGTTATGATCCACATATCGCTAGTTTGTTACTTAATAACTTTGTAACTTCCCTTCGGTTTCTATAAAAATGACTTTCTGCAAAAATGGGTGGAATTTTTATCACCAATCATCTCGTGTTTACATGGGTTTCTGTGTATTCTCAGTTTACCTGCCTTGGGAATCTCACACATCACCTGAAGAATGTCATCTGGCTTATAAATGAAGAGCTTTGTTTATGTTCAAAACTAGGAGACTAAATATTCAGTCATAACCTCATAATCATGATAGGTACATACTGTATTCAGTACATAGTAAAAGGAGTCATTGAACATTTCACTTTTGATAAATGTTTCTCAGTTCCTATGGTCTGGTCACGCTTGTGGTAGGACAACCCAGTAATGTGAGCCAAACCGTGCCCTCAAATTACATACTGAGATTCTCTAAAATGCAACTGTAGCTATTTATGTGTTGACTGATCACTATTACTATAGAAAAATATCCTTTTAGTTCAATGAATTTAATGGAGTTATTTATAGGGCAAGATTTGTCTACAAGTATATATAATATATATAATATATAATGAATGTATATCATATATATACACATACACACTATATAACAAAAAACTACATGAAAAATATGAATATTCAATGAAACACATTAATTATTAATTTTTCATTATTTCCTTTATTGGCTGATATCTAGTATATAACTACTAGCATTTATTAGTTATACAGAAAAGTTTTAGAAACAGACAAGAAAGCAAGTAAGGGCATTTAAAAGATAAAGAATTCACTCAAGGTCATTTTCAGAGCTAGGTAAAGTATGATATTTTCCTGGGAAGCTTTTCTCTATGCCTCTGTCAATAAATTCCATCCGTATTTCTAAAAGAGAGCATATATTTCACTCCCTTGTTATTAAGAAATGCCCATATTAAGAATCAAATACCAACTTTATTTTTATTTTCACTTTTGCTTTTAACCTTGACTCTGTCTCTTATCCCCTTGGGCAAATACCATTCTCCTGAATTTCAGACTTTTCACAAAAATGATAATAATAATATCTCTTCATTGAATACCTCAAATAATTACTGCGAAGATCAAATAAAATGACATTTGTAAAACAGCTTTGTAATCTACAATATGCTATGCAAATATATTATTAAAGTAAACTCTTTTCTTCTATTTTTAATGGAAAAGCTGACCTCTAGTAGAAAACTGCTCAGGATATGACGTTATACCTAAGATCAGTCATTTTTAACTTTATAATGAATTCAGAAGGTATGGGGTGGGAACCAGTGGTGGGAAGAGAGTGAAGGAATGTTCTTGGCATGAACTAGTTGATAACAAGATAGAATAAGCTGTTTCGATCAATCTCCAAAAATTTATTAAGATGTTCTTGTAGTGAGTAAAAGTTTTCCTTCTTTCCAGAATTGGTTCTAATTTTTTATTTTTTGACACACTACTCCACACTTTTTTTGTTATTTCCTGATAACACTATTCTATTACATATTGTTTCATTGGATTTTCCTGTCATTCTACAACATCCTAAGACCTCTTGGAATCTTTTTTTAGTCAGTTAATCAAAATGAGTTGTCCTCTTGTTTCCAGGTCAGTTTTGAATTTGATAGGTATATTACCTATATTTTTATTGTGTGTTTTTTTTTTTTTAATAGGAGAGTAAGTACATGCTAGTATATGCTTGCCTCTGTGCTAGGTCTTGGAGAGAATACAAAGATGAATAAAAATCATAGTACTTGACTTCCATTTAGACTTTTTATAGTCTACTGGGAAGGAAAATATATTATACTGTAATATCTCAGAGTAAATAGTGATTTTATGTTAAGTAAGGCTAAAGGTACCCAATAGTTGTGTGAATCAGCAAAGCTCAAGTTATTAAAGAAAACCCTCTAAGTGTAAAGTTTATTTAAAAATGATACTTAAATTTTTGCTATTACTTTCTTTTGTTGATTTTCAGTTAAATTTCTGCATATGGAGAGAATTATAAAGATGTTTCCTAAGCAATATATTTGCGTCCCTTAAAAATTATAGCATTGATATTTTCTGAATATAAAAGTTTGCAAGTTTTAGGTTGCCTAAATAGTCTCAGGGAAGCTTTATTTAAGCTAGAAGACAAAAATGAGGGAAATCAAAGAGGATTGTGGATATCTATGAGAAAAAGAAGACAGATACTGGTAGAACAATGGGACAATATAGAAGATAAAGACAGAGTGGAATAACACAAGATTCTTTATTTCTGTGGTGAACTCATATTCATATTTAGCCATTGTGCTAAAAATTACTTTATGTATACCTTGTTAATTCTCACAAAAATTATGTGGTAGAAGAACTCTATTATCCTCATTTATAAATAAGAAACCCAAGGTTAAATATCTTGCCCCAAACCCACAGCTATTTAGTGATGGTGATAATTTTAACTGAGAATCTAACTCCAAGAAATTAACTTCTATTTTTAGAGCTATGAAGCTAGTGTTTACCTTTTCTGATGTTTTTGAAGAGTGAGTGAGAGAGAGAGAGAGAGAGAGAACACGAGAACCTAGAAAGTCAGAAAAACAAACCAGAATTGAGAGATGGAAAGAAACAACCCTGATTGAACTAGATCAAGTTGTGTCTGAAGACCTCTCTTGGACTTCTGTTTTCCTTCATGGTTGTACTTATAATGACTTTACAAGCTATAAATGAAGGTTAAGACACATGACAGAACCTAACTATGTATGTTTTTAATATTTTTAGGAGTTGTAAACCTAGCTCATGAGAGTAATATAAAGTAAGGCATAATTTCGTCAAATTAAAAGAATGTTGAGGTCCCATGCAATAGCTTTTAGTATCTCTGTAGAGGTCTCATCTAGGTTCACAATTTCAGAAAGTCCAGTTCACTTTATGGTCTATGGTGTCTTTTGGAGTTGTTCATATACATTGTGGCATCCAGTCTAAGAGCTATAATAGATACAAATATTTCTAGCAAAATGAAGAATGAAAGACCAACAGGTCATTTAAGGAATTTAGTGGTGTGTGTATATATATATACATACATATAGCTACATATATATAGTATACACACACATATATAAACACTATACTGTATAATATATATGTATATATTATATATGTAGTATAATATATATTATAAATACTACAATATAAATATATACATATATACATATGTTATATATGTATACATTAGTCACTCAGAAATATCTTATCTGAAAAACTTTTATTTCCTGAGATAAAGTGGAGGAGTTAGAAAATGATAAAATTGAACTCAAAAGTGTGGGCTCTGTGAACTTCTAAGAAAACCACATGATACACTAATAATAATAATAATAACAGTTAAGTTTAGTTTATTTTTTAGGATTATGACAAAAATTACCTTGATGTCTATAATTCTAAGACAATACGCATGGTCTTCAAGTAACCTTAGCCTTGCCAACTCAGAAAGTAGTTGCCTTCTAGAGGTTAAGTGTCTTTAACTCTATGGAGAATTAAAATTATAGTCCTGAAAATTGACTATAGAGTGATGAAACAAACCAAATCTACAGTATTACATTTTTTGTGTGATGATATATAATTTGTGTAGATTTTGGTATTTTAAGCTTTTTATAAAGGGAAATTTTTTCCTGGTAGAGCAACAAATGAATAACTGAGTAACAAATTGAGTAATTGTCTTAAACTTGTGATTTTTAGTTAAATCTTACAACATTTAAAAATAATATTAGAACATGGCAGCAATCCCAAAGCTTATCATATTATAGATTAGGCCTTATGAGAATTATCAAAGTACATAGAAAAAAATTTTTAATAATACTATTTTAAATAATACTTCAAAGGAAATAAATATATTACATTCATAACTACAATTTAAAAGTATTTAAGGAAATACACGTACTAACATTCCAAAAGCTTTATAATAGGTAATAATTAAATTAGTTTTGACTGATAAATAAAATAATAAGATATATAAATTGAACTAAAAGATTTAAGAAGTGTTTTGAATAGGTAACAATTAAAAGTGGAATATTAATATACCAATATTCTCAGTGAATAATTGTTTTGGCTTATAAAATCTATCTTCTAGGGTATCAAAAAACTCAACTTGACAATATAACTATTCTTATAGTCAAAGTCAACCTTGAATTTTTAGTTATATAAACCAATATATTTTCTTTTTCTTCTTTTAAAGTGTTAAGTTACTCTGCATTGGTTATATAACAGTTGAACTGAAAGTGTTCGAATAATACACTCAGATTTTATGGGATTTTGGTGTGGGAGAAAAAAAGCCTTGGAGATATGTCGAGTGAGAATATTTGGGAAAATACATTTTATGTATGTATTATATTAGACACAGTTTTGTATCTTAGTCTCTTGGTTAACTTCCTATTGTAAAATAATTTAACTCTGTGTATCAAAACTATTTTAGGGGGGTGGGTAGAGCCTACCATTTTCAAAAATAAAGTCTAATTTCTTCTCATTCCACATTGACCAGATAAAGTGATCTAGATTCTTTACTAGCCCTTATGGCCTGGTCAAACATTTAACTATAGGCCATGGACTATAATTGCCTAGAGTTTTAGGTTACAAGAGATAGCTACCCTTATAAGCTAGACATCAGGAAATTCCTCTTAATTTGTGAAACAGGCCATGTATAAGACATGATAAAGGAGACACCGTTTAGACACCTTGATTCCTTAACTCAGGTACCACCACTAACTAAACTTCTTCCTGCCACTTACAACCAGGACTGCGAGATAAAATACTGGATGCCCAATTTATGTTAAATTTCAGATAAACAATAGATAAATTTTCAGTGTAAGTATGTCCCATAAAATATATGGCACATACTTATACTAAAATATTATTTATTATTTTAGTGAAATTCAAGTTTTATTTGCTCAATCCAGCAACACCATCTATGACCCACCAATTGCATCAGGTTATAGCAGAGATGGGTCTCAAAGTCTGGTCAACATGTTCCTCTCTGGTTTACTTCTGATTTTCCTTTGTCCTTATGGGTCTTCAATAATAGTTTTAAAACTCCTGGTCAAAATGATAGGCAATGAACTCCTGACCTAAAGTGGTTGTCAGGGAAATGGGAAAATGTAAGAAACATTTTGGATATAGAACTGAGAGATTAGGAATTCAAAGATGATTCAAATTTTTCAATCTCAGGTGAATAGAACAATGGCTATGCCATTAAGAGTGACAGGAAAATCAAGAGTCAGGGCCAGTTTGAAATGTCAATTTGAAGATGATTAGCAGGTAGCTTTCCACTTTCAAGGTTTTGCTTTATAATAAATTATAGAGCATTTGATTGGAACTGCTTCAAAAAAGAATTATTATTTTTTTTTTAAAGCTTGGAAGAACACAGACCGCAAAAATTGGTTTGATGTATTCTCCCCAGCTTTCTCCTTCTCTTTACTATCCTTTATCCTTTTTCTACATCAACTGAAATAAACAGGGCTTTTACATAAGGGTGTCTCTAGGACAAATCTCAGTTCTGAGAACCAGAATTTTTATTTCAAAAAACATTAAAAACACTCCTCGGAGCTCAATAAGGAATGTACTCACTATTGAGAAAAAAGGAGACGTCATGAGATTAGGTCCCAGCTGGCCTGTGTGGCTAGAATCAAAGGCTCACCAGAACGGCCTTCGTGACTCATGGAAAGAACAGTATAACTATCTGTTCTTCGCCCTTCTTCCCACCAACCCTACAACAAAACCTGACAACAATTAAATAAAATGTTGGTGCCTACTATAGCTAAGAGAGAGGGAAAAAGAATAATTTCATGTATTTATATAACTTTTCTGGAGGGCATTTTTGGAAAAATCAATTAAATTAAAAATACTTATGCCCATCAACCTAGAAATTTCCATCTGAAAATTAAATTAAGAACATAATCAGAACATACTTATATGAAGATATTTATAGAAAGATGTTTATAGCATCATTGTTTAGAATATTGAAAACACCCTAATGTTCATTAACAGTAGATTTAAATACATTATACATTCTCATATAATAGAATTTTACTAGACATTAATATATTTTAGAATAGTAAGTTTTTTAGGAGGATATTTATAATAAATTGCTAAATCAGAAAATTAGTTATAAAATATTATTCCCATAGTATTTTAAAAATATATATACTACATGAATATTTTCCTGGGAGTGGGAAGGATCATTAAAAAAGGGAATATACTTAAAAGAGGAGTCAGGATATTGCCCTTAGAATGTTGTGACTTATAGAGCTACAGTAGGAGAGAAACTAGCAAGAGGCCGAGAAAGTGTGGTTGGAATGGATCAAAGGAAAAAGGCAATAGGCACTAAATAAAGTAAAGTATTTTATAATAGGAATGGTGGCAAAAAATATGAAAAATCTTAGAAAGATGAGGAAAAGGATTAGGAAATATTTCAGAAAAGCTCCAGTAAGATTGAGGGCTAAGTAAGGTAATTATTTTGGAAAAGGATTTTTTAAATAGGATGGTAGAGATAGCTTTAGGCTCAACTGAGTCATAAGATAGTAAAACAGAGTATAAAATCAAAGAACCCAGTGGTATTTAAGTATTTACTCTACACTGTTATTTTATAAGAGGGTAAACTCCAGATTTTAAAATATTAAAAAGTTATTAAAATATAAAAGTTAAAATTAAAAAATACATGCATAAAT
Organism: Rousettus aegyptiacus; assembly: GCF_014176215.1. Classification (NCBI taxonomy): domain Eukaryota; kingdom Metazoa; phylum Chordata; class Mammalia; order Chiroptera; family Pteropodidae; genus Rousettus; species Rousettus aegyptiacus. The sequence continues at coordinate 124,787,236 of NW_023416284.1, forward strand.
ATTCATAGAAAAACTGGAAGGATATGAAATAAAATGTCAATAGTGATTCTATGCGTGGCAAAATTACAAATGGTTCTTATTTTCTTCCACCTCCTTTTATGGTCCAATTTACTATAGCTATCATGTATTTTCTTTGAAATTCAAAACTATGCTATTTAATAAACAATTATTTAAATAAAATGGAATAGTAATGCGCGCCTTTAAATCTCAACTCTAGTAGTGTGAGAAAATATTAAAAACCATTTATTTGCTTATTGATTTAAAAAACAAAGTAGACTAGCAGGAAAGAATTCAGTTCTTCAAACCTAGTAGCCCACCTACAATTTTTTGCATTTGAAGAATTGATTTAAATTTGAGTTCATCTAATCTTTTCAAAAGATGACCTCCAGATTTTAAAACTAAATTTTAACAGTGTCTCTAAAATTCTGGAAAGATTTTCTTAGACTAAAAAATTGCTCTTTAAATAACATTTGATGACTTGTGTTTAGAGAAACTAGAAACATAGATTTAAAACTTAAAGGCAAATGAGCTTTGCAAAACAGCTTTTACATTATTTTCTGACCAATTAAAAATAACTGTAAAAAGTAAAACTAAACTAAGATGAAAGTCACCGTAACTTGTAACTTGATACAAAATATCTAAAGCAAAATTCGACCATTTTACATGATTGACAGAGACCAAGTACATTCTCCATAAATGTATTCAGTCCCAAATTAAATAAAAATTCTCTTAAACCAACTATAATGATTCTTAAAATAGAAACTTTCTTGAGGTTATGGACAACCACAACCTTCCAGCCACCCAAAAAGCTTTCTACTTTTTGGAATAGGCATCTATTTTGAGTGAAGTATTTTGAGTCCAATTCTCAGTGACAATGCTGAAGTTATTCCTTTGGGCATTTCTGGGGTGGTGCTAGGAAGAACTCACATTTTGTGTGGTCTGCGTTCCTACAGTAATGATAAATGACTGAAAAGATCTCAGAAGGCCAGCGGATAATGCACCTTAATCTCATTTGTGTCAGTGGTTTCTGGGTAATAAAATCTTCAAGGGATGCATAAATGGAATTACTTGAATTAATTTTGTTAATTTTAGCGGGTATTGATGTGATATCACCCCCCTGAAGTCTGTTAGGGAGTACTGACTATTCATTTTAAACAACTTCTTGCCCAGGTAGGTTATTCTTAAATGTAGTGCGTTACCTCAGTTTACAGTTGCACATGATACTGCTGGTTCGGTATTGCAGAGCCAGTCTTCCTGTTAACAGCAGGGCTTATGCTTGAGCTGTTTCTGGAGGAGATGACTTGACACATGGCTTCAATCTTCTTTCTCCAGCAGCTTGTGAAACCAGCCAGTTGGCAGATTCTAAGTCTATAACAGAAATATGGGCTGCTATTCTTGCACTGAGCTGGGGTTGTTATAGCAGAAATGTTGTTATAGCAGAAATGAATTTTTCACAATGTGAAATATTATCTAGTAAGAGAAGAAGTAAAGTAGGGGGGGGATAGGAGAGGTGTGAAGGTACATGGAGGTACATATAGATGATTAAATATAGAAATGTAATACAGGGCTGATAATGTCAATTACACATGGGTGGCTATTGTGTAAAATGGGCAGATCTCACTGTTTCAGTTGTTCATGTAGCATAGTGCCTGTTCAAAGTCTGGCATTGTGATAGTACAGTAGTTGATTCTCTCAAGCTCTGATAGTTTTTTTCCAAGATAGAGATTATTAAAAGTATATTATTCCATTTCCATGTTTCTCTGTATGAAGTAAAAATTGAATTGGAGTCACAAATCTGGAGTTCTAATCTAGTTCCACTGTCGGTAAATTGTATGTTAGGCAATTAGCTTACCCTCGTTGAACTTTAATTTTCCTTAACTATAAAATGAAACATTTGGAGTAGATGATCACCAAGATCTGTATTAGCCCTCAGATTCGAAATCTATCAGTCACAATATTGTCCTGTCCCACTTGGAACAGTGGTTCCTGTTTCCAATCTCAACGACCTAAAAGACTGACTTGAAATGTATGATCTTCTTTTAGGTAATTTTCCCTCTTGCAATTCAAGACCTTTCTCCTCAGGATTTTAAGCTCAACTCTTATTTAAGTATATTTGACATATATGAGTTTGGCTGAGAATAAAAATGACTTTCCATATAATTAAGAACAATTGAGTGAGAAATTATGATAGATAAATCATAGCTTAAACATTTTCATTAAATGAGTAATTTGGGGCACAACATTTTACGTTTTAGGAACAGAGTTTCATATATTGAAAGAACATAACACATTCTCTACTTCACAGAACTTTGTAAATATTGAATGGGAGAGTGTTCAAAATATGATAGTATTTTGAAAACATTAATTTCTATACATGAGCATGGTGATATTCTATATTATGCTTATTAAAGTAACAGAATAGTATAACAAATCATTAAAAAATCTTAAGTCAACGCTATTATTTTGTAGAAACAATAAAGTCAGAATTAGTTAAAGAAAGAAATTGAGATATTTTGGCATTATTTGTTTATCCATTTAACAAATATTTATTGAATATCTATTAAGTAACAGGCTCTGTTCTTGGTATTTGGAATATATCAGCGAAAAAACAGATAGCAATCTCTGTGCTCATGGAGTTTACATTTTATTTTATTAGCTGATAAGAAATATGAGTTATTTAAAATATTTTGAAATAATTTTTTTCAGAAGCAAAAATTGATTGCTAAGGTGTAATCTTAACTATTCCTCCATTTTATTACTTCTAAAAATAATACGATGTGTTCTAGAATTCTCCAACCATCTAATAACTTGCTAAAGTCACACAAGTTCTCGAAGAGCCTATACAATGGGTTGTGATAAATATTACAACCATAATGATGTCTTCTTCCAGGTGAATTTTGGGGGGTCTGTGTCACAAGATTATGTTTGGACCACTGGACGATAGAGCTATAAATTATTTTCTCAATAATACAACATATCAGAATAAGACAAAAACAAAGAAACAAACATATAGGTAAAAAGAAATTTATTTTTTGTAGAATATTAGTCTGGTAATAGTTTTATCTTATCTAGATAAATAATTTAAACACAGCGCTCAATTTGCATAAAACTATTATGCACATTTCATGTTATGCTTATTTTATTTGATTAGTTATGATAATAATTGTTATATAAATACAGGCCAATGGGATATATTACCTTAGTTTCATAACATTTTAAAAAATACTTTATTAAAATCATTTGCTTTACCCGATAGAGAGCTGATCATTTATTTCACTTAATATTATGGACATGATTTTTTTCCTCCTAAAATTCGGACACACATTCTCATTTATCAATCTTTTTGCCAAGAGCTAAGCAGCTGTACATATTTGGAAATAAAAACTGGAGCAACTTCATTTAAAAAAATTTTTGGAAGTTGAAATTTCCTTAGCTAGCTCTGTGGTTCATATTGAAAATAAAATTTGATGGCTCTTTTTTAACTCTCTTTTGTTTTGTTGGTGCTTTGGCAATGAGCTGCTTTTATGGATCCCATTTCTATTTTCTCGAGGGATTATATAAAAACTAGGCATCAATATTATTCTTGGTACTAATTGCCTGACAAATTAATTCGTTGATGGGTATTTGTTTATGGTTTGATGTTCCAGAGTTAGCCGTGACATCCAGGATCTAGTACTTCATAAAATATTGTGGAAATATTTGTAAAATCTCAGGAGTATTTTTTCTGCCTCAAAAAGTTTCCATCATACAGTGACAAAAAGGATGGCAAAACTAGGCTGTGGCAAAATACCATTGTTCCTACCCTAAAGTAAATTAGAGATCAATCTGGGTTAATACATCTATAATAATATATTCTAAAAATTTTGATCCCAGTGTTTCCCCTGCCAATATTTTAATGTAACTTTTGCAAAAAAAAAAAAAATGTGGAATACATAGCGGATTATGCTTTTGCTTTTCTAATAGTTATGAGGGGCAGTGAATATCCATTCATCTTTCTTCCTTTCCTACTAAATTGTGAGGAAATCAATAAAAATCCTTTGACTTAGGATTTTTGTAATTAATGATTTTTTTCCCATGGCAGTCATGCGAAATCAATTATGGTTAGTCAAATTCTTTTTTTTTTTTTTTAACTTGGATCATACAAATGGAATATACAAACACCCTCACATTGCTTTTGGGCTCTACCAAATATTTGAACGCATGAATCCTGTGAACCTAGGAAGATCAATAAGGATCTGTTTTTTAAGATTTCTGTGATTAACTTTTCTTCTTTTTGAAAATTTGTATAAATTAGGGAACCGGCACTTAGAAATTCTCTCAGATAATCAGCTCATTTTGTATTGTTTTCTAATAATTATTAGGGCCTCCAGAAAGTAATATAACTAATTGGAGAATTATTCAACTGACCAATCATCAGTTGACTTACTGTTGTTTCCTATTGAATGCCTAAATATGTGATTTGATTGATCACCCTACTACTTTGGCCATTCTGGTGTTGGATTAACAAACCAAAACTTTGTATTTTCCCGCATTGATATTTATTTTGAAAGAGGCTATGTTCTGGTTACAAAGCTGATATGATATTGACATTATTCATGACTTCTGTAACTCTACCTAAAAAGTACACATAATTACAGCTGATATTAGTTTATATAAGATGATAATAAGTGCCAGATCAAAATAACTGGATAAGTCACAATATTTGTGTCATGTAAATGAAGCCCAGGCCCAAACTGACCTCGAGTGTACTATTCCTGGCCAATGCAAGCTACCAAGGCCTCAAGCAGATAACAGTGGAGCTCAGTTAACTGTAGAAAACCAGGCTGGGCCTACGATAGCAGAGCAGCCTTTGATGGAAAGGATTTTTTTTTCCCGTAGTTTTCTGATGAACCTTGTAGGCTCTCTGCAGCCTTCTAAATGTCACACCCAGATTTGAAGGTCTTCCAGAACAAAACGCCCTAGGTTGATAGCTGAGCAATCACAGGAGTGGAATGGAGCAATGGCAGATTCAGGAGTGGCAACGCAGAGGATAAAATCACAAGGAAAAAGAGATTCGGGCAAAGAATAAGGGGAAGAGGTTAGGACAAATCAAGAGACAGGCTGTGTGGAGGAAAGAAAGGACAGGCTTCAAAGTCAGCAGACTAGGGAGTGCAAGCGCTAGACCCCTTCTACAGACAGGGCTTAGAAGTAGTCCTCCCTTGACAAGGAGCTAGGGATTTATTTATCTTGCAGTTGCATTTCAAAGCGAACAATTTCAACTAGAGTAATGGTTTTAAACTTGAGCAAGCAGCAAAATCACTTGGGGAGCTCCTTAAAACTCAGATGGCTGACTTTTACCCCTTAACCTTAGTGTTTTAAATTCAGTAAGTTCCCATAGAGTCCTGAGAATTTGCATTTCTAACAAAATCTGATAAGAATTTTCTTGCTGGTCTGAGAACCACTAACATAGGGAGTATGTTCACATGAGAGACTTGGAGAGTTCCATGGAGATTTTGAGGCTACTAAATCCTGCCTGGCACATGGCTGAATTTCTCCATGACTCACTTCTCTCATTAACAAAGGGGAAATTATATCTACCTTGAATGTCTAGAATAAAGATTAGTGATAACAAATGTCAAGTGCCTAACATAGTGCCTGGATCGTTCGTATTAGAAATTCAAAATATGATAACGGTAGTGGGAAGAATGATGCAATTAAAGGGTGCAAACGAGAGTACCCAATTGCAACACTCAAATTTTAATCACCTCTGGAAGTTCTGAGGCTTCATAAAACAACACCATGATAGTCTTCTGACTTCATCCTACTTCTGAGAAGTTATATATTTTTTAAAATTTATGTTGTTCAAATACATGTTGTGTAGACTATTTCTTGTAATGTGAAAATCTTTTAATCCCATGCTTAAGGTATATGTAGTTATTTGAAAGCAGGCTCTACAGGGAAGAAAATGTATGGGTATTTTCCCTGTGAGATCAGTATGAAAAAAGTGTTTTTTTTTTTTTTTTTTTCCAGATAAGGTCAAGGTTAATAGGAAAATATTAGAGTTTTAATTGCTGTTGTTTTCTTTGTTTTATTATGAACTGATCTTTTATTAAATCTATCACTTATGGTCCTAATCTTGTGATTGCTACATAAGAATCTATTCCAAAATATAAGCACGAAAGAATGATTGCTTTTAATCCAAACACATGTTTTACTTTAAAAAACAAAACAAAATTATTTATAAAGAATGAGTTTTCCTGCCTTCACACCCCTCCAAGCCTCAAACTTCACTTTCAGACTATGAGTCTGTTATCAACAACTTGGTTCAAAGAGATTCTTTTCATTGTTCTGAATGACAACTAAAACAAGTTAGAGGTTTTTAATGATAAAAGAACATGCGCTCTTCAGCAACTGCTTATCAAATTAGTCTGTTTTATTTTAAAAAAGTGATATCAAGACTGGACTTTTTGACTGAGTAACATGTTCTGAAATCATATACCATCGTTGTATAAGTTGCAAGTAAACAAACACAAACACCTAGAAGACATTGAGCTTTGAATGAGAGATTATAACTATCACTACAAAACTAAAATTTTAAGTACTGACATGTTCTGATTTGTTTTTTAGATATCAAGTTTTTAAGTCCCCATTTATCATGATGTTTTAAGGTACAAATTCTGCAAGAGGAATAAGTTATCTGTATGTATACTCTGTCCATTCACTTATTTAAGAAACCTTTACTGAATACCTTCAGTGGTCCAGAAACTGTTCTAGGGCCATATTTCTCCCACTTTGTGTATATAAAGACAGTAACCAAATGTTTAAATATAGTTTTTTATTTGTTTATTGGACAATAACTTATGGACAATTTATTTTATGCCAAGCATTTTTCTAGATTCTGGATTACAAAGAAAATTATGCATGACACTTGCTTTCAAGGATTTATACTGTAACAGAGAGAAAAAACTATACTATTAACTAATTAATTAAACAAATATTTAATGAGCATCTACCATAGGTCAGACAGTGAAGTAGGATTAGAGGATATGCTGTAACAGCATCCGATCAGACATGAGTCCTGCCCTGACAAAGCCATCATACTCCAGGGAAGAAGAGAAAGAGTAATCAAGTAAACAAGTAGAAAAATTAAATTAATTGAGGGAGGAAATACTTTATATAGAATGATGAGAAGCTCTTCTACATGTGATATTAAACAGAGACCTGAGGAATGACAATCAGAATGACACATGGGAGGTAGGAGGTTACAGAGATGAACAAGGGGGAATTCAGAGTACTTGAGGAACAGAATGATCCCAATGTGGCAAGAGAATAGTGAGGTGTTGGAGGTAAGGGAGGTAGGAGAAGCAGAAGGAGCTTTGCAGGCCATGATGGGACTTTAGGCTTGATTCTTAAGGCATCAAGAACATTTAAATGGACTTAAAGCAGGTTACTGACCTAATTTGATCCATTTTTAAAAGATCATTCTAGAGGCTGAGTGGAGTATGGTTTAGAAAGGAGTAGAAGTGCCAGGATGTAAGCCAGGAGATGAGTTAGGAGAGTATTGGAATCAACAAGAGCAAAGATGGTGTTTGCTTGGATTGAGATAAGTGGTCGTAAAGGAGATGAAGAGAAGTGGGTAATTTAAGATATGTTTTAGAAGAAGAACCAGTGTGGCTTGCTGATAGATGGAATGTAAATTGATACATGAGGTAAAGTGTATTGGTGTTATGCTATATGTCTCAATTGGAAAAGTGGTGAATCCTCTTCTGAGTGTGTGGAGTATCAGGAAAGCCTTGAAAGAAGATAGTAATGTTTGAGGTGAGTCTGTAAGGTGAGTTTATGTTCACAGGCAGTCAGGGAATGTACAGAGCAGAGGAAGGGTGGTTTGAACAGGTGTGCTAGCATGGTAGGTGTGATTCAGATAATTGAAATGGCCATGGTAGTCTGGAATCTTAAAATCTTATAACTAATCTCTTATATTCTTAAGGTTTTATTTTTTTGGGGGGTGGGGATAAGAGATGGGTTTTTCTTTTTTAAATATAAAAGCTAAATTTAAGTCTATTTTAGTAGTATGAAAATTTCTCAATGGAGAATTTTGAGAGCAATTTTAAGTGAATATGGGATTATAACAAATTGTCTGAGACTATAATGAAGTAAAAGTGTTTTGTACCACAAAAGCTACAGTCATATTCATTTCACCATGATCAGTATGTCTAGCACTTTCAAGGTAATGAATACATTCCAGAAGATTGTCTGTATTTTTTCCACACTTTAAATAGCATGAAGATGGTTGAAACAATTTGCTATGGCATCAAAGCATCGTGATGGGTGTTGCCCTCACAATTCTGAAGCAGAATTTAGCTTTGGCAAAGAGTGGGTATTTTAATGAGTACTAGCTTACATTTTTCTTGGCATTAGGTTTATATAGGGCCATATTTCTCCCCCTTTGGAAAAAAATACAAAAATGCAAAAAATGACTATAATGGTTAACCAAAATGAGTGTCCATTGCTGCTAGGTATTTTAAATAACATCAGGTAGCATTTTGTGAAAGGATTAGTGACTAGTCGCTACTATGTGAGTGTTGCTTAAGTAAGGGAAACAATTTTGAAAATGTAAATATAATTTTCTCAAGACTTTACTACATGCAGAGTAAAATTCAGGAAAATATTGTATTTACAAAAGTTAATAGAAGTAGTCATCAATTTGACTTGCTGGTATTCTGATCCGTTACATTTGAGCAAAAGAAGAAGTACTGTTGTTTTAAGAGGTAAATACTTGAGTTTCCCAAAATGATATCCAAAATCCCGCCTGGGAGTATTTTTATATGACATATAGATAGTTTAAGGAAACAAGTTTAGTGTTCAACCCAAGTAAAAATTTGATAATAAATATGAGAAAGCAAATGACATAGAGAGACTTTTTAGGATTTCTCTGTTCAGTCTTAGGAGAAAATAGAAGAATATATTCTTATTTTTTCAGAAAAACAAATGTTTCTCAACACGTGCCATATAAGAGAGAGGAACGCAATTCTTTCCGAGATTATGAATTTAATTGTACAAAAATCTCATAACATTTTAGAAAATTTTATTGCCATTTTGTATCCTACTACCATCATGGTCTTTATTTGTTCAGCCTGATTGCAGGCCAACATTTGGTATCACTCTTCAAATTAGTTTAAACTATAAGTTTAAAACATGACTTTAATTGTTTATATTAATTTATTCAAGAAACTGTTCAAACCCAAGTAACATAGGAGAAAAGTTTGAACATAGAACAAAATATTTGGCTCGCAAATTTGTATCATATGGCTTAAGGATTTAAATTAGATGGCAACAGGGAGAAAAAAATCTTTATCAGGACTGAAATAATGGTGTTTCAGTGCATATTGAGTCTATATAATTTAAAGGATATAAGTATAACCTGAAGCATACATTTATATTTTATCTGAGATATCATGGAGTGCATGGTATAACATTATTATGTTGCAGCAACTCCCTCAGTATATAAAAAAAAATCAAATAAGGGAACATTTTATTGGACACCCTTCATGGGCCTAGACTGTACTTGGTGCTATTGGAAAAGGAATTACTATTAAGATGCAATTTCCTCTCTCAAGGAGCTTCTCAGATAAGAGTCATATCATTTTCTTATATTAACTAAAGGCAATAAAGGCAGATATGATAAATAGCATCAAAGTAAAAAAGTGCTGTGAGGTTTTAGAGATAGAAGGGATCATGTCCAATTACTGGGGCTGGATGAGACGGCATTTTAAATGGGATTTGAACAACTGAAAAGATTTTGAGTATCAAGAAGAATCACTTCAGATGGATAGGCAAAGATGGAATGTCTGGGGCATATGGTAAAAGAATGTCAGTATGGCTGAGAAAGTTTTTTGTAGGGGATAGGTTGAGGCTGGGTTTCCTGTGGAAAGCTTTAGCTTGGGTAGAGATGGTTTCTTAATTAATATGGTAATTAATGGTTTTTGAGTGGAGTAGTGACATGATCAGAGTTTTTTTCAGACAGATAAAATCTCCAATAGTATTTAGGAAAACTTTGCTTAAGAAAAACATTGGGGGCACTGAGACCATGGAGAAGATTTCTACAATAATCTCAGTGAGAAGTTGCAAGGATCAGATGGTGTCAGGAAGGTGAAAAGAATGTACTGACCCAAGAAGTTTTAAGAAATTTACCTGGAGGAAATGGGATTCATGAATACTATAACCTTTTTTTTATTCCAGAATTTGTCCTTCACTTTAATAACACTAATATAAGAGAAATAAATTGCTCGTGAATAACTGAATACTTCCATTTGTATATAAAACTTAAAAAGGAAAATAGAGAAAAGATGCTCTCACTTATCAACTGAATCTGTTTCTTGGTGGGTACTCAGCAAAAAAGCCAAAAATACCAGTAATGTGAATAATTAATCAAATGAATTCATGCCTACTGGTTTAGATGTAAGTTATTAAGATAATTTTGTTTGTTTTCCTAATAATTTTCTCAACGATTATGTTTTTTTCCTCACCAGTAAAATTTTGACCCATATGCTATTAATGAAGATTTCAAGTGTAGATGAGGGTGAGCATCACTTTTCGATCTGTATTGAATCCTTGAAAAAGTTTTAGGAAGAGTAAATAAAATAAAACCCTGTCTTTTTATCATAGAAACTTTCCCAACAAAGAAAAAAATCACTGACAAGGCAGTTCGTTTTTCTTTAACCTTTGCCAATTAGTAAGATGTAAAGGCTATCTGTACTGAATCCAAGGTACACATTGTATTTCCCTGTAATTTCTTCTGTGAACTCTGTTTATATCTTTTGGGGTGTGTGTGTGTGTGTGTGTGTGTGTGTGTGTGTGTGTGTGTGTGTATGTATTTGCTGTCTAAAATGGCAAACCTTGGTTGTTAGCAAGTAGTATCTTTTCTCAAATTATACTTTGACATTTACTTTGAAGTACTTAACCCCGGTGAATCTATTTTATAATAAAACCTTAGCCAAGGTGACACAAACAGTTGTGCAGTTTTGAAAAGTGTATTACAATAAAAAGATAAGAATTTATTTTTTTAAAAATTCTCAGATCTCATTGAAAATACACTTGTGTAAACAGAATAGTATTTAACTTACTGAAAGCTCAGTAAACAACAAAATGAATATGCATAATATAGTTACAGTGGTAGATCTTTAGAATGATACTGGCTATGTGGCACACTTTCCATTGCATTAATTTGCCCTCATTTTAATTTTGAAAATCTATGCAAGGCAAAGACATATTGGCAAGGTATCAGCCCACAGGTGCTCTTACTTATAGTCACTGTGTTTTAGCTCTCTTCCTCTTGTATAAATTAGGAGCAGAATTTGCCTTTAGAACCAGGATGGATTTCATAGTATGGTTTTCCTTAGCTTGCTACCTTATGTACTCAGTGACAGCTGGAAGGTCATTCATCATTTATGTTTATCAGGACTCTCATTCTTCTGTTCTTGATAGGCTTGGTCCATTTGCTTATATGTCCTGAATGTGACTAAGGAACTTTATGGATTGGTAGTTCCATTTCCCCATTGTCTGTTTTTGCTAAATCAATAAAAGTAATAATGCATTTCCTAGGCTCCAAGATATTATTGATTTTAAGATACATCTTCAATGTAGGATCTCCATATTAAATATAAGCTGTAAACTTACTCTAATACATTATATTTATTCTCAAAAAGCTACTTTGCTCATACCATAGTCTATGCCTGATTCATAATTTGTGAAGTAGACAAAGCTTCTCTGGCAACAGTTCTCACAATTCTGAATGGAGACATGAAGTTTTCATTTGATGAGCGAGTCATCAGGAAACCAAATCTGCCAGATTCTCGACTTCTGAGGTAAAAGCCTGCTATGTAGGTGAAGTTATGGAGAAGATTTCACAGTAACATTAAAGTGAAACAATCCAATAGGCTGGCAAGACCCCTTTTCTAGTAAGTTCAACCATTTCAGTCGGCCTAGGACTGAGATTTTAGCTCTAAAATTGGGAAAGTCTTGGCAAACTGGAACAGTGGGCCATCCTACCTATCCCCAAACTGCTTTCTGCCTTTTGGAGGAGACTGAGGAGTCAAGGGAAGGGTAAAGGAATTGAGGTGTAGGCAGCGAGGGTTTCTGTTACCCAAACTAATTTGGTCCAGTGAAGAACAAATAGAAATACAATTAGATTTTTTCTTAAAATGTTTTTGGAGAATTAGAGAGAGTGTGGACGTATATAACACTTTATTTTGCCTAGATTTCTAACATATGGAAGCCCAGCAGATAAATTCCACCCCATGAGGCCTTTGAGAAAGCAAGAGAAGTACCAAGAGTGGCCTAATGAAAGGTCATTGGAAGAGAAAGAAAACAAGCACCCTGCCTGATATAAAGGCATAAAGATCAGAAATGTTGAAATGTATCATTCTTACAGGCTTAAGTGGTAGAACACAGTATTTGAAGGGTATATAAGTCAGGGTTCTCCATAGGTACAGATTCAATAAGAGATTTTTTCTCTCTCTCACACACACATATATACACACACATATTTATTTTAATAATTTGTAAAGATCTATGCACTCTAATATTCATAGCAGCACAATTTACAATAGCCAAGATATGGAAGCAACCTAAATGCCCATCAACAGATGATTGGGTAAAGAAATGGTTCATATATACAATGGAATATTACTCAGCTATTAAAAAAAAATGAAATCCTACCATTTGCAATGACATGGATGGATGTAGAGGTTATTATACTGAGTGAAATAAGACAGAGAAAGAAAAATAACATATGATTTCACTTATATGCAGAATCTAAGAAACAAAAATAAACTAATCAAAAACAGACTCACAAATATAGTGGACAATTTGGTGACGGACAGAGGGGAGGGAAGTTGGGGGGCTGGGAGAATGGGGTGAAGGGTTAAAGAAGTACAAATTAGTAATTGATAGTTGGTCATGGGGATGGAGAGCACAGAGGAGGGTATGCAGACAGCATTAATATGATGGCTAGCCAGAGGGCCAGAAGAGGGAGGGAACAATTAGGGGAATTGTTCTATGAACTATATAGATGCCTAACCAATGTACTGTATACTGGAAACTAATTTAAATAAATAAATTTTTAAAAATTATACAAAGTAAAAAGAAAAAAAAAAGAAATTGGCTCGTGTAATCATACGGGCTGGTAAATTTATAATCTGTAATGCATGCCAACAGGCTGGAAATTCAGGTTGAGAGTTAATGCTGTGGTTTTGGGTTCAAAATCCGCAAGGTAGAAACTTAGACAAAGTATTGTACCTATGTTGCAATCTTGATGCAGAACTGCTTCTTCTTTGGGAAACCTCAGTCTTTGCTTTTAAGGCTTTCAACTGATTGGATGAGGCTCACTCACATTATTCAGGGTAATTCACTTTACTCAAAGTCCGATTTAAATGTTAATTACATCTAAAAAATACTTTTGTGGCAACATCTAGATTGGTGTTTTACCCAACAGCTGAGCATTGTAGCCTATCCAAGATGACAAATTAATCATTACAAGGAACAAATTCAGTGAATCAGTAAAGGGAAAACTGACCCTTTGAAAAGACTGAGGTATAGACCCCCAGCTAGGGTCAACCTGATACAAAGTGCAGCTGGGCTTCAGGCAATTACTCATACCACGAAGCAGTGCAGAGGCCAGATAGACACTCACACAGTACCCAATGTGCTACCTGATAGAGCCAGCTTCAGATATCAACCCCACTGAGGAAACAGATTACAAAAGTTTCAGTAGCTGGACCTGCAGTAAATTTGAGTAAGAGAAGCCACAATAACCTATGATCTCATAGTGAACACATACTCAATTTCTTAAGAGGTTCTTCCCCTTCCTTTCCTGTTTGAAAATGAGCAGCAGGGCCAGGAATGGAGAAAGAGAAAAGTTATATGGCTTTGAAACCTTGGATGAAACAAAATTGACCTGAAAGCATCTAGATATTATTAGCTAGTTAATTTAACATTTTTGCTACCAATAAAAATGGGGTCTTGAGAGTTCATTTCCATTACAGAAAATTAAAAAAAACACACAAATATTTGGGAATTGAATGTACTCATGCATTACTATGGACTGAATGCTGCATCCCCCCAACCCCACCCCCAATTTCTATGTTGAAGCCCTAACCACCAATATGATGGTACTTGGAGATGGAGCCTTTGGGAAATAATTTTGGTTAGATGAGGTTATGAGGGTAGGGCCCTCAACTGATGAGATTAGTGCCAAAGATCAACTTGTCTTGCAGCCACCTAAGACAAGGCTCATAAGTAAGTTTCCTTGTTTATTAACACTGCCACCTACCAATCTGGAGTGGTCTGCCTTTCTTCGGTCTCTCCTTGCCCTCTGTGTATGGGATCCAATTTGCAAACCAACAGCTTATTCCACTGATTCTGTAAATGATGTAAACAGGTTCCATAACTCTGTTAAAAGAATATGCCTTGTATAATTGTTTTGAAAAACTATCTGGTATTATTAAGTGTAAATTGGGTTCTGCGAGCTTTCATAAATATTAAAAATAGTTTCATAGCTTTTTATTTGTAATATATTGTATTTTATAGTAAATTATAGTTATGATATTTCACTTATAAATATTTTAATATGTATATTATAAAATTAAGACCATATTTTTAGATAATAAAATAATGTCATTGCACTTGACAAAATTAATGACAACGCTAACTAATACCCAGTCCATATTCAAATTTCCCTGGTTGATCCTCCAGATGTTCTTCACAGGTGGCTTATGCAAACCAGGATTCTATCCAGTACCATACATCACATTGGTTGATATATTCGTTAAGTCCCTCTCATTCTCTAATGCTATTTTTATTTATGATGTGAAATTGTTGAGTAGACTGAATCAGTTATCCTGTGAAATAGCTTGCGTTTTTAGATTTGTTTTGATTATTCAGAGGGAGAAGTCATTTCGTTTGTTCCTCTCTGCCCTATCTTTCTTGTAGCCCAGAAATAGGTGTAAATGCCTCATTAGAATTCACATTAAATATTTTTGGTGAGATTCGGTAATGTTGCCTATATTATATCTCATTTTAAAATGATATCTCAAACTGTCTTATTGAAACATTTGTAGAACATTTATAGTATTTTCAGACTTGTAAATTTGTAATTTTTATAATATATAGGCATTATCTCTAAAATATGAACAGAAGGAAAAAAATCCATAACGTGTCAAAAAACTTCAAAATTTATCTCCAACTTCTTCCATTGTTTTCTTCCTTCCTCCCTTCTTCCCTGCGGTCCTCCCTTCCTGCCTTCCTTCTTTTCTTCCTCCTTTCCTCCCTCTCTCCCTCCCTGTCTGCTGCCTTCCTTTCTTCTTTTCTACTTTCTCTTTTTTTTCTTTCTTTCCTTTTAATAATGAAGTTATAAATGATCTGTTCTATAAAAGCAGATATTTGTGCAAAGACCTTAGGTTAATGGATCCATTCAGTCTAGGAGTAAGTAATGAAATGGGGGATTTTTTGACTTTAAATGTATTTCGAACATTTTCTTTTTGTTACAACACTTATATTAAATGTATAATTATGTTAATATTATAATGTATTGTCTAGGTATGGTTGGACTAAGCAGCCTGATATAGCAATACATCATCCTCAAGAGAGGAACCAATTCTTGATCTGAGTCACCTTTGATGTGGCTGGCAGTATATGAAATGTTCTTATTTTTTTTCTAAGTATTTACCTCTGACCTCTGAGGATTTGATGGGATCGAAAACAGAAATGCAGATGTCTCAGATAAAAATCATTTTTGAAAGATGTTCTGCCTAGTGCTTCAAATCCAAGCTATTTGGACTTTATATAAGCTAAAGAGAAGCATTTTGATGGAATCAATTCAAGCCTAAATGTCATGAAATATATATCTTATCCAACTTAAAAATGAGTATTTAAAAAAATTAAAGTACAATATTCAAGCATAAAGTGTAGAATCATAACTGTGCAACTTGATGAATTGTCACAATATGAACATTTATGCATTATTGGCACACAGAATAACAAACAGGACGTGATCTGTACCCCAGAGGACCCCATCATGCCTCTTCCTAGGCA
This sequence comes from Rousettus aegyptiacus, assembly GCF_014176215.1. Lineage (NCBI taxonomy): Eukaryota > Metazoa > Chordata > Mammalia > Chiroptera > Pteropodidae > Rousettus > Rousettus aegyptiacus. The sequence goes on from NW_023416284.1 coordinate 124,803,304, forward strand.
CTGCCAACACACACACACACACAGCGATAACAACTATTCTAACTTCTAACACTGTAGATCAGTCTTTTCTTTTGTTTGAAGTCTTTATTAAAAGAATCATATATATTGTACTATTTTATATGTATGGCTTTTAAAATTAGTGTAAATGTTTTCATATTAATTTTTACTTTTATATGTATGCTGTGCAGGGTACTAACTAGAGTGAACATAAGAATTCGAGTTGGCAAACTGGAATGCAAATCTTGAGTCTGCCATTGACTAACTGTACTAGCCTTCAGTAAGGTACTTAACCCCTCTGGGCTTCAGTTTCTTCACTTGTAAAATGGAAAATATTAATACTCTCTTAAATGACTATTGGGAAGATCAAATGAGATACTATGTGTAAAGTACCTGGAAACTAGGGGAAACTCAATAATTGCTAGCCCTTCATCCTCTCACTTTTTCAGTTTAAGTGTGCCAATGAGAGAAAACAAATTTATTATTCTACTTGCAAGCTAAAAAATATTTTGTCATCAAAGACCCCTGTGTTGTTCAAAGGAATGCAATAATCTTTGCCAAAATTTTTAAAGAACTGTAATTTTTTTTCTTCCTTTAAATTCTGGCAAGTTAAAATGTTGCAGTTCTACTGTTACAATATTGTGAAGACTCCAGGTCTTACCAGTGCCAAAGGAAATGTCAAGTGACCATATGACTTGGGTAATTGCAGGAAGTTATGAAGTCTGGAGATTCAGTGTAAATCACCACTCCCAAAGATGATTTCTTTCCCCTCGCAATTGGCTAATGAGGGATTCTTAGAAATTATTTACTCTTAAATTTAGTGGAGTACTATTTCACTCTGAGAATGTCAATGTAGTAAATAATAAAGCTTAATTATGTTTAATGTGATATCTGTATTATTATGTTCTTAGTGAAAATTAATGCTTGAAAATAATCAAATTAGATACGTTTATCTAATTCAAAATTTTAGTGATTTATATATGTTCTGAAAAATATTTCTTTTAAAAAAGTTCTGAGTTTAGTTATGGAGGGCATATCAACAGAGATAATTTTTAAGAAAGCCTAAAAGTTACTTTTTTTAGAAATGAAAATGATAAATATAATGTAATTAATAATATTTAATTGCTAATGATGTTATTTGTTTTCATAATTGGCAAGGCATCTTAGTATTTTTGCTCTATTTTAAATTAAAATTAGTACAATTAAATGTAGTTTTGTTTTTTCAGTTAGAATATATCAGTTAGTATTCCTCCTTGATCTTTATCATTATTGTGAGGTTCAGAAGGTAATGGATGTTAAAGTTTTTTTCCATACTAACATAAGATGAAAATATTTAGAAATATATATATATAATTTTTCATGTAGGTATAATTTGATAATATTTTAGGTAAGGCATGGATATCTGGGTATGCCAACCAATGTCCAAAGATTTTTATTCTTTATTCATAAAATGTTATTTAGCATAGTGTAGGTCTTTTTAAGAACTTTTTCCATATGCCCAATCTAACTGTGCATAAATCTCACTCAAACCAATGGCTTAAAAAAATAAAGTTAAAAATTCCACTAGGATCTTTGCAGAAGCTGGATGGCCCAGAACCTGAAGAGTAGACTGTTGCCCTGTTTTCTTTCTCTATTACCAAAAAACCAGCTGCTTTAGTGAAAAAGATGACATGTTATTCCTTCTCACACATAGATGGCGCTACAGACCCACCATCACAGAGACCACTCAGTTTTCACTATTGGCTATGAATAAGCATCATCTTTGTCTGGTCTTCAGATAGTTTCTCTGTTTCTGGAGAACTAACTGGGATTATGGATGAGCTGAAGTCCTTAACAATGGGCAATTATTATTTTGTGTAACCAATCATGCTAACACTTAGAAACAGGAACATATTGGTTTACTGGACTTTTTAAGTATCAACTTACTATTTGGTTAGTATTGTGAGTGAAGACAAAAGAGCCTGATTTGGATCCTGTTGTTTTAGTTAATTGTTTTTGAGATGCTGAGTACTTCAGTGTATCTTCTTTGTATTTGTTTTCCCATTTTGAATGAGAAGAAACCAATGTTTATCTACCGTCTAGTATATACCAGTCATTGGGCTATTTATAAATGATATTTAATTTCCTATTCCCAGTGGGGGATGGCTTATTATCTTTATTTTACACATCGTAAAGATGACGGTAAGAGATATTGTATGGTCCAAGAGCTCATAACAAATAAGTCATTGTGTTGTTGTGGTTCAAGCCTTGTTCTATATGACTTAAGGTCAAACTTAAATTATCTTTTTTATTTAAACCTGTTCTGGAAATAATAATACTAATTTTATAACATAACTTTAATACAAACATTATAATAGTAGCATCGGCTTGTTGCTGCCATGGTGAAAGGTAAATAATAACCCCTTGGAAGGATAAAATACATCAGGCTGTTTTTTAAAGACTTTCCTTCAACTGAGTTACCTGGTTACTCAATCCTCTCTTTTCTTCTCTGTGAAATATACTGACTTGTACAAGTGAGGATTTAGAAATATACACAATATGCTCCCAGTTGCTTTATATTATTTACTGCAAACTACTAACTAGAATTGTGATATTTAAAATTTGTGAATACCATTCATAATTTTATTAGGGATTCCAAGAGGCTGCACACTTCTTAGTTCATGGGAATCATAGGATGTGTGGTTTGTGCATGTGTGTTTGGGGTTGACAGAAGGTAGTTTGTCAAAAAAATTGGCTACTTTTAATGATTGGACAAGATATTTTACTGTATCATTTAAGCTGAGTGCTTCTAAAGATTATTAGAGAGAGGAGGGAGAAAAATTGGCTATCCATCATTTTTAACTTTTAAAATATCTAGAAAAGACTAGCGAGGTTTACTCTCATATACCGAGTTAATGTGATTACATCAGATATACTTATTTCTTTTTCTTAAGATCACGTTAGTGAGATTTCATGAAACAATGCTTTTTTAATGTAAACTTTCTAAATAAGAAAGGTGCATTTTGATTGTATTCTGTGATTTGATGTTACTGCTCCTGTCTCTGTAACTTAATCAGATTATAAGGTTTTCTTGATCTCTTGCATTTAGGCTACTATCATAACTACTTTGTCAAGTAATCCCAAGACAGAATCTATGGTGATCTTTAGGAAAGGATACCAAACAGAGACGATAACACAGGAGCAGTATGAGACGTCAATAATTCTAGGCACAAAGACCTGAAGATCTCGGGGCTAAGGAAATTTGAAAATGGGATATTCTTCAAGAGGTCAACAACAAATAAGAAATGGTCACCAAGGGTCAAAAGTTCAAATCGAGTCAAAAGGAGCAGATGTTCACTTAAGTGGGCACAGGGCTGGCTATTGGTTGGTGGCTCCAGACCAAGAATTTAGTTGTGATCTTGACAGCTAGAAAGTGAGGTCTCTGATGTGGAGAAAGAGTTGTGCAGAGATGTAATGCCCAGCTAGCGGGAGAACTGGATCTTAGGAAACTTGGTAATTGAGTAGAATTTGAAAAAGAATCTCAAAACTCAGATTACATAACAGGGGGATTCTTTTATCTGGGGGGGTGAGGGGTGGGGAGAGCACAAGGAGAGTTCTATACACTAACCATTTTATATTATTCTTATCTTTCTCTTTGTTATATGCACCCTTCTACCTATACATTACCTCTTACTAATTTTGCTTTTGTAAGAACTTTTTATCTATATTTATTCTCCTCTCCTACTTTAGCAGGTTTTCCCTTCTCGGATATTCTTAACAGCATTCAGACATTCAAACATAATCTAGGATCTTTCCATATAATCAAAAAAAGCAAAGTTTTTCTTTCATCACAGTCTGTTTTCAGATTTTACCAAATTTCAATGTTTTTCATAGAGTAAAACAATAATAACAATAAAATCCCAACCTTTCAAGAGTTCTTTACATTTTTAGTCTTCTCAACTTACCATCCATTCTCCAGTGGTCTGATTTCTGTCTCCATTTCCCTCTAAAAGTGTTATCTCAAGATTTCCATGAGAAATAAGCAATACTTATCTGTCTTCATTTCCCTGTACTTCTTAACATTCAATACAGATGACCACTCACTTTGTATTGATTTTTTTTTTCTTTTGGTTCCCAGGACACACTATATTTTCTTGATTATCCATGCAAGGAATAATTTGACTTTCGAATACTCAAAGGAAGTCACTAGCTATCCTTTTAATGCCTTGCTGGAGCCTCTGAGGATCATTTGATTCTATGGGGCCGGCTTTGCCTCTGAGCTATTTTACAACTGGGAATTATAGATAACTAAAAGCAATGGCTAAAATCATTGTCTATAGACATGAAAATAAATTCTCTCTGGAAGGGATTCTCACTCTTCCCTCTGGAAAAGCTAGTTTTGAATCCATTTATAAATATATTTCATCATTTTTTTTTTTTTACTCCATATAAATTTGTGGTTCTTTGACTTCTCTTTGAATTGGTTGTGACATCTCTATGGTTTTCTCAAATGATGAGTTAAATGAAATTTTGACGCATTTATTTTATGGTGTATATCTATATGAGAGTTATAATTTTTGCTTAAAAAAAATCCTTTAACACCACTTCTCCTTGATCAGACTGACCACTGTTTTTTTGATGTCATTAGTTGGCTTCTACTTCTGATGATTAGCTTTTGTCTATTTTCTCTATAAGTGATATCATTCAGGCAACCTCATTTTTCAGCACTATCTCTGTGCTAATTACTCCCAAATATTTTTCTATACCCCTAAACTCTCACCAGAGTGCCAGAATCATATATTCAATTCTTTATTGGAGAGCTAGGTCTTATCTATATCTCACATTTTACAAGAAAAAAAATGTCTTGATTCTTGTTCTCCCTCTATCTATGAAACTACTACAACAATAAGCAAATTCATCAAAAAACAACCTTTTCCTCTTCCCGATTTCCCCATTTCAATGAATGTTAATACCATCTAGCCAACTGCTTAAGCAAAAAACTCAAAACTCCATATCATTCTATCTATCGATAATATTTGTCTCTTCTCCCCTAACGTATCTCAGATTGGTTATTTGTCTTAATTTATTCTGTTACTACCACATCATCTCTTCCCTGGACCATAGTAATGGCTGTGTAGTTTGTTTTGCACAGTACTTCTATTCTTACCATTCTATATTCCATTTGCTACCAAACAGCCAGACTGAGCTTTTAAAACATAAATTAGATTATTTTACTTTAATACTTAAGCTCCTTTAATATTTCCCAATTCTATTTGCAATAAAATTCAAATTACTTACTATGGCTTACATAGTTCTTTGTCTATCATCCCAAATCACTTCTCATTAAAATCCCTGTCTCAAGTACCATGCTCCAGCTCTAGAGGACTTGTTTCTATTCCTTCAATAATCAGAAAACTTTTCTGTTTCCAGAACTTTATACTTACTGCTTCCTCAATCTAGAGTGTATTCTATCTAACTTTTCATGTGTTTGGCTCTTTCCTATTATAATGTGAAATGAGCAACTTCCAATTTCAAATTATCTTCTTCAAAGAGGCTCTCCTTACTCTGCCTAAAGTAGCTTTATCTCCCCTTATTTTACTTTATACCACTCAGTTTTTTCCTTCACAACATTTACCAGAAAACACAATATCTTTCTTCACTTCTTTAAAACTGATTTTATTTGTTTTATAATCTTTCCAACTTCACCTCTCCCACTCTACTTTCTTCCTCCATCTAAAGCAATACACCAGGGAGGCAGGTAACATGCCTGCCCTTTTCATCCTCATATTCCCAGATTCCAGGATACACCCTGGATCATAACAGACACTTAAAATATTTTTTAAAAAGAATGAATAAGTGAAGTATTGATCTTATATTTGCAGTATAATAATTTGTTAATATCTACTTTAACCTCTGCTATAGAAGATGATGTGTAATTTGCAATGTAAATTTTACTCCTTATTCTGTTCCTAGGATTGTTATCATGTCTGTTTCATAGTAGGTACTGAATAAATATTGTGGGTCCAAGACCTGGCTGGTCCCAGGTCTGGCTGTGATCTAGGCTCATGACTAAGAATAGGACCCCAGAATTAGAATTAGAATGTAGTAGGGCGCCTGTGCCTAAAATACGTAAACATAATTCAGCTTATTGTATCACACATATGTGGCTGAATACCACTATTGTACTCTGGTATGTGTGGAGCCATGCAGTCCCCCAGGGAACAGAAATGGTGCACAGGAAGGAGAGCAGAAGAAAAGCATAAGCAGAAACCCACTCCCTGCAATAGATTGCACTTCCCCCAGTAGAACTGTGCTCCACACAATAAAGTTGGTGCCTGTCGTTTTGTTCTCATTTCAGCATTTGTGCATTCTTCCAACTGGGCTTCTCACCACCAAAACCTTTCCCCTTTCTATCAGCTTGGTGCTGACAAATTTTTTTTAAATATATGAATAAGTAAATTAAATAATGTAATCCCAAGGTCAGAACAGTTCATAGCTGCCACTTATAGCTCTAGTATTTGAGGCCAGATGGAAACCAAATTCTGGGGCAGAACTGAGTACAGATATGAGGAATGATTAGATATGGATAACTTGGTTAGAGGAATAGGCAGGAAATAGGAAAACCATTGTACTTTTAGCTCCTAGGTCATTTTTTAAAAATATCTACAAATGTTCCTCAGTTTACAATGGAGCTACGTCCTGGTAAACCTATTATAAGTTGGAAATAGTATAACTTGAAAATGCCTTTAATACACCTAACCTATTTAACATTACAGCTTAGTCTAGCTTACCTTAAATGTGTTCATAATATAATATCCAAAAAACACTGACAACACAGTACACTGTAGTATTCTACCGAATACTTGTATCAGTTGTTCTCATGATCACTTGGGCTGACTGGGAGTTGAGGCTCTCTGCCACTGCCTAGCATCATGAGAAAGGATTGTACCATCTATATCACTACCCTGAGAAAAGATCAAAATTCAAAATTCAAAATAAGGTTTATGCTGAATGCTTATTGCTTTCATCCATCATAATGTCAAAAAATCTTAAGTCGAACCATCATAAATCGGGAACCATCTGTAGTTTTTAACTAAAACTTATTATATGGGATCTCAAATTCTATGCACTTATAAAATTAGAGGTTTTTAAAAATATTCTTCTAAATTAATAAATAGCCTTCTCCATTTAATAATGGAACACATTTTATTTTGTACATGCTTTCTTTCCAACCAGAAACTTTTCCAATAGAGGGATATCTTAGCTTTTGTTAGTGGTCTGATAATCATGTTCATAAGTTCTATCTGAGTTTATTTTAGGAGTTATAGGAATTGAATTATGCTAAAATTGGGATAACTTTTTCTCAAATCCAAACACTTGAATATTCCCTAATTAAAAACTTAATACAAGCTCACATTTCTGGAAAAGCTTAACAGAAACTATTAAAAGCAACAGAGATTCAAGATATATTTTAAATATTTTTCTGGAAATTATATATAAAATATAAATTATTAGTAGAAAAATAAGACAAGGCTCAATTTTATTGCATTCATGTTTCTTAAAAATCAAAAAAAAACCCTGAAATGTCTAAAACAAACTACAAATGGAACAGACATAAGAGGATTTAGCACAGTTTCTTTTCAGTGCAACAAAGCTAATACAAATTTATTATATAAAAAATGTCATATCAATTAATTCCAATTGCGATGTGTTAAGATTAATTTGGCTTGATAAGAAATCTTGAAAAAATTTAAGTATAAATGCTAATATTTTAAAAAAGTTTATTTCTCTTAACGTGAATGAAAATTCAGCTTTATTGGTGACTCTTCATTAATTTTAGATCAAAAGGATTACTATAAACAGATAAGACCTAACTCTGTAAAACTATTCATAATTTAGGAATAATTCCTTGATAGAAATTGATCTAATAATAAATACATAAAATAAAAAGGATACAGATTAAGTAAGAATTGAAAAAGTTCAATGATTATCAAATCCAACTATAATAATTTTTAGGGATAATTTGAGATAATTGAAAGTATCTTAGACAAAGAATGATGTCTGGCCCTAATTCATTTTAATCTAGGACAGGTAAATTTATCCCAGTGAACTAGAAATCTTCACCTACAAAATAAGGGGATAAGACATCTTAACTTTCTATGTTTATACTTAAAATTTAGGTCATCATTGAACAATAAGATATAAGGAGTCATGATCAAGTTTTAATTTATCCACTACTATACTTTAAGCTTCTAATTCACACAGAGAAAAAAATTTTAAAAATCTAGTCTAAAGTTTTTTTTTCTTTTTGTACACCACGCCTTTGAGAATTATCTGAATCATCCTTTTGCCCTTTTTTCACTTTTGATTTCCTAATCCAAATGGGTCTTATGGCAATGATTAGTTCTTGAATTTAATAGTCTTAGAGATAATAAGGTCAAAGGGAAAAACAGTCTTTGATTCTAAAATCCCTTTTCACTCATTTTCCTCACTGGAATTGTTTGTTTAATATACTACCTCATCTGCTCTGCTACTTACATAGGTTTCTTTATAAACTTTTAAAATTAATTTTTTTCTTCCTTATACACTTTTAAAAATATTGGAAAATATATGACTATGAATATAGAGAATATAACTAGATATAACAGTTATTGAACATCTGGAAAAACTGTAACCTCATGCTAATTTCACTCATTCATTCATTTATTCATTCATTTTTGAGAAAAATAATATAGTTAGCCTGATACTCTTTTAAAGTAGAGAAGAAACGTTTTATATTGCCTGCACATATAAAAAATTAAAATAAAAAAGTAAATAAACTACTTAAGATACATAAATGAGTCTTTGGGAGATAATTAGATTATGAGGGTGGGTCCTTCATGATGATAATTAGCGCTCTTATAAGAAAAGACTGGATAGAACTCCCTTTCTCTCTTCTCCCTTTACTTCTCCCTCTCCTACCCTCCTTATCCCTCCTCCCATTCCCCTCTCCTTCCCCTTCTCTTCTCCTCCTCCTCTGCTCTCCCTCCCATCTCCTCTCTCTCCCTCCCTCTCTCCTTCTCTTTCTTATTGCCTCTCTCTCTCTTCTCCACAACCCCACCCCTCAGAAGCCAGTCATCTGCAAACCAAGACGAGTATTCTTGCCAGACACTGGACCCAGCATCTTGATCTTGGACTTCCCAGCCTCCAGAACTTTGAGAAAAATACATAAATGCTGTTTAAATCTTTGGTATTCTGTTATATCAGCCTAAACCTACTAGAACAGCAACTTATCAAAATTATCACAGAATTACAGAACTTACTGACAGCACTTTGTTGTGCCAAAATTTATTGCCTATGTTTAGTTAGTAAATTTTAGAAATGCAGCCTCTTATTTAATACTGCAACTTCTTAAACCTTGAAGTAGCCCTAAGTAGCTTTGGTCCTATTCATTTTAACATTATCTGGAGTTTTTCCCAGTTAGAATAGCTATATCTTTGTCTATTCTTACATCATTCACTTTATGAACCCTTATTTTGTGAACAATGCCTTTTATCACCTTGCAATAAGTGAATTTGTTCACCTTCCATGTTGTGGTGGTTAGGTGAGGTACACCATGGTGTAGTGGAGCTCTCAGACCAATAGTAGCCAATGAGCTCACATTATAAGGAAATCTGAATAAATGGGTAACCAAAAAACATTAAAAAATAAAAAAAAAGATTATTTTACAGAAATAGCCTAGTTGAACTGTTTAAGTTTGCCTTTATTGTAATAGAATCATTCGAAAGGTAATTGTGGCTCTGGGCACTCCCTTTGATTTATAGTTTGGGAATTCAGCCATTTTGAATTTTTGTTTTAAAATTTTAAATTAGGTTACATAACAATCTTAATTTACTTTCATATTGAATTGTTAAGGTGAATAATTTTATTTTGATTTGACCATGCCCAGAAAGCATAGTTTTGGTGTGAAATGTCAAAGTATGTTTTTCTTCTCTACATGAAAATAGCTTGCAGATTTGGTTGCTATTTGATGGAAAGTGATTTCTATAGTTTGAGGCACAAGTGAACTTCAATTTTAACCTCGTGATGATTATACATGTTTATGGAAAATGAGTTGAAATGTAGAACTGCAATCATTGTCCACATTTTTCAGGCTTTGCCAGGCCTGAATGCCTTTTTATTTCGAAAATTTTCCATGCCTTTGGGTTACTAAGAATCAAAATAATGTAAATTGGTACATTTGGTTCAATCTGTAGCCCAAAAGGCAGTGACTGAGTTTTATTCACAAAATCATATTTTGCATGAGCTTTACCTATAGCTCTTAAAATACAGTGGTGGCCTATCAAGAAGAGGGGAATACCATTTTGAAGAAATGGTTTAGCTTAGGCCTGATACTCCAGGAGAGAATTCAGAAAGCAAAGTTACAGTATTTAAAAGCATGATGCAATCTCTGGCTGATCTACAATGTTATTCATAGTTAAAGGCTCTGTCTAGTAGGTGAGTACTTAACAGCAAATGAAATACCTATAAATAGCATGGCGGCACTCTCTTGGATCCAAGGCGAACTCAAGAAGGTTGAAAGAAGACGTCAGCTGAAAGGACTGGGACCAAACCCATCTCCCAAAGAAGTGAGAGCTGTCTAAAGTCAAGCAGTTTATCAGGATCTTGGGTCAAATTGGCCGGAGTTCAAGGTGCTAATACCAGAGGGATATTGGAACACAAACTAGGTTGTGGGGCAAAGCCCAATATACAGAATTTGCACAGATGGGGGAAACACAAACAAATGCTAGGTTTTAGTGACCCAGTTATGGGGACTTCAATTAACTTTAAATCCCACTTATTACTTGGGAGATGATCTCTCAGCATGATTCTCATTGGCTTGAGGAGGGAGGCATCTTGAGTCTATAGTTGAGGGTCCTCAGTTACTGGTGATCAAAACAGAATCACATAAGATCTCTAGACAAATATTTTCAACTCAGTAAACTGATTGGTTTTATAGTTTTCATTGGTCTGATTGTATTAATCTTTTACGTTAGGGCTGTATTGACACAATCTAAAGAACATGGTCTTTTCTTCTACATGATCTTGAGCTTTTAGAGACTTAATTATAAATCTATTCTCATCTGAAGTATTTAGAATTATAGACTAGTTTGCTTGGTTTTGTTAAGCAGATTTTCAAGTGTTTGAACCACATCCAAACTAATTTCAGGTAAAATTTTTGGAGCTTCTAATTAACATAAAAAATACGTTGAGGAAAGTATACACATCATAAGTGTAAACTCAATAAAGGTTTACAAACTGAACATGCCCAGATCAAGGAACAGAATATTACCAGCTCTCAGAAACCGCATTAGTTCCTGCTTCTAGATTCTAACTCCCCAAAAATAACCACTCTCCTGACAATAGATAAGTTCTGTGTGTTTTGACCTTTATGTGAAATAAATTATATAATGTATATTCTTTTGTGTATGGTTTCTTTTACTCATCATTATGCTTGTGAGATCCCTCGATGTTGCTTAATCATAGATTATTTCTTATTATTGTGCAGTATTTCATTGTACAAACATCTCATAATTTCTTATATCACTTCTACTATTGGTAAACATTGAAGTAGTGTCTTGTTTTGGTGCTGTTATGTATAATATTGCTATGAATATTCTAGTATATGTGTTCTGGTAAACACAGGAACACATTTCTGTGGATATTGTGCAGTGGAATTGATGGGTCACATATCAGTGATACTTTTCAACATGCTATTGAAGTTTACAATTTTATCAGTTAGCCAATCCCCCAAATTTTCTATTATCATAAATGTAGCATAGATCTAGCCTATCCTTGTTGTATTGATTTATATTGGCCTATTTTTTGCCAAGGTTTTTTTACACGGAGGTTTAATTATGTATCTCTTCTATTTTACATTTATAGTATCCCAGATATTAACTCTTAGGTGTAAGTGTGTGATTTTAATGAGAAAATAAAGACTACAATAGCCCTTTTTGTTGTTGTGAAAATTTATACATCCATCTCTAATACTTCTCTATAATTTACTCACAAATTATAGAGAAGTATTAACATAAGATTATTCGCCTTTTTAAAAATTTATGATGTTAAAATCTCACATTTTAGAACAAGTAAATACATGGATATTTATTCACATTAAAACACTGTCTTCCTTTAAAAAGATCAACTTCAATTTTTTTAAAACAAACATCATTTCTAGAACAGTTTTAAATTTACAGAAAAATTGATAGGACAGTATAGAGAGTTTTCATATACCTCACACAGTTTCTCCTATTAATATCTTATAAGTATGGTATACTTGTCACAATTAATAAAACGATATTGATACATTATTATTAACTAAATTCTATAGTATATTTAGATTTCCATAGATTTTAACTAAAAACCTTTTTCTGTCCCAGGATTCCATCCTGGGCACCACATTACATTTAGTCATCATGTCTCCTTAAGTTCTTTTAACTGTGGCAGTTTCTTAGATTTTCCTTGTTTTTCATTACTTTGAGAGTTTTGAGGAATACTGGTCAGGTGTTTTGTAGAGTGTACCTCAGTTGAGATTTTCATGTTTTTCTTTAATTTTTTTAATTAAAAAAATTTAATTGTGGTAAAAAAACACATAACAAAATATATGTTAACCATTTTTTTTCTTCCGATTTGAGCATATGTATCACACCACATAGTTACCAATCTTTTGTGTGTGTGTGTGAGAACTTTTAAGTACTACTCCCTTAGCAAATTTCAAGTATACAACACAGTATTATGAGCTACAATAATCACGCTGCAAGACTGAGGCTGGAGGGCCTGGGCCTGCCTCAGAGCTTGGGAAGGCATGACTGCAGCCAGTTCACTGGACCCTTTGGGATCCACAGCCAGGACCAAGGTCAGCGGGCCTGTCACCCAGGGCATTAGCAGACATGACTTTTTCTAGATTCCTTTGCAGATGGTACTGGTGGCAGGATCAAGGCCAAATGAGGCTGTAGCTGAATCCAGATGGGGATGGTTACTTTCAGGTCTGTAGCTGGGACCAGAGTCAACAATTCTGTTACCTGGGTACAGGCCTACTTTCTCAAAATGGCCCTCCTTAGTTTTGGGATCTACCAGAGTTTCAAAATTTCCTAGTTGGATTCCAAGGTTTTACAAAGGCACTTTTTTTCCTATTGATGCCTGTCAAATTATTGTTGCTGAAGGAGAATATGAACAAGGGACCTCCTGCCATTTGCTGATGTCACTTCCATTTTAACCACTTTTAAGTATATATTTTAGTAGTGTTAACTATATTCACATTGTTGTGTAACAGATATTTGGAACAATTTTATCTTGCAAAATTGAAACTCTATACCCACTAAACAACAATTCTCTATTTCCACTGCAATATCCCAAGATTCTTTTAATTATTAAGTTCTCCAGTACACTGACAATTCTGGTTTTATGTGAGACAAGAAAGAATATTTATTGAAAATCTATTATGCTCCAGGGATTTTGTCAGCTACTTTTAAATATGCTTTTTTTTTTAAATTTAGATTTTATAAAAATAGAGTGAAGCTTTACAAACTGTCCCCATTTTCCAGATTTGGGACTCTTTGTTGAGTAACCTGCTGAAGTTTACATAGCAATTGAACCCAAGCTAAACCTGTGGGAATGCAAAGTTTATGTTCTTTCTTGTGTAATATTTTACTTCCAGCTTCCTAAGATTCTGCTTATTATATAACATAATGGAACAAATAAATGACTATCTACTTATAGAAAAATATTTTATAAATTAAGTTATGTCCCTAAATGAATGAAATGATTAAAATTTTTAACTAAGGAAGTAAAGAGAGAATCTGATAATTTAACTACATATTTTATTATTTTGGTAGAATATATTGAGGTTGTATTTTAAGTACTTAGTATTTTAGAGCTGGAAAGCCCGCTGTCTCAGGGTCTGCTGCACTCTCGACCATTTCACATTCCGTTCCCGTGACTGACTGATGTGCATGACTATGACAAATGTTTGGCAACCACACTGGGCTGGGCTTGTGAGTGTGAGGACTCAGGCTGTCATTAAACTGGGGCCTGGTGCCAAGGACTGAGTGCATGCTGAAGACACTGCTCCAAGCTCCACCACCCTATTGGCCAAGGCACAAGTGCAAACTGTGCTTGTGAATTTATCATAAATTATTTTTTAATGGAACAATTTTAAATCAGACAAAGAAAATGCTTTCCCTCTGGAATGGAATCCCACCCTATTTCAATCTGAGTTTAACTTGATAAATAATGGGATAGGCTACTGAGGGAGATTACAAATTACATCTCTCGAGGGCTTTTAGAAAGAGAATAACCATCTGTCCATGATGAGTCCAAGGTAGAGTTGTGTCTGTGTATCTGAAAAGCCCATGGTGTTGTAAAAGAAACATTTCAGTAATAAGAAGCAGACCTAGGCTTTAGTTTTCAGCTTTCCAGTAACTTTTCTTGTGACCTTAATCTGGTACTTTGAATTCTGTCACCATATTGCGACATCTCTGGAGAGTGTGCCCTCATCTTTATATCCTTCTGACACCTAGATATAAAGAAATCAACTCCAACTATATTAAGATGGGAGTTTGGACTGAAATGCGTTTTTTGGAAAAGTAGCTCCATGAGTGGTGAGTAACTATGATGGGGGCGGGGAGAAATGAGTAGAACAAAGTTAAGCTTTTTTTCAATGTTAAGTTTTCTCAGAGCCTTTAATATGCTAAAGAATAATTTTCCAAGAATTAAATGGAATTACGTGTTTCTCACACACTTAACCATGAAACCCAATTTGTGCAACATATCGTAGGTCTTATGTTCTATGAAACATATTTTGAGAATCACAGATTTCAAGCTCAATATTATAATTTCCAGCTTTGAAAATTCAGTGTTCGTGTTTTATAAATACCTATACTTATTTTAGTACTTATCAAAGGAAGCCTAAAACTATATTTACTAATTAACTTATTCAATAAAAATTTAATAGTGCCCATTATGTGCTAGGTTAGTGTTAGGTGCTGAGAATACATCAATAAACAATAACAAAATTTCTACTCTTGCAAAGCTAATATTTTAGTGCAGAGAGCTAGACATTAGACAATTAAGTAATAATATGTAAATATGTGGTATGGAGAAAAATAAAGATAGAATTCTGGGTTAATCTTAATGACTTGTTATAAACAAGTCCAATAATTGAATTTAGTAGAAGTGAAACTGTGATATCTGAAGCCAGGTCAGGAAAAACTGACACTTTCTTTGATCATCTAGGATGACTGCTCTCTGGATGCTTTCTCATAGGTCGTTGCCACTGGGAACCCATGCTCTGGAAATCCCAAGCCACAGGGAAAGGCCAAATGTAGGTGCTCTTGTCAACAGTTTTAGTTGCCCTAGTCCTTTGAGTCATTTCAACCCAAGCGCCCAACATGTCAGTAAAGATTCCTCAATATAACTTCAGTGCTTAGGCATGCAAGTTACTTCCAGCCATTTAAGTCTTTCCAACTGAGGCTCCAGAAATCAATTCCTGACCTACAGAATCTTTCAGCATGACGTGTTTGTTGCTCTATCCCATGAAATGTGATCTGTTTAGCAATAGTAGAATCTGTAACAAGGGTTCTATCTCTGTTTGTTAAAGTCACAACTGGGAGAATGGCCATGATTTACTTCAATGGGCTCTTTTATGTCACCTCTTCTTGTTGAAATTTAGGTGGAAATTATGAGGTCAGATAGCATCTAAGAAAAGCCTGGTTATCATATGCTTAGTGAGGGTAAATCAAAAGCTGTGCCTTGCTTTTGTGTCAACTATCAATGATTTGGTGACCCCAAATGTGATTCATCCAGGGTCATGAAAGTCAATCTGTCTTTAAGCAACTCATCATAATGAACATCACAAAAGACTGATATATTGAACAGGTTGCCTACTTATTAACTCATAGATTTATAACATAGTATAAACTGAGAATACTCATGTTGGTTGCTTAAACTAGCATTTCTGTACAGAAATTTCTATTTAGGAAGTTGGATTGTTTAGATACCATAAAATTGGAGCAAGAGTTTTTGTGTGATTTAAATGAGTGATAAATTAAGCTGTGATAAACCAATCATTCATTCCAATGAGAGACATGAAATTGAATACAAGAAATTGAATTTAATGGTCTGCTTACTTTTTCTCTACACAGAACTAGGTGAGCACTATAAATTTGTTTCACTGTATATACTTTTTCTGTTCTATGCTCATCCCCCAATTTTGATATATAACATTCTTGAAAATATCCAATTCCATTAATTGATAACATCTTTCTTTACACCTGAAAGCCATTCTGTCTTTTAAAAATAATTTTGAATCTATCCCATCTTCTAGTTCATACTATTGATTCGATATTCAAATTTTCAATACTCTAGAGCCAATTAATTCTACCCTCTTTATTAAGATGGATAGAATATCTCTATTTACATGAGGTCTTAAGGAGGCACATTTCCTAAAACTCAGTGAAGCCAATGAGTAAGACAGCGATCTTCAAAGAAATCTATGAACTAGTACAATTATTTTCTTTAAAATAAGCATGAAAAAGCAGAGGAAATTCACAGAACATGAATGTGGACTATGATAACATTGATCTTTATTATATGACTGATTCTTAATTTAAAAGACTTTTGAAATTATTCTTAATGGCTTTGATGACAACTTATAGCACTCACACTTCCCTTCCCACTGGCCCCTACAACCAGTTCAATCAACTTTTATAAACTTAAGTTAAAAACTTAAATTCATTTTTCTCTAGGAGTGGGAATCTTCATGCCACTAAAATGCAAATCATCATAGCTCTGCAGTTATTTTATGTATAGGGAGAATTCTAGTTCTGCGTAGTTGTTACAGACATTAGAAAGGAAGCATATGGTTTCTGCAACACTTCAGAATAATTTAGCCTGCAATTATGACTGTGTATATATTTATTTACAAGCAAAGTCTTCATCTTTGATTATCATAAATGAGCTATTGTCTCTTTTTGCTGACACCCTACAAGAAGAAAAGAATAATATGACAATTAAAAAAGAATGAATGATAAGACAATTAAAGAGAAAAAACAAATATGTTATGTCGAATATGTTATTCAGCATATACAAGGAGACTATATCCATTAGGAGGGTGTAAGTGTCTTGTTTTTATGCTATGCTGCTTGTTCAGTGCTGAGGTAGAATCTTTAAACTTAGAGAAACTTGTAGGGTTAGTCAGCCTTAAAACAAAACTGAAAAATACCTTACTTCCCAAAGCATTTTATTGTAAAGATTTGCCCAGATATTTATAACATTATTTTATACTTCCAATAATGTCTAAAAAAGATTTATAATAGGTAGCAACAGATGCAAGACACCCCCCCCCCTTTTTTTTGGTGAAGTGCTTGGCTCCATTTGTTTTCTAAGCTTGGATACTGTACACATTTCCTTCTTTCCAAATGGCTTTAGCAATGCAGCCTCTCTTCTTCATGGCTACTCTCTTATTTCCTGTCTTCATGTGTTCATTTTCAGCACATGTGCATTGAGAGCCTATTTTGGACCACGTACTGCACAAGTAATGGATAAAATTAAACATGCTTTCTGTCCCTACAGAGTATAAATTCTAATAGTAGAGAGGGGCATTAAATCTGGGACTGGTGTAACAAAATGTTAACATTTAGTAGTTCTGGGAGTAGTTCTTGTTATATTTTGAATTTATTAATAATAATGAGTTAACATTTATACAGTACCTGTTGTGACCCAGGCACTGTGTTAAATGCTTTACATGTGTTAACAATTTAATTTTCACATCATATGATCCTACAAAATGGGTAATGTCCATTTCCAGGTGAAAACATTGAGACTTAGAGATTAACTTTCCCAGGAGTGCATAACTTTAACAGTCAATGGCAGGACTTGAACTTATAGTAAGTAGAAGGAACATTTTTTTCCTTCTCTCTACCTCCACCCACTTACATCCCAAACAAAAACAGAATTGGCACAGTGAGCTGTGGCTGGTTAGTACCTTGGATAGCTCCCAGAGCCTCCTTGGTCCCTTTATTTCAGAGCGTCCCAGTTATCTGGTGGTTTGCCTTCCCATTTTCCCCCCTCGGTGAGTCTCTGAACATTAAGGGGGCTCAGGCAACTTCATTTAGTAACTAATTCATCAATACATATTTAGTATTATCTGGAAATGCTATAGTGTAAGGATGGAGGGACGATATATGGAGGCAAGTGTACCAGTATAGAGTCTGTGATGAGGGTGCTTTCTCCTCATTCTGCACTACTCCTCTCCCTGCAACTCACACATCATCCATTAGAAGAGAAAGACAGACCTTTTTAGCTAGTAAGGTATTCCACAGAGATTTAATGACCCCAGGAGCTCTGGCAGACTTGTAATAACACATTTTGAACAGTTAATCAGGAATTTAACCAACAAGATTAAAAGTTGAAATTAAAATAATTTCACAATGTGGGGTATAATTGGTTTCTTTTGTGCTTTGCTCTGTTGAGCCAAATATATCATGCAATCAGACATTTGCTCTAAAATATATTTTGCTTTTCTTCACAGAATTGCAGCAAATAATCTAGCTAGCTGTGCGTGTGTGAGTGTGTGTGTATATTGATTTTTAAACATACCTGATTCTGACCTCCTGATTATTTATGGGGGAAAAACCTTCTATTGATTTACCTATTTTACCCATGAGCAGAAATGAGAAAAAAAATGCCTGATTCATCTCCCTCCCACGCCTTAGGGACAAAAATGCTGCCCCCACTTTTTTTGTTTTTTAATGGGCACATAGTAATTGTTCTGCCTCAAAATTTCCCCTAATTGTTTAGGTTTCTGTACGTTTGTTCTTTCTAGACCCAGAAACAAGTAAGAATTACCCCAAAATATAACAAGTTAATAATAATGTGTGGATTTCAGATTCTCTCTTCTCTAACATTACTGCTAAACCAGATGTGTGCTATCCATCAGAGGATTTATTCTGTTCTATGATCCTATTTACAAACTTTTGTATATATTCTTTATCAGATTGTGGAAGGAATTCCATGAAACAACTTTGAAACAGAGGGAAAAGACAAAAACAGATCAAGAATTTCATGAGACAGCATTTGAGGGGAAAAAAAAAATCAGAGAGAGAGAAAACCCCCAATACCTTGAGTAATCTAAAAGATCTTGATTTTATTTTGAGATTTGTACTACAAATGGGCAACAGTACTAATAAAACCAATCTGATCTGTTTCATATGATCCTTGCAAGAGAGAGATTATTGGCCTAATTAACAGATGTGTTAATTGATACTCATAGAATATGTTTTACTCAAAGCAGGTGAGGTTAGTATTCTGATCGTCTTTCCAAGCCATTTCTACTTCACTAATCTGTTCCATAAGTGATGAAACTAAACAATCTTTTGAAACATAAAATAGAATATTATGAATTAAATTATGAAGCAAAAATGATAACCAACCTCAAAATCAAAATATTTAAATGTTTGAAGTTGATTGAATCATATGATTCTAAAAATGCTCAGTTTAATGAAATGTTTCATCTACTATGAAACCTTTTAAATTTAGCCTTACTATGGATAATTTATAGTCAGTTGTTATTAAATGCACACTACTAACATTCCTGAGTACCAAATGTTCTTCTAAATAGGTTAAACATTTCTCTAGAGTGTCTTATCCCATGACTTTGTTTTAGCATATCTATCCATATAAATAGTGCAAAAGTGTTCACATCCATGGCCAAATTAGAGAGAAAATAAATTAAGATTTAAAGGCCAATGAAACACTACTATATGTTATCACAGTTGAAGGTTATTGCTGAAAATTATCATTACCACTAGTCAACAGTGGTTACGTAAAAGAAAGGTAGCACTGAGCATATTTGTTTTAAAATAAGCACAACAGTAATTTTGCTCACTCAGTTGAATTAAGCTTGAGTAATACCTTTGTAAGTCTGAACCTATCTGGGAGTTATCTTCATTACAAATAGCTGTTTTAAAATATTTTCTCCTAAATTATTTTCCATTAAATATTAAGAAATATTATTTACGTTCTGTGTGAATAACTTCATCAAGCCTCAAAAAAACATTTAAATGCTTCAGAAGAATAATAATTCAAACAATTGATATATACTCATTTTGAAAAATTCAAGCAATTCATCAAAGTATGAAATGGGAAAATATAGAATTTCATTATCCAGATACAATATGTAATAAATAACAAATCATACTACATATTTCTCTATGTGTACATATTTATTATTTTAAATGGATGGATAGTGTATGAATTAAGGTTACTTTTAATTGCAAATTACTAAAAACTAAATAATGAGTTAAGTATATAAAATTTACTTTTTCACCCATGTAACAAGAAGTTAAAGATGATATACGAGCTCAGTGATGAAATAAAAACTCTTTATATCTTTTTGCTGTGTTATTATTAGTATGTCTTTTTCTTCTCTTACGCTGGTAAATGGCTACTTTACATCCAGGCATCTATATTCGAGGCATGAAAGAAAGGGAAGTACTGGCCAGAGATGCACTTTTTGTATTACTAGGAAGCAAAAATGTTTTCAGGCAATTGTCAGCTGCAGTAGATTTCTGTTTATGGCTCATGGGCTAGAACTATACTACAATTCCACTTCTAGCTGAAAACAGAGCTGAAAAAGTGAGGAATTAGCTTTTGCAGCCTTTATAAGAGATGGTAAGGTAGAAATATATTTTTATAAAAATAAATAAATATGCAATCATATTTAATCTTGATGTTTTAAAATGAAATATTTTAAATTTAGTTTTACAAAATAAAAATCTCAAAGTAAAATTTGAAGAAATATTGAACTTCTCATATAAAAATTTCTCCCTAAAAGTTATTTCTTTAAAGATAATTATAAGATTAGAAAAAGTCAATGAAAACTATTAATTTTAAATTATTGTTTTTTAACACCATATTTAATTTTTTTACTGACCCGATTAACTTGTGATATAAAATAAAATTAATATGTTTCTGTTCCTTGTAACTTGATTTTTTAAATTTTAAAAATTTATTTTGAAAATTTTACATCATCAAGATATCAAATATTTATATTATTTTTGTAATGATAATTCTCACAGTTTTTTATGTGCATGTTCAAATTGATCAATGTTTTATCCAGTCATTGTATGACAGCTTTTCCCTCACATTTATTTGTCTTGGACTCTGGTTTTTAAAAAGACATGTTCTTAGATGATGAATTCTTCAAGTTACTTAGCTTTTGAATATATCTATTCATTGCTTTTATGACTATGGCTGTAGTGACTAGTTGTGATCATTTGAGTTATAATTCCTTCATTCATAACATAACCATTTCTACTTGTCTTTTGGCACAGTATGTTGCTATGGAGAATCTGAGGCTGGCCTGTTTATTATTATTTTCCTCATGCAGATGATTTACTTGTTTTGCTTGTATTCATTGAAAAAGTAACTATTTTTGAGTTAATAGATTATAAGACCCAAATTATAAGTCATTTAAATGATGTTTATTTCAAATTTATTTTACTTCATTTCATTTAATCTCCACCTTTGAAATAAATATTATTTTTATTTTTTATCAGACAGATAAAGTTCAAACAATGCAAGAAATTTTCCAGGTCTTAGATGTAGTCTTAAACTAAAATTGACTTAAAGAACTATGAAAAAATTGTCTCTGGTTGGCTTCTCTTGTGCTTTTTAAGTATATTTAAAACTATTATACATTAAAAATCTTTCACCACTTACACTATATATATCACATAGGTTTAATATGGATGTCCTATGACAAAAAGTTTTTCTAACAAAGGGAAAGATAAAATATTTTTTAGATTTTAATATTACTTTGAACACATGGATCGCCCATGACAATAATAATTTTTCTCATTAGAACATTTAAATATAAAAGTAAGAAGCTGAAGGAAGATACAGTAAAGAAACTGATATTAAGCTTCTAAAAATGCCAGTGGAATCTTGCTTGATAGGGATCAAAATGACTATAGATAACTCTGAGTAGCATGGGCATTTAAACAATATTAATCCTTCTGTTTCATGAACACAAGATATCTTCACTTATTTGTGTCATTTTCAGTTTGTCTTATAATTACCAGTGAACAAATCTTTTACCTCTTTGGTTTTATTTCTAAGTATTTTACTGTTTTGATGATATGCTGAATGGGATTGTCGTCTTTATTTCTTTTTCAGATAGTTCTTTGTTAGTGTAGAAAGGCAACTGATTTATATACATTGATTTTGGAACTGCAATTTTACACAGTTCATGAATTAGTTTTAACAGTTATTTTTGGTGAGGTTTTTAAGGTTTTCTCTAAATAAGATCATGTTATCTGCACTTGTAGACAATTTATTTCTTTCCTTCCAAATTGTATACCTTTTATTTCTTCTTCTTTCCCAATTGCTCTGGCTAGGACTTCTAGTACTGTGTTGAAAAAAATTGGTGTTTCTTGCTCCTGATTCTAGAGGAAAATCTTTCAACCTTTCATCATTAAGTATGATATTAGCTATGGCTCTCATATGTGGCATTTAACATGTTCAGGTAAATTCCTTCTATACCCAACTGATTAAGAGTTTTATCATGAATGGGTGTTAAATTTTGTCAAATGCTCTTTCTGCATCTATTGAGATGCTTATATAATTTTTATCTTTCATAGTATTAATGTGATATATCTCATTCATTGATTTGCATATGTTGAACCATCTTTACATCCTAAGTATGACTCTCACTTGATCATCTCACTTTAATTGGTTTGCTAAGTATTTTATTGAGATCCTTACGCCTGTGTTCATAAGGAATATTGGCTTGTAGATTTCCTGTTTGTGGGGGGGGGTAGGGTCCTTATCTGGCTTTGAGACGAGTATAATTTTGACCTCATAAAATGAGTTTGATAGTGCTTCCTCATCATCAGCTTTTTGAGAAGGCTTGACATTAATACTTCATTAAATGTTTGTTAGAATTCATCAATGAAGTTGTCAGATCTTGGGCCTATCTTTGTTGGGAGATTTTTGATTATTGCTTTAATTTCCTGACTCATTATTAGTCTATTCATATTTTCTATTTCTTTATAATTTAGTCTTGGTAGGTTATATACTTCTAAGAATTTATCCATTTCTTGTAAATCGTCCAATTTGATGATGTATAATTGTTTTTTATTTAAAATTTTTGGAGGTTAATTGGTTGTTTTTTATTTAAAATTTTTATTGGTTAATAAAATCATATAGGTTCAAGTATACAATTCAATATTGTCATACATATATTGCATTGTGTATTTACCATCCAGTTAAATTTCCTTTCATTACCATATATTTGACCACCTATCCACCCCTTCCTCACCACCCTCCCCTTCCTTCTGTCCATGTCTATGAGTCTTTGTTTGTTTGTCTTGTTTGTTTTTTGCTTTCAGTTTTGTATCCCACATATGAGTGATATCACGTGGTTTTCACTTTTTTTGTCTGACTTATTTCACTTAGCATGATAATCTCAACCTCCATCCATGTTGTCACAACTCACAAAATTTCATGAATAATGCTGCTATAAACATCGGGACACATGTATCTTTGCGGGTAGGAGCCAAAAATATACAATGAAAAAAAGAAAGCATCTTTAATAAATGGTGCTGAGAAAATTGGAAAGCCATGTGCAAAAGAATGACACTAGACTTCTGTAACTATACACCATAATTAACTCAAAATGGATCAAAGATATGAATACAAAACCTGAAACAATAAATCACATACAAGACAACATAGGTACTAAACTCATGGACTTTGGATTTAGAGAGGATTTTATAAATTTGACCTCAAAGGCAAGAAAGTAAAAGCAACAATAAATGAATGGGATTATATCAAACTAAAAAGCTTCTGTACAACAAAAGAAACTATCAATAAGACGAAGAGGAAACCATTCAAATGGGAGAAGATATTTGCAAGTAACACCTCCTATGAGGGGCTAATATCCAAAATATACAAAGAACTCATACAACTCAACAATAAAAAAGAAATCTGATTAAAAAATTGGTGTATAATTGTTCATCATAGTTTCTTATGATCTTTTTGTATTCATGTGGCATCATTTGTCATGTCTCCTCATTCATTTATAATTTTACTTATTTGAGTCTTCTCTATTTTTCCCTTGGTAGTCAAGATAAATTTTTTCAATTTTATCTTTTCAAAGAATCAACTCTTAGTTTTGTTAATATTTTCTATTATTTTACTATTCTCTATTTCATATATTTCTGCTCAAGTCTTTATTATTGACATTTTTTTTCTGCTAACTCTGGGCTTAGGTCGTCCTTCTTTTTTAAGTCGAACAAAGCCTTCAGCTATATCCCAATCCTTCTCCATCTCTATTTGATCCCCATTGGTCAAGCTCTGTAGATTCCCCCAGTGATGTCTCTGAAATGAAGCCCAAGTGGGCTCCCCAGGAAGTATCTCACAATAATGAGAATGCTGGATATCCATCTTGAGTTCTTTTTCTCCCACTGGACAATCTGCAGGGAGGCCCTCTTGATGCAGTGGCTGTGCCAGCCTGGATAAGGGGTGATGTAAAATGTAGCCACTTCTCTTATGCTTCTAATGAGGTCCTTTTTGGTTTCTGTTGCCCAGGGTGGTGCTTCAGATCAATCTCAGTTTATGGGATTTTCACACTGTTGTCTTGTCTATATATATCTGCTAGTTCATCTTCAACTCGGGGAAACTGAAGTCAGGGATGATCCATTGCCATCTTGATGACATCACTTCTACTAAAATGACTATTTTAAATGAAGAAACAGTTGTAGCTAATGAAAAATTTAAACATCTGTCTTTGGGTTAGAATGGATGGTATTAAAATATGAATAACAATTTGGAAATCAATTTGGAAGTAACATCAAGGAGTGCTTTGTAGAATGTATGGTAACAGGTAAAAAATATGTTCTTATAACAGCAGTCCAGATAGTTTTAATTTTTAATGATGATTATTTTTAGAAACTAAATTACATGTCTTAATGAACAGTTCATTAAGTTTTTTCTTATTGCTAGACTTCACTTTGGGAATTTCCATTATTCAAAAGAAGGTATAATTTTGTAGAAATAATATGTTGTCTATACATTTTTTTGAAGCTGATAACAAGTAATATACAGACACTCAGAAAAAAATAAATTATATTTTAGAAGTCGAAAATGTATGATTTTTCTTTATTTACCTGTGCTTTGATACTGAGGGAAATCTGTGCTTCAACTTTATGGAACTTTTCTTATTTAACATGGTAGAATCTTAATAATTTCTATTTTTATTAGAAACTATTACAAGAGGGAGAGAAAAATAATTCAAAAAATTTGTAGAATGATACAAAGTGTTGTGTGTTTTAATTTTTGTCTGAAAAAGACAATCTCAGAAAGTTAGAACTGGAAGGGAACTGAGAGTTCAGTTGACTTTTATTTATGAAGAAAAAAAACAGAAGCTTCATTGCTTACAGGTGAAGAAAATAACTTTGGTCTCATTTTTATTCAAAAGTCATTTGGAATTGAAACACCATGGGCTAATAGAAAAAGAAACAGTTACTACTGCTGGTCCAGGTCACAGTGAACATCCAGAAGTGGTTGGGGTTAAAAACGCCTATATTCCTACAAGAAAAGTGAATCATAAAACAGAGGATTAAAGAAAAAGAAAGATTTTGTGCTGGTTAATCTTGTCACACCCTGTTCACTTCAGTCAGACACAGGGGCTGCTTTAACATTTTTGTCCATTCTTGTGTTACCTTTAGTGTTGCCCTGTGTGAATGTAAATCTTACCATTTTAAGCCAGAAGAAAAGTTGGTGACTTATATGTATTTTAAACAATATAATTATAATAATGGAGTGTTGCCACCTGGAGAGTCCTACTCATGTTCCAGGTCCATCTCATACACTGAGTTAGGAGTAGAGATTGGTACAGCCTTACTAGGTGATAATTTTATAATATAATTCTGAAGATTAATATGAGTTAGATATTTAGATTATGTTACTTGACCCACATAATAAAAAAATTACACTTATTTAGCATAAATGAATGATAGGCGATCATAACACTGTTTTTCTTTTTAATTGATATTAACTAACATTAGTTTAAGGAGTACAACATAATGATTTAATATATGTACATATTGCAAAATGATCAGCATAATAAGTGGTCAACATCCATCACCATGGAGAATTATACCTTTTTTTTCTTGTGATGAGAACTTTTAAGATCTATTAGTAATTTTCAAATATGCAATACAATATTAATATCATGCTGTACATTACATCCCCAGGACTTATTTATTTTATAACTAGAAGTTTGTACCTTTCGACCACCTTCACCCACTTTGCCATCCTCTTCCCCCAGCCTCTGCCTCTGGTAACTACCAATCTGTTTTCTGTGTTTATGAGTTCGGCATACAGTATTTCTCTATCTGACTTATTTCACATAGCATAAAGTTGTCAAAGTCCATGCATGTTGTGGTAAATATAACATTTTTTATATAGCAAAATTTAGAAAAAATATAAATATCTAAAAATAAAGGACCGAATATTATGGAATGTTATATACTCATTAAATGATTATATAAAATATAATTCTGACATTATAATATATTCCTGAAATATTTTAAGTGTAAATTTAAAGTATATACACACACATATATGCTATTATAAAAATCCTGTCCAAATTCATGAGCAATTAAAATGTAAACTAGCAAAAATGTATTTCAGTGATAATTGTAAGGTAAATATGTGTCATATCATGAGAGTTGGCTCTTTCAAGCTTCCCAGCTCTTCTTTCATGAAATTTCTCCTGAAACTAAATAACAAGAAAGAAGAAAGAAGATGAGAGAGAGTGAACATAGTCAAATTGGAGCTTAGGCAGAGAAGCATGCAGTTATTGAAGCTCAGTGCATTTTTATTCACTACTTTAAATTAATAGGTGCTTGGTGAACACAGGTAAATAAAGGTTTGTTTAACCCATTCTCAGTTTTTCTATTATATCTTTAATAGATAATATTAATTTACAGTATTTTCCATTACCAGGTAAAAATTAATATGACTTCCACTCCACCTAATAAAATAGGTTATATTCTCCCTTGGTGTCTGTTTGTTTATGATTTATTAGAACCAATAAATTTACGGCTCTATGTAAGGAATTGATCAGTTTGGCGTTACTTTAGTGTTCCTTGCTTTCCAGTTTTTTTGCTATCATTTTTTAGCCATGAAATCTAAAGCCAGCCAAGCAATCTGCCTCTCAACCCAGTCACTTTAGTTCCTGGGCTGAATCCAGTCCCACACATGGACATAAACAAACTTCATTTGAATTCTCAACCAGGGGAAAATGCCTTTTTGGTGTGATCCAGAAGAGATCTAAATAGCAAAATTGTGTTATGAGTAAGGTTTGTTAATATCCAACAAGTTTGGCAGAATTTCACCTCTTAGTACCCCATGAGGGTGCTTGTAAGTGTAAAGCAGGATCTTATGCAAGAGTCTGAAGTTTATTAGTCATATTTACTTACCTTATAAAACCAAAATTATCTCTCTTAATGTTTTGAAGACAGCTGCAGCTAACATGTCTATCCCTCTGGGTACTCTCAGACTTGGGTTATATTTTCTCAACTCCTTGGAACAGTTTAGGTGCTGGCTACCACATTGCTATATTGCAGCAAACAAAGTATTCAGAGCATATTATTATTATGATTCACCACGGAGAGAGAGAGCTCCAGATTTAGAAAATTTCCATTGTCGTATAAAATGGAAAACCTTGAAACAGTGGCATAACCATCTCTGCTTTTACTGGGAGGGCAACTATTTAGGATGAAGAGTTGAATGTGAGGTACTGATTTACTGATTAGTTTTTGACTGGGAAAGTTGACTCTTAGAGGAGAACTGAATGGATAGGATCTAATATAAATATGGGGACCTAACCTGCATCTGGATTCAGGGATTCCAATTTTCTTTGTCCACTAGAACCCAGATAGCACTTTAATAGTTAATATGTGTGTCGGGAATGTCCTATACTTATAGTATAAAGATTACAAATTGTAAAGTAACATACTTCATTATGGTATTTATTATTTTTTTAAAAGTCGAATTTGTTAGTTTAGTCCAGGGTCAGCAAACTTTCTGTAAAGGGCCAGGTAGTAAATATTTTAGGCTTTTTAGGCCATATGATTTCTGTTGTAATCACTCAACTTTGCTGAAAGCAGCCAGAGACAATATGTAAACTATGGGTATGCTTGTGTTCCCCCAATTTTTATTTCCCAAATTAGGAGGGGAGTGAATTGGCCTGCAGACTGTAGTTTACACCTCTGGTTTAGGGTTTTTCCTTGCTGAGGCAAAAAGACCAGAGATAAATTCTCTTAGGTTTTCAATCTTTGCTATATTCTAAACTTTTAAAACTATGTCTTTTTAAATAATTTGAATAATCTATTTTAAAACAGCAAGAAGTTAATTAAAAATATGTCTAATTCAGAAATACTTCTGAGGTGTCTTAAAACTCAGCCCTGGTTTTGCCTAATATACAAGTAATTTGACAGAATTGATTTATTAACGTGCCTTTATTTTGTGACTACTTTTCTACCTTCAAGTATTTTCTTTGCTACTATATCAAACCTTACCTTCCTATAGAAAGTGCTCCCTCAAGGTGTCTACTGAAGACATTCACATAATGTTTGAATTATTAATAAAGTTTAATGCACTGTATCACAATGAGGAAAATTTCTTAACAATAGATAATTAGGGGTTTTCATAGGTTAAGAGGGGAAACCAGGCAATGATTGTCTAGGCTATTTATTGTCTACTCCTAAAACTTTCATTATTAGGATATTATTATATAAATAAAGCAATAATTTATTCTGTTCTAAAAGTACATGTTTTCCATCTTTGGTTTTTATATATTCTAAGGTCAAGTAGACCAATGAGCTTCTGCCAGATTTTGATATTTATTTTGCTTTTAATTACTTATAATTTTGTTTCTTCATCACAACATAAATGCTTCATAATCAAATATTATACTAATCATTGGTTCTTTAATTTGCCAGTTGATGACATCATATAGCAATGCCATAGAATCTCAGAGGTAAAAAGGACTTAAAAGTCATCTATTTCCTCTTTTCATTGAATAACAGGTGGTGGATTTTATCCACATTTTTTAACATTTTTCTGTCTTCTGGAGACTATTAAACATTTCTCATTCATGTCATTGCCAGCAAATAATAGGCAGAGAACTAAGATTTAGCATATATTAAATCTTATAATAAAACAATTTTAAATAGAAATATTATTTACTAAAGGTAGAATATCTATAAGTACTTAATATTTTACCTCCTTTCTTTTGGAATAGTAACATGGATTATTCAGGGGTGACACAGGCACTCATATTCTGAGTATTGAATTCAAGCACAGCATAAGGGATTTTTCTACTAAATTCAGAAAATATAGCTAAAAAGCAAAAAAGAAAGCCATTTTTTAAGCTATGCTTTTTCTGACCTTCCTTTTCAATGTGATTTGCCATCTTTTATTAACAATTTACTGTGTACTCTGATAATGAAAACAAAACAAAATAAAATAATGACCCACCAAGAGGCAGAGAAGGAGAGAAAGAAAGAGAGACAGAGAGACTATTGTCTACGGGGTAAATGTCTTAAAAGGGCCAATTTCCATTGTCCCTTTACTGGTATTAACTGACAGCCTAATAGAAGTTGTTTAATTATAAACAGTAAGGATATTTTTTAAATCCTCTGTAGATAATTTAACAATAATAATAAAACTGAGTTTACATTTTTAAAATTGTAAACAATGTCAGTGTTAAAAATGTTTCTCACACCCAAAGTTTTTGTTTATCTAAGCTCAGGGAGGAGTTGGCAAACTATAGTCTGTGGGCTAAATCCAAAATATCGCATAATATAAATACATTTTTAAGTAGTTGATGAAAAATTGTGGATATCTTTTTCTCTCTTGTTATTCAAGTACCTACAAATATTTTCAGTTTTGCTTCTTGGCCTGAAAAAAAGCTTACAGTTTTTACTATTCTGCTCTTTAACTTAACAATTTGTTGAGCCTTATTTTAAATAATTATTGCGGTTAATGTTTTATTTTTACATATGTAATATATAATAAACTTAAAATTTATATGCTTAAAATTAGCATGTTTTTATTACCTGTCATTAATAGTATTGTTAATTTGGAAAGGAATTATAAAGAAGGCCCCTAGCACACCAGGATTTCACAGCTTTTTGCATTCGATTTCAGTTTCCAGAGTAACTTCCTAATGGTTCATTATGAACCATTTGAACAACTTTGAGTACTGTTAGTACATTTAATCCAGTGTTACTACATATTCCTTTGTTTAAACTTTTGAAATAAACAATAGTAGCACACTGATTGTAAATACTAAGAAACAGAATTCTAGTTATTTCAATTCTGACATTCTCTGTGGCCACAAAAATATTTACAAATAACAATTAGCCTTGAACAATTAAATGCAAACTCTAAAATTATTTCCTGATGAACACTGGTGGACAAAAACTATAAAGAATATTAGCTATGTAACAATAAAATGTAAGGAAATTGATATTTATGTAGGAAAAAGTCACAAATATTAAAGAATGTCAGGGGAAATGACAAAAATATTCTTATATTACTAGAAGAAATAAAGAAGACAATGTAGTCATTTTTTTCACCCCAAACTGAATACTTTTTGTAAAGAAGTGGATTGAATAATGTCATGTTTGCCATCATTTAATCTTTTGCTCTGATTTTTGCAGAAGGAAAAAAAAATTTGGAAATTTTTACAGAATATAATCTGGATTTATGGTACATTTTTCTGATGAGCACATTTTAGTAAATATTTTTCAAATACAAAGGCACTTGCAAGCTGCTAGAATCAATTCTGGTGAAAAAAGGCATTCAATAATAAAGCATATTCTGAAATTAAGTGTGAAATGTAGTTTTCATTAATTTCTACACAATTTATTCTTTAACACTTGTTTTACCTGCTTGTGTAGCTTTTGCTTCACAGAAACTTTTCAAAATTAATGAGAAGAAAAGAGTTTTTTTTTTAAATCAGCTGTAAGTGAAGATAGATTGACATATCTGGCTATATTATCTATTGAACATAAATACTTAAAAGAAAATCCATATTCATAAAGATAATGGTAAACACTATTATTATTTATTATTCTTACAGATCAATGTGTAGATATAAAAGTTTTGCTTATTTTCAAAAATACATTACTCAAATTAAAGAGTATTAATCCAATACTTTTTTCTTTTGCTATAACATTTAATTTTTAACATTTTTAAATGATTTTATGTATTTTTGTATATGAGAGCTATATATATGTGTGTGATAGATACGAATAAATTTCTAAAGTCTGCATTTATTTTCTTCCCATATTATTATTTCATGTCAAAATCTATCACCAAATATCATTTTGCCATATAGATAAAGGGGCTATTTATAAATGAGATGTTCTAAGTATCAAATTTGCCAAGCTTATCCCTGTATTCACATGTATAGTCATTATAGAAGACAAAAAAATCTTTTCTTAACTTACTTTGTGTTACACCACTATTAATAACATTTTAAGTTTCCTTATCATCTTTAACTTTTCCAAGTAGTTTCTCATATTTTCTGTGGCTTAACAGAAATAGGTTATTGGTTTGTTTGTTTTACAACTGGTAATAATTTAGAATTTCAAATTTAAAAATATATCGCACAGAGCTGGAGAAGTGAATTATCTTCTGATACTTCGATCCAGTGGAGGCAGAGCTATTAGTAAAACAGTCCCAGCCAACTTCCATCTTCAGAGACCCCCTTTTTTTTTTTTTTTTTTTTTTTTTTTGGCACAGAGAGTTGAGCAGCAGAGGGATGGTAGAGGAAAACAAACTGGTTACTGAGTATAAAGTGGGTACATTAGCTCAGCTCTTTCATCTCCTTTTATTCTGAACCCTGGACATGACCCTCCTATGGCAGCTTTTTCTGTACCTTCATTACTATAATTCTGCCTGTTTCCCACTGGCACTGCCATGATTCAGAGAGTAAATTGGATTAATTATGGCATTCAGAATTAGAAAATACATGTGAATTTGGAAATAAGTCCCATTCTCCAATATCACGCTAATGATTGGTGATACTTTGCCCTCATATACTTTACTCTATTGTCTTATTTCCCAATTATTTCAAAAGTTGAGTGGATATGGGGATGCTGTTTACTGGGCTTCCTCAGAGACCCCTCAATAGCAAACACAGTGTTAATTTTCTGGAGAATATTTGAATGATATCCTTTCAACCTATAAATTTATATTGAGGAAATATGGTTAATGGTAATAATGGAAAATATAGAGTAAGTGAGAAATTTTGATTGATAATACTAATGCAAATAAAACAACTTTATGAAAAATTCTTAGAAAAATTCACTGTAGATCTTTTCTTATTAACTACTCACTGCCATTTATAATTTATAACTATTTGTTAGGGGAGCATTAAAGATAAAACTATCTTAATGTTGGTTCTACTATAACTTAAGAGTAGTTAAGTTTAAAGATAAACTATATTATTAAATTTTTTTAATTATCAGTTTTTTGTCTTACATTAAAGCATAATTCAGAAAATTTAACAACAAAAATAACACCAAAACATAAGAATAATTTTATTTTAGTTATATATCTCAGACATATTAATTTGTTCTTTCTTTTCTACACAATTTTTAGCTAAGATCTAACATGATTAAAATGTTAAGTCAAGCCATTATGTAATTAAAATAGAAAGTATATCTCTATGGATTTTACTTGAAAATAATACATATTAGCTAGTTTTAGATGCATATACCCCATTTAAATTCCCAGAATATAATAAGTTGTTTTTAATCATTTTTATAGCATCCAATATAATATAAATTTATCTATCTATCTATCATCTATCTATCTATCTATCTATCTATCTATCTATCTATCATCTATCATCTATCTAGATAAATAGATAATGACATCACTGCTGTTTTTTTTTTTTTAAATCACAAAGCACCAAAATGGATTACAGAGTTTTCTTTTAAATATGGCCAAGAAAACTGTTTCTTTGTATTTCTTGTACCTGTGGCTTATATGCATGAACACATTTCTGGACAGTGACAAATCCAATGCAAGAATCTTGCTAAAATGAAAGGAAATCTGCAAATTGGAACTGTAGAAGCATATCAATTGAAATATATTCAACAGATATTTATAAAATGCTTCCATTGTGGTGACATTAGGGTTATAAAGAAAATCGGGACTTTGCAGATGATTAAATAGCTTTAGAAAAAGTAAGATTTATAGTAAACTCGTTTCATTGTAAGTCAGTAACCTCGCAGCATATACTCCCTCTTTTCCCTGGCCAAAAAGAACATTTTTTTTTTTTCATCATTTTTTTCTACTGTCAGAATTTCCTTGCAGCTTAAAAGAGACGATTAAAAAAAATCTTACTTTGTTCTCAGCAGATATTTAATGATAGAACTTGCAGCGTATACTGTACTACAATGTATTTAAGATTCATTTGTGCTATTTATAGTGAATTCTTAAAGGAAAAATAAGGTTTTTAAAGGAAAAATAAGGCTTTCCAGTATACAATACAAATAATGAAGAAAATGCCATATCACAACCTATTATATAAAATGAACTTCTGGTGTTATTATTAAAGATGAATGAATCATTTCATAACCCAGAGAAGCATTTCATATGTTTTAATCAGGCAGTTAAGGTATTGTGAAGATGACAGATTTTTTTTTTTTAATTTTACGTTCAATACATGTTCTCTCCTTCATGACACCATCTCATATTCATCACAGCGAAGCCTAATTAACCTTTTTCTCATTAGCGTTCACATTTTTTTAATCTTTATCATACAAATAATACTATAAGAACCTAGAATTTTAATTACCTGTGACTGTTTGTATCTCCCACTTGCTAAAGATATGGAAGTAATGACAATGTCATATTCATTTTTATAGGCTCCATATTGTTTAACAACTGTACTCGGCTCAAAATTAAACTAATTTTACTGTTAATTTTACTGTTAATAAGGAGCGATATCAACAAGATGGCAGAATAGTTAAGTTCCTGCCCTCATTCCTCTAAAGAAATACCAACTTAGCAATAATATGTAGACCGAAATACCTCGATGAGAGGTCCAGGTTCCAGTTAAGAAGTCTAGGAATCCCCAGATGAGCAGAAAACTAAAACAGCTGCATTGAAATTGGTGAGGAGGAATTCGCTTTACTCACAGCAGCATTTCCCCAAAGCCAGCACAGCTCAGTGCTGAGATAGATCACCTTTGCCCATGACTACCTTGTTTAGAATGTGGAAAGGAGGGGGACAGAGAGGGAGAGCTGAGAGAATGACCAGCTTCCCCTACCTTTCTGTCTTGCCGCACACAAAGTGCTGAGGAAACTTATATAGTTTGTTTGCAGTTTAAAACATAGGAAAAGGGGCGAAAAGCTTGCTGTGGTTGGCATGGATCTGTGATATGGGAAGGAAGTACAGAACTGAGCTTTCTCCCTAACCACCCCCCAGCCCCACCCCCCAGGGAGGAAGAGGAGTGGACATGGCTCCTCTGGGCCTTTCTGTGTTTTACAGCATGTGTGTGTGTGCGCGCGCGCGTGTATGTGTGAGTATGTGCGTGTTCTGTCTTGCTGTACTTGGAATTCTGAAGGAACCAGCATAGTTTGAGCATCTGGGAAAGCTAAGAACAAAGGAAAAGGAGCAGGATGCTTGCTGCAGCAGGCATTGCTCTGAGACTGGGAAAAGGGGCAGTTCTTGAGACTTCCTCCCCAGCAGGGAAGGAGAGAAATGGAACATGCCTCTAATGCCCCAGCCTTTTAGTATGCTACCTGGAGGGCTGTTTCTTTACTGCCTCACATGAAATACTGATAAAACTATCGCAGTCAGACATAAGAAGGAGCAAGAGATTACGGGCTCCTAAAAAAATAAATAAATAAAATAAAACAAAATCAAAACAAATACAAAACAGTGCTGGGGCTTCTAGGAACAGAGGTCTAGAATCTTTAGGTAGGTTGATAGGTAAAGATCTTTCCTGGTTGAAGACCTGAAGACACTGTAAAGATTAAAAGAAGTAGCTGTATCTTCAAATGTGCAGACACCAATGCAAAACTATAAGGAACACAAACAATTAGGAAAGCAACACAATCAAAAGAACAAATAAGTTTCTAGTAACCAATCCTAAAGAAATGGAGATGTGTGAATTGCTTGACGATTCAAAATAATCATTTTTTTTAAAGCTGAGTAAGTTAAAAGAGAATACTGAGCAATAACGAAATGAAATCAGGGAACTTAAGTTTTTCAAGTTGAAACTGAAGGAAGATGAACAGCAACACAAAAGAATATGAAAGTAGAAAATTCACTGCTAAAGGTAAATATACAGAATACCGTATTACTGTAATGATGATGTATAAATCCCTTTTAACTTAGTATAAAAGTTAAAAGACAAAAGTATTAAAAATAACAATAACTACTAAAATTTGGTAATGGATACCCAAGATAAAAAGGCATAAATTGTGACATCAATAACATAAAATGTATTTTCAGTGGGGGAAAAGTGTAGTTTTGTGAGTAATTGTTATAACTATAGCTTATCTTATGTAAGCTTCATTTTAACCACAGAGAAAATGCCTAAAGTAGATACACAAAAGAAAACGAGAAAATAACCTAAGTACATTGTTACAAAAAAAAATAATAGTAAATAAACAAATCACAAGGGCGGAAAGCAAGAAAGAAAAAGGACATGGATGTTAAAAGAATACAGGAATTAAGTGGAAAAATCCCATTGGTCAAAGGTAGAAAATTTGAACAAGAAAATAAACATAATATTGGATTATAACTCATAATCTATATAATTCATAGAATAAAATAAATATCCAAGAGTTTATATTGCTATAAGTAAATAAGTGAATAAATAGATAAATGAGGCTGAAGAGACTACTCACCTGAAAATTTCATTAATAAATGTAGAAGTATTGAGGGATACATGAAATAACCATTAGAGAAACACTACAATAATAATTGTTCTTGGCAAGATCTGATTAGTGCTAAAAATCAGTAGGCAAAATTTTGAGGAAATGGAATAAAAACATCGTCTCAAATTATCTCCCCCCAGATATTTATCATTTCTAGAAATAACTAAACAGTGGAGAAACACCCCCCTAACCAAGTGACCAAGGTAAGCATTGTCACAAATAAGTATGGTGCACTGAGAAGAACACAATATTTCTGTGACATTCTTGCTGAAAATATAAATCTTGACCTCATTATGAGAAAACATTGGATGAACCCAAATGAAACACATTCTCCAAAATAACTGACTGGTACTTATCAAATTGTCAAGGTCATGAATTATCTCAAAAATAAAAAATGTGGAAAAGCAATTATAAAGGCTAGAATTAGAAAAAATAAAAGAAATGAGGGTTATATATATCTACATAAGCATAATTCAAACTAAACTATTGAATGTACAAAGCAGTTTTTAGAATAAACATGGTTAAGTTTAAATCAATACAAACAGGACTATGTATTGCCTAAAAAATAAAAGAGGACTGATAAATACCAACTTCAGAATACTTGTGATTTCTGGGAAGCAAGGGAGGAATAGAATTGAATGGTATCCAGTGGACTTTAACTGTATCTGTAATGTTTTATTTCTTTTTTTAAAAAACTGTGAAGTGAATTTGGCAAAGGTTAGAATTTTATGAATCAGGGTGGTGGGTACCTATTTGTTAATATCCTATAAACATGAATGATTCCGAATGAAAATATTAAAAGAAAATGTGATGGGTTCAATAGAGCACTTTAAATAAGAAATGGAAAACTTGGCTAAGATACGTATGATGATGGAAAGCATTTTGAAAGTGCTAATTCTAGTGTTTTGCAATAAAAACACCCAGCTATTAATATTGGTCTGATTTTGACTTTTCCTTTTGGATTTTATACCAAAAACACTATTTTATGATTTCAAATATTTATATACACATGCAAACATAAAACACCTTGACTCTATAGTCAATTACTTAGAGTAGAAGTCACATGCTATCATTCTATGGGTTGAAATTGGCCCAATAATATAGTATTTTGTTTGGCTCATTTGGTGTTTTTTATAAAATTGCTTCAACATTTAAAAATTGGGATATTTCACTTAGAAATCTAGATTTCTGGCTTCTTGTGAAACAATAAAAAGGCAAAAAACAACAAAAGGCTAGCAACACTGGTCCTATATTCTGAATGGGATAAAATGAATAGTTTTCCCAATTTGGATAGGCATAAGCGCTCCAGTCACCAGTCCCCAGCATTCATACCAAGTATGTATTTGCATCTACATTTGTCATTTCAAGTCTTGATTTTATCTGCCTTGACCTTGGGGCCTTGGAGTTTAAGATTTTTGTCTTCTAATGTGAAACGCTGGCTGTTCTTCCTTTGAAAGAATCTGAAAGAGTTTGTGTGTAGGGCCATGGGTTAGAACAATGTAAGAGGAATCTTTGTAATTTAATTTTCTCAGATACTCTAAGTACATAGATTAGAGTGAATAACCTGAACATAGGACTCATTTTAGGAGGACAATATCGCAAAACCAGTTAAGTCAATAATAGCTAAATCCTTTTAAACAAGATCTGCTAAACATCCCCCTAGTGAATATAAGAATATAGTCTTATCTACAGTTCTATTTATTTAAATACTATATAGTGTTTATCAAACTGTGGATCACTTTTTTCTCAGTGCTTATCTTCTCTATCTTCTCCTTTTTTTCTTCTAACTATTTACACATTGTAGTATGTTACACAGATAACTTGAACTTTGTAATGGAAACCGTGGTGTGTGGCTTATTAATTAAATATTATATAAATTTAATAAGCCAATTCTATTAAAAGTACATGTTCTTCATAACTTAAGGGTAACTTTATTACTGATTTATAGTTGTTTTTAGTGCTGGCAACATATGTTAGAGTCATAAAATTTTACTCATTACCATGCAAAGCTTCACGGGTTCCTGATCT
Organism: Rousettus aegyptiacus; assembly: GCF_014176215.1. NCBI lineage: Eukaryota > Metazoa > Chordata > Mammalia > Chiroptera > Pteropodidae > Rousettus > Rousettus aegyptiacus. The sequence goes on from NW_023416284.1 coordinate 124,841,310, forward strand.
TGGCAAATCACCCAAAAAGGTTCAGGGTGTGCTTCCCTCCCTCCCTCCTTTTTGTTCCTCTCATTTATTCTCTTGCTCTCTGTCTCTCTCACCTAGAGAGCATCATAGCTATGGCCATGTGGACATAATATAATGTTGAGTGACAGCTACAAGAACTAAGGTTAATGTACCAATAACCTCTTATAAACTTCTGATGAAATCAGAGCCCTTGGGAAAGGTTGCAAGGCCCTGAGTTTAACTTACAATTCGAAGGTAAGCAGATGAAAGATATCACCAAGAACACACAAGATTCCAGGCACTCTTCTGCTATATCTGACCTTTGAGAAATCTTAGAGTGTCTTCCACCCTCTTCAAAGCCTCATCTATTGCTAATCTGACTTCTGCTATAAAGACCACTGCTCCCCTGGATTCTTTTTTTTTTTAAGATCATATTTTTATTTGAAAAATACTTTCTAAAGGGGCTTAGGTACCTAGTAAGAACATGTTGCCAAACAATACATTCTCAATTCAAATTTATCTTTTTTACAGTCAACAGATCTATGTTTATTCTTTAAATTTTTTTTTCTCAGTTACAATTGACATTTAATATTACTTTATATTAGTTTCCAGTATATAGCATAATGGTTAGACATTCATATAATTTATGAAATGATCCAACCCCCCCATGATTATTTTAGTACCTACCTGGTACTAGACTATACATAGTTATTATATTATTGACGTTATTCCCTATGCTGTATTTTACATCCCTGTGACTAATTTGTAACTACACATTTGTACTTCTTAATACCTTTACCTTTTCACTCAGCCTTCTAACCCCACTCCCATCTGGAAAACATCAGTTTGTTCTTTGTCTCTATGAGTCTGTTTCTGTGTTTATTTTGTTCTTTAAATTCCACCTATAAGAAATCATATGGTATTTGTCTTTCTATGTCAGACTGTTTTACTTAGCAAAATATTCTATCCATGTTATCACAATGCTAAAATTTCATTTTTTTATGATCAGGTAATATTCCATTGTATATATGTACCACCACTTTTTTATCCAATCGTCTATTGATGGGCACTTAGGTTGCTTCCATATCTTGGCTATTATAAATAGTGCTGCAGAGAACATAGGGTTTCATACATCTTTTCAAATTAGTGTCTTGAATTTCTTCAAGTAAATACCCAGATTTTCCATAGTAGCTGCACCAATTTGCAATCCCACTAATAGTGCACTAGGGTTCTCTTTTCTCTACATCCTCACCAACACTTCTCATTTGTTATTAACTGATGATAGCTATTCTAACAGGTGTAAGGTGTATCTCATTGTGGTTTAAATTTGCATTTCTCTGATAATTAGTGACATTGACCATCTTTCATACGTCTATTGGCTATCCGTAACTCCTCTTTGGAAAAATGTCTGTTTAGGTCCTCTGCCCATTTTTTAATTGGATTGCTGGGATTTTTGGTGTTGCGTTCAATGAGTTCTTAATAAATTTTGGATATTAACACCTTATCATATGTATCATTGGCAAATATATTCTCCCATTCAGTAGATTGTCTTTTTGTTTTGTTCATGGTTTCCTTTGCTGTGCAAAAACTTTTTAGTTTGATGTAGTCCCATTTAAAAATTTTTTTGTATAGATATAGTAAGAAAGAAATTTAACTATGGGAGTGGAATGCACCATGCAATATACATATACATATATGTGTGTGTGTGTGTGTGTGTGTGTATGGGAGTGGAATGCTCAACACAACATATATATACACACATACACACACACATATATACATACACACACACAGACATATATGTGTATATATATATCCCATATTGCTAAATTGTACAGCTGAAATTTACTGGATTGCATTAACCAATGTCACCAAAAATAAAAAAAGTAAACTAAAAAATATTTTTGTTTGTTTCCCTTGACTGAGAAGATACATCAGAAAAAAAATTACTAAGATCAATGTCAGAGAGTTTACTGTCTATGTTTTCTTCTAGGAGTTTTATAGTTTGGGGTCTTTAATCCATTTTGAGTTTATTCTTATATATGGTATAAGAAGGTGGTTCAGTTTCATTTTTTTTTGCATGTATTTTTGCATGTATTTCTCCAGTTTTTCCAACATTGTTTATTAAATAGACTACTTTACTCCATTGTATATTCTGGCCTTCTTTGTCATAGATCAGTTGACCATATAGGCATGGGTTTATTTCTGGGCTATCTATTTTGTTCCATTGATCTATGTGTATGTTTTTATGCCAGCACCATGATGTTTTGAATACTATAGTCTTGTAGTTTAGTTTGATATCGGGTGGTGCGATACCTCTAACTTTTTTTTTTCCTCTCAAGATTGCTTTGGCTATTTGGGGTTTTTCATGGTTACATATAAATTTTAGTATTTTCATGTGTGTGTGTGTTTCTGTGAAAAATGCCAATGTATTTTGGTAAGAATTAAACTGAATCTGTAGATTGTTTTGGGTAGTATATAAATTTTAACGATGCTAATTCTTTCCATAAGCATGATATATGCTTCCATTTATTTGTATCTTCTTCAGTTTCTTTCTTCAATATCTTATAATTTTTTGAGTACAGAACTTTTACCTCCTTGTTTATATTTATTCCTAGGTATTTTATTTTTTTGATGCAATTGTAAATGGGATTGTTTACTTGGTTTCTTTTCCGATGATTCATTATTGGTGTATAAAAATGCAACTAATTATTATATATTAATTTTGTATCCTGCTACTTTACTGAATTCATTGATCAGTTCTAAAATAGTTTTTTGGTGGGATCTTTAGGGTTCTCTATATGTAGTATCATGTCATCTACAAATAATGAGAGTTTTACTTCTTCCTTTCTATTTCAGGTGCCTATTATTTCTTTGCCTTGTCTAATTGCTGTGGCTAGGACTTTCAATATTATGTTGAATAAAAGTGGTGAAAGTGAGCATGCTTGTCTTGTTCTTCATCTAAGAAAATGCTTTTAGTTTTTCACTGTTGAGTATAATGTTAGCCATGGGTTTATTGTTTACAGCCTTTATTATGTTGAGATATGTTACTCTGTATTCACTTTGTTGAGAGTTTTTTTCATAAATGGATACTGGATTTTGTCAAATGCTTATAGTGCATCTATTAGTATGATTATATGATTTTTATCTTTCATTTTGTTTATGTGGTACATCACCTTAATTGATTTTCAGATTTTAAACAAAACATTCATCCCAAGAATAAAACCCGCTTTGCTAATATTTGTTTAGGATTTTTGCATTTATGTTCATCAGGGATATCAGCTCATAATTTTTCTTTTCTTTCTTCTTTTTTTTTTTTAATGTAATATCTTTGTCTGGTTTTGGAATCAAGGTAATGATAGCGTCATAAAATGAGATCAGGACCCTGTCCTCCTCCTGAACTTTTTGAAATAGTTTGAGAAGGATGTGTTTATTCTTCTTTAAATGTAAGGTAAAATTTATCTGTGAAGCCATCTAGTCCAAGAATTTTGTTTGTTGAGAGTTTCTTAATTACAGATTCAATTTTGTTAGTAGTAATCAGTCTGTTCAGATTTTCTATTTCTTTTTTTGAAATTTTTATTATTGTTTCAAGTGTTCAGTACATTGGTTAGACGTTTACATAATTTATGAAACAATCCCTCTGATTATTCTTTCTCTCCTCTGGCTCTACATTTAGCCATTATATTACCGCTGACTGCATTCTCTATATCGTGCTCCCCATCCCTGTGACCATCTATCAACTACTAATTTGTATTTCTTTAACTCTTCACCCCTTTCTTCTAGCCCTTCAACACTCTTCCCCTCTGGCCGTCACCAGATTGTCCTCTATATTCGTGAGTCTGTTTTTGATTAGTTTGTTCTTTTTGTTCCTTAGATTCTGCATATCATTGAAATCATATGGTAATTATCTTTGTCTGATTTATTTCACTCAGCATAATAACCTCTAGGTCCATCCATGTCATTGCAAATGGTAGGATTTCATTTATTTTCAATGGCTGGATAATATTCCATTGTATATATGAACCATAACTTTTTTATCCAATTATCTGTTGATGGGCATTTAGTTTGTTTCCATATCTTGGCTATTGTAAATTGTGCTGCCATGAACATAGAAATGCATAGATCTTTACAAATTATTGTTTTGACTTTTTTTGGATAAATATCCAGAAGTACAATTGCTGGGTCAAAAGGTATATCCATTTTTAATTTTTTGAGGAACCTCTAGATTGTTTTCCATACCGGGGGTGTCAATTTGCAGTCTCACCAACAGTGTATAGGGTTCCTCTTTCTCTAAATCCTCTCCAACACTTGTTCTTTGGTTTTCTGGGGGTTTTTTGGTTTGGTCTTAGAAGATTATATGTTTCTAGGAATTTGTCCATTTCTTCCAGATTGTCAAATTTGTTGGCATATAATTATTCATAGTATTTTTCTTTTATATAATCTTTTGTATTTCTGTGGTGTCATTTGTCACTTCTCTTTCAGTTCTGATTTTATTTATTTGGGTCCTCTTTCTTTTTTTTCATAATGAGTCTGGTTATCAATTTTGTTCATCTTTTCAAAGTTCTTGGTTTCATTGATCTGTTATATTGTTTTTTGTTAGACTCTATTTTGTTTATTTCCACTCTGATCTTAATTATTTCATTCCTTCTGCTCACCTTGGGCTTTGTTTGTTGTTCTTTTTCTAATTCCTTTAGGTGTAAGGTTAGTTTGTTTATTTGAGATTTTTCTTATTTTCTGAAATCATAGCCCTGTGATAAATTTCCCTCAGGATTATTTTTGCTATATTCCATAGATTTGTTCTTTGTTAGAGCCTTGCTGGGTAGAGTAATCTTGTTTGTAGGTCCTTGCTTTTCATCACTTTGAATATTTCATGCCAGTCCCTTCTGGCCTGCAAAGTTTCTGTTCAGAAATCAGCTGACAGTCTTATGGGAGCTATCTTATAGATAACAACTGCCTTTTTTCTTGTTATTGCTTTTAAGATTCTTTTTATCTTTAACCTTTGCCACTTTACTTATCATGTGTCTTGGTATGGGCCTTATTGCTGCTTTTAAGATTCTCGCTTTGTCTTTAACCATTAGCATTTTAATTATGATGTATCTTAATGTCAGCCTCTTTGGGTTCATCTTGTTTGTGACTCTGCATTTCTGTTTCCTTTACCAGGTTAGGGAATTTTTCAGTCATTGTTTCTTCAAATAAGTTCTCAATTCCTTGCTCTCTTTTCTCCACTGGTACTCTTATGATGCAAATGTTGTTGAGCTTGATGTTGTCTTAGAGGTACCTTAAATCAGGGTCCCCAATCGCCCCCTCACCCCAGGCCAAACAGCAGGAGGTGAGCACTGGGTGAGCAAGCAAAGTTTTATCTGTATTTGTAGCCACTCCTCAGCACTACCGTCACCTCAGCTCCACCTCAGTTCATCAGGTATTAGATTGTCATAGGAGCACTGGTCCCTGGTACAAAAAAGTTTTAGGACCGTTGCCTTAAACTATCCTTTTTAAAAAAAATGATTCTTTTTCTTTTTGCTGTCCTGACTAAGAGTTTTCTGCTACCATTTTTTACAAATCGCTGATTCACAACTCTGCTTTATCTAGCTTGCTATTGATTCCTTCTAGTATGTTCTTCATTTATGATTCTTTTTTATGGTGTCTATGGTTTTTCTTTTCTTTTTTCTTTTTTCTTTTTTTTTTTTTTTTGATTTGCTGTCCCTTTGTTGAAGTCCTCACTCATTTCCTTGATTATCCTTACCACCAATGTTTTTAACTCTATATCAGGTAGATTGCTTGCCTCCATTTTGTTTAGTTATTTTTCGGTTTTCTTTTGTTTATTCATTTGGGACATGTTTCTTTGTGTCCTCATTTTGGCTGCCTTTCTGTGTTTCTATGTGTTAGGTAGATATGCTATGTCTCCCAGTCTTGGTAGAGTGGCCTTATATAGTAGTTTTCCTGTAGGGCTCAGTGGCACAGTCCCTCGGATCACCTGAGCCGAGTGCTCCAGGAGTATTCTTTGTGTGGGTTGTATTTGCCCTCCAGTTGTAATTGAGCTTTGGTTACTGTTGGCACATTGGTGAGTGGATAGATCCTCAGGCTGACTGGCTATGAGGACTGGCAACAACCACAGTGTACGAACTGCTGTATGGGGCTGACACCATCAAGCAAGATTTGCCCCAGAGAGCTCTGGTGCCTACTGAGACCACCTTTTGGGTGTGATGCTTGTGGGGCTAATTGGGTGGTACTCTGTTGTGGTCTAAAGCTGACCATTGTGTATGTTAGTTCCAGGGCCTTTTAGGAAGAGTTCTGGTGCAGGCCAAGGTCAGCTGGTGCCTCTGACCAGCTAGGGGCTACCTCATAGGAGCTTCAAAGTGATCTGCAGTTGGAAGCTGCTTGCGCTGGATTTGGTGGCATATGAGAGAGACCATGCTGTGAACTGAGGCTGGCTGCCACCAGTACTGGGTCTGAAGCAGATCAGCAAAAGGAACAGGGCACACTGAGACCAGCTGCTGCCTGCATGGGATCTTTAGACATGTGAGAGTTTTCAAAGAGTGACTGAAGCATGTGCCAAGACCAGCTTCCTGCCATCAAAGTAGCCTCTGGTAATGTGTGAGTTCGGTGGTGTGGGACTTTAGGGAGTCATCAGGGTTAAGCGAGTGCTATTCACCAGGCTAATACAGATTCAGATGTGGCCATATAGAGAGTGGACTCAACATTGGGACAATGTTTCTCCAGCCCTTGCTCTGAAGCCACACAACTCAGTTTCTCCCTGTATGTCTCTGGAACCTCCAGAGCTGCTATCCTTTTACCAGAGCCTAGGGGAAGTGCCTGCAAATGAGTAAGTCTGTGTGTGGGCCCTTTAAGAGGATGCCTGGGTTTCTAGCAGCCTTTTGTTTCATCTGGATGGACGGGCTGAACCCCTGCTTATTTCACAGCCAGATGTTGTGAGGGCTCCTCTTACTAGTACTGCTGCTCCATGCTGGGGAGCCCAGTGTGGTCCTAAGACCCCTTGCTTCTCAAGGGGGAACTCTATAGCTGAGACATTCCTCCTGATTCTCAACTGCCATCTGTGAGTGTGAGGCCAGCTTGTTTTGTGTCTCTGCCTCTCCTACCTTCTCAATGTGGCTTTTTCCTTATGTACTTAGTTATAGGATTTTTGTTTAGCTAGTGTTCACATTTCTTCTGGTTGATTGTTCTATGATTTAGTTGTAATTTTGAAATGATCACGGGAGGAGGAGAGTACAGTGTTTACCTGCTTCATTATTTTGACCCAATTCTCTGCGCTGGATTCTTGATCTTGTTTCTTGATTTGTGCAAGGCTTCTCCTAAATTGTGGTCTCCCAATTCAGATTTTAGCTCAGTAATTTAGTTCTTATTCCTAACCAAATATTTTAATGTCTTGATATTTTGCCTGGAAACCACAAATTCAAAATGGATTTTCTGTTTTGATATTCATGAAGAAAGATATTTTCATATATAACACAATACCATGGATGTTTCAGATTTTTGAAATAATGCCTCTAATTCCTCAAGTCTTATGAGTAGTAAAATAATTAGTACCACTGCTTTTTTTTTTCTGGAATTGCATTTATAATATGGTGTAGGAGAAGATGAATAATGTCATTATTGAGTGAGATGTTATATAGGGATATAGCCTTCTCAGATTTGAATTTTTGCTAATTTTTAAAATAAAATATGGCAAATTTTGCTATTTTAACTCTTATTACATACATTTATTATAAACAATTTATTTCAATGGGTAAAGGAATGTGGAATTTTACCTTTTGAGGTATAATTTTTAAATCCTTTTTGTTGATTTATTGTTTATGACTATTTTCTCATTTCCATCAAATGTAGGGTATAGTTATTAAGACTATCGATTTTCTTCTCCGGAGTCCATTGATGATGAAAAGATGATCAGGGCCTTACTTTTGTCATTAACTAATGGACAATAGTTTTTAGAGATATCAATGAATTATTTTCACCATTAAAGTAACATTTGGCCTAAATTTAGTGTTAAATCTGAAATGAAATCAATGCTTCACTGTGGGAAGGATGTTTAGAAGTTTAATTTTCTTTTCTGCACGAATAAACCCTAGAAATCAACTCATTTTTAGAATTCTCATATTGTAAATGTAAATTATAACTCTCTAAAGTGATTTTAGATCAACAAATACCTGCTACTTCTCACAACTATATCTTTTAAATATTCATTTCTGATAATTTTTTTTTTTTTACAAAAACTTGAACAATTAATTTAATGTGTATTTATTGACCAATATGTATTTAGTCTCAAAAGGTATACAAAACAAATGTGAGGAAAATTCTCCAAACTTTTATCTTTGTATCTTCATTGGTGCTGGATTATTTATTTCTTTGTTTATTTTGCTTTCTTATCTATCTTTCATTGCACATAAGTATTCTAAATAAGCATGAAAACAAAACAAAACAAAACAACAGCAATACTGTTAGTTTGACTTTATTTATCCTTATGAACACTTACAGTATCCTGGTCATTTCTTCACTTAAAAAATTTTTTTTGAGCAAATTTATATTTTCAGAAATACTGAACTGAAAGCACTGGGAGTTCCCACAAATCCTTGCACCCTTACCCCCAATTTCCTTTATTATTAAGATTTTTGTAGTAGAGTGGTACATTTGTTACAATTGATGAGTCAGTATTGACACATTTTTAACTAAATTTAATAGTTCACATTAATATTCACTCTGTGTTATATATCCTATTGGTTTTGACAAATGACAATTGTACAATGGCATGTATCCACCAGTACAATATCATACCAAATAATTTTACTGCCTTAAAAAAATTCCTACGTACCACCAATTTACTTCTTCCTCTCTCCCTCTACCTGTACCCTTAGCAACCTGATATTTTTTACCATCTCCTTTTCCAGAATGTCATATAATTAGAATCATACAGCATGTAGCCTTTTCAGATTTGCTCTTTTCATTTAGCAATATTTATTTAAGTTTCCTCCATGTCTTTCATGGATTCATAGCACACATTTTTTTTATACTAAATAATATTTCATTTTCTGGATTTACCAGTTTGTTTATCCATTCATCTATTAAAGGATATCTTAGTTCCTTCCAAGCTTTGGCAATTATGAATATAGCTGCTATAAAAGTTCATGTGCAGATTTTATGTAAAAGTTTTCAACTCTTTTGGGTAAATACCAAAGAACACAACTGCTAAATCATATGGTAAAAGTATGTTTAGTTTTGTAAGAAACTGCCAAACTTTCTTCTAGAGTGGCTGTACCATTTGCCTTCACACCAGCAGTGATGATAGTTTCTATTGCTTCATGTTTTCACCAGGTCATTCTAACATGTAGTGGTTTCATATTGTTTTAATTTATAATTCCTCAATGATATATAACGTTGAACATCTTTTCCTATGTATGTTTGGGATCTGCATATCTTCTTTGGTGAGCCAGTTCAGCACTTTCATTCATTTTTAATTGGCTGCTTATTTTCTTATTGTCATTCTAAGAGTTCTTTGTATATTTTGTGTATCAGTTCTTCATTAGACATTTTCTGCAAAGATTTTCTTGCAGTTTGCAGCTTGCATTTAATTTGCTGAGCATTGTGTTTTGTAGGAAAGAGGTTTTTAACTTTAATAAAGTCAAACTTATCAAGTTTTTTTTCTTTTGTAGAGCATGCTTTTGGCGTTTCTTCACTTTTTGAATGCTCACTATCTTTGAAGACATTCTAACCACTTGCCAAATAATTCAAGTGGTACTCATATTTTTTCCTTGCCTCTTCTGTTATCTACTTCTAAAATATCACTGTTTCTAAGTATTTCTTATAGGTGAAAAGAAAGCAGAAAATGATTTCATTCAATTTCCTGTTATGAAATTAAAGCTGGAAAGGTTTATGATGTTCTTGAGCATCATCTTAGTCTTAGTAGTCACTCCTTAGTTAAAAAGATAATAATGGGTTGACAGAATAATATACATATTTTATGATCGTATATGATATAAATTTAATCTTTGATTTCAAGCATTTTTCTTATCAGCTCTAATCTACTGTTTCTTAATGCGTATTCCTGAATTCTAGTCTGTTTCTATCATGTACGTATGAATTGTGCTGTCAACCACACTGCTGTTTACTTTAGCAGACTGCATTGACGAGGCTCCTGTTTGGGCCGTCAGCCTTAATGCCCCTTACTTCCTCTCCATTGCTCATGCTCCACCCCTGTGTGAACCTGTCATAAGATTTCCATGGAACACATGAGTCACTTATTTAAGTATAATTGGGTGTGAGACAGAGCTATAAATGTTATAGAGACTTTCAAACTAGAATAATGGATTGGCAAACAAATAGGATAAATTTCAGAAAAAATATTTCTTCATATTTTTCAGAAAAAGGGAGTTTTGAGTAAAATAGAATGCTAATTTCTCAATTACTGGAAAGGGTGACTCCAGCCTGGAGTGAAATGTTCACTGAGGATGAACTTTCCTGAATTGGCTCTGGGATAATGTAGCAGACCTGGGATGATTCTACTTTATCTCCTGGAATATTGCTAAATTGTTATTTGGAGGGAGAGATTTGCTTATTGTATGGATTTTTTATTCTTTGTGAATGATTGTTAGCTTTAAATAAATTAATTCTTTTAACAGTATGAAGTTAGTAAATAATCTTTGAGTTGTAGCTACTGAATAAATCCTTAGAGACCCCCAGAACAATTACAGAACCTGGGAAATATGCCTTTATAATTTTATTTCTGGGTTAAATTACAAAAATTTTATTATCCATGTCAAGCAAAGATCTGTTTTTAATAAACTGCATTACATGTGGCTTGATAATAATAAAACAAATAAGTGGATAAGTCTAGGACAATGTTTTGCACACAATTGGCATTCTTTAAATTGTATTTGGTAAGTTTTCACAAACATAATTAGAATCAAAAAAGGCAATCTTACTAAATATTGTTAAACAATGGGAAAACATCTTATTCATCTTTTTAATCGAGGATATGGGTTCCTTATTCTATTTCAGAGAATAAGGATACCAAGAGGGTGATAGTATTATCAGGCATTGATTATTATAATAAAGTTAAAATATACGATGCTTTGAGAAGACTATGAAGTGAAATAAAACTTCACTGATGTTATCCTTAGGGTTATATTTTTAAAACTTGCATATTTTAATAATATTTTACAAAAACCATATTATATCCTTTCTACATCGTAGTTTAAAATTATTATATCACTTTGTAATGAGGTTCATGATCTTATAGGTAGCTTTGAAGAAAATGCCACATAGGAAACATTTCATTATGGGCTTAATGAACATATTTTAATTCATATCATGAAATTTTTTGGTGCTTGAAATACATGACATAGTTTGGATTAGATAAAAATTATAGACAGAATTTTAGAACTAACCTTTCTAGTATAACTGCTGTTTTACAGATTAAACAGGGTCAGGTGATTTACTCAAGGTCTCATTGGTGACTGCCTTAGGGCAACAGTTCGATGTCAGTTTCTTCATTCATATCTTGTCATCCTTTGGCACCCAGACTTGTTGGTTTGAGATAAGAACATGGATATTTCCTCTCCTCAGGTCAGTAAGTGTACATAAATGTGGAGTACTGTTGAAAAGAGCATACATTAGTAAACATTCCTTGTAAGTTCTTTTAGTGATTGATTATGATATTTGGGTATATTATATTATAATAACAAAATATATGATGGATGTACTTCTGTTATTACTCCAATTCCATTTTAAACATTTTTGCCTAAGTTTTGATTGTCGCTTGCAGTGTTAAAGAACTTGCATTCTAGAGTCATATGACTTGTGTTCAGATTTTGACTTTTCTGTTCTTTGTGCTGATCATGAGAAAATTATTTAACTATCATGTAGATTACAATAGCACCTCCTTTATAAGGTAGTTAGTTGGGATAATTCATGAATAACACCTATACATTTGATGAATGGCGATAGTGATGATATTGATGCAGATGACAATGATAATGATGCCACACTCTTCTGGTTTTACCCATTCCACTTATCACTTGTTTTCAATTATTTTTGACTAATAGCTCATCAACTGGACCTCTTTTAACATTAGCACTCCTTTGGGATCACCTTCTCTAACTGCATCCCCTTCTCTGGTGAACTCATTTAATCCCATGGCTTTAGTATTATATTAGCCAGGGTTCTCCAGAGAAATAGAACTAATATATGTGTAAGAATATATATGAGAATTTATATATATGAGAATATCTTTAAGGGCTCGAGAATTAGGCACTCTAATATCCAAAGGCAGGAGAAGATGAACATCTCACCTTAAGAAAGAGAATTTGCCCTTCTTCTACCTTTCTGTTCTAGTTGGGTCCTCAATAGATTGGATGATTCCTGCAGACACTGGTAAAGGTGGATCTTTTTGCTCAGTCTACTGAATCAAATGCAAATCTCTTTCAGAAACAACTTGACAAAAATATTCAGAAATAATGTTTTACTAGCTATCTGGGCAGCCATTAACTCATTCACTTTGACACATAAAATTAACCATTACAAATATCATTTATCTTACGACAACTGTCAGAATAACTTCTACATGCATCTCTCTAAGATGTGTATTTGAGTATTTAATAGGCATCTTAAATTGGTAGGGAACAGAGCATAACCTTTTAACCTCACCCAAACCAACAGCCCTTCAGAGTCTTCCTAGCAGCAGTTAATGGCTACTCTAAATTTCTATTGCTCAGACACAAAATCTTGAAATGATTCTTTTTCTTAGTCTTCTCTTAATTCCTATATTCAATCCATCATAAAATATTGTCAAAACTTATTCCAAATGTACTTGAAAATGACTGCTCTCTCCCCCTCTACTACTGCTCCTGTCATCCTCACCACCCCAGTCTTTGCAACAGGCTCCTTATTGGCTTTCAGGACTATTTCCCTTCAGTCTTTTCTCAACACATCAACTGGAGTAATCCTTTAAATGTTTAAAAAATGGTTCAAATCATGTAGTGTTCCTGTTTAAAATTCTCCTATATTTCCTTAACTCGCTCAAAGTAAATCTAGACTTTCCCCATGATCTAAGATGTTCATCTCCAGGTATATCTCTGCTTTATCATTTATTGCTTCTCTAATCAACTCTGCTGTAGTCACACTACTCTCCTTGGAGTTCTTCAAACACTTCAGGAAAACTTCAGCTCCACAGCTTTTGCTGCAGTTGTTTTCTCTGCTTGGAACCATTTCCCTGGAGTGGGTTTGTCATGTTACACCCTTTAAGAATCATTGTTTTTTCAGTGAAGTGTTCCATGTTGTTCTGTTTAACAAATAAATTAATGAATGATGTTGATTTCATAAAATAGTCACACTATTAAAAGAGTTAGGAAAAAATCAAGTTTTCTTTTAATAAGCAGTCATAAAAGTTCACAGTAATGATGTTTCATCAAGCACTTAAAATCTTGCAGAGGTGTTGGAGAGCAATAATCTTGATCTATTGTTATATATTTATTCCCTTACCCCATACTTTTTTTTTTCTATCAGAAGAGCCATGATTTGAGAAATTCAACTGTCAACTTAGTGTGGGAATTAGAAAGCCATAAAAAATAAGAAAATTATGTTAGAAAGTTTCCATTTTCAACTATTATAAAACATTTGATATTACATAATTAATAGAATTTATTTTATGTTTTAGACTGTAAACAATATGTGGGAAGGGTTCTCTCATTTTAATTCTATATGCCATGCCTGGTACATGGAAATATCTGAATCAGATTGTTAATTTTGGTAAACTACAAGCATCAAACTATGCAGGAAGTCACCTAGTAGCATTTAAGAATTTATCTTTCAGGAGAACAGATACTCCAAAAAATAAATGCCTGTCACTTGGGAATATAGATGACTTCAAGGGTGTTTCATTGACTACAATAGTGATAAACAATTTTCGTTTTATGTTAAAGCATGGTTTGTATGTTTTTAAGATAAATATTAAGTATTTTTACTGTGAATGACAATGTTTGATACATTTTTTAATTGTTTCTTATAAAACACATTGACAGAAAAACTTTTGTAGCAGTTTTTAACATTATTACAAACTCATAATTTGTAATAAATTGACAATTCAAATGTTACCTTTATATACCTATAGTCTCAGTCCTTGTGACCTTTATCACTCAGCTACATGATTACAGGAAAATTACAAATGCAAGCATTATTTTATTAAAATAAAATATTTATTATTTGAAAAGAATAGTCCATTAAGTTAAAGAAAATAATAGCTTCTCTGCATAGTTTGACTACTTGTTTTATTTTGGTGATAAAGCACCCTTGAAGTGCATCCTAATACCAGGCGATGAGAGAAAGGAGGTCTATAAGAATGAAGAATAAGACAGAAGTTTAGTTATCCAACAAAACATATAACATTAGTCCTCAATATAGAGAAAAAGCCCAATTATTCCATCAGGGTGACAGATGACTGGGCCTTGGGATTTGGGGCTGGATCTTTCCAGTAATACCAGGAGTATTTCTAAATCCTGGGAAACTGGGCTGAGGCAGGTGGAGTCTGGTGAGGGTGAAAGGACTGGAGAGTGTAGAAACCATCTGCCTCACAAAACGACTCAGGATCTGGAATTACTTAAAAGCTCTTTAAAGATATAAAGTCTAAGTTTCAATAATCAACTAGTTGTCTTCTTCCTCACAGAACTTATGTATTAATAGCAAGTTTTTATTTTAACAAACTTTATTATACAAAAATACCTTTTCACTATCAAAAAACTTACCAAATGAAGAGAAAAAATAGAACTTTCCCTTGCCAATCAGTTATAGTTTTGATATGATAATTTTAGTTATTTTCTCTACATATGTATTTATGTTTCCAACCTTTCTACATTGAAGTCCAAGTTTCAGTTTTTAGAACTCTTTTTGTTTTCTGTTTGCACTTGGTCCCTTGGTAACCTTATCCAATCCCCAAAGCTTTAAATACTATTCATATGCATTCAGTTCTCAAATGTGTATCTCTACCCAGATCTTTACCATAACCTCCAGGTATGTATGTATGTATGTATGTATGTATGTATGTATGTATGTATATCTATCTATCTATCTATCTATCTATCTATCTATCTATTTGCATGTGCATGTGAATATTTACTGTCTTTTGGATATCCCCATTGAGCTCTTACCCATTGCACTTAATGACAATTGTATCCTTGAAATTGCTCTTCCCCAAAATCTGGTTGCTATCCTTGACTCCTCCTTCCTCTCCTACTCTTTATCTAGTACATAAATACAATTTCCTGGACCATATTTTAAATTATATTTATAATTGCTCAATTTCTCACCTCCATGAGTATCACCTTGAGTCAACTACCATCATCTCTTTCCTAGATTATAACAATTACTTCCTAATTTGACTGCTTCTACACTAGTTTCTCTTTCAGGATGCGCCTATATCATTCCATGCATGTCTTTGTATATCTTTCTCTGTCTCTGTCTGTCTGTCTGCCTCTCATTCTCTCTCTCCTCCCCTGTCTCCCTCCCTCATAATTTTTTTACTATCTATTAAATTTATCTAATTTAGAATCTGTCTCTATTTCTAGATTATAAAGATCCTGAGGGCAAGAACCTGTGTCTTATTCAGCTGTGCCTCTCAAGAGCTGACATAGAATACGTGCTCAATAAGTACAAGTAAAACTAAACAGAGACATGTGATCAAGAAGAATGAATATGGAGTGTGGACTTGGATTTGGGAAAGCTGATAATCTGTCATTCGAACTACATTAAAAATATTAACTCCCTAACTAAACAGGCCAGGGACTCTACAACTTTAGGGACATCTTCCCCCCAATTACAAATAATATGAGCAGGATAAGATTTCTCTTGCCATTTCTTGACCCTGCTTTCTCCTCTTACTTTTTATTCTTGAGAGTGTTCTGTTTTTATCACAAGACGGTCAGCAGAAGCTCTTAAGGTTACATTCATTTCTCCCTGATTGTGTGCATCAGAACAGAAATGATCTCTTGCAATAAGTTATGTTAAAAAAAAAAAAAAGGACCTCCCTTTACCCTGAAATGATGCAAACTCTTACAAGTTCTGATTAGGTCACATGCACTTCTCTGAAGCAGTTCCTTTGGCTAGGGGCTAGGGTACACTGCTTGTTTTCAGCCCTTTGTTGAAGGGACCATGAATCAATCTCCAGAACTCCACAAGGCTGAAAGTGTAGGAGGAGTTAATTCTCTGTTGGCCTGAGGAAAGTTGCCATGGGGTAGGTAGGTGGTAGGGCATGGATGATGGAGAATCAACCATAAATGAATACTTCATCTGGAATGAATAATTCTTGTATTAATTTACTCAAGCAGCAGAAATTTATTGACCATAAACTGTGTTAGGCACTGTGTTAGGGGCCAGTTATATAGCCAAAAGTGGCACTATCCTTAATCTGTTATAGAAGACTGATGGACTAGCAATTAAAATGCAATATACTAGTGTAACGGGCACATGGGAGCAACTAGAAGACATCTGCTGGGATACAGAGTGAAGAGTAAGCAAAAAAGTTTCTGGGAAAGATACATATGAGCTGAGAGTTTAAGACCCAGTAATAATTAACCAGGCAAATGAGGGTATTCCAGATAAAAAGAGAAGCATGTACAAAACCATATAGGAGAAAGACAATTGCTTTATCTGCCAATTGAAAGTAGTATTTTATGAGGAATCTTCTTGAGAGCATTTAGGCTTATGAATGTGAGAGTAAAATGAGATGAACCAGTAGTTGATTGTTCAAGTTATCAATTGTGGTTAGCAAATGAATTACGTTTTAAGTAGTAATATTTTTTACCCTGCACAGTTTGTGAGTGTGTTACTATTTTCTTAGGCATAGGGCATAGTCATTTTGTGGGGAGAGGCAGATGGAGAAAACATGACAGAATGGGATGGGGACAGTTTTTCCTAATTTCAGTCCAGTTATTTTGGAAGTGAAAAATCCAAATGTGCTTATATGGAGAACAATCATGTTTGACAGTTCCTAACAGGTAATGCTTAGGAAAACAAATCCACTGTCGATTTTCATTTCCAGAGTGTTCCCTAGTAGAATCATTTACTTTTCAACAAGGAAGAAAGGAAAACAAGTATGCGTAAGGTCATGTAAGAGCCTTTCAGAGAATTGAGGCACCCATTCAACTCCAAACAGTATTTTACTTTTAATCAAAAGTAACGAATTGGATAGGGTTTTTTTTTTTTTCCACCAATAGTATCATACTAGGCCTCACTATGAATAGAAATATGAAACTTTAGAAATCTTAAAAAGAAAAAGTAATTTGATAATACACAATAGAGAATATTCCATGTTCAAATTAATTGCTTTTCTTCTAGCCTGACAGTGGGACTATTAGTTTAGGAAAACCTCTGGAATAATAGGCCTTGCCAAAACATTTCATAGACAAACACTTTTCTGGTTAAGAAAATAAAGAAAAAAGCAATGCAAATAGTATTTGTCGGGATGATCTCATCTTCACAGACCTACTTTTAGGGACTGCTGGAGGAGGGTATACTCTTTGTATATAAGATTTCACTTTGATGTGACCATCATCTACCCATTGTCTGATCTGTCTCTGAGAAATACAGCTGGAGACATTTGGAAAATGTTTAGGAGAAGCCTGTTAAATTCTGCATTAGTAGAGCACGAAGAGTTCTAATAATAATGGCAATTATATATTTTTATTGAAATTAACTATATTATTTCATCACTAAGGAATAAAAGTTTGTGAAAAATTATAAGCAAATCCACAATATAGCACACTAAGAAAATAAAATAAGGATCCTCTTTTTTCATAGTTTTGGTGGTTATATTTTTCCTTAAATGGAATTGACTGAATGAGGAGGTAAATGACTCTCTGAGATTTAGAAAGAAAATAGAAAGGAAGATAGCAAGTCAGAATTTTATTTAGTAAAGAGCATCAAGAATTATCATAAGTTTAGTTCAGCATTATTTTTACAATTGGTACTCTGCTGAAACTTTTTCCATATTTATTCTTATGCTAGTAGATAAAAACTAAATCATTCTTAAAAATGGGGAAATTGAAGTCTAAAACAGTAACTAGTCACACATTAAGTTTGAGTTTTATAAAAAGCAAAATGATATATCGAGAGAAAGTTTTGGAGTAAGACAGATCTCATATCAAAGATGCATGACTTTTTAAAAACCACCCCCAAAACTTAGTGGCTTAAAACAAAAAAGATCATTTATAAGTTCATAATTCTGAAAGCTGGAAGTTTAAGTTTGGATCATCTGGGTGATTTTATTGCTAATCTCTCTTGGGCTCAGTCATGGGTCTGCAGTAAACTGTCAGATTGGCTAGGACTAGTTCGTCTAGGATGCCTTCGCTCACATAGTTGACAGGTGTCAGATTATAAACCAAGACCCTTCAGTTGTCTGCTACATGGTCACTCTACTAGCCTCTTGCAGCCTTATTCACATCTTTAAATGGTAGTCTCAAAATTCTAAGAGTTGCAAAAGAGTGCAAGACTCAGTGTGCAAGTGCTGCTCAAGTCTTTGCTTACATCATGTTGGCTAATATTCTATTAACAAAATAAATCATATGACCATGCCTAGATTTAAGGATGGAGAAATAAACTCTCTTAGAAGGAAAAGCATTATAGTCACATTGCAAAGTAACAGACAAACATGGAAGGAAAAATTATTGGGGTCATCTTTAAAAACAGTCTACCATACCAATTAAGTTAGATAAGAGAAAAATTATTGTGAAATTTAAGAACGATGAAGGCAAAAAGTATAGAAACTTCTAGAAGATAAAAGCAGGTGACTCACAAAAGGATAATGTGTGCAGAAAAGATATTCTGTGATTATACAAGGGCTCAGAAGTTTAATACACAAAGATCTCTTAGAAAATGCTTTCAAGTAATATTTTCCAATGAGAAGAAAACAAGAATAAATAAATATGGGGCATAAGACTGTAAATAGTTAAGTAAAAATGTTTTTGACTTAAAAATATGGATATGTCCTTCTACTATCTTCAAGAATTTGTATTCTTAACAATACCAAGATCTGTTCTTGATTAGGATGGGGGCATGGGTCAAATAATTTTCAACTTTTAATATAACATTACTTTTTTTAGTTACATCAAAAAAATAAGTGTTATATAAATCTCAATATATATTGTGTGTGTGTGAACTTTTAAAAATGAAGTAGGGTTCCAGTCTTAGCCAGAGCCACTTCATTAGTGTGTAGATAGCATAAGCTCCATCACCTGCTGTGATACACAAAACTCTAACTCAGAAAAATTTACTATTTTAATTTCCTCTGTCTGTCTGACAAAAAAATATCTATGACCAGGAAAGATTTAGTAGTGTACCTGTAACATCAGTGTAAATATAATCAGGTCCTCTGTTGGAATTTAGAATGCCTCGAGAATAGCCTATAGTTTAATCATCTGTTATATCACCTCCATAAAAAGCTGAGTTCTGTATGTGATATATCTTATCATGCAGGTCTTTTGATGCACAAGTATGTCCTCCATTGAATCAATGATAAATCATTTATTGGAATCCTACTTTGTGTCCAGGTATATGTTTGATACAGTGAGACTTCTATCTAGTCACATAATTAATGTCATACACTTTTATTTAAAACCTTTATATTTTACAGCTGTAGATTTATAGGAAAACTGCAAACATAATGGAGTTCTCATATAATCCACTTGCAGTTTCCTCTATTATTAACATTAACATTAGCGTAATATATTTGTCACAGTTAATGTACCAATATCAATATATTATTATTAACTGAATTCCACAGTTTATTTATACTTCCTGAGTTTTACCTAATTTTCTTTTTCTGTTCCAGGATCTCATTCAGGGTATCACATTATATTTATCAGGTCTCTTTAGGTTTCTCCTGTCTGTGACAGTTTCTCATAGTTATCTATTTTCACTGGTTATCTATTTTGTAGAATGACCTTTCATTGGAATTTGTCTTACGTTTTTCTCATGATTAGACTGAGGTTATAGCATACTGGGAGGAAAAGGTATGGTGCCATTATTATTGTATCATACTAAGGGTGTATGCTACCAGCATGAGTTATCACTGGTTGATATTAATCTTAATCCCCTAGCTGAGGTAGCATGTGTCAGATTTCTCTACTTTAGAATTATTATCTTCCCCTTAATTATGCTCTATTTATATATCAGACTCACTTTATTTGAAGGAAAATCTCTATGTGCTGCCCCTAATGATTTAAGGTGTGGGGAACAATGATCCATCTCTTTGAGGCGAAGTATTTACATAAATTGTTTGGAGGATGTCATACACCTGCTAGTTTTTCCGGTTGCCTCTCTCACCTATGAAAGAAAAAAAAAAAGAATAAAAAAATCTGGATTTCATTTTTGTTGAAAAAATGTAAATTGGAAATTTCAGTGGGCCTTGAAAAAAGAAAACCGATGTTTAATTGTAGAGAAAAGAAAATTAAGGTAAGCTAGAAATAGCATCCAAAAAATGAGATTGTGTTAAAATTAAAATAAAAATCTAAATGAAATGTGAAATTTAAAATCAGCTTCATGCTAACTAGATATGTGATTGAAGCAAAAAGAATTAAGAAATGTAAGATTCATATAAAAATAAATAAAAAATTAAAAAGTTTAAAAGCAATTGAGGTTTAAAAATGAGAAGAAACAGTTTAGGGAAATTCTGCTTTAAATGGTATAAGAAAGTAACTCATAATAGTGGTTCTTTTAAACACTCACTGAAATACTTGTGAAGAATCAAAACTAGAGCTTTGCTTCATGCAACAGAGGATGCCTGGAAACTGGAAAACTCTTTATACCGTCTGGACATTGTTTAGACTAAGAGATATAAGGTATAAGCAAGAAATGCGTTGAAATTCTCAATAGATTTGAAGTACTATGAACTAAGAGCAGATCTAAAGAGAGAACAAACTGGTATGAAAACAATATGAAATAACAGAATGAGTTGGAAAGTCATGATGAATAAAATGAAATAAGAGGTCACATAGTGAAGCTCTGGGAACAGAGTGCCTAAGTTTAAAATCTGGCCCTTTGACATATTTAAATTATCTGTGCTTCACATTCCTCTTCTCTGAAATGAGGATAAAAATATTTTATTCACTTGGATTGTTTTGAAATTTATGTAAGATAATTTATTTATAAATGCCTAATATATTCAAGTACTCACTCTAACAATTGGAGAGTTTGGGAAAAAAATAAAAATGCAGTATAAGAGACACAGGCAGAAAATTAAGTATTTTATGTAAAAATAAAAGTAACCAGAAAATGTAGAGGAAAAACTTCATAACCTTGGAGTAAACAATATCTCAGGACAAAAAAGCACTAAGTTTGAAAAAAAAGATAACTTGAATTTCATGAAACCTAAAAATTTGTGCATTTTAACAGACTCCATTAAAAAACTAAAAAGGCAAACCAAAGACTGGGTAAAAATATGTGCAATTAATATATTTGACAAAAAAATTGTGTCTAGAATATGTAAAGAACTCTTAAAATAACTCATTGGTGAACAAAAATAGGCAAAAGATTTGAATGGACATCATAGAAGAAGATACGTGAATGGCTTATAAACATATAAAAAGTCACTCAACATAATTAATCATCAAGAAATGCAAATTAAATCATAATGATATATCATTACATACCCACTAGATGGCTGAAATTTAAAGAAACCACTACACAGAAACAAAACTACTCTGTTGGACAGTTGGAAAAACTGGGACTCACATGTTGCTGGCAAGAGTGTTATATGGTACAACCCTTTCGAAAAACATTCAGCAAGTTTTTGTAAGGTTAAACATTTAGTTACCATAAAACCCAGTAATTCCATTTTAATGTATTTATCCTCCCCAAATGGAAACATATATCACACAGTCTTGCACATGAATGTTTAGTGGATTTATTTATAATCATTCCAAAATGAAAACAACTCAAGTGCTTATCAACAGCTGAATTGTTATACAAATGGTGGTATGTCCGTGTAGTTCAGAAAAAATAAGAGGACGCTCTTAATATATAAAACAGCTAGATGAATCTCAAAAACATGCCAAATAAAAGAAGCCAGGCATAAAAGAATGCACACTACTATGCTATTCCATTTGCATGAAATTTCAGAATAGGTAAAACTAATCTATAGTGACAGAAAGCAGAGCAGTGGTTGACTGGGGCCAAAGAGGGTGGGATTGATGGAAGACATTTTACAGTAATATCTTAATTGTGGTGGTGGGAATATTTTGACCTTTGTCAAAACTCATTTACTTAAGATGGATGTTATTATTTTATGTAAATGTTACCTTAATAAAAAAAAGGTTGGAAATGTTTTTAAAATGTCATTTATATACAGCACAGGTATAAAGTTATATATTTTATTATAAGAAGTTTTTTCTATATGCTAAGACTTAACCAAAATATAGAACACATGTTGTTTTTTCTAAAAACAAACAAACAAACAAAACTATTTGAATAAAAATCCTTATTTCTGGGAAAAAAAATGGAAAATTAAAGAAAGTTTTGAGTTCTCTCAAATGTAAACTACAAGTTTTAAGCCCAGAAATCACATGAGGTTGTGAGAGTGAGCAACCCATACTTAATCATCATATGTCTGTAATGATCATAATGAAGAAATGGGCCCTGGTGGTGACATTTCTGATTTGGAGAACCCTGATACTCTTTAAAAAAATTAGAGATCTCAGATTGTCCAGAGCTAGGCTCTTAGCCTTAGATACTCTATGGAAAGACATACTGCATTTGATATCTGTTAGATACAGGTTAGTTACTTCTCTGTAAAATGTCTGCTCTCCTTCATAAGGGGATTAAGAGGCTGAAATGAAATGAAAAGATGAAATGTAGCCTATACCTGATATTGGTCACTAACATCAATCACTTATAAAAGTGCACACAAATGTCAAAAATGACAATGGCATATTATGTAAAACCAATAATTCAATAATCTGGAATTAAATTGTACTGTATATATTAAAGAAGACCAAGAAGTGGATGACTGCAGGGTGGGGAAAATTGTGTGGAGTAAAGGTGGATTCAGTTTTCATCTTAAATAGAAAAGATACTAAAAAATCATGCCTCCGATATGATCTTGAAATTTTTATGATCTGTAAAACAACAGTTTTTTAGGTTTTAAATCGAAAATCTGGTAGAATTAGAAATGGAACACGTATGCCATCCGAAACTGTAGAAAATAAAAGCAAAAATAATATAATCCAAATAGGAAAAGCAAGATAAAAAGGAATTAAAAGCACATAGAACAGAAAGAACAAAATTGATGGCAGTTGTAAGAAAAATAATATCAGATGAAGCAATAAATCAGGTTCTCTAATCTCCATGTAAATATGCATAATATAACCAGAAAAGTGCTTTGAATTGAGAAGTAACTAATTTGTTTATTCTTCATTATCCTATCATAGAAAAGGCAGATTAATAAAATAGATATTATATTTAAAGCATAGTAATAAACGGTAAAGAGAGGGAGAGAGAAGAAATAAGGAGGGGAGAGGTACTCTCAGCAACGGTCATCTACAAAATCTGTATGGATGTCATGGAGAGACAGCCCTGACTTTCTTGAGGAATAGTTCCATTGCACTAGCAGCCTCTCCTTATCCATAAAGAAAGAATTTAGGCAGAGCGAGTTGTGTCGTCAAAAACCTTCTTTTCCCTCTTTTCATACCCAGAAGTGCGTACTTCAGTGTATACTTTACTATAATAAGGCATTTTCATCTAACTGTGAAATAAGAGGGTACAGCTTTTAAAAACCCAAAATTAACATTACTGATCCTGCAGTAAATGAGCCATCTTCTAATTACAGAAAGCACACCGTACATCTCTTCCTCCTGTGCACTAAAGAAGATATAAAGGAAAAATCAGACATTGTCCTGCCTTCTATCAGTTTATAATTTTGTTGTTGCTATGGCATTGTCCACATATATGAAACACACAGGTGTATAGTAAAAAATATAAAATAACAAAATATATAATAATACAAGTTTAAAAAGAGAGTAATCAGTATAGGCTGCTGTCCTTGGAGTGTCTACATATAAACAGAGCGCTTTGAATGTGGTCATGGAAGACAAATGAACTGTAGAGAGTGGAAGAGTAGGAAGAAATAGGAAAAAAGGGGAGAGGCAGGAAGAGCAAGCTGCCAGGAAGTGACAAGGAACAGAATGGTATTCAAGGAATTGACAGGTGGACTAATCTACAATGGAGATTGTATAGCAAACCCAGGTAAACTTTAGCATGTCTTGATTGCAGAGCTGCATTTCTCACAGAACTGTGTGAGTATGTATGGGGGGAGAGGGTGGATTGTATGTATGCACATATATAAAATATGAATATTGGAATTAGTTGTTTTCCGTAGTGTCGTATCCATTGGCAGCACTATCTCTGTGAATATGGCTCTTAGCTAGGAAAAAGGAAATGCAAACTAAGATTGATATATAAGTGACTAGCAATCGTTTCATTAAAACTAACCACCAGGCATTGGATAGAAATAACATCAGAGTTTTGTGGAAGTAAGAGAAACTCCAGATAAAATGTGGAAGCCATAAACTGATAACCTACGAACTATGGAAACATTTTATGAATTTAATGGATCATGAGTAGAGAGCTACATATAGGTTTGGCATGGACTGTTCAGAGATAGATTTTTCTTTTTTATCTGTCTCAGTTGTTAATAAGTATTCCTCAGATCTTGATTCCTCTTGCATAACTTTTAAAGTCTCCCAGAGGCTCTTTACAATTGGAGGGCCCTTACAAAGAAATGGATGAATGCTCTCTCGACCACAAGAATTCTGCTTGAAATAAAATGCCATTCTTTCAGCATATGTCTAAGGAGCTATTGAACCTGGCCACATTTTTAATGTTCCAGTCATCTTAAATGAATTTTTATGGTGCCAAGCTAAGAAAAACCTAATACATATTTCATATAACTTTGTATATTTTAAGGAAATTTTCACCCATGTGCTTTTAATTCATTTACATTTATATCAGCAAATGTTAGTTTTATGAGCTTATTGATGTACAACCAACTTTAGCTGCCTTCTCAATGGGATATATTTCAGTACTTTTCCCTTTTAAGAACAGGAGAGCTTGTTTTGCTAAGGACAAATGAACTCAAATATACAAAGGTAGATTTGATCTATAATTTGAAACTTGTGATTTGCATATTTAGAATTACCACCCTTCCCTAGTGCCCATGTAATTTAAATAACCAGATTCTCAAGATACTCCTGCCAGATATTAAACAACCAAAGGGGTTTGGCAATGACCATTGGATAAAAACTCCAGGAAAAAAATGTGAAACAAAAAATACTGGCAAAGCCTGGATTGAAAATGGAATTTTCCTTCTGTACTCAGTACGTCCAAGCACCATGATACCTAGGCAAATTATAGAAGCTCAATTTGTCTAAAATGTTGAAGAACTATTAACAAGGAAAAACATCAGCTAATTCTAGTTTGCCTCAGTATCTCAGAATGGGATCTTTCTGGGAAGTATTTGATTTATAAACATATTCAGCATCATGCTCTATTTCTTCAAAGTGGCATATTTCTTTCATTTACTGCCTACTGAGTAAAGTAATAGAATACATTATATTTTGAGTCTATAAAATTCATTCTATAGAATTCAAGAGAAATTTCCCAAATCTATTAGTGTCTCTTAGGATTTTATCAACAAATCTAAATTTGTATTCTTAATTACATTTGTGGTTTCATTCACTTTAATCTTAACCTTTTGGGTCTGTTTCTCTGCAGTGAACAAATTCAGAAGTAATCGGGTACATGAACATATGGAAAAGAAAAAGAAATGGACATTATTTCAGTGTTAGAAAAGAAAAAAAGATTTTGAACAAGTTTCTTTGCCAAAATTTTATTGCCAAAGGTTATTTAAAATAATATATTAGGAGGCTGGGGGAAATCTTTAGTGATGACTGGGAGAAATATCTCAGTGATTAAAAAAATAACGAGGTAAAATGTAGCTTTTCTAAATGGCCAACTACATGAAGTAATATCCCTTAGAGAAAGAATTTATTAAGCCCTTTGAATTGTATCAGGAATAGCAGGATCTCATCTTTGGAAAAACTTGCATCTCTTCTGTGTAAACAAGTGCAGAGCAGATGGGTGTCTGAAGTGTTGAGAAGTGTTTGTATATGCAGGACAGAATTTAGGAATAAATTGTTGTATATTAGATATGAGTTTTCCAACACATAATGATATAGGAATCTGTAAGTCTTCTGTCCTAGACTATTTTCTGAAGGCACTGACTGTATATACTAAGGGGGAAAAAGATGATCAGAAAACATAGCAAAGATCAAAGAAGAAACATTAATCCCTTTCTCTCCCCTTTCTGCCTCACCCTCCACACCTACATATTAATAATAGCTAAAAAGTATTGAGTGCCTGCACTGTGCCAGGAAGTCTCCTTACACTTTGTAGATGTTATTTGCTGCAAATTTTTGAGAACATGTACTATTATTTCTATTTCACAAATAAGGAAACCAAGATACAGAGGAGCTGATTAACTTGTTCATGATCACACAGCTATTAAGTGATAAAGACAGGATCTGAACCTGAAGACCCTTAAGCAGTGGTCAATACTGCCTTTGCTTGCAGTCATGGTCCATGCACATGGGGGTTGATGTGAGACATTTGTCCCAAATATCACAGAAACATTAACTAAGCTAAATGATGTAATACCTAAGAGCTGAAATATTTCAAGATGGGAATTAGTATGGTTCATCCAAGAATCCCAGAGAATGAAACAATGTTTAAGTAGAAGAAGCTGGAGAGAGCAGACTCTATGTCCATAAGTTCAATGGTTACACTGGAATGTTACTTTTATTGTGAGCCTGGCACAGGAATGAAATTTAATGGGGCTGAGCTAGGCTGCACCCAGGTCAATTCTATCTTGTTTGTTCTTCAGAATAGCTGCTAATATATAGGAAATGAGACCTTTGTCAGAGGCATTTATTTTATTTTCAGTAGACGGAAATTAGATTTCTAGCTATTAGTCCCAAAGTTAGTGGTAACCTGCTTAGCACCTCCTGCTGTTGAATTCATTTTTCATGCAAGTAAGAATTTCAATTGGAAAATAATTTTTCTCTGTTCTCTTAATGTATTCAATTCAATCAAAGTGAAGAAAACATCATATTTCATATAAACCCATGGTCAGTTTTGACATTTGGGATTTGATACAATCCAACATTCGTATCAAACAGGAAATATCCAAAGGATCATGTTTTCTTTCACAATTTGAGTGATCGCTTATAAGTGAGACAGGTATTTAATGTTCACAGAGTTCCAGGATTGCATTAATGATGGAATTGAGTCTTCAGAAATTTTTTGTTTTTTCCTTTATGAGACAGAGATTTTTTAAAAAATCTAATAGTAAAATGCAGATATTTGGAAAAAGGAATTTAAATCATTTTATTTTTTATTTATGAAAAGTGATTTTTAAGGTAGTTTTTGGGAGAAAATGATTTTGTGTAAATAAAATGTGATATATAATAGAATTGAGTATGAATATTTATTAGTCCTATCATTATTATTTTACCATTAGGAAAAGAAGTTTAAAGGGCATAGGGAAAAGATAATCTAATCATATTTTCTGAGTTAGCCCAATAGTTAAATGACTAATAAAATATTACTGTTGTGTATTCTACATATTGTAAGGAGGATTCAATGAGAGCAGGTGAGTCTCCTTTGGAAGTTAAATCAATCCACTATTTGTTTTTTGTTCCTATGTCTTATCTGTAGCAATTGAGTAAACAATGCAGGGTAACTTTGAGACAAAATTTTCAGAGTAAAAATGTATCTTCTGTTCTGGCTAATATGGCATTTCTAAGATTGTCATTCAGGCATTATTTCTCTCTCCTCTTCTTCTTCTCCTTGTGATATTTGTATACCTTCATATATATATATACTATATATATTCATTGGCATATTGTTAGAAATGGCATAAAATATTTTCTTTTATAAGGGAATTGTTTTATTGTCAGTACCAGCCAAATTAAGTTTTTATGCTGAAAACAACTTTTTTTTTTTTTTACCAACTATAGACTAGATAACTTCCTCCAATACACCTCAAAGGTAAAACTTATTTAAACCCTCACTTATTTCATGTGTGCAAATAAACAATAATTGCACACACAGCTCAGTTTATTTTTGTCATATTTTCTTCTTCTGAGTCTATTATATTTCTACATGTAAATAAAATTATTGTAGGAAAATCTATATATTGAACATCTCAATTATAATCTAGTGCTTTAGTAGTTATAAGGAATTAAATACTATTTCAATATCTATTATTAATATTCTTATCTATACAAGATAATGATATTTTACATCAAATAATTCTATTAAATTCTGAAGCATTAACACAGTTCTTATGACACTGTAGTGCCACTGCTTGACATTATGAACGTACGCAGACCATTTTACATCATGCTTGAAAATTTTGTCTAAAAGTTACCCTGCATTGTTTGCCCATTGTTATACAGCAGTGACCTACAACAGATTGTATTGCTTCGGCCCCTCAATCAGCTCTCAGTTCCCTTAGTTTTCCCTTTTTAGGCACCTGGATATTCTGGTAATTCCTTCTAGAGATGTTTAAAAGATCGTTTAGTGTATTTTTCATTTCTTATGGTGTTATATTTTTCTCTTTAATTAAGACAGCCAAATTGGGAAGGGATAGGAGGGGAGATCTGTCAAGGACACTTTAGATGTGTGTGTGTGTGTGTGCGTGTGCGTTAAATATAGATATATATTATTGGTATAGTGTTTGAAATTGTATAAAATATTTTCTTTTATACAGCAATTGTATTGTCAGTATCAGCCAAATTAAGTTTTCATGCTGAAAACAACTATTTTTTATGAACTATAGACTATAAACTTTCCTCCATGTGTGAAATCGAACCAATGCTCAGGCTTAAAGTGAGCAGTTCAATTTTTTCTGTTTTTATTTTTGGTAACTGTAACTAGAGGAAAGTCATTTTTACCTCAATCTCCAACAAACCCCACCTCTTAGTGAAAAATAGAGTCATGGGAATAGCATCAGAGACATGTAAACTTACTGTTCTTGCCTCGAGTTTAAGTTAATTTCTACTTAAATCTTTGGGTGCTTCTGTTGAACCTCGACTAAAAGCAGGCATATTATTTGGCTCTAGACAAAAGCATATATGGACCAGAAAGAAGGAAACCAATATTTATCTAGTACGTACCACATACTAGGTATTGGACTAAGGGAATTTCATCATACAGGAAGGTATCTTGTTCTCAGGTTAGAGGAGGTAGTTGCTTAGTTAAGAGTCCTTTAGCTGACAATTGTCAAAAGTTAACTTACCTAGTTTGGGTGCAGTCTAATATATCTTATCTTAAATTTTGCCAAGTAGAGTGCTTTGACCCAGAATTTGAGAGACCTGAGAGGTCCTATGGTAAGGCAAAAGAGAGAATGTTTAGAAAAGTTGAGGTAGGGAACGAGATGCCATCAACTATATTAGATAAATACCATGAATTTAAGGTCTAGAAAAGTGTAACAGAATCATTCATCATGGACTTAAAATGAAACTTTGTGACCAGATAACTGTCTAACCTAATTTTATGGATAAGGAAAGGTAGTCCAAAGAAGTTAAGTGACTTTTTAAATAGCTACATCTTGGAAGACATGGGAGTCATGTTCAACTCAAGTATCCTAACACTCATTTCAGGGCTTTCTCTCTTTATCCTCTTATAATTTGTTTACCACAACCAAAATATTCTTTTCTTAACAGCCATGCTTCACACATTCTCTTGAGAAGCTCATTTGGTTCATATGTTATGGGGACATTTTTCTTTCACTCTTCCAAGATTGAAGGACAAAAGCACTGATTTATTGACTTTCTAAAACACTGATTCAATATTAAAGCAAAAAAGAAAAAAAAGTTGTAAAACAGATTTAATATAGTCTGGTTGAAAATGATTTTAAAAGTAGACGAGTTCTTTTGCCCTGTACTTTGGGCTGCTTCCTGAAGGTGAAGAAAGATGCAATGGATCTGCATATTTGGCTTTAGAATTTCAAAGTTGAGAAAACTATGCCTGCCTTTCTCAAATAGGGTTCTCATGATTCACAGGCCTGCAATAGTGGCAGGAAGTGTTGGGGTCAGCAAGAATAAATCTTTTGGAAATTAATTTTCTATTTTTTCTCGAAAAAATCAATATTCATTTATATGTAACAAAAAGTATTTAGGGAACATCCTCTATGTCATATAAAATGATAAAAATTATGTGTCTACCCTCAAGGTATATAAAGAGGTCAAATAATAAATATGTAATTCAAGAAGAATTAGACTCAGCAGATCTGGGGGCTATGTCTTACATGTTTACTTCACTGCTATCTTTCCCATTGCTTCCATGGTTTTGTTTAGAACATTTCCCCTCTCCCTCATGAAAAATTACAGCTGTACTGAGGCTACTGCATTAGACTAAAATTATCTACTTATCTTGTCACTAAATTCTATACACTTCCTAATTATTCTCCTAGCTTTTGACGTTTGGGGTACCTATTCCTAACTTCTTAACTCTCCAAGTATTAACATTGCCCCAAGCTAAATCAACATCCACGGATTGATTATTCCACTTTATAGACATCTTTGTCTCTATATCTTCACAACCTTCTTCTCTACTCTTATTTTTATTTTAGTTTAGTTTAGTTTAGTTTTTTGACCATCGTTCACATAGCCACATCCTTGAACTTATCTTTAAAATTAAAACTTGGAGTTCCTTCTAAGTTCAGTTGGGGTGTGGACTTAATTATAATCCAAACTCGTGGTCTTCCACTACTTTATAACTTCCACTTATTCTACTTCTGTCTGCTTTACTTCCTCCTTACTGAGATTGGGTTGTCACTGACTATTCTGTTTATATTCTTTTTGTGCATTAATGGAGGAATCACAGTAATTGTTTCTTCCTTGCCTAGAGAAAACTCCACTACTAGATTTTCACACAATCATGGTATCTGGCCCAAGAAGGCCTTGGTGCTACTTGAAAATACCATTATGTTCTGTTGCTGATTTCTAATCAAATATCATCAGTAATAATAACTATTTTTAAAGACCTATACTTCAAAGATTTGACCCTTCTATTCTTTCTTTATCGCTTTTCTTTATTTTTTTTCATTTTGATGAATTACTTTCCCTTTTAGTAATAAACATTTCATTTATTTTTATTTTTATTTTTTCTTTTTTTTCTCTTTTTTTTTGGCAGAGACTCTGTCTCTTATGACACAAAGAAATTAGAATTCATTGGAAAGAAATTCTATTAGGTTCTGAACCAAAATCACATATTGGTTTGTGTCTCAATTGATCTGTTTCTCTCCTGATAAGCTAATTTTATCACCTGTATTTTGAGTCTCATCCTTTTTTACCTTAGTGCTTTAATTAGCCTCTTATTTTCCTTAATTTTAAATATTTATCTTGCAACTCATTTGATCTCATCAGTATTTAAAAGTTCTTTAATCTTCATGGTCTTAAAAAGATCTTGCTCTCAATTCAATATTCTCATCTATCTACCTTCCTCCTCTATCCTTCCATTTAATTATGTGCCTCTAAACTGTGACTGTACCATTTATTCTCGATTGAAATTGCTCTCCATTGCCAGAATTAATGGGTAATTCCTCTGTCCTAGCGCACTTGATATCTTGGCATTGCATATGGTTGAAATTAAGTCATTAGTTTCTCGAGAACAGGATTTCATTTTTGAGTCACCAGTACCCAGCACAGTGTCTGACACAAAGGAGACACTTGGTATTTGTTAAAAATGAATAGTGGAATGATGATTTTATAATTTTGTTATGCTAAAAACAGAGATAAGGAAAATCAAGAGACCTGATTTCTGCTGTGACATGTAAAGAACTTGGAAGTTGTTAATTCCATTCTTCTAACAAGAAAAAAGCTGAACAAATGAAAATCAATAACTTTTATAACTACCAGAAAACTGAGATTATAGGAAAACACAAAGTATGGCCCAAAAAACTAGAAAGATAAGCAAAAACAGAGAATTATAGTTTATCAGGTGCAAGAACCACTAGCAGAACCAGCAACGAGTCATTTAAAAAGTAATTGATTTGTTGCAGGGAAATGAATATGAACTAGCTTGAGAAATAAAAACTCTTCCCTCTACCCCCCCCCCACCACCACACACCTGCCCCCCTCCAGCCTTTGGTGAGTTTTATCTTCAGGAGTATAAACAGATGGTCATGGAAAGATTGTGAAAAAAAAATTCCCACATACTCCCAAGCAGAAAGAAGAAAAAAGTAACCATTTTGAAATACAACCAGATCATTCTGTCCTCAGCAGAGGCCTGCCCTCAAGGAAAACTGTTACCAGAACCTAACCAACTTGATATTATTAGAGCCTAACAAACTGGAGAACAGGAAATAACCATCTCCAGCCTCTTCTACTACCTCTTCCAGTTTCACCTAAAAGATAATGAAACAGAGAAGCATTATGAAGGTCGCAGTCTAGGATCACAAGCACACTAAAAGCATGAAACCTATTTATAGTATTATAGAATATTTACCCTACCATCATACCTTACCACCACACCTATAAGTCTCCTGTATAATAGCAGAAGATTACAGTTAAAAAGAACCACAAGCTTTAGCCTTTATTTATGGACTCTCTAGGGAAACACAGCAATAGGGGGGACACATACAAGGACATTACAGGGATATATTAGCCTCTGTAACCAGACCTAGAGCCTAACTCCTAACCAGATAAACAGAAAATCACACGAAATCTTTTTAGTCTTCAGTTCCTTTAACCCAATCATGTCTAGCTATCAAAAAAAAAAAAAAATTACCAGGCATAGAAAAGGCAAAACAAAAACAATATAAAGACAAAGCAAGCATCAGAACTAGGTTCAGAAATAGAATAAATTTTGGAATAATCAGAGTGGGAGTTTAAAATAACAGTGATTAATATGCTAAGGTCTCTAATGGGAAAAGTATACAACCTACAGGAATGGATGGATAATGTAAGCAGAGAGATGGAAACTCTAAGAAAGAATCAAAAGGAAATGTAACAAAGAATGTCTTTGATAGATGCATTGCTAAACTGGAAGATTAGAAAGATTTTAAAAAGATTTAGTGAATTGGAAAGTATGTCAACCAAAACATCCCCCCAAAAAAGAAAAAATAATGAAAAAAGGGAACAGAATATCCAAGGACTGTGGGACAGTTACAAAATTATAATGTATATAAATGAAAATACCAGAAGAAAAAGCAATAGAAATGTAAGAAATATACAAAGTAATGGTGAAATTTTCCCCAAATTGTTGACAGAATTCAAACCACATATCTAGGAAGCTCAGAGAATACAAACCAGAATAGGTACATAAGAATCTACAACTAGGCATATTATATTTAAACTGCAGAAAATCAAAGAAAAAGAGAAATTCTTGAAAGATGCCCGAGGGTAAGAATTATGCAATCCAGAAGAAAATGGAGTAAAATATATAAAGTGTTCAAATAAAAAACCACCCAAGAATTCAGTACATGTCTTACTAATTTTTTATATGTATGGAGAGAGAGAGAGAAAGAGAGAGAGAGAGAGAGAGAGAAATAAAGGAGGAGGAGGACTCAAAATTTGAAATGAAAAAGAGGGGACACTATAATTGATATCACACACAAATACAAAGGATTGTAAGAGACTAAACAATTATATGTCAACAGATTGTACATCCTAGAAGAAATGGATAAATTTATAGAAACATACAACTTACCAAGACAGAATAATGAAGCTATAGAAAACCTGAACAAACAAATAATGAGTAAAGATATTAAAACAGTGATCAAAAACTTCCCAACAAAGGAAATTCCAGGACCAGATAGCTTTATGGGTCAATTTCACCAAATATTTAAAGAACTAATGCCAATGTTTCTCAAACTCCATCAAATCTTGAAGGAGCATTTCCAAAACTCACTTTATAAGGCCAGCATTACCCTGATACAAAACCAGAAGAGGACACCACAAAACTACAGGCCAAAATTGGATAAACAAATCACTAGTATAGTATACAAAAGCTGTGAACTGAACAGTCAGTTCTTTGCAGAGGAAATGCAAATCACCAGTAAACATATGAAAAGGTTCTCACCCTCACTAGAAATATGGAAAATACAAATTAAAATATTAATAGAAAGCCTTTTTGAAAATTTACCAGGTTAAAAAACATTAAAAATATTACCTAGAGCTTAAGAAGTGTCAGAAAAACACATCCTCTGATAAAATTCTGGTAGAAGGATTAATTGTAATGATGCTTTTAGAACATAAAATCCACGGTAGCTATTAACATTTAAAATTTACTTATTTTTTTCAAGATAGTAGTCCCATTTTGAAACACTATCCAATAGAAATCAAACAATACATGTGATATTATAATCAGGGATGTAGATTCAAGATTGTTCATAGTAGTTTGGTACAAATCAAAGAGGGACTAGAGAAGGAAGCAGAGGCTAGAAGCACATAACTGATCCTACCTGTGTTCTCTTTATTTATGAAAATAATACACATAGACCACTTAAGAAAAGAAAAAATAAAAAGAAAGGTTTCTTCCTCCACTACTCAGTCCCACTTCTGATAGATAACCTCTTTCAATCACTTTTGGGTTCAAATCTTGTAATGGTCACTATATCTAAATTTAAAATAATTCAGAGCTTTTTGATTTATATGCCCTTTGTACACTCAAGTCCTGATTACTGTTTTACTATCAAATGGAGATAGAGAATAAAAGGCCCCCTTAGACCTGTGATAGACTGACCTAATATTAAAGCCATATCTCTGAGCTGGCTTCCCAGATCATCTTACTCTCATGACACCTGTACTCAAGTGACCAAGGGACAGTTATAGGCTGCCTGAGTTGTCTGTCTGTAGATCTCAGAATGTTTCCCAAATGCTTAATTAAGTGGGGCCCTAGTCTGCGGTACTAGGCTTTAGCCTTCTTCCTTAGTTTTGCCTATTAGTCCTTATCCAACATACAGTTATCCTGCCATTGCTCTCAGGAGCTTTGCTACTCCACCTTGATATGGCTCTTCTTCTTCCCCAGACTTGGGTCCCTGACCACATCTCACGCAATGGCAGGGTGAATGGCTGTGCAGAGGTCTGCGTAGTAATTTTCCCTGACTGACTCCTAAGTTTCAACACACACCTGGAATTTCCACCGACGTGCTTGCCATCTGAATTAATGACATCTCAACCTAGCACCAAGTAAACCCAGAAGAAAGCTGAAGATGAGGCACACTGGACACTGTACCCAGGCACTTGGCTGGCTTCTGTAGGGTTGATAACTTTTCCTGTTTCTGATGCATAGGTCTTTCTTGGTTCCAGGTTGATGTGACTGGCATGAACATTTTCTTATTAAGTTCTGAGTTACATATGCCATCATAACACATTAATTTTTTTGCATGGCTTTGGTCAATTTTTAATCACATGAGTACTATACAAGAGTGTCTGTTTAAAATCGAACAAAGCAAAAAAGAATAAATAAAATCGACATGTTATATGCAAATCTAAAGTCTGCTTTAATTGAATCTCTTTTGTCTCTGACTCATCTCTAAAGTCGAATTCAGTAATTAATTGTATACATTTTTTGTGTACTTTTTGGAATGTTTTTTTCTAGAAATCCTTTTAGTATTACTAAATGTGCACATGTTTATAATGTGTTGACTTCTTTCTTTTCAGAAACATTAATCATTCAATTTTTTTACATTTGACAGCCCAGTAGATAAAAAAATTATTCTCCTGTTGAATTTTTTCCATTTTTGAAAGTGAGGATGAATTTTATTTAGTTAATTATTAGTTTACATCTTTGCTATTTTTCTATTGGCACGTTGGCTTTGTTTACTCTTAAAAATATTTTCTATTTTGATTAACTTCTTTTTATTAAATATATGCAAATAATTTTTCTAGAGTAGTCTTTAGCTTCTACTTTTATATATTTTTGGCAATTCAAAATGCAGCCCTATCAATCATCCTCTCTTTAAGAAATTTTCAAGTTTGAAAGGATTTTCCTAGTCTTAAAATTAGATCCAACACATTAATTTTTGAAATCGATAAGCAAGTTTATCACACTATTATATGAAAAAAATAAGAATGTGTTAAAGTCAAAATAAAATCCTCGAGTCTCCTTAAGTGATATGGTAATCAAAAGAAAGAAGGTGTTTACTAGAAAAAGAAAAGAAAATTCTCTCATCATTAAATCTTAATAATATATATAGCTCAACTTTTTTTTTGATACTTGAATAGACATTTATGAGGCAAAAAAAATCTCAAAAGAGTAGGCATAAACTTTCGTTGCTTTAATCTTAGGTCACAGTTCGGCAGGCACTGTAGAAGACCAAATAAGAGAAATATTACAGTGTAATGTTTTTAATTACTTTTTGGCCACATGTGGACTTTTTTCTTTTCACAAAAAAAAGGACTCGGTTGTCTCATTACTCTCTCCTTCCTTGAACTCTTGTTGCCTTGTAAAGTCTTTGCATTACCGAACCGTACCAGCACTGCAGGAGGACTGGAGCATGGAGGTCAAGTCCCCTTGTCTGCAGGCAGGAGCCGGTCACTTCAGAAGAAAATGTGCTCTTCTTGCTAGAAATAGCCTGCCATGGATGCTTGCAGAGGAAGCGTGTAAGGAGGGTGGTATAGAAGCAGTTTCTAAGGAAGATAAGCACAGGGGCAGAGCCTGGGTGGGGAGTGAGGGGATGTTACCTAAATTAATCATTTTGACCTCTACTAGGGACTCAGGCCTGAAGGAATCAGATGAAACACAGTTGTTCACAAACTTTGAACAGCTCTCTACCATCATTTTTCCTCTGATAAATACAATTTTAAGAAATATTCTCCTTAAAGTCTTGATTTCAAAAACATTTTCCTTTAGAGAGATGAACATAAGAAAGATGTTGTCTCTAGTATGTTGTTTCCTCTTTTCTCCATCCCTTACTCCCTCCCTCTTTTCTTCCTTTCTCTGTAGTACAATGTTTTGAAGTCTCATGTTAAATTCTTCCCTACATCCAGAATTAAGAGAAAAATAATTATAAAGTAGTTAGTTTAACAACAATTATCCACCTTTCTGAGTTCACCCAAATTCACCTTTCGGTTTCTGGGGCTGGATGTTTACCAGGTGTTGTTGGGTGCCTCTTTTTTAGCTCCATGTTTTTGCAGATTTGGAGACACTGCAATTTCTTGCGGTCACTCGACCTTGATAAGAGGACCTCAGAGGCCAATTATGAATTCTACTTCTACACTTTGACCTAGCCCTTCGAACCATATTGCCAGTCTTAGGTAATTAGATACCTTTGTTTTGTAAACCTAACTTTTGATAATACTAGACTAAGAAAGTAAAAAAAAAAAAAAAAAAGTACTTTTATTTATTTTGCAACACGCATTAAAATGTGTCTCACATAATTTTCTATCAAATTAAATTCAGTGTTTCAAAGAAATCATATTTTTATCTGGCTTGTTCTTGGCCTCATCATAGAAGAAATAAGTTTATTGCTTACATAACCATGTGAATTAGACATGGAAAATACATATTAAATTACCTAATTCATCCTTCTGCCAAAATTGGATTATTCCCCAAAGTCCATTGGTCTATTTTTTAGACTTGTTACATGATTTACTAAGAATTTAACCAACATTATTTTTCTTATTTATTTGTGAATCGACACAGATATCTTTCTCTAGTGAATGCAGTCTTTGTTAATATTTGCTGACTATATAAAGAAAATATTAATAACGTCTTACATTTTTATAGTAATTCTTAGTGTGTATACATAATTTCCTTTAATCTGTACCATTAGTAACATATTGTTGTATTGTTATATAGATGAGAAAATTAAGGTTCAGAGAAATTACATAGCTTCTTCAGAATGATATAACTAGTAATTTATCCTATGTGGAATAAATTCTCTGATTTAAAAATTTTAAATGACAAACACCTGATAAAAAAATGTAAATTGAGAAAAGAATTTAAAAAGTAAAAGATATTAAACCCTGTTATGATTAGCAATCTCTCAACCATGCTCATAAAACCCATATATAAAACATCCCTTTCTTTCATTGTTTATCATTTTTACTCTTTTGGGGTTCTGACAAATACATATAGTTATATAACCACAACTGCTATCAAAATACAGAACAGTACTATCATTCCCCAAATTTCCTTCATGCTGTGTCTGCAGGTGAACCTTCCCTCATTCTTAACTACTGGGACCCACTAATGTCTCCTATACACTATACACATTTTGTATTTACTCTTTAAATGGAGTCATGTAGTACATAACCTTTGAGTCTGGCTTCTTTAACTGGGCATTATGCTTTTGAGATTTATCCTTTCATAGAGTATCTAATAGTTTGTTCCTTTTTATTGCTAAAAAGATTTCCTCTGTGTGTATATACTACAGTGTGGTCAGATGCTTCCCTGTTAAGGGACATTTGAGTTCTCAGTTTTTGATGATTATAAATAAGGCTGGAATAATCTTTATGAACAGGTTCTTGTGTGAACTTAGGTTTTTATTTCACTTATATAACTGTCTAAGATTGAGATTGCTGGGTTGGGTGGTAGCATATATTTATCTTCATAAGAAACTACCTAACTGATTTCCAAAGCGACTTTATTATTTTACATTCCCGCCAGCAATGTATGAAAGTTGCAGTTGTTCTGAATTATTTAGTATTCTTTCTCTTTCTTTTCTTCTGCCATTTTAATAGATGTGTAGTGGTATCTCATTGTGATTTTAATTTGCATTTCCTTAGTGAATAATGGTGTTAGGCACCTATTCATGTACTTTTTTGCCATCAGTATAATTTCTTGAAAATCTTTTGTGCCTTTTTTATTAGATTATTGTAGTTTATTTTCTTACTATTGAATTTGAGAGTTCTTTATGAATTTTACATACAAAAACAACAATATGATCAGATGTGTGATTTGTTAATATTTTCTCCCAGTATGTGACTTGTTTTTCTATACATATTGTTTAAAGAACAAAGGTTTTAATTTTTATGAAGCCAAATTTAGCACTTCGAAAAATTTTACCGATTTTGCTTTTGATGTCATGTATAAGAATTCTCTGCCTAACTAAAATTTACAAAGATGTTCTCTGTTTTGCCTTCTAGAAATTTTAAAGCTCCACGTTTTACATTTAGGCCTAAGATTCACTTAGAGTATATTTTTCTATAACACATGAGGTGTGAAGTATTGCTTGAGGTTCATTTTTTTTTTTTTTTTTGCATATAGATAGCCAATATTTCCAGCATAATTTCTTAAAAAGACTATCTTTTCTTTCTTTAATTGCTTTTACACATTTCTTAAAAACCAGTTGGTAATACATTCTGTGGTTTTGGCATGGGCATGTGGCAAAATCATAGCCAACAAAGTATGGGGGAATTTGGCTATGAGGTTTCTACAAAAGGTATTATTCACTGATAAAGGACACATATAAGTTGGAACATCGTATTACACTGGATGCTGTTTTCTTCGCCTGGGATATTTGGAAACACACCAGTGAAAATTTATGAATATGAAGGGAGTTCAATACGAATAATTAGATATACTGAATATAACAAAACAGAAAGATATCAGGAAACTAGGTCCCTAATGGTGTCATCATGTCAGTGAATTAAAGAGCCCAGCTGCTGACCCCTTCCATTCTTCTTATCAAGTGAATTAATAGATTCTTAAGTCAGTTCTCTAAATTTCAGAATTTAAGAGACTTTTATAAATTTCAGCTGAAATAATTCTAATTGGTACAATTATTATGATTAGTATTAAAAAGGAAAAAAGTTATTCATAAAAAGATATAATAATAAATGCCTTTTTATTCCCTAGTTTGCTAACTTACAGATCTTATAGAAGGTGAATCTGCATTTCTTTATTTCATACTTCCTATAATAAAAAAGGAAATGCCACTGCCATCATATTTAAGTTTATTTTCTTGTGGTTGACAGATAACGCCGTTTGCCTTTTTAAAAACTTATATAATTAATAATAGCTCTTAGGTTAGTCCTAATGGTACAATGACATTTTCACTGAACAAAAATTTTAACATGAACTGTATAGTAGGGTGCAGTACATTTAAGTGTTGTTGATCTCAAACAAGAACAAATTTCATTAGATTAGGATGTAATCTAAAAAACTCTTAATTGTATTTCTTTTTATAAGTATATTCATAAAGTTTGTTTCTTCCACTGGACAATAATTAAATCATAATAGAAAATCTAGAAAACTCAAAGAAAAAAGAAACAAAATTCTTCATATTATCCCAATTTATATGCAACTAAATTTCACATTTTGATAAAAAGTTTGTCTTTTCTTATGTACAGCATTTATTAAATTATAAGGTACTATAAGTACTATAATCCTATTTTCATATATCTTTATAAATTATATATTCTAATTAAATTTTAAAGCATACTTTTAAAGATTGCATAATATTCTTATCTATGTACTGTCTTTATATAACTATTCTTATATTTGTGCATTTCAAAGAAAACAAATTTTTGTAATTATTCTCTTGCCATGCACTGTGCTAATTATGTAATTTGTATTGTTTTATTTAATCTTTAGAATCAGTCATATGAGTTAGATACTATTTTCATTTTCATTTTAATCAGTTATGGAAGTTTGTGTAATTCGATAGTCAAAATTCTAGTTCATCTGTCTGACTACCTGAAGCTCTTAAACATTATACTAAACTGCAAATGAGTAGATTGTTTTCTTATTTTTCTATGCTTCACATTGTATTGCTATAACAACCTTTTTTTTTATTTTTTCTTATATTGTTCTGAAGATTGTTTCTTGAAGAGAGATTACCAGGAATGACAAGGTAAAAAATTTTTGAGATTCTGGGTACATGCTGCCATTTTTCCAAATAGGTTATAGCAATTTATACTCCATTCTTAAAGTTTGGATTTTTTCATAATGTCGAATATTATTAATATATGTTGAATAATATATAATTATCATGTAAAATAATTATTAAATTTTTAAATGCACACTTTAGATTATTAATGAGCTTGAATCTTTTAATATGCATTAATTATTTTTTCCTTTTTAGAAAAAATTAATCTTTTAATCTGTGTCTGTTAAACATT
Source organism: Rousettus aegyptiacus (assembly GCF_014176215.1). Classification (NCBI taxonomy): domain Eukaryota; kingdom Metazoa; phylum Chordata; class Mammalia; order Chiroptera; family Pteropodidae; genus Rousettus; species Rousettus aegyptiacus. The sequence goes on from NW_023416284.1 coordinate 124,882,430, forward strand.
TTAAGTAGCATGGCTCTCCTATTTATTTGTCTGAGCTTTATACCTATTAAAAAAATGATCATTTGGTCTATTATATTTCTACAAATACTTTTTTTAGTTTTTCACTTTTCATTTTATGTCTGTAATCATTTAAAAATTCATGTAGCTGCATATATTGACATTTCTCTTTCTGATATCTTTTTAGTCGATTGTAGAATTCTCTAGTATCCAGATTTTGTTGATGTTCATGTTTCTTTTAGCTTGTCTATGACTTTGTTTTTGATAGTTAACTTAATGTTTCATTTATTATTGGATGCCATGAGTAATCAGAATTACTTTTATAACTGATTAGCTTAATTTTTATTAGGAAAGACTCAATAAATTTATTCATGTTTTTTATTGACCATATTTATGCATTAGGTTATATAGTTTTCTGGCAACATATTAACTAAAATTGAACCATTGTGTATTAGTTCTTGTTGACACATTGATAACATTATAGTATTTATTTATTGTTTTTCACCAGACTATAAATGCCACGAAGGCAGTCTTTACTGTTTTCCAATATCACGTGTTCTTGAATCAGAGTGGTACTCAAAGAAAGTAATAGTGTCTTCAATTATGCATGTGCATACACATCTGTATGTATATACACCAATGTGTAGGCATCTGTATATATGTATGCATCTATCTATATGTATGTATACACATGTGAATATGTATACCTGTGTGTATGCATAGATGTACACATACTCATATTGTTTAGACTGACTGATAAAAGGAGGTGATAATGTAAAAAAAATACATGAAGTATTTTAAAGGATTGACCTGCAACATCACTCTGAGATTTACAGTTAAGGACCATAAAGAAAAAAGGAGAATAAATGAAAACACACTTAAAAAGTTTTGCCATCTATCTCTTCCTCCATTCCTCCAGAGTCATAAAGTCTAATCTCCTTTCCTCCTTACGTCCTTACTCTGCACATTCCCACTTTCTTCTATTAGCTCATCTGTATCGTTAGGAGCTGAAGACAATACCCTAAAAACTGGCACTTATTTTCTGTATGTCAGAGACAAATGAAGACATTCCCAGTATATAGAGCCTCCAAGTATCAGTATCCCTTTTGCATTTGCACACTTATCTTTAGCTCTTTGAGGACTTTTAGAATTCACTTTACTTTCTGTTGCAACACAGTTCCCTTAATTTCTGAGATTGCCTGCTGAACCATTATGGCTCCCTAGGTCTTTACATTCATGTGAGATCATTCTTAAAATACTCTTGTGTTTGAAATAGTGTTCATTTATTTAGATTTTAATTAAATCATTCCCACTCCAAAAAGGATTTGGGAAGTTTTTTCATTGTCACTACCTACTGAGCACATCAGTACAGGGCTGTGTAGAGAGCTTTCTTGATTTTAATTTCAGAGAGATAGGAGGGGAAAGGGACAGGCAACGTTAGAGAAGCAGCAATGGAAAAGATCAAGATTCGTGAGGCTAACACTAACCATTGACTCTGTGGGCTTAGAAAAGTGATTTTGCTTCCCTATGTGACACAATTTTCTTATATTGAAATAGGAATAAAGGTGCTAAATAATTTCATATGGCCACTAACACTTAACTGGTTTAATTATCTTGAAAGTTGAAACTTTGCATAGGTTTAATGGTTAATGAGGAGGGGATAATGTAAAATGTAGGCATTCATTTATTCATACTGCCAGCTCTGAGGTTTCAAGTGGAGATAGCGTGCTATGCAACTGCTCAACATTGGAGATCTGTGTCAAGCTGGTATGTACAACTATAGCTCCCTTCTCACTCTCTTCCACTGCTCCACCAAATAAATATAGTTTCTCTAAAATTCATTCCCTTCACTTCCTTCCATGTGGGGGATCTATTCTATGGAAGGTAAAAGTAGAGGAGGTTGGCCTTAGAGCTTTCATAGTAAGAAAATCATAAGCTGGCATACTATTTTACCAAGTTGACCAAGATGACGATGGGGACCCAGCTCATCAGACCATGAAACAGGATTATTCTTTCTCTCTAATGTCCTTTCCTATTTTATTGAATTAAATGTGTCCATAATTCTATGTAAATTGAAAATGAACTTAGCATGCCCCAATCATTTCTTTTTAATTGGACTTATTTTTATGAATAGGAAGAAAAAAGGGAGAGGGAATGAGAGTAAAAAGTTTAAATCTGCTTACCTCCCTCAATGTGCCTGAAGAGATATGCAGTCAACCCATGTGAAAAAGATCCAAAAAGCCTTATCCACGTTACTGACTTGAAGAAGAGGAAGTGTGCATAAAGAAGGACTCTGGAAAAGAAAAGCTTGGACTTGTACTTGAGGAAGCTCTAAGACCTAGAAACACATTTATTTATTTATTTATTTATTTATTTATATGTATTTTTAGAAAGAAAAAATAACCAAATTTAATACATACGCATATTTGGGAACCCTGCATATATGAGAGAGTCGGAGACTCCACAAGCCAGAGAGGTTTCGATATAGAAAGGGGGATTGAGGTAGATAAGACATCCTGAGCTAGGGATGAGGTGATGCACCTTGGGGGCTTCTAAGGGTCATAAAAGATATTAAAGAACAGATGTTTAGTAAATAAAAGTTTGCCTTGCCCTAAAGATAGTAATTAAAGGGAGGGGCCAAAGTTTCTCCAGAGCCTGAAGATAAAGTTGACTTTAGCTCAGAACAATGTGCATACCACAGAGGCATATCTTGAGATGACTCATTCTGGACATCCACAGTTTCCTCCTTTGAAATGTGCCTGGAAGTTTAACATACCAGAAGTTGGGCTGATAAACCCTTCTATCTTAAATCAGTCTCAATCTAGAGAAAATTTCATTTCAGTTAAACAACTGTGTCACTTCAGGAGGCGGTGATGCTGGTGGGCTACCAAAGTTAAGCCTATGGTGCAACCAATCAGGTATTTAATAGGAGGTAACTCTGGTTTTGGCAAGGAATAGGGCACTTTAAAGTAGTCTCTATAAAATTCTATTAATTTGTGATATGGAGAGCGTAGTTCCAGGATCCTCTTCTGAGAGCATCAGGCCCTGCATATCTTACTTGGTTTGAGTTCCAGCCCTGGGCCAGCAGCTCAAAAGGCACCAAGGACACAGGGGGAAAACCTGAATTTTCTGGTTTCAGGGCAAGGGGTAGAGGGACAGTTTCATCCCAGACAGAAGTGCTGGCAGAAGGCACTGTTCCCCTTTTGAGTCCTTAAACAACAATCTTTATATGACCACTGAGATTACTGAGATGCCATAAATCCCCAAGGGGATTGTCAGCATATTTTCATCTCTTCATCGAATACCTAAATGCAAGTTATAAATTGCTATGTCATAATCATACACACACACACACATGCACACATTGATAGCATATAGGTTCATTACAAATATTATCAATCTAAATGCTATCACTGGATTCAAAAAAGCAGTGACGGTGCTCTGTAAACTCACGTGCATATGAACAGAGCTCCCTGTTAAAGGGAGAGGAGCTGGCATACCTTGAGACATAGATAACAAGGCTATCAAATTCAAGACTTGTCTGTCATAGCTGTGGCCCTGTCAGAAGCCAGAAGCTTGACATGTATGACCCAGAATGTCTGTCTTACATTTTAGTGGTGTAGGGTTTTCTCCATCAATGCAAAATTTTGAAATTTACAAAACTTGCCTTTGATGCTTTTTTTTCTTCCCTCCCCTGCCTAAATCCCGGTGCTAAGCTCTGACTGGCCAAAGACTCACACTCTCTGATGTCTCAATATCTGTGCTATGCCAAAGTTTTCCATGCGTCATGCCTTCTTTAGTAAAACTCTTATTATATTTAAGGTCATTGTTATTTATATTAACAAATCAAATATAGTATACAGTCACTAGGTACTAAATATTGAGCTAAAAGCTTGCATTTCTTACTCCACTGGATCCTCATAGCACTCTTCAAGTAGGCCTTATAGCTATCGACGGGGAAAGAGTGTTAGAGAGACAAAGGTACAAAATGTAGTGGCTAAACTCATACTCGGGTCTGTAAAGTTTCAAAGTAATACTGGTAACCACTTCCTTTAAATTTCATATGAATTGTTATACATTTACAAGAACACTGTCAACATCTGAATAAATAAATAGGAGAGAATATCGAAAAACAATTGACAAAATATATGATGAGAAGTATCTATCTTTGTTGACAATCATGGAGGAGAAAAAATATAATCATTAGATGCAAAACCTCTGGATTCAGACTTCTTGGTCTCAGTCTTGTCTGTACCATTTTCTAGTTGTGTGATCTTAGAAAAATTAATGTAACCTACTTGTTCTTTAATTTTCCTAAAATGAGAATTGTCTATCTGAAAAAAGGGAATCTCTATCTATCATCTATCATCTATCTTCTATCTATCTATCTATCTATCTATCTATCTATCTATCTATCTATCTATCATCTATCTATCATTTATCTATCATCTGTCTATCATCTATCTATCTAGTCTATCTATTCAATCACACAAGGATATTCTGAAGATTAAATAATTTAATATAAATGAATCACTTAGAAAATGTTCCTGGCCTAACAAGTGTTATGCATTTTCTTCAAAACAAATCAAAACTAAAAAGTATATTGCTATAGATTTCAGAGTCAAGAATTTAAGCTCCATTGAACCAATAACATTTTGTGTCTCTATTTGGCTTCTTTGAACTTAGAACAATGCCTGATGCAAAGTAGGGCTCAGAAAATGTTTGTTAAATAAAATAATGAATAATTTTACACTGAATATGTAAAAAAGAAAAGATATAAAACACAATGTTAGACAAATGCATGAAACTGGTAAATCCAAAGTAGTGACAGTATAAGTTATTATAGTTTTGAAATTCAATTTAGCAAAACATTTTCAAAAGGTACAAAAAGTTCATATTTTTCACACAATATTAAATTACTAAGACTTTTTGTAAGGAAAAGAAATCTAAAAGGGAAAAAGAATGAAAAGATATGTTCACTTATGTGTTAGTTATAATACGAACAAAATGAAAAAAATAAAAAGAAGCCAAAATTTCTGAAAAAAAAAACAGGATTAGAGTATAATTAATTAGAATATTGAATGGCTACTAAGTATGTGTAACGTATGTTGCAATATGGAAAAGCTATAATAATGTAATTAAAAACATATGGCATTTATATTTAATTTCGCAGAAATCTGGTAGATATAATTTTTTCAATCTTTTTATAACGTTATTTGTAATAATAAATAAAATTTTTCAGATTGAAAGAGTAAAATTATACTCCCTTCTCCTCCTCCAGCACTTTCTTCCAAATTCTATAAGAATATCTGAAGAGAACATTCACTTTTTTCTTTTATCTCTATCATTTTTTTTCTATCTATTATTTCTTTAAAAAGGAAAACTATAACATGAAAAAAGAAATAAGCAAAACATAAATCTAGGCTGACTTTTCAAACATTTATTAAACTGCAACAACAATGCTGAAAGTTTCTAGTGCTTGTGAAGACTAGCATTTTGTTATTATACAACTTTGGGCTTGGGTTTTTTGAGAAATTTTCAGGAACTTTTTGAAGAGGTTGGTTCAGATAAGAAGCGAAAGATGACTGACAAAAATCTTAGGTTTTAATTAATCAGAAATTTCTTCTCAGTGTGATTTCCTAAGAAACTACAGCTACGTAGCAGTGAGGATAGAAAGTTTCACAAATGTTGAACATACCGAAATGTCATAATTTATGAAATTATAGCTCAACTCGAAGTATTTGAGTTTAATTTGGGTCTGCTAAAATATACAATTTGAGCTATTACATTTTTATGCATGTATATTCTAATTTTCATGTTATCAAATCTTAAGCAGACAGGAAAAAGGGAGAAAAAAATAAAGACTCTCCAGCAGATTTCAAACATTTTCAGGCATTTATATCAATTTTAGAGGTCCATGAAGCTTACGTTTTCTCTCATTCTTGGTTATATTATTTCCAGGAAATATTAAATGTCTTGAAAAAATGAAATCTCCCCCTAAAGTTTAGGTAGAGGATTGACTTTTTAAAGCCATGTTCTTTGGTATGAGGTCAAAAATCCTATTGTTTAGGTAAAACTTTTAAAAGAACAACAGCACATAAATTATTGGAAAAATCTGGGGTAAAACTGGATTCTATTTCCAATGGCCCATTTACATTTCTTCTAACTTTGTCTTGGCTTCATTCCACAGAATGTGTTTTCAAGCAGAATTCATTTTTCAAATTGTGTGAGGACATTACAAGAGCAAGTGCAGAAAGATCATTAAATTTCACATATACCTTCCTTGTAGAAGAATTACTATTTATCACTACCTTGGTGGACCAAATGATGTCTCAAAATTTCAAAACACTGACAAAAACACATTATGGATGCCAATTTCCAAAACCACCTTGTCATCATAATTTTAATTTCTGATCATCAGCTCAGAGAATTTTAATGGGAAGAAATAAGAAATGAAAACCAGTGAGGTTTTTCTCTCCTATGTTCATTCTGGTTATGCTACTGGAATATGTACAAACATTTCCTTTCTGATGAAGTGTTGGTGATTGAAGTGGGCATTACACACAGTTTCCTTTTGTTCTAAGATTACATACAGGGTCATTAAAACATGATCTAGACATCAAATGGAAGCCACAGTGACAGCTAACATACTTTCACAAGAATACTTTTTATAATTAAGTCAATAAAAATCATTAGAATAAAACATTATAAAAATAATAAAATCGCCTGACTCCTAAAACAGGTTAAAAGAAGCATGATTTAACAAAGGAATAATTTCACTGATTACAAGTTTAAATAATTTTCAAGTCCATAAACTAAAAAATAAAATATTAAATAAATTATATTAAATATACCAATAAATATTGTTACTATACACTAGCAACTTTTCTTATAAATGTGAACATTTCTCTCATTATAAATTTTTCAAATTGTTTAATTTTTTAAGTATTCTTGTCAAGTTCAGCAGTCAGAAACTATGGTCTATGAGCCAAATTGGCCCATTTTTGTAAATTAAATTTTATTAGAACCTAAATGCTAATTCTTGTACATATCATCTATGGCTACTTTCATGCTATAGCATCAGGGTTGAGTAGTTGCAAGACCATATGTCTGCCAAGCCTAAAATAGTTACTATTTGTCCCTTTACTTAAACGTACCACTCTCTGGGCTAGTTGTTAAGAAGACATCATTTCACACTTGTATTTCAGTCTTGTCTCAAATAACTGATTCTAATAGTTGATTACATTAACTTAAGAAAATGATTTATTTATTTTTTTATTTTTGCCTAAAATTAGAAAAAAGTTGTAGAAAAATAATACCAAGGACATTGAATAGGTATGTTAAAGCACTCTTTGGCTGAAATAAAAATATCTGGCCAAAATGTTTTCCCTCAGGAAAGAATATTTTTTTTTTTCAGAATGAACATTCTCTTCCTTTCTTTTTACTTTACTTTTCCTTTTATTTTAAAGTAATTAGGATAACTATTCTTGGGCTGGAAAATTAAAAAGGAGGCTTTAGTTTATACTTCGAAGAAAAGGAATCCATCTTCATTCCCCACAGTGTCCTGGGGATTTTCTAAGAGTGTGAAAACTTGGAAGTGGAAGAAAAAGTCTCCTGAATATTCAAGTCAAATAAAACAAATTCTAATTGCATCCAAGAAGGAGGTGCTATATATCAAACTAGTTCAAGGAGTGAAATGGAAAAAGCACACAGTACTGATTTAACATTCCTTTTCCTCATATAATTTATTTATTGAAATACAATTCATGTACTATAAAATTCACACTTTAAAATATATGATTCAGTGGTTTAGTATCTTTCAATGTTGTACAATCATCATCACTATCTAATTCCAGAACATTTTCATCACCCTCCCAAAAAATCTCATATACAGTCACTCTCTATTTTTCCCTCCTCCAGGCCCTGTTAGACATCAGTATAATTTCTGTTTCTATGGATTTCTCTACCTAGACATTTCATGCAAATGGAATCATACAATATATGACTTTTTATGTCTAGCTTATTCCACGTAGCAAAATGTTTCGAAGTTCATCTTTGTTGTAGCATGTGTCAATACTTTATTCTTTTTAATTGCTAAATAATATTCCATTATACATGTATGCATATATTAATATACTACACTGTGTTTTTAAAATTTATTATTTGATGCGCATTTAACTTGTTTCTACTTTTTGGATATTATTAAGAATGCCACCATAAATATTCATGTAAAAGCTTTTATATGGGCATATATTGTCAATTTTCTTGGTTTTATACCTAGAAGTAAAATTTCTAGGTCAGATGGTAACTCTGTTTAATTTTTTGAGGAACTGCCAAAATATTTTCAAAGTAGCTACAGTATTTGACATCTCCACCAGCAATGTAACCCACGTCAAGAGTTCTCAGCCCTTTCTCCCTAGTTGAGAATGAAGGCATGCTTAAGGGTATACATGTGAGTGTGTATGTGTATGAGTGAGAGAGAGCGAGAGAGAGAGCGAGAGAGAGAGAGAGAGAGCGAGAGAGAGAGAGAGAAGAAGAAGAAGAAGAAGAAGAAGAAGAAGAAGAAGAAGAAGAAGAAGAAGAAGAAGAAGAAGAAGAAGAAGAAGGAGAGAGGAAGAGATAAAGAGACTAAGAAAGACACAGAGAGACTCAGTGGGATGAGACATTCTGAAGATAGGTATGAGGGGTATTATATAGTGATGAGTTTTTACTATCTCCTTACCATCCAAAATTATTTCACTATTTTAGTATTCATACAATTCTGAATTTTAAATTACATTTGGTTTCCAAAAATAATTTTAAACTTTTATGAAAAAAATTCTTTACTATAAACACGATACATGCAAAAGATTTTTTAAAAGTTTAAGTAATGAAGACATATGTACAATATAAAGGTTAAATATTTCTTGGAGAAAGATGTTTATGCCATCTAGCTGCCTTGAAAATCAGTTCAAAAGAAAATGGACAACAAGAACATAAATATAATTATGTTTTTACTGAAGCCAAGATATATCTGCAATTTCAAAACATATGGAGAAGGAGATAAAAGAGTGATAACTGACTTAAAAATTATTGGGAAGATAGAAAAATAACATCTCCAAAAATTAAAAACTATTAATAATAAAAGTATTTTCCCAGAAAACTATGGGTAATATCCTCCAGAAAAATAAAGGAATAAGGATGAGTAAACTTGGAAACCAGAAAGCATGTGCTCTAATACAACTAAAACACAAAGGGAGCCCCAGCATGGAGGTAAAGAAACATTCCATTGCCAGAGCTGAGCAGGAGGTTTAGAAAGTGATCAGACAGCACTGGACCCAGAGATGGAGGACTCTACCTTAGGAGAAAAGATGTCGGAAAAATATGGACATCATAGGTTTGAACATAAACAATTTTACTATTAAAGCAGAGATCCTCAAATTTTCTCAGTTCATGGTGCTCCTTTTATCTCAGTAATTTTTTCATGGTACCCCAACAACAAAATAAATATATAAGAGTTTGATTACAAAGTGGTTTAGTCTAAAAAATGTAATCAGGATTTCTATCTTAACACCCTAGTATATAATTAATTAAAAATGCATCTAAATGGGGGAAAAAAGTTTTTATATCCTTATTAAGTACAGGGAATTGTTCACCGATAGAGTGTAGGTACTTAGAACTCTCAAGACTTGGAATGAGATTAAACACCAACACCCTCATTTCCTATTGCGCATTGATTTTCCCATAGTTATTGGTTTTTAGCACAGCAACCTTGCAAAACATAGCTTTGCAAAGATATGTCAATGAAAGGAATGTAGACATGACATCTTCAGAAAGAATGTAGCTTCATTTAATATTGACCTACCTTCAGCTAATATTTTGCTCAGTGCCTGGAAGATGTTAAATATTGCTGTTTTCTTCAACAATGTGAACTATCCCACAGCACGCCTCTGAGTGTTCTGCAATGCATCGAGATACCTTGACACACAGTCTGTAAAATGTGATATTCGATGTAATAATATTTATATAAACAAACATAAATACAACCAAGCAAGTAAAAGTGCAGTTTTTTATTCTAGGAAAATCAAAATCAAACAACAAAAAGTATCAAGTGATCGCCTAACATTTATTCATACTCCATTGTAAAATATGAAGAATATAGGACCCATAGTAGGCACTGCTTCCCTCCTCATTCCCCCATTATTAATAATGTCACTGTTCCATAGCTTCCTAGAAGATGCCTTTATAACTTTAGATAATTCAATGCTTTTATTTACCCACCGTCCTGTGCCTGCTTTAATGTCGGTCATCCTATACTATGGGGTTCTGGTGAGCTACACATCAGAGTATCCATTTCCCACTCAGATCTGACTCATCTCAATTAGTTCTAATATTTTTTAGATCCTATTTTTTCTAACCTCTTGGATTTAATTGTACTTTTTATTAGAGTACACCTGACTATATTTTTTTTCCTACAAAGAATGCTTAAATGACAGGCTTATTTTTGTCTATATATTTGAAAAATTATATTTATTTTCCTCATATAATTATTAAAATGTATATGAGATTTTTTATTTAATACATAACTTAATCTTACCACTTTGAATGCATTAATCTATTACATCCAAAGATGATGATGTCACTTTGATTCTGGCTTCTTTTAGATAACCTCTAGCTTTCTTTTTAGAGTTAGAATTTAGAACTTCCTTATATTATTGAAAATTCATGATGATGTATTAGATATGGGTATAGGTATTATATTACTCCTTTATCTTTCTCAGCATACCTTGAGAACTTTTAATATGAAAAGTCATGCTGTTTTTTTTTTATCTCAAGAAAATTTTTATTTATTTCTTTAATGTCAAGTTTAATCCTTCTCTTTTTTTTTTTGATAAAACTCAGGAACCAAATGGAATTCAAACTTTATGGATATATTCTTCTTGCCTCTTACCTTTTAAGTCATTTTGCTCAAAATTTTGGGATATTGCAATAATTTTATTTTGAAATAAAATTTTTATTCTTTAACCACTTACACTCTGTTATAGTCCTTTTCATTTTTTTTTCTATTATGACACTAGATTCCAAGAATGTCTTTTATGATTTTTACTTTTCTCTTTCAGTGCAGGTTCTTCTTATACTATGGATTCAAATATCCTCTAATATACTTTTAATTACACTATTAAATACTTTAAAGTTTTTTGTTTGTTTGTTTCCTCTTTTTCTGTTTACTTTGGGGTTAATTGTTCCGCTTATGTTATTCCTTTCTTATTGATTTTACTCAAATGTCTGTTTATTTCTACTTGTGAATAACAACTGATTAATGTAGGAAGCTGGGTTGCTTTCCTTAACAGATGAGCAAATCTATCTTCTCAAAAGGCTTCTCATCTTAAGAGGAGACTCACTGCAGGCCAGCATAAGTTTAAAGAAGTCTCTAAGTGGATGAGTGAGAAGGAGGTAGGCAGGCTTCATTTGGGAAATGAAATATTTAAGTGTTCCTGCTTGAGCAGAGCTGCATTTACTCACTCTGAGTTGCAAACACCTTGATTTACCTATAACTATGATCCTTCTCTTTTCCATTCCTATTCTGGCCACTTTCTTCATTAATATATTGTATTATCAATACAATTTTATGACCCTTTCTTCCTTCCAAATTTCTCCCAAACTCTAGTTCATTGATGGCTGCTAGTTTTTTCACAGTGTTGTTCTGTCCTCCTTTTCTCCCTTGCATACTTGGCATCATTTTTGTAATATTTAGGAAGCCAAGGGAGCTGAATATGTATACTTTATTCAGTTGTGTGTTGGAATTGGTTCTTACTGGCTTCCAAGAATCAATTATTAAAATTTCAAGAATTTTTGTGTGCTGATTGTTAAACACAGTCATTATTAAATAGTGCATTATATAACATAATTAAAGTATATTGAAAACAAAGGCAGTTCTCAAAACTCATTGCTTCTTAATTATTTTGCTATATTTTACTGATATCTATGATCTTGAGATTATTTACACAGATTTGTCTGTACACTGAAAATACTATGTCATAGTGAGCTACGACTGTCCATCTCTTCCCAACTCTGCATTCCACAGTATTACCTTGGTAGCTTGATATCTGGCCATTTGGGAGTATTTACACCACAAAGTTCAGCCAATGCTGCAAAGCAAGTCTTTTACTCCAGAGAGCTGGTTATTAAACATTTAACAGCAGACCACCACTTCTATCTGGTATTTTCTTTCTTTCCTTCCTTCCTTCTTTCCTTCCTTCCTTCCTTCCTTCCTTCCTTCCTTCCTTCCTTCCTTCCTTCCTTCCTTCCTTCCTTCCTTCCTTCTTTTTCCTCCCTTCCTCCCTCTCTCTCTTTCTTTTTTTTTTTTATAACATGTTAGTGTTTTATTTTATTTTATTTTTGATTAATTTATGTTTTATGGTGACATTGATTTACACTGTGTGTTCACCTCCTGTAATTAGATTTCTTTCTGTCACCACATATTTGATTAACCCCATCTACCTCCCCCTACTTCCCTACCCCCTATCCCCTGGCGTATGGTATTTTCAATCAGATATCAATCGCTGACCTTATATAACAGTGTGAATTTACTGAACATTTTGGAGAAAGAAGGTCATGTTTATTGATATGTATACATGTGCATGCATGCATGTGCGTGCACACACATACTGTATGGATCAGGACACTCACATTTTCCTTTTTATGTTTTATCAATATACTATATAATAACCCACTTAATTTCACTTATGCTGCAGTATGTCTTAGTAAATTATATGACACAAGAGTATCCTTGAATTTTTATCATGTTCTATAATGCTATTTTGATTCTTTTTAAATCTTGCTTAAATAATTATAGAAATTAAGTGGGTTATTATAGAGCATATTGATAAAACATGAAAAAGGAAAATGTGTGTCATAACACAATAGAATATACAGATGTCTACTTATAATATATACCTGAAAATTAAATAATTGTATTGACCAATGTTACCCCAATAAACTTAATTAAAAAAAATAATAATTAGAATAGGTTATACTAATAAAAGGATTATTTTATTGTGAGATATTTTTATTTAAGAAGATATATTATTTAAGATCTATCAAAGTAAAACAACTATCTATGAGAATGATACAAATAGACATACATTGTTTAATAATTATTAGTTTATGTATCAAAAATAGAATTATTTTATTTCTACATTCCACTGAAAATTGTTAATAAGTGATTATAGGAGAATGTTACAAGGTTGGGGATTTAGGGCAAAGGTTAGGAAGTGGAACTCTCATTGTCAGAATTAAGTGTTTCTACAGTCTTGCTTACCCTTGCCAGGTAAAGCAGGTTCTAGATAACATGTGAGGAAAAGTATCCAATATAAAGAAAGAACTTTTACAGGATATAAAGCCATAGCCTTATTAAAACACTTGCCTACTTGTGCTCTTCCAAGGAACTACTTCTTCTGTGTTGTAATGATAGACTTTCTTGATGTACTCTATCTTCAATGTGTTTTTTATGGAGTCAATCACCAGTAAGAAATAAAATGTACATTTCCCTTATCTCTAGCACTATTTCCTCAAGTCAAGCCAAGGGGCACTTATTATTTCATGAGGGTAAAGTTGAGCTGTATATATGTCTAGGATATTAATGGCATTGGGTATCAGAATGAAAAGGAAGGGCCAGACACTGAAAACACTTTTTTTCTTCCTACTTTCTTTCACTGTCTTTTCAGAATCTGCCATAGATAAACTCTATTAGTACAATTAAGAACTCCCTTAGTGCCTGTCATATCCCTTAGGAGTGTTAGAGTGAGATGGGAGGGATGGGAGGATATGGGAAGAAAAAGTTTCTATTGGAAAATTTTTTGAACCTTTATTTAGGAAGATAAATCACTGACTCATAACTAATCATGTATTAATTATGATACAGTTTTTATCCTTGTTTTAGATAAGAAATTAAACTCATGAGCAATTCCTTCATGTGCAATTTAAAAACAAATGATTCTGAGAGTCACCAAGAGTATAGTTTTTAGAAGGCATTCTTTTTTTAATTAAGTTTATTGAGTGACATTGGTTAATAAAATTATATAGGTCTCAAATGCATAACTTAATAATATGTCATATATATTGCATTGTATGTTAACTACCCAAAGTCAAATCTCCTTCTGTTACCATATATTTAACCTCCTTTACCCATCTCTACCTCTCTCGCTTCCCCATTTCCCTCTGGAACCACTAAACTGCTCTCTGTGTCTATAAGTTTTTGTTTGTCTTCTTGTGTATTTGTTGCTTTCGGTTTTATATCCCACATATAAGTGAAATCATATGGTTCTCAACTTTTTCTGTCTGACTTATTTTACTTAGCATAATAAGCTCAAGATCCATCCATGTTGTTGCAAATGGCAGTATTTTATCTTTTTTTATGGCTGAGTACTATTCCACTGTATATGTGGACCACATCTTCTTTATTCGATCATCTATCGAAAGGCACGTTGGTTGTTTCTATGTTTTGGCTAACTATTCCCTCTTTTGGATGTGTTGACTTGAAATATCTCTCCAAAAAGACATTGAACAGGTAGTTGGGTATATGAATGAAACTTGGAATAGTTTATTTTTAAAATGTAGAAATATCAGCATGATTTTATTTTGATGAGAAAAGTTAGAGAGAGAGAAAGAGAAAGAGAGAGATGTTATAGTAGAGGAAAGTAAAAAATTGCCACAGTGATATCCTTAGGTAAGAAAGAAAGAATAAAATCTCGAGAACACATGGAAGAATAAGATTTTTGAGAAATGAGTGGATAGTTTATCTCTGGTGGCTGGTGAGGAAGCAAATTATGTGAATAAAGATAGATAGTAGGGGAGTTAGGTGGGTTTATGTGGTGTTCAAAATCTATAAAAGTTCTCATCTGATACCTCAATTTTGTCAAAGAAATATGAAGAAATACCACTAAATCAGAGTCAGTTTTGGAATAAGAGTGATAGAGATTTGAAGGGAGGAAAAAGTGTGATACAGACTTCTAGTGAATAGGCTATGAAGTAGAATGTGATATATATTTTAAATGTGCACTTGAAGTTCATAGACATAAAATTAAAATAAGCAACTGGAAGATTTTCTTTTGACCATGGATGTGGGGTGAAAACAGGCAGAGAATTGGATTTAATAGGGGTTGTGGTCTTACCAAATGAGTACAATGAAGTGAGAGGAAGGGGAAGAAGTCAACAGTATAAGGAAGGTGATGATTATGTTAAACCATAAAATTTAAGCTAAGGAAAAAGGAGAGAGAAAATATAAAGATGATGAGGGATGGTGAAACAGTAGTAAAATTGATAGACTGGATATCTCAGTATGTTCTAAGCATTTTGGAGTCAGTGTAGTGGAGGAAATGAGACAGAATGATAGAAATTTGTGGTCACCAAATGGGAATCATACAATTGAGACGAAAAAGAAATTGCAGCTTTTGGACCTAACAAGGACTAGGGTGTGGCCATGGGCTTCGGTAGTCGTGGAAGTGTAGAGGACATTGCAGAAGAGGAATTCATGAAACTCTGTGGCTGAGGTGTTAGAAGGAGGAACAACATAAATCTTGAACCCACAAAAATATATACAGGAACAATGTGGGATAGATTGATAATGATCTGGAAGGTAAATTTCTGAAAAAATATAAGGGAGAAACAGAAAAATATGAGGAAACCTCATGCTGCAATAATGAGTTAGTGGATGATGTAAATGGCTGAAATGAGATTTAAAGCAGACTTGTTTTTTAGGGAGAAGGAGGAAGAGTGGTGTGAGAGCAGCAATGAAGAACAAAGATGTCTCCTTCACTTCCAGGCCTAGTGGGACAAACATTGTGGCAGTAACAATAAACATCACCGGTGAAAGGTGTAGGTAAACTAGGAACACCAAGGAAAAGCTAGGTAGTTTTTTTGTTTTTGTTTTTGTTTTTAAGGACCAGTGTATGGAGACAACATTCTGGAAAGAGGTAAAGGATAAATAGAATTTCTCTAATGGTGGACTGCGTGTTCCAGAGGGAGCAGTAGGAGGGATTTAGGGGAGCTGAGGTATGCAAGAAGGGGAAAGAAGAGGCTAGCATGAAGAAAATGAGACTTTCCCTTCACATCTGGGGCTTCTTGAGGTGATTGAACTTTAAAAAAAAAAGAAAAAACCTGAAAGTTTGAAGGGATTAGTGCTACTGCTGGCCAGGCTGTGATGGGTTTGGGCAGTGGATAAAAAAGGATAAAGTGTGAATGATGCCCTTGTCCTGGTGGAATTGAGGAGGTTGGAGAAGATGGGTATAGTTATCCCAGGGAGACTGGACCACTCCTGACTGCAGGCAATAAAAGTGGGACATCTAGAGAAGAGTTTCTAACTTCAACTTTTGGCCTCCACTGGGACAGGAAATAAATTGACTGACAGTTTACTCACTCCTACTCAATCCCTGGGAGTGCAGTTGTGGATTTCTGGGAAAATCAATTGTTAATCAGAGCCCACAGGCCCTGAAAATGAATTGAAAAGCCCAGGAGGCTTGATCTTAGCCTCAGTGTGCATGTTTATTCTTGGCTCATTATCCTTAAGTAAGGGAGCTATGAAAGGGCTTTTTAAAAATCTGTTAATTTTCCTGGAGCCTGCATTTCAAAAACTCCCCAAAACTTACTAGTGTATTTAGGATGCATGAAGAGAAGCCACTTTGGGGTGGACACTTAGAAACCCTTGCTCCCTGGTGCTGCTTTTTTCTTCCTGGATCAGGGCCATGTAGAGATGCCCAGCTGACTACATGGTTAAAAGGTGTTCATGAGCTTTTTCTGAAATGGAGGCAGCAGGGGTACAGGTATCAGGTACACATTATCCTGGTCACTGAAAGAGTATTTCCCTAGTTAAAAGATTAGTAGCAGAGTAGAAATATGATTTCCCATCTTCTTTTCTACTCTAAGAGTACCCTGCCTAAGCAAAAAAAAAAAAAAAGAAAAAAAAAAGAAAACGTGGAAAGATACTTTACATTCGATCCTGCTCTTCATTCTCAACTCTTCTATTTTTTTCAACTCCTTCCCCAAATAAAATGTGGTTTATTTCAACTGTGTGTATTGTCTCAACACCATTCGTTAACTATCTGTTAAAAAATGCAAAGTTGATTTTAATTTTTATTACATAGCCTTATTAAAATGTGTTCAATAATGCTTTTATTGTGAACAGATTTCACTAAATCCAATTATGACCCAGGTATGATGACTGAAATTTTATAGTCTCTATACACAATTATGTAATGTAGGCACAATAGCTTTAAAGCAATTGGATTGGTCAACTGTCAGTTTCTTAAATTCAAAATACTTTTTTAGTGGCTTTGTGCAAAATTCTAAAGTTAAAATAAAACGCCTAATTTGCACAAAAATACCAAAGTGTTCGCTGTTTTCTCCATTAGTCTTATCCCAGTGAACATTTTACTATTCCTAACAATTTGATGAGGGTGATGAAGTGAATTAGTACTCCAGATTTTGAAGGCTTGTGGAGTTATGCCCTTTTGGAAGTTTTTTTTTTTTTTTTTTGTCCCAGGAATGTCAAAGCTGGCAACTTTTTGATGGCAGTTTGTTTCTCCATCTGTCCCATACATTTAGAACAGTTGTGAAGTGAAGAATGGATTTCATACCATGCAAGCAGGGCTTTTCTTTTTTTGTGTTGCCAATCTTATTTCTCTAAGGCGAAGTCACTGGTGTGTTGTTGTTCTGTGACTGTCCAGGTGGAATTGTTATTTTTTTAGCCAATTTTAAGAAAGCTTAAAAGTGACAGACAAATAAATAAAATATAAATTCTGATGTGTCTATATTAGTCAGGGTATATCAGGCTATGTTCAGGGGACAGATACACTGCAAATATTTAGTGTCTTTATATATTCAAAATCTGCTACAGGTGCCACACCAGGGCAACTTCCTTTAAAATTGTACCTCAAAGATCCAGAATGAAAGAGAGCACAGATTCCAGGGCAAGTGAGTGATGGAGGGTAAGCAGAAGCTTTTCATGCCTTAGCCCAGAAGTGCTGTAGGACAGGGGTCCCTAACCCCCCTGGCCCCCCCCCAGCCCCGGCCGTGGAGTACCCGTCCAAAGCTTGTTAGGAACTGGGCTGCATAGCAGGAAGTGAGCAGCAGGCAAACCAGAGGCGTTTCATCTGTACTTGCAGCCACTCCCCAATGCTAGCATCACCGCCTCAGCTCCACCTCAGATCATTAGACGTTAAGATTCTCCTAGGAGCACCAGTCCCTGATGCCAAAAGAGTTGGGGACCATGGCTGTAGGCCACTTCTCCCCACAGTCCTTCAATTAAATCTAGTTACAGGTCCCACCTAATATGAAAGCAGGAAATGGAAAGTAAGAGACAATAAATGAATACGAGTGAATAATGATTTCTAACAGCTGCCAACACTTTGTTCAAAAAACTTATCTTTCAATATTCTAGCTTTTTTGTTATTGTGGATTACATAATCTGAATTATCGCCCAGATGAGTAATGTACATTTGGGTTGTTTAGTGATTTGCTTTGAAAGACAAATAAAATTTAGCACTTTGGGGAAATTAATTTGCCCCAGTTTTGCCTGTTATGTTTCAAAAGATTATTTATGTAATATTATAATCTGAAAAATTAATGTTGTAAATTTTCTCAATTAACAGATAGTTAGAAGAAGTACACATTTCTAGTTTTCTCTAAAATATTGTAATCTCTGACATCTGAAGCATTTTAGTAGTTTTAAGAGCCTCTGAACAAGCTATATGTCCCTGACTAAGTTATTTAACCTGCCCAAGATATAGCCTCAAATGGAGATATAGAAAGTAGCTATATCTCTTGTAGAACTGTATTGTGAGAAAATCCATGTAAAGAAATTATAGTAGTTCCTGACATTTTCTAAATCTCAGTAAAGTTAGCTAATGCCATATAAAGCTTTAAAAATTAATGATCATGTCTATGTCAGGTCTGAGCCAAACCCAGGTATATACATCCATGAGTTATCTACAGATGTCCCAAATACTAAAATGCTGTTAAATGTTCTTTGTGAGTAATTGTTAAAATGCCTCTGGGAACCATTAAATGAAAACTTATTCTAACATATCTCGATAGTTTATTTTTAATGTTTTTGATGCTTTCCCATGCTTTAGTTTGTGACTTTTAATATTAAAACTCTTTTGTGTATTTAATAATTTCCATAGAGGATCTATAAGTCTAGGAATGTATAAATTAAGTGATTGTTGTGGGTCTAGAAGAATTGAGTAATAAGAAATGTTATACAGTTTTCTGTTTTCAGTACTCTTTTGACTTTGTGGTTACGGTCGTATTATGGGTTGAATTGTTTCTCCCTCAAAACTGATATATTGGTGTCCTACTCCCTAGTATTTTAGGATGTGATCTTGTTTGGAAATAGTCATTGCCAATGTAACTGGTTAAGATGACTATCAAGTAGCCTACCCTAGTCCAATATGACTAGTGACCTTATAATTAGGGGAAATTTAAACATAAGGATATGTCCAGAGCAAGGATGATGTGAAGACACAGAGAAATGCTGTACACAAGCCAAGGAATGCCTGAGGATACTGCCCTCAGAAGGAGTCAATCCTGCCAACAGTCCAGTCTTAGACTTCTAGCCTCCAGAACTGTGAGACAATAAATTGTTATTTAAACTATTCAGTTTGTGGAACTTTGTTATGTCGCCCTAGGAAATACAGATTGTCACACATTTCAATCTTATATTCATTTTAAGCCCCATTAGAAATTATTAATATTTATTTACATTTGCAGCACTTTGAGGAAATCTTGCAGTACCAGGTATAATCTAATATTCTACCTCAGCTACACAAAAAGTTGCCCAAACAGATAATATTAAATTTTAGAATACTTAAACAAGCTATATGAATAGATTAGTAAAAGTGTAATTTTTTTTTTTTTTAGAGAGGAAGTTTTCCATTAACTGTCCTCAGCCTTTTTGACACCAGGGACAAGTGCTCCTCTGAGAATCTAATGTCTGATGGTCTGAGGTGGAGCTGAGATGGTGGCGATACTAGTGCTGGGGAGCAGCTGCAAATACAGATGAAGCTTCACTGGCTTGCCTGCCACTCACCTCCTGCTGTGGAGCCCAGTTTTTAACAGGCCACAAATCGGCATCGGTCCACGGACTGAGAGTTGGTTACCCCTGGTCTAGGGCATTATATTTTTCAAACCAATCTGTGTAACTTGGTTCCTAAAATTTACATGTAGAGAATGTATATGCGTCTTTGCACTCTTTGTTGCATCGGTGGTCAGCAAGGGTTAATTGCTTATCCACCTTGGAATATAGTGTTCATATGCATTTCATATAGCAGCCTTTTGTTAGGTCTTATTCTAGTGATTCCTGGGATTCAAATAATTTTTGTGTGTATGCAGATTGTTGAATTTTGAGATAAATAATACACGAAGTTTTTAGGCATGCCTCTAATAAGGCCATTGAAGATTTTTTTTCTAAAACTATAGAGCTAAATCTATAGATACTGAGGCTCTCTACCTAAACTTTAAATGCAAATAAAATACCTCTTTAGTTTGCTCCTTTCCCCTCTCTTCCACTTTTCTCCTATTTATATTGCAGCAATGAGCACTTGATGTCATACAATATCCTCCTAGGAGCAATTCAACGTGCATCTAACTGGGAAGAAAATGTGTGGACTCTAAATCAAGTTTCTTTATTTTACCCAGGAGGTGCTACTGTAATGTTGTGAGGCCAGAGTACACATGGCAGAGATCAAACTTGAGAGCAAACCTCTCATCATTAGCTTTGCAGTTGCCAGTTTGAATCTTTTCTTTTTGATGTGAGATGTTAATTTTCCCAATTTCGTATCCTCAAGTGGAATCCTATGAATATAAAATTTTTTAAATAAAATAAACAGTTGTAAAAAGCAAAATCAAATGATACTTATTGTTCCTGACAAGCAGACTTAAATAACCTCCTTTATCTGCTACCCTTAGCTTATCGTCTTCAGCGCTATGTCATCAAATTGTCATGTATTAATTTTGACCTTATTATACCAATATTGCCTTCTTTAATTTAGGACATTGTTTTTGATCTCCCAGTCTGGAAATCGTTCTATCATGTAGTTTGAATATGCGTGAGTTTTAATGATAAAACTTTCAATCTATGTGTTTAATATCGTTGAGTCTTCTCTACTTAGTTCAAAAACTTGTAGTAAGCACTTATATATAAAAATAATTACTTAATTTTGGGCTAGCTGCTGTCCTGGATTATATAACACAATTTGACTGTGGTTCATTGTTTTTAACTTTAAGATAAAATTGATTTCTATGTTCTGTTTTGTAAAGTTATTCAATGTCATAATCATAAAAAATTATAGCTATTATAGCTTTCTATGATATTTCTCCTATTTTTTATAAGAATAAACTGAAACTTAGAGAACTGTTCACGGTAGTCAAAATTATAAAAAGTGGAGACTGACTTTGAACTCTGATTTAGCTTCTAATGTATGTTTCGTATACATTGCCATGATATCATTCTGCCTCAAAACTCTACTAATAAGATATGATGTCTGTGCTGCTTAAATTCACTGTTTTAAAGACACCTAATAATTTGGATGAAATATCTGTTAATTGTAATAATTGGCTTTTGGGAAATTTTCAGCTGTAATGAAAAAATAGCTTTTCTAATTTAGGCCAATTTCCCCATTGTTATCTCTTCTGAGTCATAGGATGGTTCTGTTTCCCTAGGATTAAACTCAGAAGAAATGTTCTCTAATTAATATTCAGTTTTTTAATTCTGCAGTACAAGATCAGCACAAAAATCAGCACATAATAGGATCTCAATAAATATTATCTTCTCCACCTTCTCTTCACCTTTTCTTTCAATAATTTAGACAATTCTTTTTTACACTTTGTGCCTGTCTTTGCCCTTTTGGTTTAGAGTTCTGATTCCTAATTTTTCAAAGACAAAGACTATAATTCCTATTTACCTCTCCATCTTCATTTTGAAAGTTTATCTTCAAACTTAATATGTATACATACATATGTATATATATGTATATATGTGTGTATGTGTGTGTGTGTGTATCATTCTATAGCTACTTCTCTGATCTTTGCTTCTCTGTATCATATACTTATACTTACTATCCTTGTTATATAGAAAATACAAGTTATTTTTTAGTCCAAGCCTTTTATCTTTTTTCTCAATTTTTATTCTTTAAAAATATCTTTTGTCTTAATAAATGATTCTTAAATCTATTAACCTGATCCTGAAGTTTCTCCTGGGCTCCAGTTCTCTATTTCTAACTGCTCAGCTAATTATTCTTGTTATCTTGTAATTACTTCCGACTCTTCATGCTTAAACATTTCCTTCAAAACTGATTTACTTTTAGGTAACTGTCTTACGTCTATTTTTTATATACCTATTGATTTAGGTTATCAGATTAAAAATTTCCTTGCAGATTCAACCCCTACCAATTAGTGTTAGTTATGATTCAACAATGTCTTTGATTCATTTCTTTCTTTTTTTTTTTTTTTTTACTGCCACCACTATTTCAATCCCCGAGTTTTAAATAGTCACTTGGACAGTTCTTCACTTCAATCTCCTTCCCTGTTTGAATTATTCTGATGTATTGCTGATATTTCTAACCCAAAACTTTCAACATATACCTTCTTTGGTCAAATAAATTTAATGTCACACTGCAAAATACAAATTCTTTAGACTTGCGGTAAAGACTCTTCAATCACTTCTTTAACTCCATTTATTATCTTCTCTTACTATTTCTCTTCACAACCACCTCAATATGACCAAAATCTCATGACTTTAACTCTGAAAATCTGATTCTATGTGTAAGAGGAGTTAAAATATATGCATATCATATATCTATTTGTCATAATAAGATATCTTTTTATACTCATAAAATTTAATGTTAACTGCTGTGGAGACTAGCGTGAGTGATAAACAGTAGTAAACTTGTTGTGTTATATTTTTTCCTAATAAGGCTGACCTTATTTGTTCATGTACTTAGTGTCTCAAAGTTGCTTTATGCTTTTCTATGATCTTTGAGATCAAACTGGAATCTCTTTTGGGTAATTATGGTAACATTAAAAATTTATGATTATTCTTAAGTTTTAACCTTTATTCAATAAGATGTTTATTTTAATTGTTAAAATAATTGTTTTGTAGGTAACTGAAAATCCTTAGTAACTATGTGGGCTATTAAATCATAATCATGGTGATAAGAAAGCAGCCTTATATATAACATGTATATTTTAGTGTAATTTACAGAACTGAATTGCATTTTTCTCTTGTAACAAAGCATTGGGATAAATAGGACAATTGAGGAAACTGAGTTTAAGTAACTTTGTTTTAAATAAATTTGTTTAAAATTACATAAGAAATGTCAGTCAAGATATTATTCTCAGAACTAGGTACTTAAGGAACCTCAATCCCAGACACACAATGCTTAAAAATATTCCGTAGCAAAAACATATGGATTCTAGTTGAAATAATTAAGTTTAAAGTCCATATATGATATTTTCTGTTAGCTGTGTGTCTTTGGACAGATTACTTAATATCTTCAAAGCTTTAGCTTTCTCATCTATAAATGAGAAATATAATAACTTCGTGAGATTGATTTTTTTGTGAGGATGAACAGAATAATAAAATTTAAATATCTAGAACCATGTCTAATTCATAGTAGGTACTCAACAACTAACCTATAATATAGTTAAGAGTGATAATATAATAGTAAACAATAAACTTTCTGTTAGCCTTTTTTTCTTAATTGAAGATATTTTTTAAAAATTAGATGAGAAAGTAAGGAGAAGCATTTTTACCTAATTTGAGGGTTCCAAGTTGACTTCTTTTTAATGCTCTAGTCATCTAGATTTCTGACGTGGAAAAAAGAGAGCTTGATCTAATGTTATCATGCATGCAAACATCAGGAGACATGGATTTCAAAGGGATATATTTTGACAACACTGAGGTAGGCACCATACCTGTTCTCTTTCTGCAACGTTTCAGTCATTCTCAGCATTTGCTTCCCTCCTGTCAACGTAACAGCTCATATCTCAGGCAGATGTGACCGTATAATCAAAGATAGAAGGAAGAATAAGTTTCATGTCAATTTCCTCTGATAGGTTCACAGAAACTTCTGTGACACCTCAGAAACTAATGACACACAACACATCTAGAAACTATGGAGAGTTTTAGATGGATCAAGGATATACACAACCACTGAAAACTAACAATAGCAACAATATTATGTGAGAACTCTGTTCAGATCCTGTGCTGAGTAATGACATCTCCTTTAATCTATACGGAAACCTTATTTGGTAGGGAGGAAATTATAATTCCTATTTTACAAAAGAGAAAACTGAAACACAGAAAGAAGAAATAACTTGCCCAAAGTTGCACAGCTAAGTTAGGGGTCAAATTGGGTATATCTGACTCTGAAGCTCTGTTTTTTTTCCTTTCTTTCTTTTTTTTTTAAGTCCACTATTATTCGGGCAAAGTAGGGCATAACATTTGGGAGTTCTGATATGTCTGGTTTCACTCAATCTGAAAAATATTAAGAGTACATAAATCCTACATAAAAATTAAGAGAAAGGTGAAGCTAAAATATTCTAAATAAAAAAAGTGTACAGTTTATTATTAGGCAAATCTGTTTAACAGGAAAAAAAAATAAGTTACTACTGGATAAGTATTTTTAGCAGTGTCTGATCCTGTATCACAAAAAGGAGTACATACTAACAGTTAAGTTGGTCCCAGATCCAAGATTTACTGAGTAGAGTAAGTGAAAGAGTGTAGGTTTTGTTTTTCTTTTAATATTGATCGAGGAGCTACTCAATATGTTCACTGAGTCTTGGGTGTTTAGGGAATTTATACTGGAATTATGGAAATAGACTAATGAATTAGCTAGAATTTTAAAAAAATAACCAGATTCTGCTCAAACTTTTTGATTATTTCCCAGGAAATAAATGCTATTTTAAGAATTTTATATAACAGTTAGTTCTAACAAAAATAATAGCAAGAGACATTTTTATATTTATAAAGAAATGATAAAACTTCCCCAAACAGTCTAAACTTCTTAAGCTCAAAAGACAATTTTGTTATCAAATGCACTGGGTAAATAAACTAGTAAAATAAAATTACCTAGTGTAATTTACACAATAACTGCAATAGGTATGAAAGTATTTTTGAGGCAGCAGTGGCAAAAAAATTTTGATTACCATTCTTATAAAAAGTCCTTCAGGTCTCTTTATCTATTGTTATTACAGCTTCCAGACCATTCTACAAACAGTCAAAATAATTTTTCTAATAATAGATTTGACTGCATTTGGCCTGAGATCTCATTGGTTCTCTACTGTATGTAGAATAAAACCTTGATCAGTTAGCCTGGCATTCAAGATTCTGCATAATCGCTCAATAATCCACTTCTTCAACTTTCTTCTTACTTAAGCAAGCACAACTTTCTTCTTACTTAAACTAGCATGCTTCGAAAAAAATTTTATGTGTAATCTCATCTCTGCATGCTTATTCATTCCTTCATTCCCTTAGGAATTTCTTTTCCTCATGTCTCTTCATCTAAACCCAATTGTTTAAGGATCAGCTCACTATTCATCTTCTTTGAAATCTTTTGCATTATTCAACATAGTTCAAATTTTTTTCTTCCCCCTCAGAATTAATGAACTTTATATTACTTAATATTTGTCAGGCTTCCTTATGCTATTTTGTATCTTAGAATATATTAATTTCTTCTTTCTTTACACTGCCAATTCAAGAGAATGGTGACTATGTATGATTACTTATAACTACTACAAAAATATTAAATAATAGAGTAATTTACTTTTAGTTTCTGAACAAGGCTTTTAAGAAGTTTTTAATTTTTATGGATACAAATTATCAATTTATTTTTTTACAAATCATTTTTTTTTGGTGTCTTATCTAAGAAATCTGTGCCTCATCAGAGGTCACAAAAGTTTCTCTGATGTTTTCAAGAAATTCGGATTTTACTTTGAGTTTTATGACTCATTTTGAGTTAATTTTTCTAGTAAGATGAAAGTTCATTTTTTTGGATGTGAGTATATTGTTCCAATATAATTTGTTGATAAGATTATCTTTTCTTCACTGAATTGCTTTGCATCTTTGTCGAAATCAGTTTCCCATCAAAGTGTGGACTTACTTTTGGACTCTATATTCTGTTTCATTAATCTATATGTCTATCTTGGTGAATACCACAATACCTAAATTATAGTAGCTTAAATAACTATTTTTGGTTCTTTAACTTTGTTCTTTTCTAAGGTTGTTTTGACTCTTGTACTTCCATATGAATTTTAGAAAGCACTTGTCAATTTATATTTTAAAACCAGTTGAGATTTTGATTGAGATTGTATTAAATCTATAGGTCTATTTCAGGAGAATTGATATCTTAATAATATTTAGGCTTCTGAGCCATGAGCCTGGTATATGCTCATACTTATGTCCTAATTAATTTTTCTCAGCAATGTTTAATAATTTTGACCAAACAAGTATTTCATATCTTTTGTCAAAATCCTCCCTACTTTCCTTTATTTGATGCTATTGTAAATAGTATGTTATTAATTTCAATTTATGATTGTTGCTAATATGTTCCTATACGATTTTGATTTTTGTCTATCGATCTTGTGCCTCATTCGATAAGCCTTGATAAACTCATATATTAGTCCTGGTAATATTTTTGTAGATTGCTTTGGATATTATACATAGACATTAATTTTTATTTATGAATAAAGGCAATTGTACTTCTTTCTTTCCAATCTGGATAAATTTTATTTCTTTTTCTTGCTTTCTTTTACTTGCTAGACTCTCTAGTACAACATAAAATAAAAGAGAGTTGACATTCCAGTTTTATTTCTACACTCGGGGGAAAAAGTTCAGTCTTTCGCCATTAAGTATAATATTAGTTATAAAGCTTCCATATAGGTATCCTTTATTCGTTTAAAAACTTTCTATTTCTACTTTGCTGTGAATTTTTGTGTGGAATAGATATTGAATTTTGTCAAATGCTTTTTCTGCATTTATTAAGATTATTGTGCCTTAGATTTTATTTTAGTTTGTTAATATAGTGAGTTACATTAATTGATTTTCAAATCTTAATTTAATTCCGTGTTCTTATGATAAACCCTACCTGGTCATAAAGTATTAACTTTTTACATATTGCAGTATTCGATTTGCTAAAATTTTGTTTGGAAATTTTGCATCTACATTCATGAAGAATATTGGTCTATAGTTTTGTGATTTGTGTATAAGGGTAATCATGGCCTTATAGAATTAGTTAGGAAATACTAGTTTTTTAATTTTCTGGAAGAGTTTTTATAGAATTGATATTAGCTTCTCCTTAATTGTTTTGCAAAATGTACCACCGAAGCCCTATACTGTACTTTTATAGTTTCTTTGTGTGATTTTTTTAAAACTAAATTTTAGTTTCTCTAATTGATATTGTTCAAGTTATTTATTTATTTTCTTGAAGTAGCTTGAGTGAGTTGAGTAAAGTAGTTTGTACCTTTCAAGGAATTGGTCCATTTCATTGAAGTTGTTGCATTTTTGATATAGTTATTCATAATCTCTCATTATCCTTTAATATATGTAAAACCTGTACTAATGTTACTTTTCTTCTTTCTAGTATTGCTAATTTCATTGATTTTCTCAAAAAACTAGATTTAGGTTTTATTTAGTTTTTCTATTATTTGTATTTTCATTAAAATTTTACTAATTTTCCTCAGTTCTGGGTGGCAAATTTTGTCTTTCACTATTTTAAAAGTGATGCTTCACTGTCTTCTCACTTCCATTGTTTATAGCATGACATATACTTTTATCCTTATCTTTTTTCTTTTATATATATAGTATATCTTTATTCTCTCACATAATTTAAGATTTTCTGGTTGTCAGTGGTTTTGAGTAATTTAATTTTGAGGTGCTCGGTATATTTTTCTGCATGTTTCTTGTGCTTGGGGTTTATTGAGCTTGTGGAGTTTTGTATTTACAGAAATTTTCAAATTAAAAAAAAATTGTGTCCATTACTTTTCAATTTTTTTGCCTCCTTCCTGGTTCCATTTCCTTTAAGAATGAAAATTACACACATATTAAGCCATTTGAATGTTTCCCAAAGCTCACTGATGCTCTTTTCACCTGTCTGTGTTTCATCTTGGATAGTTCTATTATACTATCAAGTACACTTACCTTTTCTTCTGCAATGTCTATTGTCTAATGTGCCATTAATCCCATCCAGTGTATTTTTTCATCTCATACATTGTAGTTTTAATCTCTAGAAGTTTAATTTTTTATATTTTCCATATCTCTAACTTTTTAATATATGCAATATATTTATAATACCTGTTTAATATTCTTATCTGCTATTTAACATCCATGTCCGTTCTGGGTTGGTTTTGATCAATCAGCACTCACTATACTACCTATTTTATTGCTTTATTGTTACCTGGTAATCGTTTATGGGATACAAACATTGTGGATTTTACTCTATTGGGAGCTGAATATTTTTGTATTATCACAAATGTTGTTGAACTTTGTTCTAGACTGATGCTGAATTACATTAAAAAGTTGAGTTTTTTAATTTGCTTTTAAGATTTGTTAGGCAAGACTAGAGCAGTTATCAGCCTAAAGCTAATTTTTCCCCACTACTAAGACAAAATCATTTTGTGCACTCTACCTAATGACCCATGAATATTGAGGTTTTCCAATCTGGTTAGTGGAAACAGATACGGTTCCTATCCCAGTATGAGTACTGAGCAGTGTTATCTTGATTTTTTCAGATAGTTTTTCCCCAGACTTGGGTGATTTCCTCACACAGATTTGCTCATCAGTACTCAAGATGAACCTCCTCCAAAACTGGAGATTTCTCTCTGTGACTCTCTCTCCTCTCTGGTACTATTTCCTGTGATTTCTAGATGCCTTGTTCTCCCCAAGTTTTCAGCTTTTTTTTCTTACTTTACTTTAAGTCGTTTACCAGTCTCTGTCTGAGTTTCTTCTCCCTGCATTATGACTCAAAAAGTCTCCCAAATTAATATGCTGGGGCAATCGTACATCTCAGTTATTTGTTCCTCATCTCTCAGAGGTCAGTGTTCTTCATTGCCAGATGTGTCCGATAAAACTTTTCTCATATATTTTGTGTAGTTTTGGTTGTTTCAGGCAACAGGACAAATTTAGTCTCTTTTACTTTATCTTGGTCAGAAGTGAAAGTCCAAAATAGCTTTTTAATTGGCAAATAAGTTCCAGTCTAAATATTTCTTAAGGGAATGAAAATATACATTGTTATCATTCTGTCTGAAATGTGCCCACACCTAGAAAATATCAGGGTTCTTGCTTATTAAAATGATGATGTTAAACAATTTTTTCTTGGAAACCTCGAAAATAATTCTAGTCTAAAACCTTTGGCCTAAAAGAAATCAGGGTGGAGCAAATAAGAATCAGGCAACAGGCTAATGATGAAAATCTTAATATATTTAGTCTGTCTCTTCCTTTTGTCTGGTTTTCATGCTAATCTGAATTTGTGTGAGATTCCAAATCTCTTTGGGACAGAGAGTCTTCTGTTTTTTTTTTTTTTTTAACCCTTGATATGGATGGGCTCTAAGGTAGTGAAATATAGTAAAGATGAGATGAAATGATTAAAAAAAAAAAAGGCTATGGGTCAAATAGATTGTTTAAAGCCACAATCAATTTTTGAGGATTGTGAGCTTGCGTTAAAAGACTTTTATATTACAGGATGTCTTAGCTATTGATAAAATCAACATACCCCAACACTATAGAAATGTTCATGGATTCTCTCACTCTGCCTTGGTAGAAGTAAAAGTAATGTGGCTGACATTTGAGACCAGGAGACATAAAAGAGCCAGTAAAGATGCTACAAATAAGATGTGGAGATGAAGGAAGAAATCAAAATGGTAATACATTCTGAACCTCTGGAAAGCATCCTAAATTCATCTCTTTCTACAGTAAAAGCCCTTGTGCTGTGGCCATAAAATATATGTGGTTAAAGGTGTGGTTAAGTATTATTTTATTTTGCAAAGTGTGTTTTGCCACATAATTTCTGTTCTGATAATTTGTTCTTATTCTGCTCTGAGAAACTATCATTGTGAATAAATACTTAATTTTTTCCTTTTCTATTTCATTGTTTACATTCAAACTTTCCTAGTTATATTTGCCTGTTTAAGTCAAAAGGTTGAACTTGGGATATGGAATTTCAGTCTCAAATTTTAACGGAACCATAGAGAAGTGTCACCCTTTCAGGAATGAGGGGGAGGAAGAGAAATGAGTGCACTGAAATGTCAACTCAGACTTTGGACTGTGTAAGGCTAGTTTGCCATATGCACTGCTTTCCAAGTTTGTCGCTCCTACTGAATCTGTATTTTGAATTATTTTTCCCCTGGATGTGTTAGTTCTTTTTTCCAAGCTGAACCTTAGTTTATTTTTCTTGCTAGGGCCCATTTTATTATTCCAACATTTCCCATTTTAGTATCATCTGCGGAATTCATTTAGACACTGTTTACTTCCTCACTGAGGTCTCTGAGCCACAGAGTGGGACCAGGTGGAGGGTCATTCCCTCTCCTCCACGCAGCCCTCATCTCCCTCACTGGTTCACATAAATGAGGATTTAATCTGCTACAAGATTTCATTACAGAGAGATTTCTTAGGCTTTTTTATAATACAAAACTGTATTTAAAAGTGTAAAAAATTAACAATGACATTTGCCTTTGTTGCTTTAGAATAGAGCAATCAACAAACATTTATTAATCATCATTCAATACATATTCAGACCTTGGTTAAGTAGCATGGGCAACATAGAAGGAGGCAAAAGTTGGCCCTCTCTCTTGAGGGATATGTAATGTAATTTAGAAAAGAAAGTGCATGCACACACACACACACAGAGACACACACACACACTTCTAAAATGATGAAAGGATACCGTGTATGGATACAACAACTTGTTATATATAGAATAAAATTGCTCAGAGAGTATAAAATATCCACTTGAATCATAAATCCCAAGAAAGTTTAGGCAGAGGAGGAAATCACGTATTCATAAATTTATACTGTCCTGTTCCAGATATTTATTGAGCATCTACTGTATGAGAGAAATTCTCTTAGGGGAAAGAGAGTAAAAGACAGTAAAATGCCATAATTAAGCTTT
Organism: Rousettus aegyptiacus; assembly: GCF_014176215.1. Classification (NCBI taxonomy): domain Eukaryota; kingdom Metazoa; phylum Chordata; class Mammalia; order Chiroptera; family Pteropodidae; genus Rousettus; species Rousettus aegyptiacus. Next base: position 124,913,563 of record NW_023416284.1, read on the forward strand.
CAGCTGACAAGAAACAAAGAATCACAACACGGTGTATGTGATAGGAGCTACAAAACTTTTTATTCTGGGATGCTTTTCCTGATCTGTATGGGTTGTTAGATTTATAATATGTTGATCAATTTATGCACTACTTATCTTGAGTGTTTACTCTGAGTAAAAAGTTAGACTACACATTATATAAACATAAAGAATTGGAGTTAAACCCTGAATTTAGTATTTTAATCTAATACAGGGAAATATACTGAAAATACCCAGTACAAAGTAGAAAATGATTTTTCCATTTTTGCTTGGCTTACATTTTAGTTAGCAACATAAACCTAAGAGAACAATTCAAAAACATTTATGTTATAAGGGAAGGAGTTTTTAATCATATGTGCTGGCAAAAGAAAAAGCCTTTTGGGGGCTTGGGTAGAAATCTGGTCTCACCCTGTAAAGAGAAGTGTACAAAAAGACACCAATCATGGCTGTCTCTACACTGGACATGTTAGAATAGCATGGTTAGTATTCAGAAAAGTTTAACAGCAGCAGCGGAGCAGGGGTAACAGCTAGTATAAATTCAGGCCTTACTCTATGCCAAGACTTTAGTTAACAATTTTAATTGCAAAATCTTATTCGATCTTCCCAACCATCCCGTGAGATAACTATTATTTTTTATAGTTCACATAAGGTGATATAAGCCTTAGAGACTAAAAAGGCCTTTCACTACTGTCAGGCAGCTGTGCGTGAACTCAAACTCAGGCATCTCTAAGTGTAGGGCTAAAATTCAAAAAGCAGGTGTTGCCATGGGACCAAAGTGGTCTGGCTTTGCACAATGGCCAAAGGCAGTGATTCTTAAGCGCAGGTGCACATTAGAAACACCTGAGGAGCTTTAAAATACCACTGTTCTAATTCAATATGATAAGAATTTCTGGGGGTGGGTCTCAGGCATTAAAATTTTGAAAGGCTCCCCAGGTGATTCTACAACCATCCAGGCTTGAGAACAAATATATTTAGGTCTTACCCAGAGTAGAAGAGAAAAACAAATATCCTAAAAACAAGCAAACAACAACTATGTGTGTGTGTATATATATGTATATACACACATATATAATAGTATTATTTTATATATAGTATTGTTTTGTTACATATAGCATTATATATAAAATATACTTATGTACATATATTTGTGTATATATAGAATCTCATGTTTATACTCAGAATTCATAGTACATCCATGAGTAAATTCTGGGAGCTGAAACCTGCCCCAGGAAATATAAAAATCCTTGCTGTTGTGAGTTGTCCTATGATAGGCAAAATCCACATCATTTAAGCAGATCATGACTTTCAGACGAGTGCTCCAAGAAGTCAAAATGTTTATGTATTCTTTGCCCCAAGTCTGACAGAAATTTTTACATCAGTACACCAAATTATTGAAAATACTTTTTATTATGTAGAAAGAATGCCCATTTCCTTCAGAATACAGGCGTGTGGAAAACCTAAGATCCCCTGAGCTCCCTACCACAGCCACCCCATAAATTCCCCTAACCTTTCCTCAGCACACACCTCAGACACATATTATGTAAACTCAAGGAAAAAGTTTAAACGCACATGTAAAAGATCATGTATGAAAAAATAAATCTGTCCTGAACATCATTAATGATTCATAGTCTATTTGTTTTATTAACCAATGTTGTCCCAGTCATTTTAATAAAAAAATAAAGAGCGACAACTCCCACAAAAAATAAAAATAGTATTTTCCTTACATCCAACAACTTTTTTCAATTACAATTTTGAAACAAATTTTGATCTCAAGAGTTAACAGGTAAAGTAGAAGAGTTATAGTCATACATAGCCAAGAATAAAAAAGTCAGTAGAATATCCTTACATTTGAGTTAGCAAAAAATTTTATTTATTTTTTTCACTTAATTTCACTGATTTTATTCTTGAATATATTTTGTTTTACAGTGAAAAATCTGATTTAAATAATATTGAATTACTTATTTTCATTATCCTAATATAGATTATATATACAGATTATATGTATATGTCTTATACATACACATATATTGCTGGTTTTATTTTCATTTCAATTTTAGGGCTTGCTTTTTTGTTCATTTTAAATTTCAATGTGTAAAACATTGACATAGACCCAAAACCAGAGTTATATAAAAAGACACACTCAGAAGTTTTAGCTTTGTCTGTGTAGCTGCCACACTCTTCCCCACTAAAATATGTTCTATATGTAACCATTTTTATTAACTTCTGGATTACCTTTTAGGGTTGTTGTAGTGGTTATTGTTGTTTCAAGTATGTGTATGTTGTATGTGTGCCTTTTTTCCCTTCCTTTTTCTTACTAAACATAGCATGTAATTTCTGTTGTTCTGCACCTTGTTTTTACTTGACAATTTATCCTGAAAATTATTCCATTTTGGTACAGAAAGATCTTCCACATTCTTTGTGTTGTGTGCGTGTATGTGTGTGTGTGTGGGGGGGGGTATATTACTCCATTGTTTTCATTTTCCAAAATTTATTTCACTAGCTCTTTATTGATCATTTGAGAGACTTCCAACTTTTGAACATTATAGATTGGGTTACCAAATTTTAGTTTCAATAATTTACTTTGTGAAAATTTTGCTCAATGAATCAAAAATTCTCATACTTTGATGGAAGCAAGTGATAAGGGTTAATGAACTGATAAATATATCAAACATATAAAAATTATGCAAAGTATAAAAAATCTTTTAAAATCCAATGTCAGGCTTAAAATAATACCTTTCTCTTAAAACAGTCCTGAGTTTATGGAGACTAAATATTTTCCTAAATTCTGCAAATAAATTTAACATTTTTAAAGATGTCAATTCATTCATTCCTGTGAATACAGTGTTAGATCCCAAGCCAACACTTGTACTTGACAATTAAAATTGGTTCATAGAGTATTATTTTAGGCCAGCTAAATCTAATGACCTTTCTGCTTTCCAAGTTTCAAACCACAAATTTCAGGAACAGAGACATGAAATGTGTATCCTACATTCCAGCAAGCAAAAGTAGTAAGGAACTTTTCCTGTGGCTAGTAAAGATCATGCTTCTTAATAAGAAAATGACTGAGCACTGTAATTCATCAGGTCATTTCCTAGCCTGTATTTTACATGTGGCTTTCTATTATTTTCTGATACACTCTGAATCCTTGATACCTCATTTCCATTACAAATCTTCACTCAACCTCTCCTCTATCAATAATTCAGCTCCTTGCTTCTCATGTTTGGCTCAAATGATTGTTAAAAGGGAATGGAGGACGTAGAAAATGAGAGGGCTAAGAAAAAAGAAAATTTTCTCTAAGGAAACTGAAAGATATCATCAATACTTTAGTTTTGCTCAGGAGTCTGATATCTGTCTCTGTTCCACCAAGTTGTCAGTTTTTGATGCTTTTCGTTGACAGTATATAGCATCCCACAGTGGAGCCACTCCCCCCGCTTTCCTGCTACCAATCCTTTATAGGTCAATCTACCCATTTCTCCATGTAATCTCCAGCATTGCTTTTATATAAAATTAAGTGACTCAGAAACTGAATAAAGTAGAGGAGAATGTATGAAGCAGAGACTATATGTGAATATATACGCTCTCTCCCCAGCTTAATTTTTTTACTAGCTATATTTTTAGTATTAGACTTCTCTCCTCTTAAACACTTTGGCTTTATTTCTCCTAAGAGACCAGTAGTTTATATCCATTTACAGTTTATAAAAGGGGTGCACTGAAATGAAGATAACTAGCAAGGGCCATTCGTAACTAATTAAAATGTTAACTTACATTGAAATGGATGAACATAGATTTTTCTTCATATATATTTTTTAATTAAAACATTGATTTAATTGGATGCCATAGTAATTACTATGAAGTGTAAATATGAATAAGAACATTTTACACAAAGAGCTTACAGTTTTCTAGATGTAGTTAGTTCTAATTTAACTATCGTATAGAGAAGAATTGTGTTGTAATGGAAAGAACACTAGACCAGGTGACAGGAAGTCAGACCTAGCTCCAATATCACTATTTTCCACTAAGGACCTAATATAGCCTGAATTGTGCCATTTACAAATTCAGATGTTGAAGCCTTAACCCTCCCTCCCCCCGCCAATGTAAATAAATTTGAAGGTAAGGCCTTTAGAGAGGTGATCAACATTAAATAAAGCCATACGGATGGGCTCTGATCCAATATGTCCTTGCAAGAGAGAAAGAAAATGTGCACAGAAGAAAAACCGTGAGAAGACTGTGAGAAGGCAGCCACCTGCGAGCCAAGGAGAGAGAAGTCTGAGGAAAATCCAACTTTGTTAGTACCTTGATTTTATAAAACCAGCCTCGATAATTGTAAAAAAAAATTAATTTCTGTTGTTTAAGCCATAGTCTGTGGTATTATGTTATGGCAGTCGAAATAAACTAATACAGAGCTTTTAAGCAACTCCCTTTAAACTTTCAACCACAACCACCTCCTGAAACACTCTATCCTTGTATTCTCTGACAATTCTTGGTTGTTTATTCTTGACCTCTGTTCCAGGCAATGTTTCCTGTCTGTCTCCTAAATTGTTGGAGTGTGGCAGGGATTTGCTCCAGGTCTTCTTTTGTCAATCTTCATGTAGTTCTGGGTGATCTTGCACAGTCCTATGGCTTCAGTAACTACCAATCTGCGAATGGACCACTATACCATTTCTAGCTCAGACCTTTGTTTGTTTTTATTTTTAATTTCAGCTTTATTGAGGGATGATTAACATATAAAATAATAAAACATTTAAAGTATGCATGTGGTAATTTGCCATATTGTATACATTGTGAAAGGATTCCCTCATCTATTCAAAGAACACGTCCATCGCCTCGCATATTTACTTTTTTTAATGAGAACATTTATGTCCCACTCTCAGCATATTTCTATTATATAATACAGTATTATCAAACACAGTCACAGTGTTATACATTAGATCCTCAGAACTTATTCATCTTACAGCTAAAAGTTTACATTTTTTACCAACATCTTATTTCTCCTGCCCCGAGCCCTTGGCACTTTTCTACTCTCCGTTTCTATGAGTTTGACTTTTTTTTTGTCTTTATATATAAGTGATACCACACAATATTTGTCCTTCTCTGTCTGGTTTATTTCACTTCGCATAATGTCTCAAAGTCCATCTGCGTTGTCACAAATGGTAGAAGTTTTTACTTTCTTATGGCTGAATAATATTCCCATTTGTGTGTGCGCGTCACTTCTTTATCCATTTATCTATTGACAGACGCGTAGGTTGTTTTCATATTTGACTATTGTGAATAATGCTGAAATAAACAAGGGAATGCAAATATTTCTTAGGTATTACGTTTTCGTTTCCTTTAGCTATATAACTAAAAGCGGGGTTGTTAGATCAAACAGTAGTTCTGATTTTTAGAGGAACTTCCATATTGTTTTCCATAGTGGCTACACCAATTTATATTTCTACCAAGAATGCACAAGTGTTTCCTTCTCTCCACATCGTCACCAATACTTGTTATCTAATGCCTTTCCAATGATAACCATTCCAAAACATGTGATGTGACATATCATTGTGTTTTTGCATTTCCCTGATGATTAGTGATTTGAACATCTTTTCATGTAGCAGTTGGCCATTTGCATGTCTTTTTTTTGGAAACATGTCTATTTGGCTCCTCTGCTCAATTTAAAATAGATTTGTTTGTGTTTTTTTGTTTTGCTATTGAGTGGGTGAGTTCTTTATATACTTTAAAAATAACTTATTAGACATATGATTTGAAAATATTTCTCCCATTCTTTGGCTGAGCCTTAGATCTCTGCGTTTAACTTTTTCCTTGACATATCTACTTCCATTTTTTCCAGTTGCCTCACACTCAGACTGTTCAAAACCAAACATATATTTATTTATTTACTGTTTTCTATTTCTATTTCTTTTATTGGAACCATCATATACTGAATTTTCTGAGGATCTCCTTAGACGCCTTTTTCTCTTTTTCTACAAATAGTCTACCAGTAACAGTTTTATGGATTCTACTTTAAAATATATGTCTTATGACTATGAACTTATCTCAATCCCAAGATCATCATGCTAATGGAAGTCACCATCATTCATGTAGTAGGCCTCAAGTGGTCTCTTTGGATCCAGTCCCTCAAATCTGTTCTTTACACAAGAGCAAGTTCTGATACTACCTTTAGAAGGACAAATATCTTCAATGTATTCCCATTGCTTTCAGGATAAAGATCAAATTTATAGCCATGCCTTAAAAAGCTTTGTTCCTACTTAACTGTATAATTTTAGCTTTTTACACACCCTCTTTTTCTCATACACTCTATGCTCCAGCATAATTCAATTCTCCCTTCAGATCCCAGTGCCTTGTTAATTCTTATTCTCTTTTTATATGGGCTTTTTCTTTTGTCTGGATTATCTTTTTCTTCTTATTTCAAATAATTCCTCCTCAGACCTCGTGTCTTACAGAGACCACATCCCTTATATTAACTGCCTTCTTCCTCAGCTCTTGCCATGCCAGGGCAAGTGTCTGTGCTATGTCTACTCATGGCATCCTATGCATTCCTTATCATAACACTTAACACCATTCACCAGTTATTTTAGTCATTTGCCTTCAGTAGTAGCTCACCATAATATTGCCAGTGCTTATAATCATACATGATTATTCTGAGTGACTATTAAATATTAACCAAATGAATAAATGAATTAACTTACTGAATCTATTTACTAGAAATTATAGTGATGATCCACTTTGTCCCAATAGAAATATCTTATGAAGACAAATGATAAGAAATATGCAAAATGACTGATAAAACACTATTATGAAAAATAATAGGCTAATAATAAGTAATGTGGCCTTCAGCTACACAGACTGAAAATTTTTTATTTAATTTAGATTGTAGTTAATGATTGAAATGATTATGAATGATTCTAAGTTTTAAAAACTGTCAAGCTCTCTGCACCTGGGAAGAGCCTATTTAGGTTATTTCTAAGTGGGCACATAAACTGTATATGAACAGGTATGCATAATCTGTTTCATTTGTGTAAGTTATGTGATATTTCAATGATAGATTAAAATATGAAAATTTATGATAGTTTGTGATTTGGAAATTTCAACCCAGAAATCCACAGTTATGCTGGAAAAACACTGAAGTTGGAATATTACTTTCTTTTTAAATAGGTTTTATTTTTCAAGCTTCAATGCTTTTCTTGCAAAATTAATTTAGTATCCACTGATGCTTGCATTTCTGAAAATCTTCCTAGAGATGTGATTTACAGATTCTACTCTTAACATTATCTTTTACAAATTTCACTAGGTATTTTCATAATAGTTGGATATTTCTGTATTCCTGACCTTTCCTCCATGTGGCCTGATTTAATAGAATAATAAATTATATTTGGAAAAGGTCTTGGAGGTTATCTTAGACCAATTCCATCTCCAGTTACATGGTTCCCAGCTTTAGCTTAAGCACTTTCAGGGACTTGGCACTCTTTATTTTCTGAGAGAATTCTTTTCAGAATTGAAAATGCTTTTCTCTTATTACTCCAAAATATGCCTCTGTGTTAGTAACATGTATCTCCCAATCCTAGAATTTTTTCCTGCAGCAAAACTGGTTGTCCATACCACAATACTTCTATTTTTTTAAATTAATTCTCACAATCAAAATAATGGATTTGAAATGTTTGTCACTATACTATTTTTTCTAATTTATGTCTATTTTTCTAAATATTTAATATAATCAACTAATATGCTCTATTATAATTTTGCACTTTCTATGTTTTTCCACACACTCAACCTTTTAATGTTAATATAATATTTCATGTAAATGATATCTTCTACCCAGTGTTCTGTATTCTGTACTAAAAGTCCGTAGTTCTCAAATGGGTCTCGTTTATTAACTTTTGGATTCTAGCACATCCTGGCTGCTATTCTCAGGATACTCTGTTTTTGGCCAACATCTCTCCCAAAGTGAACCTTCTAGAACCAGATACAATGCTATAAAGTTGGAGTAATAATAGCAGACCACAGTTCCAAAATTTTCCTGCATTCGGTACTATTCATAGAATGAGAAAGTCACAAGCTTAGGCAACTACATGGGTTTTTTTTCACATCTCTCGGCCATTGAGGGATAATACTGAAACCAAAATTTATGACACTGTCATTTAGCTGAATCTAGCTTTCTGACAATATTAGGTTCCAGTTCCAAAGACAGGTTCAAAGTAAATGGCTGTTAATTCAGTCTTCCCCATTTGTAGCTAGCTTTCCAAATCTGTGAGAATATTTAATCTTCTGATATTTGGCTTACCTAGCTGAGGTAATTCTGAATCATAATTCTGTTGTTCAGAAGAAAGCTGTCTGATTAAAATGTGAAACAGTATTAAATCTGTGGCAGACCGGTGGCTAACATTCTTTTGATCTAGAAGACATCATTAGTCGTTAATGCAATGCAAAATTTTGAACCTGGCAGACATTCGCCCAATAACTCTACAATTCTAGCCTAAAAAATTCTACAAAGATATTATAACTAACTGTGAAATACCTTGTCTAAATAAATTTTATTATATTTGAGTTATTCTAATTAAGCAGTGAATAAATTTTGTTTACCATAATTTTAGTGAAAATAAAGCTATTTTCCTTATTAATAAACCATTTTTTAAAATATTACAGCGTCTTTCTTTTCATTGCTCATCTTCTTGCTTAAGGAATATCTACAAATCCCTTTGATTGTTCCTATTGTTCTTCACAAGTCTCAATTTGTTTTGAGATTTGTTCTCATAGATGATATTTTTAGAGGTGCATGTGACTCTTGTATGTTTCTATCTCTTTCAATAATTTTCCATCCATCTGTGGTACATATTCTTTAAAAGGATTGCTTTTAAAAAATCTGATACATTTTTAATATTTATATTTATTTGTATGATCCTGAAAGCAAACACCAAGGTTCTGGATCAAGAATAGAGTATTATCACTTATAGCAATAACTGATTAGTTCTCCAAGTCCCCTTTTTCCCTTTTCAGGATGATGCTCTGGGCCAGATACAAGGGAATTTTTTTGCACTACAGAAGAGACCCAAAACTATGAATGGGGAAGTTTATATAGACTTCACAGTACTCCTCTCTTCCTGAGAAAGGGGGATAAATCTTTGTTCCCTAATAATTTAAAATCCTTTGGAATGTAAAGAAATGGTTCTGGGTTTCATCCTTTGAAATGTAAACAGATACCAAGGGGTTAAATCCTTTAAATCTGAGATCTTTCACAATCTATCCAGGCATCTTTTAACTTTTGAAAATGTATCCTTTAATCCAGCTTCCAGTTTTGTTTTGTTTTGTTTTCTGAATGCCCTAACCATGCAGAAACATGAAAATATTCATTTCTCTACATTCTCCTTGAGATCTCTAATCCTTATGTAGGGAAGCTCCAATTAAGAAAAAGAGACGTATAGCTCTTTATCACAAAATATTTAAATAATTAAGGAGCAGGTCTTTAATATGAAGAGATAAAGGATAATCAAAAAGAATAAATATTTTGGGTATATGTGGAAAGAGCGAAATAATGTACAAGTTATATTCTTTTCCAAATGAGATCTGTACTTCCAAGTTTTCCATTTAGGTTGATAAGCATCCTGTGGTTTTAGGTAACAGTTTCTCACGTCTCATAGAGATAGTGAAGAACCAAAGTGACTCCATCTTAGGTATAAGACTCCATCTTAAGCACAGGCCAGTTCCTGGAAAAGCTGCAGATAGCAAGACGGTCACCCCACCCTAGACTCAGCCAATCAGAGCAACTATGGAAAGTAACTCTCCAAATTCCCCGCCTTGTTCCTTGGCGCCATCACCCAGCCAATCCTGCTGAGCGACAAGCTCGTCGTACCAATCCTGTAACGCCGAGACATCACTCCCCATGCTTACGATTTTTCCCTTTAAATACCCCTGAAGCCCTATGTTCGGGACCACCTCCTACTCACTGCTGCGTCGGTGTGCCGACTGCGGTCCGGACTCGAGTCTGAAATAAACTCCCTCTTGCTCTTGCATCGGTGTCAGCTTCTTGGTGGTTCGTGGAGATAGGAGTCGGGGCATAACAATAGGACTATCCAAGTAATCTATGTTGGGCCTAATTAAGAATTTGATGATATATGTGGGATGAGATCCTTCCTCTACTTCTCTTCTGCACATCTCTTAGTATATTATTAAGATGATTACAATCGTCTCTTCTTTTTACCATTACATCTACTGCCATTATCCATATAGCAAGCATAATTTTTGAAAACTCTAATATGATCTTTAAAATACTTAATATTTTATTTTTAATTAAAATATATTATAAACTACTGAATTTAGAATGCAGTTCAAATTTGTTAACTCTCCCTCCTTGACTTGTCCCAGCCTATCTCTCTAGTATCGCCTTCACCTTTGTCTAACTTTACTCACTATACTTTAGCCACAGTGGCCTTCTCTGAGATATTTAAATCAACAACAAAATAACACCTTTCCACTTCAAGCCTTCTTATATTAATTTATTTTGCCTGAAATATCCCTTTAGATGAGAGCCAGTTCTACCCAACCACCTAAAAATGTCTTCCATTTCTTCTCAGACATCAAGTCTCAACTTGTAGTAGATTTAGTGAATTATCCACCAACAAAAAATGTGTTCCCCCTTCCAAAACATAAAATCGTCAAAGGGAAGCAGTGCATTTCCCATCTTTCTTGCAGCTAAGCAGAGCCAAGTGGCTAGTTCTTGCCCAGGGAATATGAACAGACATACCATATGGCATTTCAAGATCCTCACCCATGCTCATCCCCTCTGCACTTTCTATATGACAAGAATTAGGGTAGCTCTTCAGTGCCCTGGAAAGTAACATGTTGAAAATGTTAGCGGCTACATCAGAATGGATTCTTGAATGGTTATGTGGACAAGTATGATTTCGCCAGCCCGTTTACTTACCAATACTTTTACATAAATAGAAATATTCTATTATATATAAACAATGTTCATTTTGGGTTCTAATTTTTTATTACAGATGGTATAACCTTACTAATACAAATAAGTACTGACTTCAACAACTTAGATGACAGAGTAAGTGCCTAGAAAGTCTATAGCTCTAGAGGAAGTTTGAGAGTAGAATGTTAGTAGCATGGGTTGTTTGTTATTTATTGCATTTAAGCAAATATTACACAACAACAATGAACTTGGGCAAGAATTGAATGATTTATGAGCAGAAATAGAAGTGTGAAGAGTTTAGAAAGTTAAACAGTAGAAAACAAGATTTTAGAAAGACATAAGTAACGAAGGTTTATTAATGGTCTGCATGAAACAGAAAAACTCAGTGTTGAAAGATTTAAGTTAAAATCTTTCCTTCCACTCAAGTGTGTCTCTTCACATGGCTTCAAGGTAGGTGCCATGGGGAGAGATACAGAGGCTTGAAATCTAAGAAATAAATCAGACGTGAGAATTATGTATAGGAGAAATTTTAAGTTGCAGTTATCGGCACCTGGTACTGGCTGGAGGCAAGTAAATCAGAAGCCGACTGTTTTTGGATGATTTGTGTTTTCAAAGAAATGTGAGCCTGGACCAAAGAAGCCTTTGAATGTTCAAGCCTTATAGCAATGCTCTAGTTATCTAATTTGTATAACAAGTAAGGGGTTATGAAATCTGTGCAAGCTTCAAAGAGGATATACTCACCAACAACTTTTTTAGGTGTGGCTCTAAAGGAGAATAGATGAACAGCAGAATTTCTCCTAGGTAAAAGTATCTGGATAAATAAAGGAATTTTCCTCACCACTAGAGTGAAGAACTCCACAATAACTACCAATTATGATTGCTATGGATGAGTGACTGCTGTATGTCTCATATTCTTCCACATTTTGAATGATAGTTTTTATTGCTATCCTCACTCCGCCTTATAAAATAGGCATGTGGTTTTGGAGGATGTAAATAATTGGCCTTTTAGAGCACAGGTCATTAAATTATGAGAAACCACTTCTGTAACTAATGAAGAAAACAGTGCATCTCTTATATATCCTGGGCTATGTACTGAATTCAGCAACTGGACTAGATCTTGTGTTGCCTTTTGGGAAGTTGAGTACAGAGTAATATTTGGTGGTGAGAGAGCTAGATTATGGGAGAAATGGCTAACTATTGTTACTGGAACAAACGAGTCTGTCTGCCTGTGCACGTCTAAGTTCAATGAGATATGTACAGGTTTTGCAGCAAAGAAAGTATAAACCTTAGAGAGTTGCAAGTCCCAGAGACACAGGTGAGCTACTGCCCAAAGACCTGGCCTGCTCAATGGCCTCTAGGGGATAGGTTATGTAGTGGAAAACTCATTAGTCATGGAAACTGAAGGAGTTGGAGTTGTGGGTGCTACTGATTGGACAGGGCTGGGGTAATTGATCATCGTGCCCAGTTCTGGAGTCAGACCAGGCATCATCTCGTCTGGTCCCATGGGAAGGTGGCGAGTGGGGCTGTTCTGCTTTGATGGGTCTGGAGCTGAAACACACCTGAAGCTAAGATGTTATCCTTAGTTTAGCCTAAACTTATTATTCTCATGATCAATAGACATGAGGCTTTATTCTTAAAAAGTTTGATTCTGGCCTGAACCTTATGTCTTAAGGCTTAATGATTAAGGGAATAGGCGAAAGTGGAAGGGCAGAAAGAGCAAGCGAGTTACAATGTTATTACATTAGGTAAAGCTTGAATCAGAGGGGAAAAAAACTATATTAAAGACATGAAGCTTGTGCACAGTTATACTGTCCATCAAAAAATACATGTTTCTTCTATATCGGTTGTTATAGGAAACACAAAATTTCTTAGGCCCTCTTGCTCTAGCTGGGCTCCTGTGACCTGTTCTATTTAATGTAAGGCAAGTGGATGAGACTTGGGTCACAACCAAGCCTGGCCCATTAAATGTCCCTGTCCTTCTCCTTCACCCTCCACCATTATTTTTCTTCATTTCAGCCAGCTACAGTGGAGACAACTTCAAGAGTGATCTTAGGAGCCATATATTAAAGATGGCAGAGCCTTTTTCAAATTAGTTCTGAAAGACAGCATAAAAGAAGGCTGTTCCATTGACAAACTTGCCTTTCCCATGTGTTACAAGAGCAAGAACTAGGTTTCTATTGTATTGGAGTTATTACACTTGCCTGAGTCTATTTGTTACATATTACTTCTGCAGAGAACATTGCTATCCAGTAAATATTTTTTAAGTGAGTCGATTAATGCATAATTTTTGAAAACACTCCTCATTTGAGTTTTGACCTTAGGTATGATACTTCCTTTCCTAAACTTTTACTGGTTAAAGTTGATTCACAATTTAGATGTAGTCTTTCACTCAAACATTTTCAATTTGTTATGTATACTCAGTCAGGTTTTTGTTTCTCTCTCAATTCTCAATATAATAAATCTAAGTTATGCCCTTTGCTAATTTTATTTTCTCTAGGTGGTTTCTGAGAACTGTCGCTCACACAGAGAGAGAGATGCACAGACACACACATGCACATGCACACACACACATCGTGGAAAGTAGATCCTGGAATTAGTAGGAAAAAAAGTACCGCCTGGCATTACCAATTCATTCTTTCACCCTCTGAAGAAAATTAATGTCATTTTAAACTACTGATGATGTGATGGTCTTTCTTTTAATATGACAAACACTGAAGGTTGTTGACCTCATTTTGACTACGAGAATTTATTATTCGATTCTTAACAAAAATATCTAGGCTCTTTCTTAATTTCACTTTTTTTGGCTCAGGCTAACAATGAGTTGGCCATAGGCATTGGGAAAGGGTTTTCCTTTTTGTTTTCAGTACTGTGTTTGGTTGAGTATATTTCTAGAATCTAACTCCTTCACTATATGGGCTTAGAACTCTTCTAAGGAAAAAATATATATAAGACATGAACAATACAGTGTATTTTACATAAAGCATTGACTCATTTTAACTTGGAAACTTTGTGAGACTTATTTTCATCATGACAAAAATACTCCTTTCAACAGATCAACTTCAAGTCATGTCTTCATCATGAGAGTTTAAATGATGAAAATTGACCGTGTGGCCACGTTCTTGTAATTTTAAGTTTGAAAAAAAAGCAAGTATCAACTCTTTGATTTTACTCCATGTCTCAAATGGTGAAGTTTAGGATAAGGAAGTGGAATATGTGATAATTGTAAGGTAAACGCATGACACACTGGAGAGAAGTTTTAAAAGCAAGCCTTTATTGGGAGAGGGCTCCCAGGCGAGGTTCACTGGTCTGGAGAGAGGAACGAGAGAAGTCACGCCCTGGGACGGGAGGGCATAGTTTTTATAGGGTTATGTGGGGTTAGGGTATAGAATGGAGAATGTCAGTTAAATTTCTGGATTAGGGTGGTGGTGGATTAGGGCGATGGCACCAGGGCTTTAGGATGGGCCCCTGTCTGGATTCCAGGTCAAACTGGGAAGCCTCCAGGCAGGCCCCCGCTCACCTAACATCCCTACCTCTTTGGTATAGGGGCACCGAGTCAAATCTGGCTACTTCCTGCTGACCAGGGGCGAAGAGGTTGGGGGTCTGAGGCCGGGACTTTGGTGAGGAGGAGAGCATATGGATGTAAAAGTAGCTGGTTGACCGTGATCCGGGAGACTTCGTGGATGCGTTCCTGAATGAATCGGAGTACACACGGTGGTATTATTGGTAGTATACACAGGAGACGGATAGGCTCTAGAATTGGTGCAATTAAGGTAATGAGAGTGGATCTCCACCAAGAGAGGAGTGCCTTGTCCTCTTGGTGGGACTGGCGGAGGAAAACATGCCAGCGGAAGGGAAGAGCAGCTTGTGGTTGTGTAGGGGCAATGGCTAGGTTACTTGGAGATAGGTGAAGGGTGAGGAGGAGAAGGAGAGACAGAAGGTTGGCGGTGGAGACAGATCCTGGTGGGCCCCAGGGGTTCAACAGACCATGGATCACGGGGTGGAGCACGCTTCAGGCGAGTGAGGTGGTACCAGTACTGATGACCCAGGAGTTTGGCAGCTGTCAGTGTGGTCAGGATGACAGTATGAGGACCTGACCACTGAGGTTCCAGTGACCAAGGCTGTGTAGCTCCTTGAGGATGACCTGGTACCCTGCAGACAGCGGATCACTATTTGAGGAAGCTGGCCTGGTAGCTGGGTCTGTTGTAGGTGCTGGGAGGCACGAGTCTGTGTGCTGCCTGAGTAAGTTCCTGGGGGAGAGAAAGATAAGGTAGATAAGAGATCAGTGGTGGGGGAATTACGGTAATGTTCATCAGTGAATAAGTGGAAGGGTTTTAGGTGGGCATGAGGTTGTGCCATCAATCCCCATAACTGAAATAGGTGAGGGGTCTGTAGGACCTGAGTGAGATGGCAAAACAGAGAAGGTAGCCCCCGCATCCACTAGAAAGGAGATGGACTTACCCAGTACCTGTACCGTTACCCTGGGCTCGGAGAGAGTGAGAGGGGTCCCCAAGTCTGGGCCTCTTCAGTCATCCGCTAACCTGAGAAGTTCTAGTGACGGTGTTGCTTGACTGGATGATCCCTCGCATGGAGCGCCAACGACGATCTGGTCATTGGGTAATCAGATTTCCAGTGCCCCGTCTGCCTGCAGATCGGGCAGGGCTTCGTGGGCTTCATGGCTGCATTTAAAGCATGCCTCAGAGGAGGTTGATTTTGGGTCGACCCCAGCTCCTTGGCCCCTGGGTCCTGCCGGCCTCAAGGCAGCTACCAAGGCCTGGGTCTGGAGTGCCACCTGCTGGTGGAGACGGGCCTGGCGGTGAGTTTCAGCCGTCTCCTCTAGGGCAGTGAAAACTTTAAAGGCCATTTTCACCAATTCCTGTATAGGGGTTTGAAGACCCTCCTCAGAAAAAGACCCTAACCGCTTTTCTATTTGAGAGAGATCCTGTAAAGAGAAAGGAATGTGGATTCGGACGATAATTTCAGTCCTGGCAACCTCTCGAAGAGGGCAGAGGAGATCAGAGTCGGGGGCGGGGGCAGAGCAAGAGCCAGTGTGGGCTGAGACGGTGGATGGAGCAGGTAGAGGCGGAGGAGGAAGAGAGGGGTATATTGGGTAAGTGGTGGAGTCTGGCAAGACAGGCGGCAGAGGAGAAACTGAGGGACTAGGGTAGGGAGGCGGTGGGGTAGGCCGTAGTGGAGGGGGGAGAAAGGATTTCTGGGGGATCGTTGAGAGGAGACAGATGAGTTGGTTGCAGCTTCGCCTTCTGTGTCAGGGTTCAGTGAGGTGGAAGGCTTAGGGCCGGCCTCCCGCGCTAAGAGGACCTGAGCAGTAGAGCACTGAGAGCAGAGGAAGGGACGGGAGCGTAGATCCCAAAAGGCTTGCACATACAGGATTTCAGCCCACTTTCTCTTCTTATGACAGTAAGTGTCTAGACCTGTCAGAATTTGTAAGTTAAAAGTGCCTTCAGCAGGCCACTTAGATTGATTGTCTACTGGATATCTAGGCCAGGCAACGTGGAGTAAAAGATCAATCTTTTATGTTTTAATTCTCGATCGAGGCCTAGACGGCTAAAATTTATTAAGAGACGCCCAAGTGGAGTTTTGGGGTCCTGTTTCGAATTAGAAGCTCCCATGGTCTCAGCACCCAGGTAAAACCAGAGATCAGACATCCCCGAGACTCAACAGCAGAAAGGACCATGGAAAGTTAGAGATGTCTCTCGTAACTTACCAGGTCAAGAGTCAAATATGACGGAGGGTACCCCTGGTGCGGCCGCGATTTCGCTTATGGTTATGGACAGAGAGGAAAAACAGGGGACCAAGTGGCGGGTCTGGCCCCGGAGAGTGATGAGACCGAAAGGGAATTTATCCTATCCGACAATAGGAGGTGGGCAGTGAAGGTCCCAGAAGAAAAGAGAGGAGAGGCCCCTCAAGGCCTCCCAGAGGCCGAGAGACATAATTTCCACCCAGGTTTCTGCACCTATAAGGTAAACGCAGGACAAGCTGAGAAGTTTTAAAAGCAAGCCTTTATTGGGAGAGGGCTCCTGGGCGAGGTTCACTAGTCCCGAGAGGAAAGGGGCCAGAGAAGTCTGCCCTGGGACGGGGGGGGGGGGGGGGGGGGGGGGGGTGGTTCGTAGTTTTTATAGGGTTATGTGGGGGTAGGGTATAGAATGGGGAATGTCAGTTAAGCATCCGGATTAGGGGGGTCGCAGATTAGGGTGGTGGCACTAGGGCTTTAGGGTGGGCCCTTATCTGGATTCCATGTCAAGCTGGGAAGCCTTCAGGCAGGCCCCCGCTGACCTAACAACAATAAATTAGAGCTCTTTTGGGGATGTAGAGAATTTTTATTGCACATCATGGACCAGAGATTCATTCTCTGTATGCTTTTTTTGGTGACCTGTTTAAAGCTTTTCACTGAATTACAAAACTTCATTTTAGTACAATCTAATAAAAGCTCCAAAAATATGTTTCTAAAAACTTTCATGAAAACAAAAATCATTTTTGCATGTTGTGATAAATATCGTCCAAGAAAAAAAGATCACTTTCCTGGTAGGTTGCTAAAGCTAATAAAGTCACAGATTTACATGAAAATTTGCAAAATTTGAAAAGTCTAAATTTCAGCTACAGAAAATTTGTAGTGAAGTTCTGTGCAACACTGAACATCCAGTAGGTGACTAAATTGCCCAGTTTGGGATTGATCCCAGGCAAACTGAAATAGTTAGGCGGCTTCTTCTTTTTCCTCCTTCTTCCTTCTTCCTTCTTTCTCCTCCTCCTCCTCCTCCTCCTCCTCCTTTTTCTTCTTCTCTTCTTCCTCCTCCTCCTTCTTCTTTCTCCTTCTTCTTCTCCTCCTTCTCCTTCTTCTTTCTCCTTTTCTTCTTCTTCTTTCCTCCTTCTTCTTTTTCTCTCTTCCCTTCTCTCCTCCTCCTCCTTCCTTTTGCACAACCCTTTTCACATTTATACCATTCTGCAGCCTCTATTTTCCAGAAAAGCAGGAGCTGCCAAAGACCAAATGGCAATTACTTGATAGGGATATGAACACATGATGTCATTGCTGCATTTGCCTTCATTGTTAGATCAATGAAGAATATAGGATGGCTTTTTTTTTTTTTTTTAAACAGCCTAACAAACTTTGCCCCTGCCAGTTAGTGGTTTATAGACTAGAAAAAGAAACAGTAGTGACCTAAAGACAGTCATACATACCCACCCACCCACACAGTTAAAACTATGGAAAATCTTGTGGATAAATTTAGAGAGTGATATAAGAGAATATTGTAAGGTTCGGCAGCTCAACAGACAGAATCTGACTCAGGAATAACAGGCATCCTTTATTGAAAGGCAAGTGGTCACGGATGAGGTTCACTGGTCCCGAGAAAAGGGGCCAGAGAAGTCTCACCCGGGTGGGGTCACGGCAGGGTTTTAAGGGTCGCGTCCAGGAAGGGGAAGATTCAAAAAAGGCAAAAGCATAATGTGGGGCTCTTTCATTGGTGCAGCGGTGTGGCGCCACAGCATGTAGTCTTGGCACCTGTGGATTGGTCTATGGGCTTCAGGTGGCTAGCAGGCGGGAGCTAGGGGCGGGGACCTGACGTCCTTGGGGCCTTTTCTGGGAGCACTGGTTTGTAGGTTTTGACTATAATTTTCTATCTTCACTTTTTACAATCTTTAAAAAATGTTTAAACTCTTTAGAAGATTTAAAATTTTTTTTATTGTTGTTCTGAATATCATAACATGACCCAATATATTTTTGTCAATATATCAAAATTTTAAGAAAGAAGCTTTAAATTTGTCGAGTAGATAGTATAACTATCTACTATAAAAACAATTTGACACGTGTTGGAAACAATATGTAGTATCCTGAATTTCAAAGAATTATTTAAAATATTAAATAATAAATCTCAAATTAATGTTTTAGAATGTGATGATGAGTCCTTTGTGAGAGATTATCTGGTAAGCTAACAGACCTCACTCACATGGCCAAACAGATGGAATTTTGCTACTGACATCAGTTTTTTCTATCCTTCCAGGAAACATAAAGTGATTCTTATTACATGTAATACAGGAGGAAGGATGATATGGCCATGTCTAAGATTTGTGGATGGAGATTGGACCATATGCTACTTCTATGCCTTTCTTTTGGAGCAACAGAATAGTTCAGTGTGTGTGTGTGTGTGTGTGTGTGTGTGTGTGTGTGCGTGTGACTTTTAGAGTGCTGTCTTTAAATGAATATATAGAGCTAGAATTATTTGTTCTTGCTGTGACTATTAGGGTGGAATTTAGGATGCTTACAAATGACTGAAAAAATGTTTTTCCATAATGTTTTCCAGTTCTCCTATACCAGTGTTTGTTAATCTAGCATGCTTTATTTAACCTCACAGAGATTCATATGGGGTCACAAGATAGGATTCGATTAAAAATTTGTGACATACTTCATTTCAGCACAGGTGTCAGCTAACAGGTTGCATGGTTCACAATGAGCAAAATCCCTACATGCCTGAACACTTGTCAGTCAAGTGGCACAAATCTAGGATATAGATGTGAAATTGTTATTCGTGTTCATTAAGACTATTTAAATTGCAAATAACAGAAAAGTCAACACACAGTGCTATAACCAACAACCACAAATTATTGACTTTTATAACTCAGCAGTCTAGAGAAAGGTGCTTATGTGACTTGGCACAGTGGAATAAGTCACTAGGTTTCTAATTATTTTTGTCTTTTTGCTCCTTCTTCCATGGTACTGATGTTTTTTTTCAGTTCTACATGGTGAATGCTGGATCTTCTTTTATGGTGACTGCAGTCCTGCACCTTTTATTACCTCATCAATTTATGCAGAAAAAGAAAGAGACTACTTCTCTGTGGTCTCCCTGTGGTTTGAACTGGGTTATGGGTCAACCTTAAATTAAATACAAATGCCATAGTGATAAGATGAATTGACTGGATGGATTAAGCCTGTTCGGCCCACTTCAACAGCATTGCTACTATACTGTAGGGTCAAGTACACTTCCTCCCTAAGGAATATCAGACTTCTTTTGATAGAAGAAGGGGAAAATAGATGCTTTGCATTTTAAAGTTGAGAGGCGAACAGTAAAAGTCCCTATATAGCTTATACGAAGACTGATTATCTTGTCAAATAGTCTCTTCCAACAGTCTCATAGACATTGAAATAATATCTTTGTAATGTTTCTTTTCTTGCCCACTCTTGGGGCTTTCCAGAAAAGATTGAGTTTGCTGTACTCCTTCCCTCCAGTTGGCTACTTGTCTTGCCTACTGAAGGGTCTCTAACCTTCCAGCCTCTACCCATTTTAAGATGCGCATCTCAATCCCCCTTTTCATGTACCCACACAGTCAGGATTTGATGGTCTATCAGGTAGAATCTCAGTGATCCATTATAACTAGACTTCACACCATTATCTAAAGTAAACTACTTTTCATTTTATCGAAGACAGGTAGGAACCAGTTTTTATAAATAATAATTGTCTAGTCTCTCCTCCTTGGAAGAGAGGGAATTTATTTTTAATTAGGCCTAGAAAAATAGTCCCTATTCATCAAAATGAGCAGAATGATTGCTTTAAAATGCTAAAAGAAAAAAGGTGAAATTAATTTGAGTTCAACATGTATTTTCTGTTACAATATTATTAAGTTATATCTTTGGTGAGAAGCGATACAGAGAAAAGAGAAGGCTATGAGTTACAAATTCATGCTAACTCTACTCAATTTTTCTGTTTTCAGATAAGTTAATTAAAGGCAAAGATGATAGTAATAACAGCAAGCGCACATAAAGCATCTACTTTGTGTCAGGCAATGTTCAAACATGTAATAATTTAATTCTTACAATAGTTCTATGGGGTAGGTAATATTATTATCCACATTTTTAAGAATAATAATGTCACAAAGTAGCCAGGCATCTTGTCCAAGGGCATAACTAGCAGATGGCAGAGTTGGGCTGAGAATTTGCTTAGCTTCAAAATCCATGCTCTTGTTTCTAACACTATATACTACTATGAATGAGTAAGTTTCTGAGTTGATGATATGCCAAAAAATTACTTAGATGAAATGATGGAATATGAGGTCAAAAAAGAAGTTTCTATTTATTTTATTCTTTTTAGGCTGGATTAGGACCCAGAACAGCTTATTCAAGGAGAACCTGAGACTTTTGTCTACTTCTGTAATAATTCTAGGGACTACCAACTGTGTGTCCCAGCTGGTATCATGAAAGCTAAAATGGGATTATTATTAAGTTTGAGAATGTGATGGACTTTCAGATATTTAGCACAATCTCCTATCATTTTTATATCATTTCTGTGCATCTTCCCTAGGAGTTTTATTTATTGTTCTGTGATGATCTAAGTCTTGGTTCAGAATTTTGGGAAATGGGAAGAAAATAAACAGAATTGTTATTTCAATAATTCTTAAAACTGGATAAAAGTAATTTCCATAGAAATAAGTAGAAACAAATTAGCCTACATTATATGGTATTAAAAATGTTGCATTCTCTCTAAAAATATAAATATTATAATTTTCTACTATTCAACATTTTAAGAACTTGGACAAATGAATTTGAGTTAAGAAAAAAACACTGAATGTACATAGGAAAGCATTAAGCTTTATAATTTTTATGAAAAACAGCCATTTCTATTAGAAATAGGAAATACTTAAGGGATATATAAAATAAACCCTACTGTATATATTTTTAATGTATCAGAAACTAATTTTTAGCATATGATAAAATAAGCTATGCATTTAAAAATGTAATTGTTTAAATGATTTCTTTCCTCCAGTTTTAAATGTCTACCTTATTGAAAAGTCATACCTTTTAAAGTTTTGAAGTTTTATTTTTATATTTGGAAATAAATCTTTAAGTTATATGTTGATAATTAAAAAATTGAATTAGATCACTAAGGTAGCCAGATGGGTGGATTTATTCCATACTTCATAACTTCTAAAACCCATAAAATTAAAAGTTCCTGCTACTAAGTTTCATATTAATTTTAAATTAGTGTGAGTCTTAGAAATATCCATGGCATCAAATCAACTGAAATTCCTCATCATTTATATAATTCAAATAGTACAATTATTCTAATTTTTGATAGCATCCATATGTCTGTGAAAGTAAAATATACCACTCTTGTGCCCCTCAAGCTCACCTTTCAGTCCTTAGAAATTTTCTCTGTTCGGTGACTGCTGTACTATTTATTGGTCAATAAACACTTTTTTTAGAAAAATCAATCTAAGGACTGGAAGTAATCTGCAAAGTTTGTTTATATGTTGACCCCTTCTTACTAGTGCACATATTATTAAATTAGCACTTCACAAAGCTGACCTAAGCCAAAATTGTGATATAAAAGAGGTTAGTCTTGATTTCTTCTCCTTCATTTTTATTTTGGGTTCTTCTGATTTAGTGCCTGATTCTGATACCCATGGTTTTGATGCTGTCATAAGTAGCTCAAAGTTCTCTTTTATTCTCTTTAACTGGACCCACTCATTTACCCTGGAAGCAGTAATGCCTCACCTCTGCCTTCACCTTGCATGCAGAAGACCCACTGAGTATTCTTCCATTGCCTGGCTGATTATGGACCATTCCCACCGAATAACAAACTATTGTCCAGATAGTGTTTGAAGGAAAAGGTGTGAATGATTTGAAAATGGATAGATGGTGAAAGAAGATGGCATAGAAAGAGTGTGATGTACACAGAGATAGTTGGTCCTTGCTTATCCACAGCAAATAATTTGCATAGTGAGTTTTTTTTTATCCAGTGAGATTTAAATCTAGTTTATTGTCCCACAATCATTGACAGATTCTATTAATGTTAAAAAGCCAGAACCAGTTCAAAGGTTGCAAATAAGAAGGTAGTTTATTAGTTAATTTAAAACAACATTTTGATTCTAAAAGTAATATTTTTTAAGTTATGTTACTGTGAAATACTGTAGTAAAGCCATGTTTAAATGTTTGAAGCATTTCCTTTTAGTATGATTTCTATACAAGTTTCTACATAGCTAAAATCATGCTGAATAAATAACATATGTCCTGTCTATGTAACATTTTTTGTGTGTGTGATTAAAAAGGCTCCTTATGGGCTCTGTTATATGTCCATTGGCTCTTGATGTATAACAATTTACTTACCTAATCTGTTTTTGTGTTTTCTTCATTTTTTCTTACAAATAATATTATAATAAACATCTAATACATTCAACTAGAGTATTTTTAACCACAAGTCACTTTTTTGTTTTTATAGAATTTATGACCAGATAAATCTCTTGCATCCCTTTGCCTAAATAGTTGTCAAGCCAGGTCTACTCCATGTTATTCTTACACAATTGGTTTCTTTTGTTCTCAAAATAGGACTTTATCTTTCTTCTTATTCAGTTATGAAGCTTAAACCTCTCATCTGTCAGAGTACTCCTGAATTTCAGCTTTGTCATTTAATATTTTAACTATCCTTTTCAGCTTTATACTTTGTGCAAAGGTAGTATTTATATAATTTATGTTATTGGACAAATGTCTACTACAGAAAAGAATGAAGGATCAAGTCTTATATGGAATACTCATAAACACTATGTTCTAGGGTGATATCTATCCATTTTTACTATCATTTTTGTATTTGATGTATCAGCCTGTTGAACATAAATTTATCAAATATGTATTACTCAAGCTTCTCTAAAATAATATCATAACTGACTTATAGAATTTAAATCTCACTGTGTGTATGGTATTTCCTGAGTTGCCAGACTATATAATATATATATCCCCCTTTCTAGGGGGACAGAAATCCTTCTTTCTCCTTACTCTAGAGCACAAGGCTTTACTTTAATAAGTGCTCCAAGAATATTTATTGAATGGGTGAACATACATATTAGTTTGAGTGTCCTCAGTTATTTTTACTGATGCTTTTTTTTTTAAAAGCTTCACAGAGCCTGTATGTATGCCAGTCTCTAGAATTCAAGGGTCCTCTCCAAATCTTCATACTTTGTCATAATATTTTTTATGAGAATGTAATTGATCTAAACAACTAAACTTATTTAAGTAGCCTGTTACTCTCTCAAATTTCAAATTCCTCTTCACCATTTTAGCTTTATCTCATCTTATCTATTACCCAAATAGAAGTTGAAGAACATGCTTCTCTGTGCATGTTCTCAATGAGCTCTTCAGATACTGACACTGGTTCTTGTTTGTTCTTATACTATGGAAAGTTTTATAAGGATTTATGTCCATTGTAATTTGCTTATGAAATTCAGCTTATCTTGAGCCCTAACTTTCTTAACACTCTTTGTATGGAATTTTTTGTGTTATTCTTGATCAGGACATTTTACTTCATCTTATTTTAAAATGTGCTCATATGCAGGGCTGATGTGAAACTGTGTTATAGTGGTAAATTGGACTGATAGGTTTATTGCTTCTCTTCCAACTGATAAGTGTTCATGTCATATCAATTGTTTAATATTTTGAATGTAAACTTGTCTCTTTAAAAGTCAGAGCTCGTATAAGAGCTTCATCAGTAGCTATGTTATTCTTTATAGGCGGTGCGTCTTTTTTTTTTCTCCCTTCCAGGTTAGTAGCCAGAGTTTTATTTCTTAGAAGCTCACATTTCTCTAAGGCCACCTGAAATAATGTTAAAAGATCCTTATGCACAAAACATTGTGCTAGGAATTAAGGAAGAACCCCATAATGTCAAATTTTTCTTATAGTCTTTGAGAGTTAGATCATATTTATGTTTACATATTAATTTTCAAAAAATTGATGTAAATATAAATTCACATCTGTATTTCTAGAGTCTAGACTTTATGCTCATTAGGCCACCTTTTTATTCAATATTATGAAGGTTAACATATCAGGATAGGTTTCTCTGTATATTTATTTTTGGTAGACTTCACTTAAAAAGTTTCCATGTTAGTTATGTATAAAGTAGCAATTATAAATTTACCTTCTCCAAACTTCTGAGACATTTCTTTTATTTTAGCCAAATATTTCTTACTATAATAATTAATTATTATGGAATAACTATACCAACTATTAGAATCTTTGGGTTAAAAAAATAAGATGCCACAATTATATTCGTAATCCCACCTTTTATTATGTATGCTGTGGTTTTTCCAATTAGATAAATAGATTTTTGCCATATTTTTCTTCTGCTCCCTCTTTTACTTATCTATTCCTTTTGACATAAGTAGGTACCATTTAGAAAGTCCATACCACAAAATATAATGAAATATAAAAAATTATCTACCACTTGGGATTAAGATTGTATGATCATTTGGTTTGATGCATTTGTGGTTCTCAGCTACTGAATACCCATCAAAATCTTTTGAAGAGGCTTGTTTACTTGACTGTTTGTTTTTAAATTATAGGTACAAGGGTTCTACTTCAGATCTACTCACTGAACCAGAATATCAAAGGTAGATGTGTGGTAATAGATGATTTTTTTTAAAAAAAAAGCTCTGCAGTTGAGTCTCATAACAATCCAAGATTAAGAACCATTGTGTATACCCAGTGTGAGAGATTTCAAACTTTATACATTTCTCTACCTCTTTCTCTGTTACTTTCTTCTAGGAATTATTAATGCTCTACTTCCTATCTGTTGTCTCTTAGAATATCTGCTTTTACAGTTTTATTTTTGACTCTTGTGCATGAAAGCCTTTTAAGTTACCTTTGAATATTTCAGTAGTCATGTGTTATTCTTCTTTATGGTGGTTTCTATAGATAATGACTGTCTTCATGAATATTTAACCAAAGAAAAGCAATAAACTAAAGTAATTCTCTGCCTAGTTTTATATCTATTTTATACGATTATTCACATAACATCCTTCATTTTTTGGTAGATAAAAATTATGGCCATTGGAATAAAATTAAAATTGTAAAAACTATCTGTTAATCTCTTGCAGAATGGTTAAGATTCTGTTAAATAATAAAATATATGTTCCTTTTTATTGTGATGGTAAATAGCATACCTTTCTACAATGGGTACTGCAAATTACAAATGCTTTGTGTATCTCTAGTAGAGTATTCTGGATCACACAGAAGATATTAATAATAATAAATAGTTTCTTTTTCTTTAATTTAGCTTCACACCTATTATTAGATTTGAAATCTAGTGGTTTTAGAATAATGCCTTATTCTCAGTGTAGGACATCTTGATCTTGATCTGATGAACAGAATTTGAAACTTGGCTCTGTTAATTAATTACACGAATTACGTGAATCAAATGCTCAAAGTTTTTATCAACAGTAAAGAGATTAATAGTAATAATAATAATAATAATAATAATAATACCAATCTTACTTTTTTGGAGTTTCAGTGGAATAGTATATGTTAAATTATCATACTTATTGCTTGGCAAATGGCAGAGAACTTTTTAAAAATCTGTTTTACTGCTTAGTACAGTATTTATCATTATCACTATTGGTTTGAATGAATAAGGCTTTATAACTTTATTAGGAGACTAAGGTAGGGATATGGTCTATTAATTTTATGAGCAAGGGAGAGAAGGCTTACAAAGTATATTTTGTTAATATTTCACAGTATGGGTGACTCAGAACCTTCAAACATAGCATTGTTGCATGAAATGACCTTCACAGATCATTTAGTAAATAGTATTTGAAGTATGCTTGGGTTGCAAGGATTAAAATGGGTGACATTAATCTGGCACAACATATCCTGTGGAATCAAAAGGTAACTTATTTTCTCATTTAGCTTTCATTGAGTGAAGAATGCAATTTCAATTGAGCTCTGTATTGGAGATTCAGAGAACTAGGGTTTTATTACCAGCTCCATCACTGACATACAGTGGGACATTAGGAAAAAATTACTTTTCTGCTCTGAACATCACAATTTCCTTCTTTAAAATAGAAATAAATTTGGTGGCTTGGAAAATGATGTTGAATTTGGCAGATATAGGTGCACTCAATATTCTAGAGCATCTGATTTAATGAATTCATGCTGTGTTCATAATACGAAGGAATAGCAAATAAGTATATATGTAAATAGTGATGATGATGATGTTGATGATAATGATTATGACAATAAACAACTACACAAGAAATTACATCAGCCAGTATAGCCATATTTATGCAGCATGTGTTATGAAAGTAGAAGAGCAAAATCATCTGTCGCCTTCAAGAGCGTGGCCAGCCAGCTACATTAGCCTTCTCAAATGTGATCCAAACCACCATCACTATCCGAAAAAGCTGACCTGAATGCTTATGCGTGATCTCGGTGCTTGTAGGTGGTGTTTATCATTCAGTATTTGTATGTATATGCATAGGTGCAAGTTAGTATGTTTGTAGATCTTCAAACTATGGATCAAGGGGGTGTGTATAAAACAAATCAGAAGTGAATCTAGTTGCAGAAAAAGTGAGATAAAATAAAGCAAGGAGTGGAACAATTTTCATCAATAATGAGGTGACTCTAACTAGTCTTCAAACCCATCAGGAGATTCTGGTAAGAACTAGGAACCAGGAAGACAGCCAGAAGGCTAGAGATGTTGGATAGCCAGACACAATAGGGAGTAGATTAACTGTTGTCTATTGTTTCTTTGGATGCACTAGGGTGAGGAGGATATTCATGTGAGAGCAAGTCTAACTTTGAACTGGGAAGAGAATTTTTCCATGTCTTTAATTTGGTGAAGAAGCTTTTAATCTAATTCAAGCTGACTATTAGTTGTATAAGATTAATCAGGGTGAGACTGGAACTAGTCTTAATAGTCTGAGCAGAAGGGATCAAGGCATAGGCCAGTAGAGAATGTCAATGAATACCAAATTTAGTGATATTCCAGTTGTTAATGACTTTGGTTATTCTTGTATTCTATAAACAGGCATTTACAAGATTTTAAGCCACTAGGTAAAGCTTTATTTAAAAACACATTATTAAATAAGTCAGGAACACTAAATAGGCAAAAATATCAAAGAGCAATCTGGAGAAAAGAAGCAATGAGATATCATTAATTAAAAGCAATAACTCACAGGTCAGAAAAGAATAATAAAACAGAAAAAATTTTAAAGCTATTATTATAGAAAGGAAATTTTACTTGTTTGTTTTTTAAATGATAGCAGAAATAATTAGATTTTTTTTGTAGTTAGAGATGATTTATTTAAAGCATAGTCTACAAAAAAAATAACAAAATTCAGACAAGTTAACTTGAAAATAAAAATAAGAATCATCCATTTTACACTTAATTGAGTGCCTACAATGTACTTGCATTATTTTAAGTGCTAGGGTAACATTAGAACATAGACATTGGTCCCATCCTCATGTGCCTTCTATTATAGTGGGAGAGCAATAATAAATAAAATAATTTTAACAGTAAGTAAAAAAGCAATAAAACAACAACAAACAAACAAAATTGGCAAACCCAGAACTACATTTGTGAAGAAGAATGTTTTGTTTGGAAATCATTTAATAAATTAACCTTCCAAGAAAAGATTAATAAGATTAATATACTTATTTATGGTTTTACCAATTAATTATGAAGAAGAATTCTGAAGCATGTTCACTCATCCCTGAATCATTCTCCCTCTCAACTTCCATGTATTATGGAATAGTGTAACAAAGAGTGGTATAAAAATCACCCTTAAGTGAAATCTTTTACGTCTCCCCTGAGTCTTGTAGGGGAGAAAGCAGGCATTAGAATCTATCATCTTCGGTCCCCAGGGAAAGCCAAGGAACCAGATATTCTTAAGTAAAATTAGTATTCTTTTTTTTTCTTTCTTTTTTTTACTCACAGGTGCCCATCAGTGAAGACTACAATGATCAGTAGTATGGTTGGGAGCCACTGCCTTGATTTGTACTAAGGCACCAACAGTTTTACCCGTCATTGTTTTTGTGCCATTATTGCAAAAGTCAGCTCCAAAGAATAATGAAATTTAAAAGCATTACTCAACACTGAGTATTTATTTCAGTGCCACTTGTGCTTGGTACCAAACATTCACATAAAACAAAATCTTCCTGGATGCTTAGTTGGTGCCCATACCAGATGAATACCAGCTAATGAGCAAGTCCAGCCATATCTGTAGATTCATTCATTGGTAAGTTGTGTACAGTTGTGTAGATGAGATATTATCTTATCTCCATGTTTGCAGTAAATCTTTAATTTGACAAGACACTATAATATTGAAAATTGGCACTAATGTTAATGCTTTTACTGAGTTTTCATCATTGAGCAGTGCCAGTGGTCCAAAACATTTATTAAACCCCAGCTATTGTGTGTTCTTCAATATGCAATATGATAACATATGCTATAGGATCTTTCAGTGTTCTATAAGTCCAGTTTGAAAAGCTATAACAAATAGTTTTGGCTGTTAAAGACTTCGGCCCAACTATCTTTTAAACATTTAATTATTTTTTCTTTAACTTCTGAACGTTTGGTCTCAAAATGACATTGCAACTTAACTGGCACTATAAAACTATTTTAAAATATTCTGTTTCAAACTACAATAAAGAAATTATGAACATCTATAAAGAAGAGGGAAATAGCACTTTGTCATAGTTTTGTTTTTTGGTTACAGTTTCACTCAGGTTTTTTAGAATAGATTCCTATCTTCCATGAGCCAAAAAACCCTTTAATACAAAAATTTTGTTTTTCTCAGCATCTTTAGATGTAGACAATACATCTGTGGGTTGAGAAAATGAGCATTTTTATCTTTCTTAAAAGCCTATAATCATTCCTTAAATATAAGAAAAGTATATTTTCTTTATTTCAAAATAAACTATTATACATCTTAAAATAATAATAGTTTTAGGTGACACTTAAAAGTATACATTTTTCAAAACTTTAAAAATATTCAGATAACTTGTACTTTTTTTTTTTATTTCCATGTAGGTACAAGGAGAATTTTAGGATTTCAAAGTAAGATTTACTAGATGATAATGAGTTTACAAAGATTAAAAGAAATACAACCAGTGACAATAATTAGTGTAATTATTAATTCAAAATTGTTCTAATATATGAAAATTCATTTATTTACATGCTAATATTAGATTTCAAAAGATGTAAGAATATACAAGTACATATTCCATTAGTGTTAAAAGCAACGATGTCCTACATGGTATGTCATTTATGGAAAGGTCCACTGTATTCTCAGACAACAAGAATGAAAGTAAAAAAGCAAATAATATCTTTACATTACTATGGAAATAGTTTTGGCCTGGCAAAACCCCTGAATGTCTCTGGGTGTCTCATCCATACTTTGAGAACTTGTTCTATTGGAATACAAGGGAGTGTGGATCATGAGCATATTAAGCTGAATTATGAAACAATATTAACAAGTTGGAATTTTCACATTTTCCCTTTGACTAAACATTTAAAATTCTAACTGCATTCATATTAATAAATTCAAAGAAATATTTTTAAAGGATGAAATCTCGATCCACATATAAAAGTATTTATATATATGTATGTATGTATGTCTGCGTGTATTTGATTTGTAAGAAGAAAAAAATTGCTTTTTTAATATTACAATTGACTTTCACTATAATAAGAACATAAATTTAATTAATTTTTTTGTAAAGATTAGTAAATAATAATTTTATGAAAGCGATTTCATTGTATGAAATCTATA
Source organism: Rousettus aegyptiacus (assembly GCF_014176215.1). Lineage (NCBI taxonomy): Eukaryota > Metazoa > Chordata > Mammalia > Chiroptera > Pteropodidae > Rousettus > Rousettus aegyptiacus. The sequence continues at coordinate 124,944,029 of NW_023416284.1, forward strand.
TTTGCTACTGAGAGGAATTCTATAATATTTTCTTAGGAAGTATCAATAAACTCTGCATGAACCACATGCAAAAAACATTAATCCCCAAATTATAAAAAATTACTTCTTCAGGATATTTGTCCAAATGTGTAATCAAGATGATAGAGTCAGAATAAAAGAATGGCACTTTAAGATGCAACATAATGGTCGCTGAATTAATTGTCAAGTTGTATGTGCTCTGGTCTGGAAGGAACCTTAATGGCTGTCCAGTTGAACTACCCATCAGATGCTTACGTATATTCTACAGCTTCCCTGACAAGTTCAATCTCTGCTTAAATGCCTCTAAATTAATGGAAAATGTCCAATTTTTTAGTTTGTCATTTTTACATGACACTTTTGCTAGGTGTTCTTCCTTCTATAGAATTGACATTGGCCTTTTGATGCCTCTTCATACTAGTTTGATCCTGGAGAAAAAGTAAGACATTCTGACTCAGTATTGACTATTTATGCAAACTTCGAAAGTCACCTAAGTGATCCAATTTCAGTCTTTCACAGGAAATTATATTCAATTACATTCAATTATCCTTAAGCTTTCTTTAGGCTTTTTTTTACGCTAAAACTTTACAGTTTTCTCTCAGTATATATACATGTACACACACACACACACACGCAAATTTATACCAGATGTATATGATCTTTTGTTGTCTTCTAACCTTTGGGATCCCAGTTTTTTCTCTAAATTGTTGAAAATAATATCTACTCTATTTTTTATAGGATAATTTGAAAACAGTAAGTGAAAATACTTGATAAGCTCTAAATACTTTATATACTAGAAATTAAAACAATAACTGGTTTAAAATGAAAATTAGCTTTATGGGAAAATGAGAGAAGGGAAGGAATAAGTAGCATACGCAATAGTTTAGTTAGTCTAAAGTACACATAAATGTATTGACATAAAATAATAGTATATGGGGATTTCTGCCTTTAGTATGGTAGAATAAGTATGGTAGAATAATAGATTGACCCTTCAGCAGATAACAATGATATATTCTGGAGCATGCATCCATGTGTGTGTGCGCACGCGCGCGCACGCACTCACACACAAATTCTCCGTGATGGCTCTGGAGTGTGAGTAGAAGTAGACATATGTTGTAAGTGAGCAGGAATTTGGAAGAAAGGGCTGTCGTGGTTGAGCTTCCTGTTTTTATCACCTAATCCTGAGACTAGCCACAGTCTCAAGTGCAAGGTGGTGAAGGGCAGCTAAAAAAAACAGAAAACAGCCCAGGGTGACCATGTTCTCTAGGGAATGAGGAAGAAGTCCTGAAGAGGAAACGCCAAAGAAGATGAGCTCTAAATTCTAATGTAGACTCTACCCAAATCTCTGATTGACCCTGGGGCAATGCATACATGGGGGAAAATAATCAAAGTTGTTGTCCTTGAGGATAAAGGACTGAACTACGATCTGCAATACCACCCACTGCAGGTGAAACAATTTGCAGTTTGGATCTAATCTGTCTGCTAAAATAAACATAACAAGAATAATGGTTAAAAACATACCAAGTTTGGGAAAAGACTTAATTTTAAAGTTCCAAAAAGTTTGGTGAACCACAAGTAGAATAAATACAAATAAAATGACTAGCTCCATCAAAACAAATCTGCTTGAAAACCGAAAAGAAAGAATCTTGAAAGCAGTTAAGAGAACAAAAATTACTTGAAAGATTGTGTTTTCACATCAGATACAATGAAGACCAGAAAACCATGGATCAAATTTTTGAAGTACGAAATGGAAACTCTGTCAGGCCAAAACTCTCATCCAGAAAAAAAATATGCTTCAAGAAAGAATGTGAAATAAAGGCATTTCAGGTTAACAAAAAACATAAAACAAACAAAAACAAAAAACAATAATAACTAAAATCACCAGCACATCTGCACTTCAAAAAAGGCAGTTCTTTAAAATGAAGTAATACCAGAAAGAAACAAAAATCTTAAGAAATGAATGAAAAGCATAGTCTACAGCCACCCTGAATGTGCCCAATTTCATCTGATCTCAGAAGCTAAGCAGGGTCGAGCCTTGTTAGTAGTTAGATGGGAGACCACCTAGGAATACCAAGTGCTATAGGCATAAAAACAAACAAACAAACAAACAAACAAATAAGAAAGAAAAAAGAGAGAAGCATAAGAATTGGTAATATTTAGATATGTATAAAGGATGCTTTTCTCTTAATTTATTTAAAATAAATATAATGATTTAAAGCAAAAACTATAACATTATGTTGTGAAGTATAGAATGCATAGTGTTGAAATGCATGTGACAACTACAAAATAAAATAGATGAGGGTGGTAAATGTCATATTAGATAGAAATCAGAAATATGCAGACATAGTTAGATACAGTAATAAATATAAATTTCTGTGTATATTTGAGTTAGTATACATACATATATCTCTTAGCTCCACTGAAGAGGAATACAAGCAGTGATATTTTACTTCTAATTAACATACAACATATATAGTACCTAGTTTTTGGTTTCTAAATATTATTTTCTAATTAATGGAACCAAGGAGATATGGTTGATTATAAGACCATGTTAAAAGGACATAGGAAGCAACCTAAAGGATCTCAAAATGGCCAAATCTAGAATAATTTGATAATAAACTAAATACTGATGGTATTGTTGTTATAATCCATAGAATAAAAATAATCCATGAAAAACACATGAATATAAATGAATAATATTTAGAAGAGAAGGCACAGTTCTTCCTTACAGAAGAATTGCAATTAATAAATGTATAAGGAATAAAAGAAATAGACAATTCTAATAGAAGACCACAGTAATAATTTCTACAGAAAAGAATACTGACAGATGCTGAAATTAGTAGATGAAAGTATGAGAAGAAACTGGATATTTGCATTGTCACAAAGTATCTGCCCTAAGATATTTATTACCTACAAAAGGGAAAAATAGTAACTTCACAGTGGAGACACAACCTTAACCAAATGATGATAGTTAACAGCGTAAGTAATAAGACCTATTGACATTATGTACTCCTTGATATATAGCACTGAGAAGAAAATATCACTTCTGTGTTATTCTTGCCAATATATATAACTTCAATCTAATCAGGAAATAACATCAGACAAACACAAATAATCCAGGAGCTGCCTTCAAAATGGTCAAGGTCATAAAGCATAAGGAAGACTGGGGTACTGTCATTCCTTGGAGGAAACAAAGATGAAAGATTGAATCTTCAACAACCAGTATAAGAAGTCAGCCCATTATATGTAATAACTAGTCTGGGAAGTCAAACTACTATTTGTAGTAATCAGTCTAGAAAGCCAAATGCCCCTATAGCAACTGGTCCCAAAGTCCAGGATTTGATTAATATCTGACAGCTTCCAAATTAGGACAAAACAGAAAAAATAAGTATCAACCTATAAAGAATTACATGCAATTTCCTTCCTCTGGTTAGCCTATAGCTTTCCTATGCCGACAGCTTCCAATCACGGCATACCTGAAGTCTATCCATTCTTCCATTATAAACTTTCTCATTCTTCTCCTTGTCTATAAGATTCTACCAAGTACAAGTGATAGTGACTGATTCACTTTCTACAGTAAACTTGATAGTTTTTGTGTGTTCTTATTTGGGTGGTCTTCATTTATTTCCATAAAGAAGACTTGACAACTGAATACAATATGGGATCTCAAGACAGAAAAATAACATTAGTGTAAAAATTGGTGAAATCTTAATAAAGTCTTCAGTTCAGTTAATAATATTTTACCAATCTTATCATCTTAGTTTTGACAGTTGTAAAATGATTACGAAAGATGCTAAAATTAAGGGAATCTCTGCGAAGTGTTTTGGGGAACTTTCAGTGTTACTTGGGAAACTTTCTGTGTGTTTAATATTATCACAAAATTAAAAGTTAAATAATAAACTTCTAGAAAAAACCGAAAGAGAAAATCTGTAATTTTGAAGAGCAGAAAACATTAACCACACACACAAAAATTGGCTTTATTATGTAATCTTGTTTTTCACTTCAAAAGATATTGTTAGGAAAAAGAAGAAGAAGAAAAAAACATGCCAAAGACTGGGAACAAATGTTTACAATATGTGTATCTGTCAAAAGACTTGTAACCAAAATACATAAACAACTTTTACAATTCAATAATAAAAACAGAAACAACCCTACAAAAATGATAAAAAACAAATACCTTCATTGACATGTCACAAAAGAAGGTAAAGTAATGGCCATAAGCACATGAGAAGATGCTTAACATCATTAATCAGCAGGAATATGCAGATAGGAATGAGATAGAGCTACACACATATTAGAATGAATGAAATTGAAAAGACTTACAATACCAAGTATTGGTGAGGATAAGGAAGAACTCTTGTATACTGATGGTGGGAATGTAAAATTAGATCATCACTTTGGGAAACAATTCTACACTTTCTTAAAAATTTAAATATACAACTAACATATGACCCAGCCATTCCACTCAGTGAAATACCACTAAATATTTACCTAGGAGAAACATACAAAGATTCGTATATGCGCATTCATAGCAGGTTTATTCATAATAGCTCCAAACTAGAAATAACTCAAATGTTCAACAGATGCCTGGTTAATAAAAATAAATTAGAATGAAGAAATTACTGATGCATGCAATCACATGGATGAATCGCAAGAATAATTATGCTGTGCAAACAAAGACAGACATAAAAGAATACGTACTATACAATTTCATTTCTTTAAATATGAATGCCTTTATATTGACAGAAATCAGATCAGTGTTTGGCTGCGTTGAAGGTAGAGGATGGGATTGATTACAAAGGAATACCAGGAATTTGGGAGTCATGGAAATATCCTGCTTTTTGATTGTGCTGGTGGTTTTATGGGTGTGTACATCTGTCAAAATTTATATAATTGTACACTTTAAATGCATGTAGTTTATTTGACCTATCGTATACTTCAATAAACTGAGTGGTGACCACACAGTGCAATATACAGATGATGTATTATTGAATCGTATACTTGAAACCAATACAATTTTATGAATTAATATCACCCAATAAATTTAATAAAATTTAAAAAAACAAATGTGATAAAAATAAAATAACAATATAATTTAGAGTTTGTAGGCGCCTCAGAGATTATTTAATGGTCTTCCTTGAGGAGGAAATGTTAGAATCTAGTCTTTTGCTTTCCAGACTGTGCTGTATTAAATATATAAACATATATACATATATATATGTACACATATGCATGACAATTCAGAATCATATATGATATTCTATAAGACTTTGTCACCTCTTCTTTAAATTCTGAAAGCAATTTATTCTTAAATATGTATTGTCTGGACTGGCTACTTTGTCTTTCTTATTAAAAGGGGAGAGGGAGGCCACTCGGTTCTCAGAACATGTTGGTTTGTCTGGCTTTTCTATAAATGATAGGAATTCCTATTAAGATTCATTTCTAAGACCTAGAAATGTTTTCAATAAGCCATCAGGAGTGCTGGCTCAAGCTCCTGTTCAGTTTACGCCTTTTGTGCTTCTCAGAACACTCAGTCTACAGCATGTGCTACAAACCTGGATGAGGCTATGATTGAAAACTTCTGCTGCCTATCATCTGCCACTTTTCTTTTTCTTTCATTCAGTGGTCTATTTCCACCTGCTGGGGAAAGTAAACCTCAGAGCAGCTGCATAAGTGGGAGGTAAAGGTTAACCCTTCCCAGGTCTTGAAGCTGACCCTCTCTTATTCAGCATATCTGAGCGAGTCTTAAAATCTTTATCTCGTCATTTGCAAGGATCTGCTCAAAATTAGAAGTGTTTGCATAGTATTTTACTTGACATATGCCAGCATTTATCTGTAACAGAAAAAGTTCAGTTCAGCTCAAAAAAAAAAAAAAAGCAGAAACAAAAAGGTATGCAATGTGCAGAGGGTTACTAAACACTTAAGAGGCTTAGAGCCTTGTCAGGGAGATGACTGCAGTATCTGACCATTTTATCACATGCATGGAAATACATGCAGGATAATTTTTTTCCCCTGTCAGACTTGAATAAAACACAACAGAAGGATTTTGACGAAGAAAGATCTAAATTTTATTTTCAAAATTTAGAAAAGGGCAAAATACAGCTAGAAACGATTTTGGTTGTGAGTTTTCTTATTTGTGAAGTGAATATTTTGATAACTTTAAAACCAATTTGATCATTCTCTCCTTTGACGATGATAGCAAGGCGTCTTGTATAATAGGATGATTATTAATAGAATGAGCACCTCTGAAGTCCACCTCTTAGAAATTACTCAGTGTTTATAAGCCCCAGATGCTGCCAGCCCCCTTTTGGCTAAGACTCTATCATGGAGAATTGGTTTCCTTAATGATTCTTTCTATCTTCGTGCATGTGGTTGTAGTCATTTTCACACTTTTGGTTCATCCTGCTAGGTCTTTACAAAGATGCAGATCAAAAAGACTTAAAAGTAACAAGATCAAAAAGATTATTTGTGCCTCATGTACTGGAATGGGTTTGAATTTTGTTAAATCTGGTTTGGACATATTAAATAAAACCAGAAACTAGTGGTTTGCAAAGGTTGCTGGTGAAAGTATGGAGCTTCATAAGTCAAAATTGCAACACACACAAAAATGCCAGGTTTAATTGCTTTTTTCTTTTTAATTGTATCTAAGATAGAAAACCAATAAAATGTATGCTGCTACATATTATGGCTGATTTTTTTTTTTTTTAGATTAGCGCTTCTGCAATTAATTAGCCCCAGATATGCACTATTGCTTGCTCCTTTTTAATTCTAAATATGACCAAAGAGTGTAGTTATCAAATGTAATGATTGCTTAAAGCAAATTTAATAAACAAACATAAAATGAACACTTGCTTCATGCGAAGCACTGAATAGAAACGGAGGAAACAGCATTGAACAGTTCCTACCCACACAGAGGACACACACTAAAGGAGAGAATAAATCACTCATGTAAAAGCAATACACATAAGTCCCATAAACTTGTGCAAAAGGTGTATGGCATCTGAAGAGGAAAAGCTCAAATCCAGTTGATTTAGATAGGTTTTTATCTCTGATGTACTTAAACTACTTCTTTCTTGCACATTAGGATAATTTCTTTGAGTCTCAGGCTTAGTGTCAAGTGATTAGTAACTCCAAATAAGGTTTTAAATGATAATTGTTTGCAGATATGATCTGTCTCATATCTTTGCACTTTAAAGCTATAAAAATTCATAAGAATGAAACTATTGGTATAACAGACTACGGAAGGGTTAATATATTTGCTTTAGGTCATTGACTGTCATACTAACATCCTTCAATTCAATCATTATATTTAAACATAAAAACGATGTATTTCAGTTAGGCAAATTCTCTAGATGTGTTCTACAGTTCTCTATTTGGAAAACTCTAGAATATTAGCTGTTACTTGTGGTTGGAACATTTCTTTCTTAATTTACATTGTTCTGTTGAAATTGAGCCATAATTTTCCTATTGGGAAAACTGGGGAAATGTCCCATAATTGGGTTGCACTGAATTTTTTATTTAAGTATAAAGAAAGAAACAGAAAGGGGCCTGATACAATAGATAGTACTTACACACCAAGTTTGAAGGGCTAACCGGAAAGGCATCTGGTAAGCAGCCTGGAAAGTCATTCCAATGTGAATGGAAAGGAAACTTTGAATTTTAAAATTCTAGAAAAATGCACATTACTAGAAGAAAGAAAAAAACAACAACTTGAGAACTGTACTCAGATTCTCTCAGTGTATACTTTTCTCCTACAACCTAAAATTATCTTAGGCACTAAGGAAAAACCTCATAAGTTTCTTTTCACTTCTAAAATTCTACGATCCTATGATCTCACTTTCTTTTACACAAAATTTACATACTTTAACATTAAATTCAAGTAAATCCCTGTATTTGAGGGGGAAAAGATATTCTCATTTATTTAATTTAATGGGTGCTTACTGAGCCATTTCTGTGCTTTGGTCTTTGTTCTCTAGCTGTAGTCATAGAAGAGTGAATGCTCAAGATCTTAGATGGATTACTCTAACAAAAATCTAGATAGTCGTTAAACATAAAAACCTATATTAAAAAAATATAAAACATGTACAGGCCATAAATAGAGAGGTAGACATTTTATTTCCATTTTAAATATTTGTTTTCACCTTTTTCATCACTTTAGCTACTTATTATTTGGAGTGAAGATGTTTCTCACATCAAGAAACTGAATTTGCAGTTCAGCCCTTTAAGAAAAAAAGACTTTTTAAAAAATTGCAAGAGATGACTCAAGTGCTGCAATAATATTTTAAAACAAAAAATGTGTTATTTATAAATCTTGGGCAAAAATTAGATACAATGTGTGTTTTTAGCATAGCTTAGCAAGCACTGTATAGTAAAATAGTTATTAAAGTATAAAATATAATTCAAGCTAATTTATATGTATTCTATATAGATTTCCCTTGTAATAAACAGAATTTTTTCTAATATGGATTACTTTGGCATAGAATTCTACATTCAATATTTAGCACGAGATTCTTATTTTCCACTCTAGTCAAGGGTGTTTACTTATTGAGGTAACAAAAGAACATCATTTCATTACAAAATAAAGTCGACCATAGATTCTGGAAATGAATTAATCAACAAGAGGAGAGAAGGATCAAGAATAGAAATATCCATTGTTTTTGTAGGGGACAGTGGAGAGGCTGGCTAAGAGAAAGGTTTGTATTGGAAATATTTAAGAGAAGGTTCTGGCTCTGCAGGATTCCTGCCATTAACCGCCCACACATCTCTTTTAAGAAGTTTTCCATTTTACTGAAAAATGACACTCACCCTGTAATTGCAGACCCCACCCTGTTCTATCTGCATTGAACTCCAAAGGGCACTTAGTGAAAGTTATTCTAAATGCTTAGCAGGTGGCCGCCAGGCACAACCCAACTGGCTGAGCCATTGCTCAGTGGGTGTTGTTAAGGGTATGTAGTCTAATTAGCGATATGGTAACATTCATGATTTGAAAGTCTGAAGTTACTTTATTTTTTGGCTCACTTTATCTTAAGAAAATAAGAAACTTATTTAATGCATCGAATAAAAAAAAAAACTTGTATTTTCAACTTTTCCTATATGGGTACATTATTGAATTTCATAAGCCCTATCTAGAGTAAGACTAAGAGACAGAATGTCTGAGTCAAATCATGGCCTTGACACTCAGGAACTGAATGTCATTGAACAATCTCACCACTTTTGTTTCTCAGTTGCATAATCCATACAATGGGAATAGTCACTGTACCTAACTCTTGTGGTTATTCTTATATTAAGTAAAAAAAAAAACAACCTTAGGATAAAACCATATTTTTATTACACTCTTATACATTTTCCCTTCAAATTTTTGCTCAAAATTTTTCACTTCTCAATGCCCATACCTCATATTCAATCAAGGGAAGACAGGTCTGAGTTCTAAGACTTTTTTTTTTTTTCCTATTATATAACATCATAACTGGTACTGTGCTTTGGTTTTGGAGCAAACACATCATATTCTATTTGTTGGCTTAAATTACGTAGCAGTATTTGTGTTATCAGGAAGTTCTCCAGAAAATTTTATTGTTCATACTCAACAATTTTATCAAATGGGTGAGCAAGAAAAATGATGATATTTAGAGATAAGAATGTGAGGACTGTTCTTTGACATTTGGAATAAATTTACTGTATTCTTTTTTGTTTGTTTAAAATACATAAGGGGTACTTAGATTTCATAGGTGTTTCCCAGGAAAGTGTACTGTTTATTTAATTAAATTTCAGTTAACAAGTTACCTGAAACAATCACATTTTAAAGAAAGCATATCAGAGTCAGCCCAAATGCTTTTTTTTTAAACTGTGATGATAATGGATTTTAATGAAAAAGCAAGTTTTGTTTTGCTGAGCAACTGCTGGAAGTAGTTATGCCTTGATATTGGATTAGAGCTTACATGGCCAGAAGCAAACTCAGACCTTAAGAGAATAAATATCATTCCCTTTCTTAGGAATGAAAACAGAACAACAAACTATCCTGAAGGTAGCATAGGAGCAAATGTCCCAGGAGAAAGCAGAAATGTTTCTTTTCAGCCTGTGCATATCAGGTAACCTAATTCAGGTATAAGCCAGAAGAGGGAAAAGACTTTAATGTGAAAATGACAGTTATTTTTGTAATAACAAAGTGCATAATTTCCTGTTTTTTCTTTTAACTATGAGAAAGTTAAGTAAGTCTTTTGGGACTATCAGGACACTTTCAGTTTCATGCTTTTAGACGTTTATAAAATAAACATTAATAATATATATTGGAAACAAAAATGAGGTCGTTGGATTCTTAAAATTTTTTTCTCAATTTACCTGCTACAATCAAGCATTTTATTGCTGTCCCATGAGAGCAGTGAGACATATTAATATTATTATAGAGTAATCCTGTATTGATATTTGTAATGCTACATAGAAAATAGTTTATAACCATTCTGTTTCGCAACCTTCCTGAGTTTGATTTTATAGATTGAATCTCAAAATATCACACTGGGATAGGGTAGAGGTGGGGCCACAGAACAAACCTATAAGTTTTGCTAACTTTTCTTTCATAATGTCATTAGTGATATCATAAAGAAATCTGAGATTGCTCAGAAAATAGTACAAAACCTGGAAATATTATGATGTTATGATTTGCTTCTTCACCATTGATTAAAGAATTCTAACTTAACCAGTGTATTTGTCAGGGTTCTCTAGAGAAACAGCTAAGTGTATCTCTCTCTCTCACTCTTTCTCTCTCTCTAATTTTTAAGAACTAGTTTAAGTGGTTGTGGTGGAGTCTGGCAAGTACAAAATTTGCAGGGTAGACCAGCAGACTAGAGACCCAGAGATGATTTGATGTTACAGCTCAAATCTGAAGGCAGTCTACAGAAGGAATTCTGTGTTTCTCAGAGATCTTGTTTTTTTTTTTTTTTTTTTTTCTAATTAAAGCCTTCAGCTGATGAATATATTAACCTAAAAATAAAAGGCCAAAGTGAGAGGCAACAAAGTGTTTTGTTTTGTTTTGATCCAATAGAATAGCTATTGAGGAAGCACTGATTCAGGCAGAAACCCCAATGATGTTCTGATTAAGGCAGTGGGTATTTATGAGAAAGGAAAGGGGAACAATTACGTCAATAAAAGGAAAGCATTTTTTAAAGTCTAGATAAACTAACATAGTGATGCTAATTCTAAAGGATGTCTTCAATTCTAAGTCCTGTAGTCATAACAAACAGTTGTTTGGAATACCATGCTAATTTAGGTCCAGTTCAAAGGTTATTTTGTCCAAGTTTCAACATTTCAAAGGTTTAGAGGTTAAGACTTGGAAGGCAGTCTCTCTGAGATAGCAGCTCCGACTTCATTTTAAAATAGCTCCTTTTACGTTATTTTTCATAAGTCCTATCATTATGGAAGTTAATCTGCTTTAGATTTAAATGTTAATCTCATCAAAAAAAACCTTCACAGTAACTGGTATTTAACTAAAATCTGGTACTGGAACTAAGCCAAATTAACACATAAAATTAACCATCATGGCCATTAATTGGTGAAATTAAGTGGCCTATACAGAACAATAGCTGAATTGAAACTGGATGGCAACCGACTCCAGGGCTCCTGCTGCCTGTGCTGCTCAGCCAGTAGACTGATATAGGAGTTGAGCTTATTTAGAATAAGCACTTATTGTCAAAGCACCAGTGATCGGAGATGGCAGCAAGTTAACACCTTCAAAAACTGCCTTGCCTTCTCAGTCCGGTTTAGGGTATTTAAGGGAAAATCTGGGCATTATTTCAGGGTCTACGTGACGTTCCAGGAGCAGGGTGGGTGGGATCCATTGTGCTTCTCTGAGCCATTCCTCTGGTAACATGGTCTTCCGGTGCCATTAGAAACCCAGGAATGAAGATGAAAGTAGTCTGGAAAGAAGGATCGTGATCAGTAAGCATAAGTGTGTTAATCATGAGTTTTAGGGCAACTTTATATGGAAGGAAACATTCCAAGCTCTGGGTCAAGCCACTGGGGACAATCTATTGTTAAGCTATAGAACAAGGGAAAGTGAAGCCAGGGACGCTGTGAGGCCTATTCTACGGAGGTGCCTACTGGGCCCTTCTTCCCAATAAAGTGTTCAATACATGTGTTCAAAAAAGACTTAAAATTGATGTGTGTGTGTGTGCATGTGTGTTTATTCACACACATTTGAAATATGCCTGACATTATATTTTGGCCTAAACTCAGAACAATAAGCTATAAAGTTGAGATAACTGCTTAATCAGTTTCTACCCATTTATTATTTACATAAAAAGTACTATTTAGAAACAATAAGATATAGAATTGTATTATTATTTTTCTCGTATGCTCCCTGAGTAATTGACTATAATTACTAATAGTTCCGAAAATTCTTAACTACTCATAAAATGCTTGATTACATATTAATTGGCTAGTCCTTAATTGGACTTCCTTTGAATTGCATTAAATATGTCATATCTGATAGTATAGGTTCATATTCACATTAATAGATCTCATCTGACATTCTTTAGTTCTTAACACAAGCAGCAACTGTTAGAGTTATCTCTAAGAAAAAAGATATAAAAGGAATGTGGATGAAAAAAGAGATTCTATGGAAAGTAACCTCACAGGATGATCTGATCATAAATTAACTGTCATGATGGACAATTGTGCCTGAGGCATATAACTTTTTTAGTGATAGGTTAATCTTTGCCTTAAGCAAGCCCTGTTCATTGTTTCTGTGCATCCAGGTAAATGTCACACCCCTCTGGACCACCCTTCTTGACACTTGCTTCAAAGAATACAAGAGGTAATCTAATCCTATCTTGCTTTCTCTAACATTCATGTAATCTTCCTTACATTCCTTCCTTAATTTCAAATGGGTAAAATAAACTGCAAACTGTTAGTCTCCAAAGCGTTTATCTCAGTCTGTTGAGATCTTGCATCCAGATCTATCTTCTTTTCAGCTCAAATATATTTTCATAAAAATTCTCTATAGGTTTATACATTCTTACATTGGCAAGAATAATATAAACATAAATAATAACATTTAATTTTATTTGTTGTCTGTCATTATATTTAAATTATAGTGAAATGTACCTAGATATATTTAGTCTAAAGGTAGAATTTGAAGGAATCACTGTTAAGTGGGTTTTTCTTCATGAAGATTCCACAGAAGAAGCATTCACTTAGTATGTAGAAAACCCAGTTCTGCATTTCTCCATTACTCTAACACTGCTAATACACAACACTTCTGACACAAGATATGTGTGTGTGTTTTTCCTACACCAAGTAGTAGGTCCTCAAGTTACTCATAACTTCTTTCCAGCTTAACTACAAATCAGAGATTCCCATAACCTCCTTGCTCTTGGATTCAATTGTTTGTTAGAACTCGGAGAAACACTTTTTATATACCAGTTTATTAAAGATTATGATAAAAGAGACAGATGAACAACCAGATGAAGAGGTACATAGGGCAAGGTATTTGGGAAGGGGTGGAGAGCTTTCATGCCCACTCTGAGGATACCACTTTCCCTGAATCGCCATGTATTTACCAACCTGGAAGTACTCTGAACCCTGTTGTTTTGGGGGTTTATGAAGCCTTCATTACATAGGCATGATAGATTAAATCATTGGCCGTCAGTGATTAAGGTCAATCTAGGGTAGGAGGGAGAGTTTGAGGAAGGGGAGTGGACTAGGAGAAGTGTGACTAAAAGTTTCAACCCTCTAATCTGGCTCCACTGGCAACAGATCCCCAACCTTAGATAACCTAAGAGCTTTCCAAAAGTCACCTCATTAGCATAACAAAAGACATCTTGATTTCTCTCCACACTTGGAAATTCCTGTGGTTTTAGGAGCTCTGTGCCAGGAATAGGATGAAGACCAAATATATATCTCTTATAAAAATCACAGTATCACAATTAGTAAGTCCAGGGACTATACATAATGCTCAGAGTAATAGTTCCTGTCCTTGTAAAGATTTCTGTATCACATTTGAACTTTCACACGTTAGACTGACTGGCTTCAGAACTAGTTACTTTGTAGCCAATGAAGCAATGATCAGGAAATGAATAATGTAGATTTGTGATGGAGCAAGGGCTCGCTGCCAATGCACATATAGAAGCCAACACTACAGCACCAGTTTTGAAAACGAAAAGGCTTTTATTGCGAAGTCAGCTGGCAAAGATACAGAAGAAAAGGCTCAAATCTTTTTCCCCGATCCGGAGTTGTGGGCAAGTTTTAAAGATTAGAGGGAATAGTCTGGTATGCCGAAGTGATGGTGAGGTATGTTTTGATTGGAGAAATTTGGAACTTGGCCATTTATGGTAACGGGCTTTAGCAACAGATGATCCTGAACAATGGGCCCTTCCCTTCTGAAAAATTTCCAGTGTTCAAGTTCTGGTCGTGTTCTGGTCCTTTGATTCCATGGGAGGGGGAGATTTTGGTTCCAGATGCAACCAGGGGGTCAGAATTGTCTCTTCTGCGCATGCTTCAGGTGTATGACTAGTGATTTTGGTCTGTGGTCTCTGACAAGTAACTCAGTCTTTTGTTAGAAACAAATTAGGGCCAGTTAGAGCTGGTTCTGTGGTTACAGATTCGTTTCCTTTATGGATTTGTTGCAAGCAATGAAAGCAGTTACCACAGTAATACCCTTGAATGAGTTTGTGTTTTTCCACAATGCCAGGTTTATTGAGTGAAACCTTCTCAGATAAACCAATCAGGTATCCATCCACACAGGTTAACACACAACACACAGAGAGGGGAAGTACAAAGGCTTATGCGTCAGAGCAAATGGATGAAAGTCCTCAGAGTCTCCAAGGAGATCTCTGTTGACTGGCAGTGCAGATAGCTGTGTGTCTGTCCCAAACCAGCAGATATGCTGAGTCAGAAGGACAGAGTTTTCAGCCCCTTACACACACTTCCATGATGCTCTCAGTTAGGCCTGAGCATTGTCTGTCAAAGGTGTTCAGTTAACATGAACCGTACAAGGTGGGATCCTTATATTTATCAGCTCCCAAAGATGAGGGCTTATCCAAGTCAGTTGTGGCTGATGCTTGGGCAGTACGGTCACACCCTAAGGACATCCCCATTATATGCCAGTTGACATTACTGTCATGGCTCCCATGGAATCCATTTTGTAAAGTCTAAAAGGTCCTCAGTTCTTTATGTTCTATATAAGACTCCAAGTTAGAGTCTGAATATTTATGGTATGTTCCAAGTTATGCTTTACTCTCATCACATTCTTTCTTTCCACATGTAGGACTAGTTGAGAAAGTTGTGTGAAGATGTTACAACTTCAGATTACTTTTAGTATTTTCTTTTCCCCCTCAAAGTGCAGCAGCAACCATTTTCATAAAACAAGAAATAGTGCGACAGTAAAAAAGTAAAAGGTATGGAGTTAAATGGGAAAACGATTGATGATTGAAGGTCAGAGAAACGATGAGATAGAAGGCACCGGGAGGCACATGTGACATGATCAAGAAGACTGAGACATCTATGCCGCCTCTAGTTATACTTTTCCCACTCATTTTAATGCATGTAAAAACTAAGGAACAATTCCAACTTACTGGTCTGTGTTTATAATTTATGGAATTTTTACCAATTATCTATGGACAGAGTAAATGATTTACCATATAATCTTGCTTTGAAACACTTGACTTTTTTGAGAGATCTCATACTTATTGTCTCAGTTATCTTCCTGGTCGTTTGGAGAGTATATTAATTTCCATTGCTGTTGTGCAAATCACCAAAATTTGGTGACTTAAAACAGCATAAATTTATTTTTGTAAAGTTCTAGAGGTCAAAAGTCTAAAATCGAGATATCAAGCAAGACTGTGTTCTATTTGGAGGCTTCAAGGGAGAATGCATTTCCTTACTCTTTTTCTGCTTCTAGAGGTTGTCTGCATTCTTTGGCTCATAACCTTTCTTTACATCACTCCAACCTCTCGCTTTCATAGTCACATTGTCTGCTGCTCGTTCTGATCCCCCTGCCTCACTCTTACAAGGACCTTTGTTTTAGCATTGGAACCTCTTAAATAGTTCACAAAAATCTCGTTATCTCAAGATCCTTAACTTTATCACACCTGTAACATCTGTTTTAACATGTAAAGTAACATATTTATAGGTTCTGGGGATTTTGAACATAGACATCTTCAAGGGGTCATTATTTAGCCTATCATAGGAGTCGAAATGGCACTGATTATTATCCAATTTGGCAGATAAAGAAACTGAAATAATATTTTTACAGAGTCTTTTATGAATAATTCTCTTAATATATCAATTAGTTGCTTACCTTGGATCAGAATTGTGAGGGAAATAAATGGCACCACAATTTCTCACTGGTGGCATACTACCTTAATAAGTATTTGAACAATCAGGTAACTTTTTTTTTGAGGTGACGTGTGGATACTCTCTTATATCAATCATAAACAAAAAGTTGGTCTGACAATTACTAAGAACAATGTAAAGACAATACAGTGGCCCATATTATCTAAATATTCATTATCTATGTCTTACCAATTAGAAAATTACAATTAATGAGGTAAAGAACACTATAATAGGAACATATTTACAAATGAGCTGATCATTTATAAAATTAATTCCCCAATTTAGAACTAGGTAAAATAGCAGCTCCCCCTTATCTGAGGCTTTATATTCTATGGTTTTAGTTACTCATAGTCAACTGAAGTTCTAAAATATTACACAGAGAATTCCAGAAATAAACAATGTATAGGTTTTAAATTGTGTGCTGTTCTATGTAGCATAATGGAACTTCGAGCCATCCTACTCCATCCTGTTGGGTATGTGAATCATCTCTTTGTTCAACATATCCACACTGTATATGCTACTCACCCATAGGTGCTTAGTAGCCATTTGTTTTCAGATTGATATTTCTGTAGTGCTTGTGTTCAAGTAACCCATATTTTATTTAATAATGTTACATTGACATAATTCTTATAGTACATTACTATAATTCTTATAGTACATTCTTATAGTACATAATTGTTCTATTTTATATAAGTTATTGTTAATGATCTCATACTGTGCCTAATTTATAAATTAAACATTATTACAGCTATGTATGTATGTATATATAGGGTTTGATACTATTTGTGGTTTCAGGCATCCACTAGGGGTCCCCCTATAGGAGGATACATTCCAAAAAGGGACTACTGTATTCTGCTCTACTTATCATCTTTCTGATTTTTGAATATTTTGAACACTAAACAATACAATGCAATTGCCATGAAAATCAGTTACAACTGATAATTCTAATTTTCCAATAAAATATTAGAAAATTGATCAAATAGGCAAAATCCATGCCAAATTAGACTTGGCATAGTTACACTGCTTAATATTAATTAAGAGAAAGTAACAAGAGTAACAAGATAGATGCTTCTGAAGAGAATGATTTGATCATCAAATAATTAACAGAAACCCTTGGGGAAACTGGTGAAGATCCCAAATATTTTCTATAGCCCTGTTTTAAAGACCAAATATATATATATATATATATATATATATATATATATATATATGAATATTGTCATTCTGAGCTTTAATATAATATGATTGACTTTAAAAACAATTTTGTTCATTGTAAGAATTAAGTATATTTCTAATTATACTTTGATGTTATTGACTGTAAAATGAAACAAACATCTCAATTTAGTTTTATTTTCTATGTACAAATGTCACTTGATCTTTCTAAATTTAATAATTTTATTCTTATCTTAAGAAATTTACTTTACACAGTTTTTCTTACTACAAATGACCCTTGGATAATGTCTTTTGTATTTTGGAGTCTGTAGCTCACTTTCAGAGGGGAAGGAAAGCATTTGAAGATTTCTAATTCTAACCATCAGCATATGGTTGTAAACCACAACTAAAAGCTACCAGTTTTTTGGCTGTGGGTAGGAAGTTTTGAAGTGGTTAACAGGGCCAATAACAGTTAATTGAGCTTCCTGGAAAGACAGTTTTCTAGAAGACTTTTTTGGATCCTACTGGACAAAGAATTTTACCTTCAGAGGATAGACAGACAAATAGACCTCTTAGAGGGCTGACAAGAGCCAGAGAAACCCCTTAGAGGTCCCAGAAATGAGGTAGAATGTGTGGTCACTTCTGATCAGAAGCTACTATAGCCACTAGCATCATTCAACATGATTCAAGAAAAAGATGAGCTGGTGAAGTCCTTCAATCATGGTGAGGACTTTTAGAGGCCCAGAGAAGCACAAGCAGGGCCATTGTACTCATTCTAGAGGGGTTTGATTAGATGAATTCTAGTTGGGACACTGGAAGGACAGTTAACAAGAATACATTTTGTTGTACAAGATACAGGCTACTAAACTGTTAATGTAGATACATTGTTAATTGCTTAGTAAATCTGTCTGCAGGATATTTTTGATTTTTTTTTTTCCAGCTGTGTTCCTTTATTGTTCACTGAGCTCCCAGGCAAGAATAATTTTTTTAGGTTTCATAAGACAGAAATAATCAAATTTGGGTGAATACAGCTGATTATTTGGAGTTTTCTAAATTAATGTTGTATCAGGAGAACATTTTTTTTGTAAGTGGTATACTACCAAAGGTGATTTGAAAAATTGGTGCCTGAATAGAAACTTGCTCCATGTGTTTTCATAAAACTTTGTAAATCATTCTATTATTTCTCTCCTCTCTCTCTGTCTCCCTCCCTCCCTCTCTCTCTTTCTCTGACAATTTGTTTAGCTTTCTGCTTCCCCTGCTAAATTGAGAGTTTCCTAAAGGCAAGAACTGTGGCCTGTTAATGACTTAATTCCAATTCTCTTAATTAAAAAAAAAAAGTGGATTAAGTAAATCTGTGAATTTGAATAATTTAATGTCACAGTTCCACAGGTGGATTTATTTTTATTTCTCAATATCTGAACTCATTCACTTTCTCTCAAATTATAAAGCAACAAATTGTGATAATTGGGAACAGAGATCTAATTCGACTCATTTAGAAATGTTTATCTCCTAGAGAGAAGGAAATAAAATAAGATGGTGTTTTATTATCATTTCAAGATTTATGATTCAATTGATTATATGTAGACTATAAGAAAAGAAGACCAAATAATATCTGGGATTTTAGGGTCCTGCTGCAATAAAATCTTGAGTGATAAAAGCAGCTATAATTTACTACAATTTCCTGAGTGTCTGTGTATTAGGCTTTTTGCTAGATGTTTTACATGTAATCTTAAATCAAACATACACGATACTTGTAGCCCCTTTTTACAGAGGAGGAAATTAAGCTCAGTAATTTGCCCTACATAACAGAGAAAAAAGCTCGTAAATGGCGGAAACCTAGAATTTAAACTCAGGGCAGTCAGACTTTAAAGTGTTCTGGTATGACCTGGGTCTTGCATATTCTTGCAGAAGATATGCTCAGTTTGGGATACAGGAGTGGAGTCGAAAGGGACCATTCACTGGCTACTAGTTGCTAATTTTGGGTTTATGCATAGAGTCCTCTTTCAACAAACACTTCACCTTTGTGAATTCTGAGTAAAGTAGCATCTGTAGACACTGTTGACCACAAAGTCTCACTGACTCAGCTGTGTAGTGATGTAGTAGGTTTGTACTCTCATTAAGTACAGAAAGTCTCTAAGCACAGATGACTAAATCATCCCTCCCCTCAATTAGGCCTTTTACATGTGGTGCTCTGGCAGCCTGTCTGCTCTCTGTTCAAAGTAGAGAGGAGGTTACCCTTGTAACTATGTTTAGCTTGGATTTGGCAGAATAAAAAAAGCCAAATAATCCTGGCAAATATAGAGACCACTATGTCTGCATTAGATCCAACCATTGTTTGACTCTACATAAATAGACTTTTCTTTGTTGGATATAATTTGAGTTTGTGTGCTATGGTGTTCCGTTTTTACCTATAACCCATGTAACTTCATCTGGCCAGACTCTAGATTGTTTACAGATATAGTGTCTGTTTCTGCATGGTGTAGACTTGATACTGATGGCTGCTATGTCCCTGGTTTGGTTAAAGAACGATTTGGAGAGGCAATTCAAAGGATTGTTGAAGCATAGCTGCCTCATAAACATAACATATTTGCTTTTATGACACTTTTTTCTATATAAGCTTATAAATGGAGATGATTTATCAGTGTTTACATCAATCCCATCAGGTGGGTGGAAACTAAGTATCGTCCATAAAATTAACATCTGTGTGTCAGCTGCATGCTGAATGCTGTATTTACAAGGACTTTTTCCATTGGCACCGCTCTTCCAAACATTGCTTCTGTTTCCCTCTTCACAGGTCCCTTGATAAATCCAGATGCAGAAAGAGGCAGACTATAGGCAAGGCACAGATGGATTAATAAGAGCACTAGATTAGCAAGGCTGGCGACTCAGATTTTCATTAGAGAGTTGACAATGATTAGCTGTGTGATCTTGAATGAGTTTTTAAATTTCTCTAAGCCTTAGTGTTCTTATCTAAAAATGGGAGACTTACCTAATAGACAGAAGAGGTTTCTTTTGGCTCTGACATACGGTAGGTCTACTGAAAAATGTCAAAGAAATGTTCATTATTTCAGAGACTCAAGAGGTTTTAGGCCTTCACTTGGTGGTGAAGACAGAGTTGAGGGAACAAACATCGAAACAGGGGCCTCCTGAAACTGGGCTTTGAGGAACAGAGGGTGAATAGAAAATTCCTTTTTGCCCTATATCTGTCTGGCAGTTTCTGTCATAACTGTATTTTTCCTATCTCTTACTTCTCATCCTTTATTCCTAACTGCCTTGCATTTTTTTAATCACTCACCCAGATTACATAATAACCATCCAACTAATATCTAAATTTCGGCATTCCACAACTCTAATGAATTTTACATTCTTCCAGATTATTGAAGCAAAATCTGTTCATGTTACTGTATTATAGCAAATTCAAACTAAATAAAAACACAGGATGAATTTCTACAGATATAGTTAAAGCAAAGCCATTTACCTTTATAATTTGGCTCGAATATTATTTTCTGAAAATAATTCTCATTACTCTTCACACAGTTTATATTCCAGCAAACTGTCATTGTGACATTTCCTATTGATGTGCCTTTATGTGATTGACATTTCTGTGCTTTCTGAGAAAGATTCCAGAAATGTCTTTTCAACTATGTCTTCCCAAATATCTAAACGCCAAACTATATCTCTTTCAAGATAAAATATCACCACATCCTCAAAGTTCTTTGTAATACTCCATTTGAAATACTATTTTCATTTAAAATTCCATAGCATACTTATACTCTTTATATTGATATTTTATAATATATACATATAATCTGAGTATGATTCTTTCCTAATTTCATATTGCCTTACAAATAGTAATTGCTCAGTAAATAGTTGATAAATAGGCACAGATAATTTATAATCCACTTGTATACCACTCTTTGATTCTAAATGAGAAGGAATAGAATTAGAAAACAAATAATAATAATAACAATAATAATAATAATTAATAAATAATAGATTGAATTCTTTTTCTCAATTGGAAATTTATGTTTCTATTTTCATAAAGCTTTAAGATCTTGAATAGTTGCTAGAACTTGAGAACTCTTTGTTGCTCAACTGATTATTTCATCACTGTTTATTTCTTAGCTGAAAGATCGATCGTATTCCTTCATATTTGAATAGTTTCTCTATTACATACCACATAACATATATATCAAGGTGCCCACTTTTGTTTGTGTTGGACATAGCATACTGCTTTGATTTTTTAGTTCATAGAGTCAATATATAAATTATATAAATTACATAAATTCTCTTATGCAAGTTTATCTATTACATGTGTGTACATCTATTTCGATGTTTCTCTGATAGTAGATAATGAATTTGAATTATTTTTGGTGAGATTTTTAAGAAAAAAATGTAGAAAATATGCAGCTGTTGAAATAACTCGCACTTTCAAAGTTTATGATAATGTTTCTTTAAGATCTTTTTAAAATCACTCTTTGGTAGGAAAAATGACAATTTATGTGAGTTGAGACAAAGGGAGTACATCAGATGGGGCTTGTTTGAGCACACTAGTAACTACATTTCCTCAAAGGGTGATTCATTTTTTCCTAAGACAATTTATTTTACTTCTCTGCAATTAAAATTTTCTTCTTGTGAGAACAGTGAAAGTGAGTACCAGGAAAAAATGTATAACAAGCAATATAAGCTGTGTTTGGGGATTATACTTGGAATTTAAAGCTTTATATTACAGTTCCATCTTACTGAGTAAAATCTGTGAGTACTCATGTGCTTTTATCATAAGAAAGAGCTTTATCTTCAAATTGAAGAATTAGAGTGATATTTTGCTTGTTTTTCTGTGAGATGCAAGAAATGGGTGTTAAATGAAAATGAGATTGAAAAATTAGCTATTAAAATGTTAATTTATTTAATGTTACTTGAAGAATATATAATATCACTAGTAATGATTATAAAATAGGTTAAAATTATATGCCTTACAACAGAAAACTAACACTTTTACTTTATTCCCCAGATATATAATGGAGTTCCCTAAGGGCTGTTCACACTACAGTTCCTAAACCGTTTTCACATTATCTGGCCTCTTCTTACTTCTGCTCTTCGGGTCCCAAGACTGGAGGCTGCTGCCTGTAAATCAATTTAGAAGTTTTCCTGCTGTCATTGCTAGTGATGCCTATCGTGACAATAGCAATGTCCCAGCCAAAGCTGTTTTCTTCATTCTAGACCCTTCAGAATCTAGACAGGGAAGGAAAAATGACCTAATTTGTCACCTAGTCTTTTATTTTTTTAAATAATTATTTTACAGTTTTTATTTTGTTTTGTTTTTTAATGCTTGGATGTTCATAAAATCTCCAGAGTACAGTTATATCTGTTTCTGAATTTCAACCCTCTTCCAGAATTCCAAAGTTCCTTGTGCGAACATTTTTTCAACTTCCATTTGTCAATATTTATTTTGTACCTGTGTACATAAGAGAGTGTGCATGCAAACTTTTTGCTGTCATGGTGGTAGATTATTGTTCTCTATGCTTCAATCATACCTCTACCCATGACATTTACTGTGTGACTTTACACTTAACGACAGTATAGTCAATAGAAGTTTATTCATTTGTAACAACCAGCTTTTTTCTGCATAATAAGCAACAGCAAAATATCCAATTGGCATGCATCAATGTGGTTATTTTTACAGATCTGTTAGTCATTGAGGGTCAGATGACTCACACTAAGCTCAGTAGGTGGCTCTGCTCTGCTTCAGTAGCAGTGGATTAGAAGCTCTGCTTCTTGCTGCAGATTTGTGGGTTGACTGGGGGAAGAGTTCTGCTTCCTCCACTCTATTAACCTCTTTGGACCACAGAATTCACTGAGATATGTTTAGCTCATGACAATGGTAAAAATACAAGAGTCAAGCCAAAATGCACAAGTCTTCTTCCCCATATCATTGCTGTGTAAATCACTCAGCCAAACTATAATCAAAGGATAGGAATATATACACTGCCAACTGGATTTTATCTTTTGCAAAGTACCTGTTGAAGTGTTTTCTCACCTTTCTATTGGAGTGTATATCTTTTTATCTGCTTGAATTTTAGGAATATTTAATACTTTTACTCAGAATCCATTCTTACACTTCCACTAACATTAACTCCTAGACAGAAAATTTATATTTCCATCTAACAGAAGCTATCTTTGTTCAAATGAATGTGTTCTTTTCTGTTCCCCCAAAGGGGAAGACTTAAAGTTACCATATTTACTAGTTTCATATCTCCAAATGACATTTTCTAGTTATTCACATTACTGGATTTATTTTAATGTGAAAAAAGAAACTCCATGGTTATATCAATGATGTTTGAGTTATAATGATACAAAAGGCATTCAATTAGTCCATGAATGATGAATTTTACAGAATATAATTCATATGAAAGACAAATACATATCATACATATAAGCCTGAATACTGGTAGATAAATTAAAGGAAATGAGTCAATGTGATCAACCTGTCCCAGGATCTTAGCTGGTTTCCCCAGTAACTGCAACCATATCAGAGGTTCACATCAACCTTTTTATTTATCTGGTTGAGTTTTCAGCAGATCAGCCTTGGCAAGAAGACATTCATGTTTTATACCATTCATCGTCTCCCAACTACCAAGGCTAATTGTATGTCGATCCATTGAATAAGTATTGTAGCTGTAGAGGAAAAAAATGATGAATAGCCATAGGATGTCACATTTCTACCTGATTTTTTGATATAGTTTGGTATGTTTTCACACTGGACACAATTCAAAATCTATATCCACTCTGAGAGGTGCATTTCCAGATATTTTTGCCACCAATCTTCCTATCTTTTTCTTTCCTAGACCAAACTGACAACTCATTATCATTGCCTATGACTTGATGTAGAACTGTAAGTCTCGTTATGTATTTTCCCATTAAGAATGGGCAGCCACATGTATTGCCTGATTATAGGGACCTTCACATGAGACCATAAGTGGAAGCTGAAGAAAAGTCAGCAATGAAAACAGGAACAGGTATTCCGAGAATCTGATTTATCTACTCAAGCAACATACTTGTATCTTCTGACCTGTTAACACATAATATTGTATATGTCATTTCCACTTAATGATATTGATGCTTCATTCACCTACTCTCATGGCTTATTGAATCAGGTAACACCTAGTTTATTTGAAGAAGGCCAGTTTATTATAGTCACTTCATTTTCTTTGGTCAAGTTTTTAGTCTCTACCAAAGTTTAGTAGCAATCAAATAACTGCTTCTTTTAAAAGAATATTCATACAAGAGCAAATATATTTTTCCAAAGCTATGGTTTGCACTGACTATCCTATTGGGGCCAAGTATAGGCTCCATTAGAACATTTCTATCTGCCATAAAAATCTACTGATTACTGTTGGTTCTACTGGGTTACAAGGCTTGAGTAGAAAAACTAATTGCGTCACAGCTCGACTCTGCTGCAGAGAAATTTCTTGCTCTATGTTCCACTCACAGTTATCTATTTATGTGTTAAATCAAGTAAGAATGCCACACCCAAATGTGGTTTGTGTTGATTTCTAAGTCTGAAGAGGTCCATCATATATTGTACTTTTTAACAACTGGTAGCTCTTACAGAGTACAACAGGGAGTTTATCTTCCATACTCTGATATGCTTGACAGAAAGGCATCTTGATACTAAAGTATCTGGTACATTGTATTCACAGGTGTAATAATAAAGTCATCAGTATAGTGGATAGACATGATGTTCTTTGGGACTTTGAATTATATTATGACATAAAGCAGGAGAATTAACTTAGCTCTGAGGTAAGACAGTAAAGGTGCATTGATGTCTTCAATATGTAAACCTCAAATTAATTCCAATATGCCTTGCTATGGAGAAGTTTATCTGCCTATCAGCTGCATACTACATGCCACTGGCTGTGTTGATTTGCTACAGTAAAGGTGCACATCCGGAGGAAAGTTGCAATTAAAATCAGTCTTTCATAATTAACAATAGCCCATTGTCATCTATCCATTTAACTTTTGCATTGGACAAACAGACAATGTAAACAGGGATGGGCTGTGAATCATCGCCCTTGTATCTTTCAAATTTTTGATGGTTAGAGTAATTTATAATTGACTCAGAAATATAGTATTGCATTTGGTTTGGTATTGTGGCAGGAAGGAGTAAACTTGGGAACTTTGACTTGGTCTTTCTGTTATATTAGCCCTCGGTCCATGAGTTGGGAAGCCAGGTTGTGGATTTTTTTTTTTTTTTTTTTTTTTTTTTTTTGCTGAGTTCAGCGACTTCAACTATAAATATAGGAATTAACATGTGGGAACACAGGATATATTTCACTGATTAACTAGGCCCAGTAAAAAATAAACTCAGATTAAAGCTCCATTTATCACTGACTAACTTACATAAGTACTACAGTACTATTTTATTTCCCCAAATTAGCATTAATTCAGAGCCAGTGTCCCTAAAATCTGGTTTTTACTCTTTTCCAAGTTCATAGTCTTTTCACGTAAATAACTTCACAGACAGTTGGAAACATCTTGACGAGTATTTACAGTATATATTGGTAATAGTTTAATCTTGTTGATGTAGCAAAGTACCACAAATTTAGTAGCTTAAAACACCACCATTTACTACTTTACATTTCTGTAGATTAGAAGTCTGATACAGGTCTCACTAGGCTGAAATCAAGGTAGGACTATGCTCCTTTTTGGTAGCTGTAAAGGAAATCTTTTCTTGCCTTTTCCAGCTCTGGAGACTGCCCATATTCCTTGGCCCTTGGCTTCTTCCTCCATTTTCAAAGCCAGCAACGATGCAATTCTCTGGCCATTCTTCCTAGCCATATCTCCCTCTGACTCTAAGAGTTCCTGTTCTGCCTCTTTCTTCCACATTTACAGACTCTTGTTACTACATTAGATTTATCTGAATAAGGCAGAAAAACTTCCCTATTTTAAGGTTGGCTGATTAGCAGTCTTAATATCATATGCAATTTTAAATCTACTTTACTATGTAATCTAACATAGTTATGGAGTTTCCGAATTAGAACAAATGCATCTTTTGGAGATCATTATTCTGCCTACCATATTACTATGGCCTGGTTGCAGAGCACTTCCTTCGAGAAGATCAGACACCCCTTCTATAAAGGACTGCTAACTGGGTGAGAAACCATGACTTTCAAATATTTGACAGTTCAAATAAAGTGTCTGCTCACCATGAATAAGATTTTGTTGTTGTTGTATAGATGAAGTAACACTTTAGTAAACTGGCCATCTATTTTATTCCTTGTCTTAAAATAATGAATAAAACACTTTCATAGATTCTTTTATGTCAAAATACTCCAATTTCCCCTCTATTAATGATGTCTATTGCAATGTTGGTACCACATTATCTCTGATGGATTTCTTTACTTCAGAATTTCATGGTCTCTATTGAATTCAGAAATCCCATTTCAATGGCAGGATCTCTTACCATCTTTCCTAACCAATAAAAGACAGGCCTCGGAGATTTTATAGATGCTATCTCTCTTGTTATTACTTACTTCCTTAATGCCTCAGGAAAAGGAGTGTCCACTGGGTTCTGGTGGATACATATAGTCAAGGAGAGTGTGTTCTACCTGTTTCAGATATAATGCCTTAATCTAAGAGTTACAATTCCAGTGCTTTTTTCTGTAAACTTTAACACAGTCCTAAGTAGTCATCCCACCTCTAAAAATTTGCAGTCATTATTACACCTCTATTGTTAGGTGGAATAAATATGTGTTTCCTAGAGCCTTGCAGTCAACCAGCACTTCATCACAAGAATTTATAAAATATAAATTCATTAAGCCACATATTGCTAGTATCCCATTTTCATCAGAAAAGATATTATCAAAATATTTAAGTTCGAAGAATTGACTCTCCAATTTCATAATCTCATACTGACAGTCTTGGTACCATGAACAATATCGGTCAGAATCCGGTCAGTAAATGGAAACCACTACATGTATTTTAGACGGAGGTTACAGAGGTAATTTAATATAAGAAATCGATGATCTGTATAATGGAAAAACAAAGAAGCAACCCAGAAATAAGCAATATTAGAAATTCCATAACACCTCTGAGGCTATAAAGAAAAAGGGAAGAGAGAGTGTTACTAGAGGTCTGGAACAGGTCCATCAGACAGAAGCTAGAATTCTAGTGAGCCTGTCTATCAAGAACTGGGACTAAAAAGTACGGGGGTTGTTCAGTAGATAATGGAACAATAGGAGGTAGAAGGAAGGGAGGAAGGATGCGGCTGCTTTTATCGATGCTGCTTAAAGCAGGTGAATGGGGATATCCTGTCTTCTCTCTTCCTTCTGTCTTGCAGTCTTCTGCTCTACCTGCTCAGGCTGAAGTTATTTGGAAACAAAAGGCAAGGAAACCTGGGGGATGTGATTCTCTTCTAGACATGGCAAGGCAGAAAAGCATAGAATTAAACATGAAACAGAAAATAACTGTCCTTTGTTTTATATTCAGCAACATGCTAAAAATCTTTTATTGATTCTAATAATTTTTCTATATTCTACTTGATTATGTACATAAAATATATATTTGTGATTAATAATTATTTTCCAACACATACACTATTGTTATTATTTTTTACTGAACTCACTAGGACTTCCAATAAAATATTGTCTAAAAGAACTAGCATTGGTAATTTGTCTTTTCACTGTTACGAAGGAAAAATTTTCAACATTTCACCATTAAGTATATTTGCAATGGTTATAGGGTGATTTTCTTTCTTTTTTTTTTAGTTTTGTTGAGCTGAATTGATACACAAAAACTACACATATTCGATATACTTTCATGAGTTTGGACATATGCATACACCTGTGATACTAACACCACTATCAAGATAATAAACATATCCATTGCCTCTAGAAATTTTCTTGTATCTCTTTTTTCTGTGTGTGTATGCAATAAGAACATTTAACGTGAGATGTACTCTTAAACTTTTAAACTTACAACACAATATTATTAATTATAGGCACTTAATTTTGCAGCAGATATCTAGAATTTATTCATCTCGTATAACCGTAACTTTATACGTACTGAACAAGAACTTTCTCATTCCCCCCTCTCTCCAGCACTTGGTAACCACCATTCTATTTTTTGATAGATTGACTATTTCAGATTCCTTATGTAAGTGGAATCATGTGATTTATTGTCTTCTGTTTGATAATAATTATCCTAACAAATGTGAGATGATATCTCATTGTGGTTTTGATTTATGTTTCCCTATTGAGTAGTGATGCTGAACATCTTTTCATATACCTGTTGATCATTTGTATGTCTTCTTTGGGGAAATGTGAGAAAACTGGATATTCACATGCAAAAGAATGAAACTGGACCCTTATCTTACACTATACACAAAAATTAACTCAAAATGTATTTAAAATTTAGATATAAGACATGAAACTATAAAATTCCTAGAAGAAAACATAGCAAAAAAAAAAAAATTATGGTGTATAGGGTACCTTTATTTTTTTATACTGTAAAGTTTTTTTCACCTCATGAATTACTTCATTTACATCTTTGATAACTGCTGCTATTGTGGTTGATCAGGTTTTTAAAAAATAATTTTTTTTGGCTTTCCATTCCCTGTTCTCTAAGTTATTATGTCCCGCATTATTACATTTTTTTGCATTGTATATAAAGGCCATACAAACTTAAATTTCTCCTTTGCATTGCTCTTTCTCTCTCTCTCTCTCCTATATTTGTACTTAAGCCTTCAATTGAAGTTTGAAAACTGCTATATCATTTTTTTGTCTTCATTTTTTCACCTTTTCTATCCATTTCATATTCTTGCTTTTTTATCTCATATTTTTTCTTTACCAACTGGATTTTTGTGTTGCATGAATCATGCCATATTTTTCCCATTGAGTACGCAAAATAATTTTCTTAACTATTAACTTGTTTTCTGTAGGAAAATACTTTGAAGATGTTATCTTTCTCTCAGTCTTCCAAATATGTTCTCTTTCATGCTAAAGAAAGTTTTCACAGCTACTATTTTGGAGTTTTAATATTTATAAACCCTTGATCAAAAGAAGATAAGACCAAATAGTATGCCAATGGTTTGGGAACTTATTCAAATTCTACGTGTATCTCAGTGCTGGTGGAATCCTTTTGTCATTTTTATAACTACTGGACACATCATTGTTGTGTATAGTTTATGTCTCCATCCTCAATATGTGACAGTGTTTATTTAACAGAATGCTATTAGAACAAACCTCTCATACTTTTAATACCTAACTCTTTGAAAGTGTTAACATATCAGGTAATTGAAAAACTTCATACCCAGGTATAAATTGATATCAGGATACTGATGTCTTCTCACATGCATGGTATGTTCTATGTGGGAAAATATCCTGATACCAGCAGTAGTA
Organism: Rousettus aegyptiacus; assembly: GCF_014176215.1. Taxonomy (NCBI): domain Eukaryota; kingdom Metazoa; phylum Chordata; class Mammalia; order Chiroptera; family Pteropodidae; genus Rousettus; species Rousettus aegyptiacus. The sequence continues at coordinate 124,973,917 of NW_023416284.1, forward strand.
CCCAACCCCTTAATAACATGTAAGTGGGAACTTGGGAAAAGCCTAACATTCTTATTTAAGACACTATTTTACAGCAAATCAATTTTTGATTAATTTTAAATATATAAATACTCACATATACATTGAACACTGTTTTAATAGTATAGTAAAACTGCTCACAAAGATAGTTTTCTATTTTTATTTCTAGAATTTCCCCTTGATCCTGCTTATACATCATCCTGTTAAACTATACTATGGGAGAGGTTATAAAAACTATTTAGCAAGAGTACAAATATCTTTAACATACTGAGAATTATCCAATTTTATTCCAAAATTTTTACGATTTTATTTCTCAATTTTACCCTGATTTTAGTCATGAGTTCCTTGGAGGAGTTATAAACTAAAGATTTCTCCAGCACCATCTGGTGTAGATTACTGCAGACATTGGTGGTGGAGATTCAAAGGATTGTGGTACTAATCTTCTTTGTATATCATCTGATCCTCTAATCCAGAATCCAGAGAGTATCTGTGTTCTGTATAAAACACAAGAATGCTGAAAGTCAGCCAGAACAGAACAAAACTTTAATCGATTCACTGTTTCTTGTTGAAGATAGTTTTGGTTCAGTGGGCAGAAATCTGATTATCCATAAAATGCTGAGTAAAACGTTCTATACCCTCTGATAATGGTTTACTGACTGCATTGTTTTTCCTATTTCAGTTTGCCCATAGGATAAAGATGAGCTCAGAAAATGAAAGCCAATACATATGCATTTATTTTCGACAAAAGCTATGATTGCATATGACATGCCAGACATTGTAATAGGCATTGAGGAATCCAGGGATGCATAGAAATCTCTTTAATATCAAGGTGCTCCCGGTCAAAAGGTGAAGAAAAACCAAGATAAAACAATTAGCACTACTGCAGGAATATAGACTAAATTTCTCCTCTTTCTTCACTGATAAGATTGAAAAAAAAAAAAGAAGGTACAAAAAAGGGACAAAATTACATGTTTTTTCAAGTTTGAAATTATTTTATATATGTACATATATGTAAATAAATGTATATATGTATATACGTATATATAGATATATACACATACACATACAAATATACCTTCTCCTTCTCCCTTTTTTTCTTTTTCTCTCTTACTTTACTTTTCCTTATTATTATTAGAGTTTCAACTAACAGAAGAAAACCCGATTAACTGATTATGTTCTGCACATCTTGCTAAGGCAATTATGTCACAATATAAGGCCTTGGAATAATCATTAAAACTATTTGAAGTTCTAACACTTCATAAAGTAAAAAGATAAATTACATTTTAAACTTTATAACTCTTTCATTAGGGTTCAAATCTTATCCGAGGACAATAAAATACTGGAAACATCATAAAGAAAAAGAGCAGATTAAATTTAATTTAAATCACATTGGTAAAATATGAGAAATTAGGAAATGTGAAGAGTCTCATGCTTCTTTTCCCTAATCTTCTTGCTTGTTTTAAAACAAATTTTCAGTATTCATCAAAGCACAATAAGATTTATTCAAGATTTCTTTTGAAATCATGGAAGAAGGAGATGTGTTTTATCTAGTGAACCATGAAATGAATCTTGGAAGAATAAACATCTCTGAGCATTTTGGATTTCAACTAGTACTCTTTCAGAATCACATCTGTTTCAGTTCAATATAAGTTCATCCCATTTATGAAAAGTCACAGTCAGAGAGGTTTTAATTATACAGGTACTGGTTTTAGACTCAGTCTTATTGATAACATTCATTATATCATGCTTTTTCAAATGAGAATTTAAATAATTCATATGCCGTTGGTTTAGAACTTACCAACTACAGTGCCTTTTCTAACATATTAGTGAATTATTTTATAATTTATTTGAACACAAAATACTCTTTAAATATACACATAGCAGAGTCTTCCAATAATGGTTGTGTGAAGGTAGTGATTCCAATCATAAATAACAATTTCTCATTTTAAAAATTAGAACAAAATATTTAAAAACAGTTATTTGAAGGTATTTGAAAATGAGTAAGTCAGAAACTTGTAACGTGTTTACTCCAGAGTCACTGCTGCATCAGATAAGAACAGCAAATGTGTGGCTTTCACTTTTGAGGGTGTTTCCTAACCTGGTGTCCCCCAGTTTAGATAGTGGTAACATGCAGTATTACTGGTTCGACTTGTATATAAAGAGTTCTGAAGAGCAAATAAACTAGAAAACATTGCACACACATGGGAGACCTCACTGAGCCAAGTGCAATGCGGACAGAAATTAGAAAGTACCTAATCTGAAAGGGAGAGCTGCTCCTGATGACATTTGCATGTTTGCTGTATTATTAGTGTGTTTCTAAATCCATATACAATTTGAGAGGCTTTTGAGCAGAACTTGAGGCTCGTAGTTAGATTGGAAGCAAAGCCCAGGTACAAAGAAATCTCAAAAAGGTAAAACCCGGAAATCTGAATGTAAGCTCTTTGAATGAATACTAAGTTACATAAGCTCAGGGGAGACTCTCAGGGATACAAGCTTAAAAAGTAACAGTTGGTAGAAGAAAAAAATGAGCAATCATCAACAGTTACCCACCATGAGGGAGAAAGATTTCGCTGCTTGAGTCTTGGCAAGTTAAGTGACAACTATAACAAAATAAGGGTAGCAATCATCAGTAGGAAAAAAAGACCATATCCCAAAGTCTTCAAAACATATTATTAAGAATAACCAGCGGTACATGAACATGTGAACCACATTCAGAAGAGAAAGCTATTATTAAAAATTAACTCCCAATGGACCCAGTTGTGGGACAGAGCAGATAAAGACTTCAAAGCAACTATTTTAAATTTGTTCAAAGTAAACCATGTATTAAGAAGTAAAGACAAATCTGATATTAATGATAAAAAGATAAGGAATCACAACAAGAAACTGGAAATTACAAAAGTAAAATAATTTGAAATAGTAAGCTAAACAGTGAAACAACTTAAGTGAAGAAAACCTACTCTATGATTTTAAAAGCACATTTAAAATAGCCAGAGGACTTTAAGTTAGATCAATAGATATTTTCCAATCTGAACAACAGAAAAAAGAAAAAGGTGAATAAGGTGGCAGAGACCTGTGGGACAATATTAAATGGACACTATACTTGTAATTGGAGACCCAGAGGGAGAGGTGAGTAATAAAGGGGAAGACAATTTTTTGGAAAAAGTAATGGGTAAAAACCTTCTCAAATTCAGTGAAAAATATTAATTTATAGATAAAAAGAAAACATGCAGATGCAAATAAAACTGCTAAAGACCAAAAATAAAGGGAAAGTATTGAAAACAGCAAGAAAAAAATGGCATATATCATTATTGGGTTCTGCAACTTTAAGTGAAACAACATATAATGAAACTGATTTGCCATAGGCTAATTGGTATAAACAAGAGTTAAGTTCCTATGGCATCTCCTCAACATTATAATAAAATAAGGTTGAACAAAATGACAGAACTGTACTTCATGAAATACTAAAGGAAATTGTGCTGACAGGAAATGTCACCAGTGAGTAAAATGGATTATACAAGAAAGAAGAACACCAGAAACGATAAATGTATGGGCAAATACAAGAGACTACACACCTATACACATATTTATGTTTATACGTACATGCATACCCACACACATATAAATTATCTCTAATTTATTTAAGACATATAAATTAAAACAAAAAAATCTAACACTATTTTCTTGGGTTTTTAAAACACATAGATGGAATGCATATGATAACAATGGTATAAAGAATGAAAATGTATAAATAAAACATTACTATTGGAAGTTTCTTGTTTTAGCAAAAGTAATAAATTTAATATACATATTGTAATCTTGAATACAATGCTATAATGTATGAGTATAGCTAAAAAGTCAAAAGATTAATTAAAAAGGGTAACACAAAATAAGGCATGAAAGGGGTAAGAGAGGGAAAAACAGCACATTAGACAAATAGAAAAAGAAAAATGGCAAACCTAAATCCAACTATATTGTAAATTACATTAAATATAAATGTACTAAGCATTCTAATTAAAAGGCAGAAATTGCTATACCTGATAAGAAATCAAGGCTCACCTCTATGTTGTTTAAAGGAGATATACTTTAAATAAAAAGACACAAAAGTTTACAAGTAAAAGAAGGGAAAAATATATATCATGAAAAAATAAGCACAGTAAAGTTGGTTGGATACATTAATAGGAAATAAAATATACTTTCAGATAAAAAGTATTACTTTTTAAATTTACAAAGGTTGTAAAAAACCAGGGAAATATACAAAATCAGTTGTATTTCTGTATACTAGTAATGAACACGGGGCAGTTAAATGAAAAACCAATTTATTTTATAATAAAATCAAATACTTAGGAATAAATTTAATTAAAGATGTGCTAGACCTGTACCACATAACTACAAATCATTATTGAGAGAAATGAAATGATGTTTAAATATATGGAGTGATGCATCATCTTATATATTGAAGGTTCATTGTTAAGAAGACGGTAATCCTCAAATTATTTCTATAGATTCTATTCAAAATCAGCCAAATTCCCAACAGGATTTTATCAGAAATGCCAGATTGATTTAAGATTTTATATACATAAATTCAAAACATCAACAAAAATTAAAAAAATAAATTTAAGAAGAATAAAGTTGGTTTTGCAATAACAGATTTCAAGACTTCCTGTAACTGAGAGTGCGATATTGGTTTTAAGGACATTTAAGATAAACAGATCAGTGGAACAGAATAGGGCAGCAGTCCCCAACCTTTTTGGTGCCAGGGACCTGTGCTCCTATGAGACTCTAATAATGCCTGATGACCTGAGGTGGAGCTGAGGTGGTGATGCTAGTGCTGGAGAACAGCTGTAAAGAGAGATGAAGCTTCGCTTATCCTCCGCTCACCTCCTGCTGTGCAGCTCAGTTCCTAGCAGGCCAGGGACTGGTACTTGTCTTCATAGTTGGGGGCTGGGAACTACTGTAGGAGAGAATCAATTGACTTGAAAGAAAAGTTTAATGATGGGGAAAGTACATTTCCAAGAAAAGGTGCTGGAAAAAAAATTTGGAAAAAATTCACCTCAATTTTTACCTCACCCTATGCAAAAATTAATTCAAAATCAATCATAGATCTAAACGTAATAGATAAAATCATTAAAAAAAATTTAAAGACAGCATTGGATAAAATCTTTGTGACTTTGGTTTAGGCGAATATTTTTCTTTTTTTTTTTTTTGATAAAACACAAAAATTACAAACCATAAAAGAAAAAAATAATGAATTGGATCACAATAAAATGAAAAAACTACGGCTCTTTTTAAAAAAATTATTAAATTAGGGTGTCATGGTTAATAAAATTATATAGATTTTAATGATACAATTCTATAATTCATTGTCCGTATATTGCATTGTGTGTTGTTCATCGCCCAAAGTCAAATCTATTGTCACCATGTATTTGACCCCCCCTTACCCTTGTCTACCTTTTCATTCCCCTTTGTCTCTGGTAACCACCATACTGTTGTCTGTGTCTATGAGTTTTTGTTTGTTTGTTTGTCTTGTTTGTTTGTTGCTTTCTGTTTTTATCTTACATATGTGTGGAATCATATGGTTCTCAACTTTTTTCATCTTATTTTGTTTAGAATGATGTTTTCAAGATCCATCCATGTTTTCGTAAATGGCAGTATTTCATCTCTTCTTATAGCTGAGTAATATTCCATTGTGTGTATGTACCACATCTCTATCCAGCAAACAAAGTGTCCTTTAATAGATATTTGGATAAAAACTATTATTCTTTAAGGAAATGAAGAATAATCTGCAAACTCTAGGATAAAGTATTTCTAAGATATTATAGCAAGTCAAATGTTAGTATTTAGTTAATTCATATGATTCAATAATTAATAGTGTCCACCAAAAGATTTTAATAGATACTTAACAGAGAAGTTATACACAAAAGAGGTTATACCTAACATTTCTAATCAACAAGGAAATGTAAAATAACCACTACTGGATACCATTAAACTCAAACATGGGGTGAGTAAAATCAATAAGACTGGCAATACCAAATTCTGGCAATAAATGGAGGCCAAATGGAATCCATATGTTGCTAGTGAAAATTCAAAATGAAAACAACTTTGAAAAATAGATTAGCAGTTTCTTATATAGTCAAAACAAAACTAAATATGACCACCATATGACTCAATGATTTTACTCCAAGTAATTATACAAGTAAATCAATGAAATATGTGTTGTTGCAAAGACCTGTATATGAATATTTATAGCAGTATGGTTTATAAAGGCCAAAAATGGAAAATGACCCCCTGCTGGGTGAATGGATAAACAAATTGTGATATATCCATTCAATTAAATACTCAATTAAATACTATCTAATGATAAAAAAGGAGCAGTGTACTTTTATATACAATAATATGAATGGATTTGAAATACTTTTAATGAAAGAAGACAAACATATATTTTCATTTTCATGAAATTCTAGAAAAGGCAAAATTATATTGAATAAAAGCAGATCCGTGATTCCCTTGAGTTGGGAGCACAAAAGGATATGAAAAGACATTTTGGAAGATGGAAATGTTTTGTATGTTGATTTTCATAGTGAGTACATGCCCATATGGATTTTTAAGTACTTACTGAAGTATACAATTAAATGAGGCAATTTACTATATGTAAATTATACTTCTATAAATCTGATTTAAATGATCTTAATAAGGAAGAAATAGATTATCGAGAGTTAATTTCTTTTTTTACAAACTTCTTATTCTCTTTAATTAGAATAGATATATTTCAATTCTTTCTTACTCTCTAATCATCTTTTACAGTCAAAATCTATGTTATCCATCTTATGACTTCAACTGTATAGAGATAACGCTATGGTTTATCACTTCAGTACTAATCTTTTTCCGGAGACGTTTCAAACTCCCAACAGCTTTTCAAACATTTATGCTCATGTCTCAACTTATTTTTATGTTCATGTGACAAAATAAGATTTAATACCACCCCAACCTGCAAAAGTATTATAATGTCCCTTTTCTGAGCCTCAGCTAATACTAGGCACTGTGAAGACTATTTAGAAAACATATCATCTAATTTTTATTAAAAATATTGATTTGTGATTATTAATTCCCTTTTACAAATGATACATCTGAATCTTGGAGAAACTAAACAAGTTGTTCAAATTAACGGTAAGATGTGGAACTGAGAGATCAATGCTCAACTTCTTAAGCCTAAAATAATTCTTAAACCTGTTACTATTAAAAGAAACCATACAAGGTTGAATTTTGAACTATTATTTACTCTTCTCTCTTTCTTGTACCATATGGTCATAGCCAATATAGCTAACTTTTTATGTCCTTGTTCTGCATTTATTTTATTTGGCCTTGGTTAAATTATTCAGTAACTGAGTCTATCCTTATCTTTTAAGTCATGCACCAAAACCAACCATATAACCAGTTCAAAGATAAAATAATAATGCCTCATAGATACTTTAAAATACTAATAAGTTAACATTAATGTACCTAATGCAGTACAACTAAAATACTAATTATTATTTAGTAGACAGCTGAAAGTACTATTATCATTTGTCAATACAATCTTTTAAATTGATTTTCACACACTCTTTACTTCTTTTCTTTCACTCTACTGTGGCTCTATTAAGGGTCTGTATTATCCCCCACTTAAACCGTAGCAATAAGCTTTCATTACACCCTCTTATTCATCTGTATTTTAATATTATCTTTCTTCTCTTACAGAATTTGCAGCATATTATTCTCCTAGACAAAAACTCTCTATTGTCTACCTATTAAAATCTGCATTTGTTTTGTTCTTCAGTTATTTAATATAGTTTTATCTCTCATATTCCAGTAAAGGGATTGTATTTATTAACTTAATATTTCCAAGTTCCTTCTTTCACTTTTGTTCTCATTAAACTTTGCCTGTGCTTGCTCCCTTTAAAATAATAAAACTCTCTGTGGCTTTAATCTATTGTGTTTATGTATCAAGATTGATTTAAAATTCAGCCACTTCAGTAAATTCTCTTCTGTGATTCTTAAATGGTAATGAACATTCTTTTCTTTAAAATTCTATAGCTCTTGTCCTCTGAACCTTTGAGAGGAACAAAGTAAGGTTTAAAAAGCATAGTTTGAGTCAAGGGACTTAGATTCATCTTCTGTGTGTTTTTTTTTTTTTATGACCTACCTATGAAATCATGAACAAATCATCTGATGTTTTTGAGGATCAAATATTGGAGTGTATCTGGCGTTCCATCGAAAAATGCATAATTATCATTTATAATTATCAGTTCATGGCTTTTTATGCACTATATAGTTTTTTTTTAAATTATTGAATTTCTGATATTGAATTGGGACAGCTCAGAAATTAAAGACATCAGATATTGTTATACTGCACCTGGAATCCAACCGATAACATTCAACAAATAGGCACTCAATAAACACTTTGAAACCATTCTTAGAAAAAAAAATTGTATATATACACATACATAATACATGTAAAAATCAATGATAATACTTTTCATTATAAAATTAATATGTAATATATAGGTGAAAACTTCAAGGGATTTTTTTTACATGTTTTAGAATAGCAAATTCCATTGGTGTTAATTAAATTTTCCAAAATGTGCCTGTTAAAAATTTTTGAGCATCGCATAATCCTTTTTATGACTTTGTAAATGATGTTTAGATAATTTTTAAAATTTTAACTTTTAAATTTCAAGTGGGTTTTCCACTTGTTACTAAGTTAAGGATAAAGATGGAAACCATAGAGAGATACCACATGACTTTGCTATATTTCACCTTCTTCCTTTTTCTTTTTAGTTTAGCACGATCATAAAATTTAGGTCAAATTCCCTTCTGAATAATAACCATGTTTGTCATCACTGATTAAAAAATATGACTCAGAGACAACTCTACTTGATAACAAAATAATATAACAAAAATAATAATAACATCTACTCTTTAGTACTGTGGTAGGTACTGTTACATGCATTTTACATGTATAATTTATTTTAATCTCCATAATAATTATAATTATTTCCATTTGTAAATGAAAAAGTTATGGCTGAGATGGCTTAAATAAACTTCCCAAAGTCATATACCTCATATTTGGAGAAGCCAATTTTGGAGACCAGGCAACTTGAATCTAGACCACACAGCTGTGATTAAAATCTTGAGGAAAACCAGCACATCTTGTAGTACTTAATAGGTCACATATGTGTGGCAGATATTAAATCTTATTTTGGCCAGTTATGTGATAAAAAGGGATTGGTAGTTCACATATAATTAGTATGGTTGGAAGGGTAAGATGCTTGGAGTAGACTGAAACATTATCCCCAAAGATATCTAGGTACCAATCCCTAGAAGCTGGGAATGTTTAAAGAGATTTTGTGGATGTGACTAGGTTAAGGATCTTGAGATGGAGAGATTATTCTAGATTATCTGGAGAGATTTCACACTGAAGAGGAGAGGGTCATGTGACCATGGAGAAAGTGATTAGAGTGATGCAGCTACAAGGCAAGGAGTCCCACCAATCACCAGAAGCTGGAAAAGCAAGGAACAAATTTTCTCCTAGAGCTTCTAGAGGGCATGCAGCACTGCTGACATCTTGAGTTTGGCCTAGTGAAACTGATTCAGACTTCTGACCTCCATAAATACAAGAGAATATATATGTTGTTCTAATCTGCCAACTTTGTGGCAATTTCTTACATCAGCCATAGGAAACTAATACAATAGCAGATAAAGCTGTGGAAAACTTACATGCTGACTCTATCCTTCCACTTCAGATGCTGCATAAGGTATAAAATAGTGTGAGATATACTCCTTTTTCTCTAGTATTGAAAGTTAAAGACCATCAACAAAATGAAAAGACAGCCTACTAAATGCGAGAAGATATTTGTCAATGGTAGAGTTGATACGGGGTTAATAACCAAAATTTATAATGAACTCATACAACTCAACAGCAAAAGAAACAATCCAATTAAAAAATGGGCAGAAGATGAATAGGCACTTCTCCAAAGAGGACATACAGATGGACAAAAGACATATGAAAAGATGCCAACATCACTAATCGTCAGAGAAATGCAAATTAAAAGCACAATGAGATATCATCTTACAGCTGTCAGAGTGGCTATCATCAATAAATCAACAAACAAGTCTTGATGAGGTTGCGGAGAAAAGGGAATCCTCGTGTAGTGTTGGTGGGATTGCAAATTGGAGCAGCCACTATGGAAAACAGTTTGGCAATTCCTCAAAAAATCAAAAACTACTAAAACCTATTAAAAATATAGAACAACCATCTGACCCAACAATTCCACTTATGGATATTTATCTGAAGAAAACAAAGACACTAAATCGAAAAGATATATGCACCCACTATGTTCACTGCAGCACTATTTACAATAGCCAAGATGTGGAAGCAACCTGCGTCCATCAATAAATGATTGAATAAAGAAGAGGTGGTACGTATATACAATGTAATATTACCCAACCATAAAAAAAAAATGAAATCTTACTATTTGCAACAATATGGATAGATCTAAAGGGTATTCTGTTAAGTGAAATAAGTTAGACAAAAGCAAATACCATATGATTTCACTTATATGTGGAATCTAAAGAACAAAATAAACAAAAACAGAATCATAGACATAAAGAACAAACTGGTGATTGCCAGATGGGGCTGGGTGAAAAAAGTGATGGGATTAAGAAGTACAAATTGTTATAAAATAGTCACCGGGATATAAAGTACAGCATAGGGAATATAGTCAATAGTATTGTAATAACTGTATATAGTGTCAGGTGGGTGCTAGACTAATTGGATCACTTCATAAATTACATAATGTCTTACCACTAGGCTGCATACCTGAAACGAATATTCAATGTCAACGTTAATTGAAAAATAAAAATTAAAAAATGTTTAAGAAAGATATGTTCCCCAGGATGCAGGGGAGAACAATATCAACTAATTTGTATTCACCTTGTACTTTGTGTCTGGATCTGTGCTAAATACTGCCCAGTTTGTCTTATTTAAGCCTCACGACTCTATAAGGTGCTTTATGTGATTATTTCCATTGTAAATGACACGATTAAGGCATTCAGAGAGATTCAATAAATTGCTCATGTTTACTCATGTGAGACTGGAACTCACTTCTGTCTCTAGACCATGTTTTGCTTCAACCATTAATTATAATACCTCTTAATCAGGTGCATTGTTTCTTAACAACCCAGCCATGGGGAAAAATTGTTCTAGGAAAAATCTGAGTACAATCAGAAAAACATGATGAAGCATTGATTTAAAATTCTCTTTCCATTTACCTTCTTTGTACTTTACCATTTTAATAAAGCACAAATATATTTCTAATAATGTTATACAGGAAAGAAAAGATGGGATATGCTTTCTACCCCCTCCCCATGTTGCTAAACCCTAAAAATGAGACATAGAAATGAATCTCTGAAATTACCCAGAAAATTCCACAAAAATATAAGACTTTCAGGAACCTAAATAAATAAAAATGTAGATGATAGTTGGTAGAGAAAGAAAGCTAGCTAGCTGGCGAGATTTCATTATTGGATAAGCAAATACAATTTCTTAAATTATTTCATATTTTTCTTTTTATTTCCAATAAAAATATACTTCTTTCCCCATAGAGATGAATTTAATATATTGGGGGATATTCCCTCCAACATTCTTTAGGCTATGTCCAAAAGAAGTATGCTTTTGACTTTGCTGATGTGCTCTTTCTTTCATAGGATTTGGCCTAGAATAATAACAGTACACATAAAATGACTGTGAGTCGTACCACAAACCTGAGCAAGAATATTATGTTAAACAGAGAGCTTTCAGGCATTCTAACTTACAAGCAAGAGCAAAGGAAAAATGTTATACTATCTTCAGAAGGAAACCACTAGAAGGTTAGTTCTGCTTTCTTTAATCTATGTGGATTAGACTGCAGATTACCAAACATTGCAATGCCCTATAATGTTCGAATAAATTGACAAAAATGCAAGCAAATTTATTTATTTATTTATTTATTTATTTATTTATTTATTTATATTTATTTGTTTATTATTTTTAAATTAAATTTATTGAGTGACAAATGGTTAATGAAATTATATAGGTTTCAAGTGTACTGTTAAATAATATGTCATATGTATTCACTGTGTTCACCACCCAAAGTCAAATATATATTTCCTTCTGTCACCATATGTTTAAATACATCTTAAATACATATTACTCCTAAACTACTTGGGGTTAAAAAGAAATTACTCAATTTTGTTGAAAAAATAAATATCTCTAATGCTGGGTATGAAAATTTCTCTTTATTAGTGTCTTAGTAATAGAATCGTTAAGTAATGTTTAGAATAAAAAACATAAATCTGGGACCACTTTATTTATTCCTAATTTCAGTTTTATTGAGGTATAATTAACATATAAAATTGTAAGATATACAAAGGTGACGTGATATATGTGTATATTATGAAAGGATGTTTCCCATCTAGTTAACATATCTGTCACTTCACACAGTTATCTTTTTGTGTGTGTGAGAATATTTAAGTTCTGCTCTTTTAGAAAAGTTCAATGATTGTACAATGCTATCAACTATAGTCACCATGTTTTACGTTAGAATCCCATACGTTGTTTACCTTATAGTTGAAAATTTGTACTTTACTAAACTCTCCTATTCCTTCCACCTACCCAAGCCCCTGGAAACCACTTTTCTATTATCTGCTTGTTATCAGGGGGATTTTTATGCTACGTATTTCTGGACTCATTATCTTTAATATTCTTTTTAAAGATGTGTACCTTAAAAGTCTTATCTGCTTCTTTTTAATTTTTTCATCCTAAATATTGTTATGCATTCAAAAAACTATCAAGATTAATATAATGGGCACTCATTTAAATGTCATTATACAAATGAAATAAAATCCTTATGTTTCTTTCCCAAGACTATTTTTTTCATTCAGTAATATCATACTATGAGCGACTCTAGCTCTCTTAGAGACAACTATTATTAGCATTTAGTTACATAATTACTATGCACTTCTTTCTCTTTTTTTATATCTTCATCAACATGTAATATTGTTTTGTATGCTTTAAAACTACATTTTTATTATACTTCACTATGTCTATATTTTTCTAACATATTTTCTTTTATATAATGCCTTTTACTTTTTTTAGTTTATTGAGATATAATTGGCATATAACATTGTATAAGATTAAGATATATAACATAATGACTTGATTTATGTATACATACTACCAAATGATTACAATAGTAAGGTTAGTTAACATAAATCTCCTGTTGTAGTTACACATTTTTTTTTTCTCATGATGAGGCCTTTTTAGGGTCTATTCTCTTAGCGACTTCCAAAAATTGCTAATACAGAGAATAGATTGCCAGTAACTGCCAATTTACTATCTGTAATTATGAATTTATTTTTTTTAGATTACACATATAAATGAGACCATAGTTTCATCCAAATTTAGTCTTATGGTTGTTGAAACACATTGCTTTAGTTCATCCTTTCTAACTGATACATGGGAAGCCATTGTATAAATGTGTCACAATTGATTTTTTCTTGTTAAGTAAATTTAAATGTTTTCAAATTTTCTATTATAATCAATGCTACTATGAACTTTATTGTATATTTTTTTAGAAACACATGCACATAATTTTCTCTAGGATGTATAGTTAGTAACAAAAGGTTATAGTCAACAATATTAGGTAATATTAAATTACTTTCCACAATGCTTGCATGAATTTATAAACCCTCAACAACGTACATAAATTTTCATTGCTTTATTACCTTATTTACAATACCATCATGAGACTTAATTTTTTGCCAATGCAAAGGGTATGAAATTATCCCTCCCCTAGTTTCTATTAGTATTTTACCCATCATTAATGAGGTTGAGTAGCTTTTCATATGTTTATCAGTTGTCTTTATTTCCTCTTCTGTGAAGTTTTTTTTATTGGATTGCTTATGTTTCTTACTGAGAAAAAGGAATTTGTTAACTCTGTGTTAGATATTTTGCAAATACCTTTTTCAGCTTGTCTTTTTTTTTTTTTCAAATTTGAATGTGGTAAAATGTATTAATTTTTTTTCATTTTGGGTTGTAATTTTTGCCATTGTTTCAGTAATTTATCCTGACTTTGAGTTTATCAAGTTAATTCTAATTAAAAGTTATTTCGATTAAAGTTTCACTTTTCATATTTAGGTTTTTAATCGACTTGCATTTAAGCTTTGTAAATAATGTAAACTATAGATTCAGTTTCACTTATTCAATATAGATCTTTCTTTTAAGTTCCAATCCCATATGTCCAATGACCTATTTGCTGTATTTCAATGATTTATTGACACCTAATTTCAATATCTCGAACCAAATTGTTGCACATACATCATTCATGCCGGCTATTACTAACTCCAAATGCTCTTCACTAAGTAAAGTTAAATTTTTGATTCCAGCTATGGCTAGAGAGTTTGGCTCCTCCCCTGCTGTCTCTGGCTTTTCTTCACTTTTGTCATCCTGATTGTGCAATACTTACCGATTTTTGTTTGATTTTTGGTGCCCATATCTAGTACCTGGCTCATTGGAATGATTTTTTTTTTTTTTACACCTTCGCTTTCATACCGTTTACAAGTCATGAGGTAGAGGGAAAGAAAGCATCTGTATAAATGTCTACTATGTGCCAATTACTCCCAGGCACTTTACACATGTTAGGTCCTTTAATTGTCACACAGCTCCATGAAGTGTGTTTTATTATACAACTTCACATACAAGAAACAGAAGCCCTTAGAGTTTGTGTACATCACCACAAATTTCACAGTTAATAATGATACCAAGATTTGTGGCCAGGTCTAGCTGTTATCAAACGATATGCTTTTTTTCCCAGGAAAAAACAAGTTAATGTATGCACTTCCTAAGCTCTATTTTTATAGGTAGCTCTTCTATAGTTCTTAATTTGCTACTGAAATGAATCATGCTAGCACCAAGGCAGATTCGGTGCCTCGGTTTATTTACCTCTTTCAGGGCAGCTGCCGTCTCTCCGGGATGATTTCTCTCCTCTATATAGAGTGTGGTAGAAATGATATACACTATCTTAGCTTTTGATAGGTGTTCCTAAGTTGAGTGACATTTTTCACCTACCTGTCTAGATATCTTTTGAAACTCAGAATTCATAAATGTGTGATATTTCATGGAACTGATGATCAAATAGGCCACACATGGTAATGTTTTACTATTTTATCTCCATTATGTGTGGATCACAATATCAACCTAACCCAAACAGAAAGTGTTGAGAAAAATGCCTTCATTTCCTTTCTGTGAATCTAATAAAGTTGCTTTATTCTACTGGTTTGAAAAGAAACTACAATAATAGAGCAGTGAAAGTTTGTGAGGTTAATTTGAATCTTTCTATGACTTTGTAGCTTTGTGTATAAGCATGCTCACTTAATTTGTATGCATTATTTTATTCTTTTGGAAAAAATATCTATTATATTTTATAAAACTTTAGAGTACCAATGATAGAATTTTAAAATTTACAATGCTATTTTATTAGTCTTAATAATTCACTTGAATTCATTAGCTATTTATAAATAAAAATCATTCACTGGTCCTGTAGCTATATATAAATAAGTATGCAGTACAAAATATCTCAAGGGACTACTTGACTCTAATCTAAAAGTTTGCTTAAAATTGCAAAATATAATTAAAACAATTCATTTCATTATATAGAGATTTGCTTATGAGAAAGTAAACTTGTGGTTTTAATATTTTTATTTAATTTTATGGCCACATTCATATTTTAATCTTTAGATTGGCATAAATAGTTTAAGCTTTTTTTTAAAAAAATACAAACAATTGTTGAATTTGCCATAGATTATATTTCTAACAAGGTACAGAAAATTGAAATCATGTAAGTTGATTTTGATTTTTCTAAAAAATTTGATATTATAATGGAGATTATATTTCTAAGGACACTTAAAATTTTTTAAGATCATAAATACCATATTTTATCAACTCTAAATGAATAACACCTGGTCCATGGAATAAAATTTTTAAAATATATATATAAACTCTGACACACCCAGCTTATAAAGTGTCATCCAACATTTCAAATAACATAGCAAGAATATTTAAGAAAAATAAAAATATTTTTTACAAAAATATAACAGACTAGAAAGCTAAAAAAAAAAAGTCTTTAAAATTAGATTCTCTGGGTTTCAACTCTAAGTACTTACTAAAATTCAACTCTAAGCACTTATTACCTTGATAACCATGGATAAGTTGCCTAACCTTAGTTCTTCATCCATATGTATATAATGAGAAAAATTACAGATATACTTCATAGGACTGATTTGATTATTCACTGAGATAATATGTGTAACTACATTGTAAAGCTCCTAGCATGTAACTGATATGGAATGCTAATAATTATAATAAGCCTCTTTCAAAAGTGTTTATTTTAAATGTCTCAAAAGGTGCATAAAAATACCAAACTATTCAAAAGAATAGTTTATTTTAGGAGACGGGATGATAAAAAATTTTTTATTTTTTATATACTTCTTTCTGTATATCTTATTCTAAAATAAGCACATATTTTATACTTCTAGTAACTATAAAGACACCATTAAATGTTAATCATTTAATTCATTAACAAGTAGGGAGAAATTAATTCATTCAAACTACAGATTAAGCTCCTTGAAGTTTCAGCTGTGTCTCTTCAAGTGTTCCAAAGTCAGTATTCTGTGCATTTGACAGGAAACTGGATATAGGACACTCAGAAATTCATTAATGAATATAAACTGGAGGCCTCACTAGTTTCTTATGCTATGTTCAGGCAAAGATGGAGAGTGTTATCAAGTTTTTTTAGTAAAAGTTAACAACTAGCTCTCCAGAAATAAAAAGTTCTAATTTTTGGTGTTTGCTTATTTCTGCAATGTGAATATACTTACCATGGCTGAATTCAACCTATCAATATGGTGTCGTTGAACCTAAAGCTAGGAAAAAGCGTGTAGTAGTACGCTATTGTGAACCACCTCCACTAAATAGCTACAATAGACATAATTAACCTCAAAAGCATAGATAATGATAATAAAGTGCAGTAAAATAACTAAGAAGTGATGAGGCTTAAGTATTTATTAACTTTGTTTTTAATATCATATTCTTAATTGAAAGTTTGTATAATTTAATTTTTAATTGTGGCTGTTTTTACATCTGACGCAAAATTCCTAAAAATTTAATGATTCTTTCTTGTAAACTGGTATGAGTCAACTCTAGCACACTGATAAGAGTATATTCGAAATATGTTAGCCCATCTACATACTTCGAATATCTTTATTTTTAACAATAAAAGCTAATTTCTAAAAATGTATCCTGTTAGTTAAGAGCTACTATTTTCACAAACACAAAAATGATACTTGCTGTGCTATTTAACAAAATGAGGTTTGCTGATTGACATATTGACTGAAGAAGTACTTATTTTCTCTGAATTATGGTTCTTTCAGATAAAATGCTAGCTGACCATCCTGAAATGTGTATTTTTTAAAATTTCACTCATAAATATTTCAGTACTCAAAAAGATGACTATTTTTAAATATTTTTTTTCATCTTTAGGTAATAAATTTACATGCCACTGTAGGAAAAAAAATACAGAGTAATCCCATATAGCCTTTGCCTAGTTTACCTCAATGGTATCATCTTGCAATAGGATATTGACATTTATATGGTCAAGAGATGTAATGTTTTCATCACTGCAAGATTTCTTCCTGTTTTATAGCCACATGTATACACATCCATTCCACTGCCCTCTTTAATCTCTAGCAACCACTGATACTTCATGTTTATAATTTCATCATTTCTATAATATGATATAAATGCGATAATTCAATTTGTAATCTTTTATGTTGCTTTTATTTTTCACTCATCATAATTCTCTGGAGATCCATCTAATTTTCTGTGCACATCAATAGTTCATTCTTTCTTATAGCTGACTATTCCATGATATGAATGTATTACTGTTTGTTTACTCATTCATCCTTTGAAGAATACTTGCGTTATTAACAGTTCTTGGCTATTATGAATATAACTGCTATACACATTTGTATGCAGGTTTTTTTTTTTAATGAACATAAGTTTTCATTTTTCTGGGAAAAATGTTTGAAGTGTAATTGCTGGTCACATGGCTATGCATACATAGTTTTTAAAGAAACTGACAAACTGTACTCAGAGTGACCATGTTGTTTTAAATTCTCACCAACAATCATGAATGATCTAATTTCTTCACATTCTTGCCAGCATTTGGTATTTTTAGTGTATTTTATCTTAGACACTGTGATTTTAGTTTACATTTTCTAAATGGCTAATGACATCAAAGCTCTTTTTTATGTGCTCATTTTCTATCTATATATCTCCTTTAGTGAAATGTCTCTTCATGTCTTATGTCCTATTTTTTAACTGGATTGCTTGCATGTTTTTATGTTGTTTTGAAAGTTCTGTTTTGAAAGTTGTTTTGAAAGTTCTTTTTGTATTATGAATACTAATCTTTTGTCAGGCATATGGTCTGCAAATATTTTATCTCAGTCTGTAGCTTGCTTTTATCTTCTTAACAAGAACTTTTACAGAGCAAATACTTTTAATTTTGATCAAGTCCAATTTCTCAATCTTTCTTTATATGAATCATGCTTTAGGAGAAATTTTCGAAAATGATTTATGTAATCTAAGTTTCAGAGCCATATGATTTCACTTATATGTAGGATATAAATCAGAAAACAACAAATGAACTAGACAAACAAACAGAGAATCATGGACACGGACAACAGTTTAGTGGTTACCAGAGGGAAGGTGGATAAGGGTAAAGAGGGTCAAATATATAGTGACGAAAAAAAATTACACAATGCAATTACAGATGATGTATTATAGAACTGTACACTAGAAACTTATATGATTGTATTAACTAATATTATCCCAATAAATTTAATTTTTTTAAAAAAAAGAAAAGAAAACATATAGTTCTAGACTGGAAGATTTTCTCTTTATGTTCTTTTTCTAAAACTTTTATACTTTTTAATTTTACTTAACGTCCAAGATCCATTTTGAGTTAAATTTTGTGAAAGGTATGACCTTAAGTCATCAAACTAAATGCCTGTTTGGTGAAGTTTATTCCTAAGTATTTTATTTTATTTTTGATGCTGTTATAAATTAGGTTATTTTCTTAATTTTTTTTGGATAGTTCATTGTTACGGCATGGAAAGAAAATTAATTTTCTTATTTTGACTTTGTATTCTACAACTTTATTGAAGTTGTTTATCATTTCTAACATTCCTTTGTGGAGTCTTTAGGATTTACTATGTATAAGATCATGTTATAATAGAACAAAAAATTTACTTTTCATTTTCTGATTTGGATATCTTTTGTTTCTTTTCCTTGCTTCATTGCTCTGGATGGGATATCCAGTACTATATTGAATAGAAATGATGAGAGTGGACATCATTGTCTTGTTCTTCATTTTAGAACAAAAGATTCGAGTTTTTCACCATTGAGTACAATGTTAGCTGTGGATTATTATATGTGGTCCTTATTATGTTAAGGTACATTCTTTCTACATGTAATTTGTTGAGAATTTTTATTATGAAAAGATGTTGAATTTTGCCAAATGCTTTTTCTTCATCTATTGAGACAATGATTTGATTTTCTTATTCATTCTGCTAATGTTGTATACCACATTTATTGATTTGTGTGTGTTGAACTGCTCTTGCACACCAGGGATAAGTTCCACTTGATTATGGTGTATAACCCTTTTAATATGCTGTTGAATTCAATTTGTTAATATTTTTATGAGGTAATACGTATAAAATGAGTTTGGGCGTGTTCCCTCCTCTTTAATATTTTTTGGGGAGAGTTAGAGAATTGGTGTTAATTTTTCTTTAAATGTTTGGTAGAATTTACTCTTGAAGTCATCAGGTCCTGGATTCTCCTTGAGTGGGAGGTTTTGACTATTGATTCGATCTTCTTACTTGTTATTGGTCTGTTTGGGTTTCTATTTCTTCATGAATCAGTCTTGGCAGATTGCACATTTCTAGGAATTTTTACGTTCTTTCTAGGTTATCCAATTCGTAGGCTTATAATTGTTCATACTAGTCACTCATGATTTTTTTTGTTTTTATTCAGACTAAGAGTTTGTCTATTTTGTTTACCTATTTGAAAAGCTCTTAGTTTTATGAATTTTTTCTATTGTTTTGCAGTCTATATTTTTTTTCTGCTCTAATTTGTATTAATTTTTTTTGTCCTAAATTTGGACTTAATTTGTTCTCCCTTTTCTAGTATCTGAAAGTGTAATGTTAGCTTGTTTATCTGAGATCTCTCTTCTTTTTTGATATAAAAATTTATCACTTCCTTCTTTGTACTACTTTTGCTACATCCCATAAGTTTTGTTGTTATACTGTGTTTTCATTGTCATTTATCTTTAATTACTTTCTGATTTAATTTAGTCTTATTCTTTGATCCATTAGTTGTTATGAATATGGAAATTTCCACTTATTTCTAAATTTTCCAATTTTTCTTCTATTGTTAATTTATAGTTTCACACCATTGTGGTTGGAAAAGATACTTGATGTGGTTTGAATCTTCTTAAATTTATTATAACTTGTTTTATAGTCTAAAATGTGATCTATCATAAAGAACATTCTCTGTGTACTTGATAAGACTCTGTAGTGTGCTGCTATTTGCATGAGAAGTTTTATATGTGCCTATTAAATTTACTTGGTCTGTAGTCTGCTATTTCTTTACCTTATTTTTGTCTCTAGATATTCTATTTATTGTTGAAAGTAAGTATGAAGTCTCCTATTATTGCAATGCTGTTTATTTCTCCTTTTAGTTCTATCAATATTTGTTTTATCTATTTAAATGTTTACTTGTTGGATACATATATATTTATAATTTTTATATCTTCTTGATGAATTGATTGTTTTGTCATTATATAATGTACATTTTAGTCTCATAACCATTTTTTAATTTAGAGTCTATTTTGTCTGATATACATATAGCCGACCCTGTTATTTTGTTTACCATTCGCATGGAATACATATTTTCATTCCTTGACTTTCAGCCTATGTGTGTCCTTAATCTAAAGTGAGTCACTTGCACACAGTATATAGTTGTGCTTTGTGTTTTTAGCTATTTAGGCACTCCAAACATTTTGACTGGTGAGTTTAATCCATTTATGTCTAAAGTTTTATTGGTAAAAAGGTATAATTTTGCCATTTTGTTAATTATTTTGTCTTTTTTCCCCTTTTTCTGTTTTTTTTTTTTGTATACGTGTTGTTGTCTTTTAGTACTTTGTTATTTTTAGTGATAGTCTTTGATTCCATTCTCTTTTTCCTATTGCATATACATACACACACATAATATGCACATATACATAAAAGATCTTGAATTCTTGATTTTTTTCTTTCAGTGCTTTGGATATATCATCTTATTCTCTTCTGAACTCAAAGTTTATGCTGAGAAATCTGTTAATAGTTTTATGAGGCATCATTATACCTGATGAATCTTTTTTCTCTTATTATCAAAATTTTCTTGCCTTTGACTTGACAATTTTATTACATGTCTTGATGCAGACTGCTTTGGATTTCTCATATTTGGAATTTTGTGTGTTTCATGAATCTGGATGTTCTTTCTTTCCCTAGATTTGGAAGGTTTTGGCCATTATTTCTTTCAATAAGCTTTTTGCCCCTCTATCTTCCTTTCCTTCATCTGGGACTCTCATGATACACATATTATATTAGTTCACTTGATTGTTTCCCATAAGTCATTTAGGCTTTTTTTGCTTTTTCATTTTTTTTTTTTTTTTGTTCCTTGGACTGGATAATTTCAAATGACCTATATCCAAGTTCACCGATACTTTCACTTTATCAAATCTTCTGTGAAGCCTGTATTGGATTTTTCAATTCGATTATGGTGTTTTTCAGCTTCATAATTTCTGCTTGGTTCTTTGTATGATTTTTATCTTTTCATTGATGTTCTCATTTTCTTCATGTATTCTTTTCCTCATTTTGTCTGTATTTTCTTAAAGCTCACTAAGCTTCTTTAAGATGATTATTTTGAATTCTCTGCATGTACTTCATAGATCTCTATTTCTTTTCTGTTGGTAACTGAGAATGTTTTTTTTTTCATTCATTAATGCTATATTTCCCTGTTTCTTTGTGTTTCTTGAGGCTTTGTGTTCGTGTATGCACATTTGAAGAAGAAGCCACCTCTTTCAGTTTAAAAACTGTCTTTAGCAGAGAGAGACTTTAAACCAATCAGCCTGGTTAGAGATTCTGGAAGTCTGTCAAACCTCTTTTATGAAATGTGCACGGTCCACTCCTCTCCTTCCTTTTTGGGAGAGAAATGTCGGGATTGTGAATCTTCTAATCCTGCTGAGAGCTATGCTGTATACTGAGAGCCATCCTCTTCTTTTCTCTAAAACAGTGCACTGAGATTCCTGACATTGGGCACAAATCCCACTTCTTTCTCTCTCCTGAAAAAGTCATGGTTACACATCTCATTGCAGTCCCGTAGATCTGATCCAGTTACTATCTTCTGAGAATTGTGCCTTCTGCTAAGAACCACGTTATCCGCTGAGATCCACACAGGCTGCTGAGATCTGTACTTGGTGTTGAGTTCCTGGCTGTCTGCTGGGGGCTGAGCTGCCTTCTGTGTGCTTTACCAGCTGCCAAGAGCCACCTATGCCCCTTCTTTGTTCTTAACTGCACCAAAGCATATTAGCTATGTCAAATTCCTCAGCACTCTTAGTGATGCAAGACAGGAGAAGATTTCTCAGGCAGCATTCTGAAAGGTTTGGTATGTTGGAGTCAGCTATTGCTCTTTCTTTTCTCTGCAGGAGAAATTTCTTGTTTAACTCTGTCAACTTGGAAGAGGGAGGACACAGGTAAGGGTAATTTGCTCTTATCTCAGTCTCATGTTTTTCTGAGGCACTGCAATTTCTTAACTTGATTTTGGTGTTCTCATGAAGGTATTTTGGTCCATATATGGTTGTTAAAGCATTTTTTTGGGGGGGAGGGTGTGGGGAAATGAGTTGGAACTTCCTCTTCTGCTGTATTGCTGACATTAGTCCCTCTCTTCAAAACTTTTTGAGGTATATGTTTGTCAAGACTTTTCTCCCATTTGTATGTGACATTTTATTATTTATGTAAGTTCCATTCCCAGTAATGTCTCCTCACAGTGCTCTTTCCCTTCACTGAGTATTTTGGGGAGCCCTGTGGCCTAGGTTGTCCAGCGTGTTCCAATTGTCTTACAGTCCTCTGCAAGTTGGATACTTTGGAGACTTTCCCCTGTCGGTTACCTGTTTCACTCATAGTGGGGGACCCCTCATTGTAGAAATGAGGGCTGGTTAGGAATTTTTGTTTCCTACATCTTAGGTCTACCAGGAGTTCCCTTTGCTTTTCCTCTGCTGTCTCTTCCTGTGCACCTTTTCATGTTGCATTTGGGCCTTGCTTGCTCACACTCTGAGGCTCAAAAAATATCTTGTCAGCAACTCTTGTGGTAGACATTATTTTTTTTTCTGTCCTAGTTGTCCTATCTCCTTTTAAGAAAAGATTGGAAACTGTGAAATTTTAAGCAAAAAAAAAAAAAGCACAGAAAGATTCTCATTTGGAAGATCAATGATGTCAAAGGCCAAAAACTTATAATTCCAGAAGAAAAACTGGGAGATGTTACCTAAAACAGAATATTTATAATTGTATTATGTGTCAGAAGCAGTAAGACAGTAATCTGATATGAGCTTGACAAATCAAGGACAGCATGAAATAATGCAGGTGCAACAGACAGAGCCCTCTCTCTCTCCTTCCCTCTCTCTCTCCTTCTCTTTTATTGCTGACAATCTCACTGTTAAGTATTTACCGATAAACCACTAGTGGGGGCCAAGAGTATTAGATGCCAAATGACAGCAATTAATTGCTAAAGATAAGGCTGACATATTTACCACAAAGGGCAAAAAGAACATGTCAGAAATCAGAATTCCTTGGTTTTCAGAGATCTCTGACAGTGTTTACTTGATCCTGTGTCCCTAAAAACAAAATAAATGGTCTTTCAACTAGAGCATTGCATGATCTATATAGCAGGGAAAAAAAAAAAGAACTTTTATATCAGGTAGGTAGCCAAGAACCTGTCAACCAAGAGTAGATTTGGTTCAGACATATATATATATTATCCTACTCTTTCTGATATTATAACCCCTAGAGATCGTGTTTCTTTGACATTCCACAAAATTTTATACTAGTACTTTTCATTTACTACATTATGCCTTTCATATCCTATTAACAGGTACCTTAACAAGAAATAACAAACAAGATAATGAGATATAAACCTCACAAAAGTTTTTGGGGTTCTCCAAATCAATAACATTTCTAATGTTGGGGAAGGTGCTAAATGTCAGGAATCTGTTAATATATCCCTCCAACGTGAAAAGCAAGTTGATGCGCTTCAATCAATCTACCTTGAGAAATGAGGCATAGTTCATGGTTTGTGTTTCTGGATTTTGGAGGCAACACATACCACATTAAACAGTGTTACTTCAATGAATCAACAAAGTTATCTGTAAGACTATCAGTTTCTACTGGGAGCTAGCACAAGAGATGACTCGTAGGAAGTTAAAGCTTCAGTAAAAATTATTCTAATACTTGGGCCTTTTGGTCCAGGCAAGCCAAGGATACTCGAAATGTCCATAGCAAATGGAGAAGCCAAATAAAATCTGTCATCACCAATAGGAGAATCATAGCACAAATGTCTAGAACTTTGGAGCAATTCAATGCCTTTCCCTGTAGATAAATAACCTAACTTTGAGAAATAGTTTCTGGTTTGCTACTAGGCCTTTGAAAAGACTCAGGTCACCATGGGATCTGAAATTATCACTACTGAGTGTTGTCTGCCCCACTTACCTATAGTTTAGGTGCATGCATCAGCAATCTATCATCAAGCGGAAATGACATATAAAAGATTGAGCTCAGGGAGGTCCAAAAAATATGTTATATGAGTAGGATACTCAGATTTCTTTGACACAATTCATCTTATATCACCGCCTTTCCCTCATTCTGTGCCTATGGTCTATTGCAGTGTTCTTTACAAAAAGTTGACTAAGGAAGAGAAAACTTGAGACTGATGAACAATTGAGTCTTTATAGTATGCTAAACAAAAGAGGGATAGCTATAGCATTACAGCCCCACCGAAGAGTGACTCTCAATGACAGTGATGAAGAAAATACTACCAGTGGGAATAAATTTAAGCAGAACATTTGGTTGTTCACTTTGTCTAGTGCAAGACAGTCAGAAATATGGATCTGCAGAGATCAATGGCCAGTTGTTAATGGCTTGACTGGATGGGTGGTGATTTGGAAGGTACAGGATTGAAAGACTGGCAACAAGAAAGTCTGGGTAAGAGGTATGGGGTTGGATTTTTCAGAATGAATATGGATTCTGAACATATTTATGTTCAATGTGAATAACCATCAAAAGGATCTCAAACAAGAAAATTTTAATTATCAGGTGGATAAAATGAAAGAACCTGTGGATGTGTCACTTTCACTTCAGTTCTTTGTTAAAAAAAAAAAAAAAAACATAAAAATGGTAGCCAGAGAGATTGAAGTGGAGGCTGGCTATGCATAGGTTCAATAACATGGAATTCTTGTCACCAAGCCCGACCTGGCTAATGACGCTGCTCAATACCCAGCCTGTTATTAGCAGGGACCAACACTGAGCCCCCGTTGTGGCACCATTTCTCAGTGTAACCAGCTAGCTACTCAGTTAATTGCATTGCATTTCTTCCAGTGTGGAGGGGCAGAGGTTTATCCTTACTGGAATATTACACACGTATTCTGGATATAGATTAACCTTCTTTGCTTGTAATACTTCTGCAAACAGACTCACAGAGCACCTTAATCACTTTTATGAAGTCTCCATATCACTGTTCCTGATCAGGGAGCTCATTTCACAACAACGGAAGTTCAGCGATAGATTCATACCTATAAAATTAACTTGTTTTACCACAGACCTCAATATCTAGAAGTTGCTGGAGTAACTGAAAGGTGGATCAACTCACTAAAGAATCGGTTACATTGCCAGTTGGGTGAAAACATCTATAAGGAAAGCATTCTGTTTCAGGATACAGTATATTTTAAGTCAGAGATTCTTTTATGGTTCTGTGTCCCCCATAGTCAGTATACTTGGGTCTGGGAATCAAGGGTGGAAGTGTCTTCTTTCACTTTTCTATCCAATGAATTGAATAAAATAAAAATTTTTACTGAGGTAAATAAATAGGGATAATAGAAAGTTTTTTTAATAATAAAAAACCAACTAATAAATTTAAATGGAAATAGAACTAGAAAACTATAATTTGACAACTATCATAGTAATAATTCACACATGAAATAACCATGGGTATTATATAAAAGTTTGATGAGGATGACTATTTATATAGACTCAAATAACTTCTCAAAAATATGTATTATTAACTACAAAGGGAAAAGCAGTGGCTTTACAGTGGGGAAAAATTGGCAAATAGAAACTTAACCAAATGATCAAAAGTAACATTATCAACAATGGGATAAATCGAAACATCGTACCACCTGATAAGATGCAATGATACAAACACAGTGTTCCTTCTGTAATATTCTTTCCAAAAATGCTTAACATGAAAATACTCGAGGCAACTTCTGACTAACCTAACTTGGGGGATATTCTACAGGTGCTAATATCATGAAAGTCATAGAAAGACTGAAGAACTGTTCCTGGTTGAAGGCAATAAAGGAAACATGATAATGAAATGCAAAGTGTGGTCCTCAGGTGGATCTCTTCACTGGAAAGGAAATTGGTGAACTTTGAGAAACTAGAATGGGGTCTGTAATTAGATGGTAGCAACATGTCAATGTTAAATTTCTGATTTTGATTGTAGTATTGTACGCAGTCAGGTAGGAGAACTTCCTTGTTTAAAGAATTACATACTAATATATTTGGAGATGACAAGACATCACATTTCACACACTACTGCTTCAGAAAAATAATAGTTTTTGTGCTATTACAACTGTCGTATAAATAGGAAAATGTTTCTAATTTAAGATTATTTTTCACATTTAATTGTATAACTATATGTTACTGATTTTAGAGTTTTTGTTAAAATAGATTTGACATCGAAGGCATAATTTTCTTTTAGCTAATTATTGAAGGAAAATTGTCCATCACCATATTAAGATTTGGAGAAAGCAATAACTACCCACGTAGTAATATAAATGTATTTTTTTCATCGACTTTCAAGTTAGTAGTTAGTGTACAGGTGGGGAAAGCAACAGGTAAGAACAGGAAATGAATGCTCATCAACCGTTATGCCAATTTCAATCTCTGTTTGTATGCAGTCAGATGACTGGAATTATAATAATCATCACCATTGCCACGATTTTCAAAACCAATTGTTGGATTGTGTGAAATTCTTTATTAATATGCTGAAAGTATTATCAATAATTTAAAATAATCTCTCCTTAATTCGGGACAGAAATTATAAAATGAAAAACATTGGTGATACCAGTGGCAAAGTTTTTATCTAAAACAGTGTGAATATTTTAAAAATAAATTATACATTTATTATCTACATCTAAATATTATCCAGTTGAATTCTTTTTTAATTAAGCTGTTTCTGGATGTGAAGCTGTTTCTCTTTTCTTCTCTAGAGTCTTCATATTTTATGAGAAAAAATAGGAGACTTTGGTTATTTCGAAGTCTTCGCCACCTTGAATAATGTTGCGATGAGCATCGGGGTACATATTTCTTTATGGATAAATGTTTCAAATTTTTTAGTAGATACTCAGAGGAAGGATTGCTGTGTGATATGATAATTCTATTCTTAATTTTTTGAGGAAATTCCATCCTGTTTTCCATAGTGGCTGTACCAATTTACATTTCCACCAGCAGTGTATGAGGATTCCTTCTCCCTCACAACCTATGTGACTCTCGTTATCAATTGTCTTGTTGATGATAGCCATTCTAACAGATGTGATATGGTATCTCATTGTGGTTTTAATTTGTATTTCCTTAATAACTAGTGAGGTTTAACATGTTTTCATATGTCTATTGGCCATTTGTATGTCTTCTTGGCAGAAGTGTCTGTTCAGGTCCTCTGCCCACTTTTTAATTGGATAGTTTGTTTTTTCTGTTATTGAATTGTATGAGTTTTTTCATATAGTTTGGGTATTTGCCCCTTATAGGAGGTGTTGTTTGCAAATTTATCTTCTCCAATTCTGTTGGTTGCCTCTTTATTTTGTCAATGGCTTCTTTTTCTGTGGAGAAGCTTTTAGTTTGATATAGTCCCATTCATTTATTTTTGCTTTTACTTCCCTTGCCTTTGAGGTCAAATTTATAAAATCCTCTCTAAGACCAAGGTCCATGTGTTTAGTACCTGTGTTTTTTTCTATGCAATTTATTTCCAAGACAAGGAAACAACCAAAGTGCCCTTGGATAGATGATTGCATAAAAAAGATTTGGTACATATATACAATAGAATATTAATCAGCCATAACAAAAGATGACATATTGCCATTTGCAACAACATGGATGTATCTTGAGATTATTGTGCTATGCAAAATAAGTGAGAGAAAAAGTTGATAACTGTGTGATTTCACTCATATGTGGGTTTTAAAACTGAAAACAACAAATGAACAAGACAAATGAACAATCAAAACTTCACAGACACAGACAGCAGTTTGGTAGTTATCAGAGAGAAAGCAAGATAGATAAGAGGAAAGGGGGTCAAATATATGGTGACAAAAAGAGATTTGACTTTGGGTGGTAGGCACATAATTCAGTATATAGATAATGTATTATATAATTGCACAGTTGAACCTACAGAATTTTATTAACTAATGTCACTTTAATAAATTTAATTTTAAAAAATACGAGAATGGGAAGGAAAAGAAAGTATAAAGCATATTGATAATAATAAAACAATCACTAATTGATCAGTTCTCACTCTGTGTTAACAGGGTATAATTTCAAGTAAATTATTTATTAGTGTCTTCCCCAACAGACACTGGTCAGATTTGTCATGAGTATTTTTATGTTAACTATTTTGGCATGGATATCACAAAAGTAATACTATATTTAACTCATTGAATTATATAGTGGTGCAGGATTTTATCTCATTAGCGATAACATGCAATTCTGATTATTTGTTTAATCTTGTGTCTGCCAGTTGTCCCCACTGTAAATTCTTGCCATAACTACTTTTTTCCACAAGCTCTTTGAGCAAGAAATAGATTGATTAAGCAAAGAAAGTGTGACATATCCACAGAGTCTGCCATTGTGTCTACTTGATAATTAAAGATTCTCCTCTGTTGTGGATACTTTTGATGGATACTGACATTGGACATGACTATATTTGTAAGCTGTACCCATACGATTAATTTAATTGAAACCATATAGAGTTCCTCGATATTAATAAAGCTGATTTAAAAATTTAAAAAAAATAAAAAATCCACATGTTAGTTTCCATCCATTGTATCACACTAAGAAGGTGAGGATAATGAAAATAATAAAGCACTTGAAATCAACAGGCCAATTGTTTTGTGTGACCTTGGAAAAGTCATTTATTCTTATGTTATCTAACTTCTACATTTTCAAGTTAAACAAGTAATAAGCATTTTTATTTAGTGTTTATCATATGCCAGCAATCATACTAAGCTTTTTAACGGCATTACTTTAAAACTTATCATAAATTATGTAGATAGTATCACCCCCATTCTACAGATAAGGTTATTAACATGAAGCGAGAGAAATAAATCTACCACAATCAAATACTGAAGACATGGCAGAGCTAGGATTCCAGTCCAGAAATATGTAACTTAGAGTGAAAGCTCTAAACTTTATTTGACCTCCTTGCTGACTTACCCAAGATCCATTTTGGTCTAACAGATTTTGAATTTCCTTGAATAAGAAGAAGAAAATAGAGCCGAATGTCATTATGTCACTTAGAGTCAAGTAACTGTGTCCAGTATAAGTTTTGTGTCCTCTTCCTCAAGAAGTTTTAAGTTCTATTTGTAGTTCTCTGTCCTCCTTTGCTCCCAAACATTCAAAACTGGTTTTAATCTTTTTACATGTGTTTTAGCTTCATCCTTTTGGCTATCTCTCCTAAAATCTGTAGCAATACAATAGTGCCACAGATCAGTTGACAGCTTTATGTAGAAATTTCAGATTTGGCAGGCTTTAATCTAGAAAAGCCTAGAGAACATTTGTCACCTGCCAAATGAGGTCCTCATGGCTTTTTTTCTTCCACATTGAGTGTGATCTTGCACACTCTTACACTCTTGGGATTTTAATGAGATGCTCACTTTCCTTCCCCAAGGGTAGTTGCTAATCTTAAGAGTGTAATAACATTTTTCATATTTAATTTTTTTCTGTCTGTTATTTGAGTTATTTTTAAGTATTTGTTTTTATCCTGCATTCATATCTCTAAGGACTTGCTATGGGAACATCTGTGATTCATGTATTTGAGTGGATTTGAGGAATAACTGAGCCAAACAAAGAAAATCATATTTATTTGTCATGTTAAGAATGAAGGTATTTATGTATTATTATTTTTACCAATGTTTGTATTTTTAAAGTGGAGCTTATTGGATAGCACACATTAAAACAAAGCATTTTACTGAGGAAAGCTTTATTTCATGCAAAAGAGTTGTCGTCTTTTGAAGTAAACGTTTTAACAATTGTAAGGGTTCAGAATGAGTCACCCCAAGATGTGCCTCTGGAGGATGCAGATTATTTTGAGCTAAAGGCAACCAAGACCTCCATGAGAAACTTTTACTTCTCCCTTAAAGAAATTAAATTAGAGATCTTGCCAATAATAAGAGTTATGACCAGAAATAACTTTTATTGACTTAGCTATATGGCAAGGAAAACTACTAATTACTGAACATCTGCTCTTATCTCTCTGCAATGACCTTCATCCCTCTTAAGCCTCAAGACACCTTTCCCTTTTCTGTCTTTGAACTTCTCATGTATGTGGTGTCTCTGACCCTCTCAGATATATGAAATTCCTATGTGTATGTATCTAATTAAATTTGCTTATTTTCTCTTGTTAATCTGTCTCATGTCGATTTAATTATTAGACCAACTGAAAGAACATTGAAGGGTGGAAGAAATTTTTCTTTACTCTTCTACACAATTAAAACTTTTTTTTCCATTTAAATAGATTTTTTATAACATCAAATTGTAGCGGCCTAGTATTTGTTTCATATGAAAATAAAATACAGCCATGATAACTTTTTATTGTAAAAGCAGTATATTTCTTATATTTTATATTCTAAATATGTTTCCTTTTTGTTTTTTAAAGTGGCATATATAACTGGGTTTATAGGAAGAGCATAAATAAATGTCACATTTATTGCTATGATAATTTTATTTAAATTTTACATTATAAATTAAACCTGTGCACTGTTTTTTATCTAGTTTCTAATGATAAATGCAGAGAAAATAGTTGTGTTAAAAATTGGCATGTATTGCCAGATCTTGGTGACTGATTAGATATAATTTGTTATTCAAATTGGAACACTTTTTAGAGTAAAGGGAGGTCCTAATCTGAAGATGGCGGGATAACAGGTGTACCCTGGGAAATGATCATATCACATGGAACATAAATTTACTCTAGAAGTGAGGGATAAACTACCCGAAAATGTCAAAGGTGAAATCCAGAATTGTTTAGGCTAAAGGATCTGTATATCTATCCCAACACTTTTCAGATCATGTTGGGTATATATAGAGTACCTTTATTTTGATTACACATTTGAGTCTCAATAACTCTCCTAACATTGAATTGACAAACAATAAAGTGAAGCGACCATTTGATACCCAGAATTTATTTGAACTATTTTCCAGGGGCCTCAACAGGATAATTCAGAGCCTATGGTAAGAAAAACGCTTATCTAAGTGAACTCATTTGTGCCAGGATGAGTTCAGACATTCATCCCTGGAAGCATTACTGCTTCATCTATGAGTTATCTTTTTAAAATGGTTTAGAATAAATCAGGAAACAAGGACTCAACAGAAATTAACCCTGCTGGCACCTCCATCTTGGACTTCAGCCACCAGAATTGTAAGAAAATAAATTTCAGTTGTTTAAGTCACCCAGTCTATGGCATTTTGTTATGACCTCCTGAGAAGACTAATACACCCTCTCCCCTCTATAATCAATTTTTATAATCATTTCATGGTAACTCTTAACCTTCCTTATCCTTTTCTTGTTTTATATACTTGATAAGTAGATACATGACCAATTTAATCTACCTTTCTACCTCTTCCCCACCTGCAAAATGAACATGACTAGAGAAAAAGACACAAACGACGCCAACTTTCACTTCATGACCATAAACCTTAAATGAACTCATAGAGCTGCCCCCAAATCATTATTGTCCCACTCTATTCATTCTCCTACTCTTTTTAATATTATACATCTCTCTCATTAAAATTCCAGAATCTCCTCCCCCTCCTTCAATCTCTACTAACGATCTTGCTTCCTAAACCATTGAGAAATCAGAAACAATCAGAAAAGGGCTTCCAAAAAAATTTTAAAAAGAAGAAGAAAGAAAAGAAAAGGGCTTCCATAAACCTCCACCATCACGTGTTCCCAACTAATATATTCTGTACCCTGAAAATCTGCCTTCCTTCTTAAAACTGTAGATAAACTGCCCATGCCCTCCACTTGGATACTTGATCCTATCAATAGGACATTTTCAAGGACATCTCTCTATCAATTTCCCTCCCCATTATCCATTTTTCTCTCCACACTGAGCTGTTTTCCCAACTATGCAGCTATTTTTTTCATCTCAAAAACCTTCCCTTTACTTCACTTATCCTCTAGCTACTATCTCATTTTTATGTAATCTATACATAATTTTCTTAGCATATACTTAGAAAAAATTTGGAAAATTGGGTGACCAAACTTTTAAAAGTGGCCATCTCAGAGTAATGGAATTAATGGATAATTTTTTTCTTAATAATACGTATTAGTAAGTTTAATTCCTTTCATATATATTCTTTTCATGTGTGTGTACACATGATAGTTATGCAACCATATAATTATAATATAAATATATATAGTTAAATATAATCACATGATTTATTAAGTATAATAATTGCATGTTATTAAAATGCAAAATAAATGACAAGGTGTTATTTTCACCTTAAGACTAACAAAAAAGAGATTACCACGTTTGTGGAATTGTAAGTGGCACAGTTACTTTGAAAAGCAACATGGCAAACAGTAGTGTGGGAGCCAGAGCAGCACAGAAAGCTGCCTTGGTATGCAGATCTGGACCGGGCGGGGCGATGAGAACAAAGGGAAGCAGTTTTTAACATTGATTTGAATAATAACAAATTTGCAGTGTTTGTAAACTGGAAACAAAGAAACACTTTTTCTGCCACAGTCGTTTTGAGCTAAATATTGAGGGAGTACCAAAATCTAATCTCTTGTACACACAAGGTGTTTGAGAGGTCATAAAAACTGCTTTGAAAAATATCATTTTATTGCAAAACAGGATTGTCCTCCATCTAAGCTTTGAAAAA
Source organism: Rousettus aegyptiacus (assembly GCF_014176215.1). NCBI lineage: Eukaryota > Metazoa > Chordata > Mammalia > Chiroptera > Pteropodidae > Rousettus > Rousettus aegyptiacus. Next base: position 125,007,523 of record NW_023416284.1, read on the forward strand.
GTGCTTAGGGAGAAGCGAAAACTTTTCTGAATAAGAAGATGAATTTAATTGTACGGTATGCACAAAGTAAGGATGTAAATTCAGATTCTGAATATTCTAAAAATCCTCAGCATCACCTATCTAATTTCAGGCATAAACCGATAAAAAGTTACTCCTACAATTTGACTCCCAAGTACCAAAGTATTCAGCAAAGTGAATAGATAAAAACACAAGTGGCCTCTCAGGCTGTATGCAAAAATATCGGAGCAGAGGGAAAATACAGACTTCGGGCTTGCTGTGTTATAAGATTCAGGTGCCACTTTATGCCACAATAGAGACAATCGCTAATCCAGAGGCTAATGTCCAGACCCAGCATCTACATTATAGCAGAGAGGAATTAAAGCCAATGACTTTTGATAAGGTAAAGACTGAATGAAAAGCTGCAACAGCAACTACAGGAAGCGTTTGAAGAGTTAACACACCAAGTGCACGAAAAAGATTAATCTTTAGCCTCAGAGCTCCATGTCTGCCAAGTAGCCATTGAACAGCTTCTCAAGAACTAATTCCAAGTTACCACTTCTGCAAGTGGGATGAACAGGAATGAAGTCACACCTACCTGTAAACAACTGAACTAAACTTACACTCACTTCTTTTTTTCAGATAATTTTTTTTTTATTAAGCTTATTGGGGTAATATTAATTAATACAATCATGTAATTTTCAGGTGTACATTATCATTTGACATCTGTATATTCTATTGTGTGTTCACCACCCAAAGTCTAGTTTCCTTCAGCTACCATATTTTTGATCCCCTTTACCCACTTCACCCTCCTACCCCACTATATTTGATTCCTTTTACCCCGTATACTTTCCCCCTCCTCCCACCCCGCTGGTAACCACTACTCTATAGTACTCTGGTAACCACTAGTCTATAGCCCATGTCCATGAGTCTCTGTTTGTTTATCCTGTTCATTTGTTGTGTTTATATACCAAAGTAAGAGATATTATGTGATTTTTAACTTCTTCTGTCTGGCTTATTTTGCTTCGTGTGATCATCTCGAAGTCTATCCATATTGTCGCAGATGGCAATATTTTATTTCTTCTTATAGCTGAGTAATGTTCCATTGTATATATGTACCACAGCTTCTTTAGACAATCATCTATCATAGGACACTTTGGTTGCTTCTATGTCCTGGCCACTGTGAATAATGCTGCGATGAATATTGGTGTGCAAATATTTTTATAGATATGAGTTTTCAAGTCTTTGGGGTAAATACCCAGTAGAGGGATTGCTGGATCATGTGGTAGATCAAGTCTTAGTTTTTTGAGGAACCTCCATGCTGTTTTCCATAGTGGCTGTACCAATTTGCAGTCCCACCAGCAGTGTATGAAGGTTCCTATTTCTCCACATCCTCTCCAACATTTGTTATTGCTTGTCCTGTTGATTATAGCTATTCTAACAGGTGTGAGATGGTTTCTCATTGTGGTTTTGATTTGTATTTCCCTAATAGCTAGCGATGTTGCGCATCTTTCCATGTATTTTTTGGCCATTTGTATGTCCTCTGGGGAGAAGTGTCTGTTCAGGTCCTCTGATTGGATCATTTGTTTGTTTTTTGTTGTTATTGAATCATATGAGTTCTTCCTATATTCTGGATATTAGGCCCATATCAGAGGGGTTGCTTGAAAATATATTTTCCCATTTGGATGGTTGTCTCTTTACCTTATTGGTGGTTTCTTTTGCTGAGCAGAAGCTTTTCAGTTTGATGTAGTCACGTTCATTTATTTTTGCTTTTACTTCCCTTGCCTTTGAGGTCAAATTCATAAGTCCAAGGTCCTTGTGTTTCATTCCTATGTTTTCTTCTATCCATTTTATTGTTTCCAGTCTTATATTCAGGTCCTTAATCCATTCTGAGTTATTTTTGGTGTGTGGTGATAGACAACAGTCTAGTTTCATTCTTTTGCAGGTGGCTTTCCAGTTTTCCCAGCACCATTTATGGAAGAGGATTTCCTTTCTCCACTGTATGTTTTTGTCTATTTTGTCAAAAATTATTTGCCCGTGTAAATATGGGCTTACTTCTAGACTCTTGATTCTGTTCCTTTGGTCCGTGTGTCTGTTTTCCTGCCAATGCCATGCCGTTTTGATTACTGTCATTTTGAAGTATGATTTGAAGTTGGACAGAGTGATGCCTCCAGCCTTGTTCTTTTTTGTCAGGATGGCTTTGGTAATTTGGGGTCTTTTGTGCTTCCATACAAATATGATGATTTTTTTGTTTTATTTCTTTAAAAAATGCTAATGAGATTTGATGGGGATTGCATTAAATCTGTATAATGCTTTAGGTAATATGGTCATTTTAACTATGATGATTCATCTAATCCAAGAACATGGAATATCTTTCCATTTCTTTGTATCTTATTTGATTTCTTTTAATAGAGTCTTGTAGCTTTCATTATGTAGATCTTTCACATGTTTCATTAAATTTATTCCTAGATGTTTTATTTCTTTTGTTGCAATTGCAAAAGAAATTATTTTTTCAACTTCTTTTTCTGACACTTCGTTGTTGGAGTTAGGAAAGCTATGGATTTTTGAACGTTGATTTTATTTCCAGATACTTTAATATATTTGTTTATTGTTTCTAGTAGTGTTCTTGTGTAGTCTTTAGAGTTTTCTATATAGAGAATCATGTCATCTGCAAATAGTGACAGTTCGACTTCTTCATTTCCTATGTGGATGCCTTTTATATCTTTCTCTTATCTGATTGCACTTGCTAGGACCTCCAATGTTATAGCGAATAAGAGTGGCAATAATGGACAGCCCTGCCTTGTTCCTGATCTTAGAGGGAAGATTTTCAGTTTTTTACCATTAAGTATAATGTTGGCTGAGGATTTGTAATAGATGGCCTTTATTATGTTAATAGATGGCCTTTATTATGTTAAGGTACTTTTCTTCTATACCAAATTTGTGAAGTGTTTTAATCATAAATGGATTCTGTATCTTGTGAAAGGCTTTTTCTGCATCTATTGATATGATCATATGATTCTTATTTTTTAATTTGTTTATGTAGTGTATCACAATAATCAATTTATGTATGTTGAACCATCCTTGTGCCCCTGGGATGCAGCCAACTTGATCGTGGTTTATAATCTTTGTAGTATGTTACTGTATTCAGTTCACTACTATCTTATTTAGGATTTTTGCATCTGTGTTTATGAGATATATTGGTCTGTAGTTTTCTTTTTGTGTGTTACCAGGTTTCGGTACCAGAGTAATATTGGCCTCATAAAATAAATTGGGAAGTGTTGCCTCTTCTTCAATTTTTTGGAAGAGTTTGAGGATAATATGTATTAAATTTTCTTTTACAGTGTAGTAGAATTCACCGGCGAAGCAATCTGGTCCTGGACTTTTACTTGTTGGTAGGTTTTTGATGATTGTTTCAATTTCCATACTGCTGAGTGGTCTATTTAGATTTTCCAGTTCTTCTTGATTCAGTCTGGGAAGATTATATTTTTCCAAGTACTGGTCCATTTCTTCTAGGTTATTAAATTTGGTGTTATATACTTTTTCATAGTATTTTTGTATAATTCTTTGTATTTCTGCGATATCAGTCATAATTTCCCTTCTTTCATCCCTGATTTTATTTATTTGTGTCCTTTCTCTTTTTTCTTTAGTGAGTCTAGCCAGGGGTTTGTCAATTTTATTAACCTTCTCAAAGAATCAGCTCTTTGTTTCATTTATTTTTTCTATTTTGTTTTGTTTTGTTTTCAATTTCATCTATTTCTACTCTAATTTTGATTATTTCTTTCCTTCTGCTGACTTAAGGCTTCATTTGTTTCTCCTTTTCTAGTTTTTTAAGATGAAGCATTAGGTTGTTTATTTGGGCTCATTCTTGTTTTTGGAGATGGACCTGTAAAGACATGAACTTTCCTCTTATGACAGCTTTTGCCGTGTCCCAAAAGTTTTGACATGTACTATCCTTATCATTTGCTTCTATGTATCTCTTGATCTCTATTTTTATTTCTTCTCTGACTCAGTTATTCTTCAGTAGCATGTTGTTTAATCTCTGTGTATTTGTGGTTCTTCCTGATTTCTTTTTGCAGTTGATCTCTAGTTTCAAAGCATTAAGATCAGAAAATATAGTTGGTATGATTTCAACCCTCTTATATTTGTTGAGGCTATCTCTGTGTCCCAGTATGTTACACTTACTTCTTATTCCCTACCACTTACTGGTCTGCCGGGTATGCAAACTAAAGAAATTGGAGAAAGCTATGGTCCATTTTTATGCTCATTAAATTTGCAAAGCTAAAGACAGTATTTAACATCTTTGTCAAATAAAGCAGATTGTTACACTCTAGGCTTCAACAGTTAATAATTTTGATTTATTTGGGGAATCTTTGTTCCCATAATTATTAAATGGCCCTCTCTAACTTTTAATGCATATAACAACTTAAATATACTTTTACAGTGTGATTTTATTAAACACAGTTTACTGTAATTCACCTTTCAAAACAATGGAAGTTAACAAACTCCTTAGATTAATCTGAACTACTAAACATAAATTTTAAGAGAGAAATGGAATTCATGAAATTCATATCACCTCATTTATTATGAGCAATATTTTAATGTGAAAATTTTATACATAAAATACCATTTTAGGTTATCTTTTTTATTCTTTTTATAAATTCATATTTGAATTTCTGTGTATATTATATTTACACTTTCACATGTAAATGTTATCCATTTTTCAGATCACTGAATTTTACTTTCTTAATACATTATTTTTACAACTATTATCTTGTTTTTCAAGATAGAAAACTATCTAGAAGTAAAAATCTATCTAGTTGAATCATTTGACTTCTAATAACTCTTATAAAAGAGAAATTAAAAACTTTAAAGTAAATAAGCAAGAAAATAAAATACTTTATTTTTTCTAAAAAAAAAAAAAATTAGAAAGCAATGTGGCAATGCCTAACAGACCTGCAAATGTGCATATCCAAATATCCAACAATTTTATGTCTCAAAATATACTCTCAAGGAAAAAGGACACCTAAGAAAGGATTTACATTGCAGAAATAATTGTAATCTTGGAAAATTTGAATCAACCTAAATATCCATTAATAATTCTAGATAGATCAACATGAGAGATGTTAAAAATAATGTTAGATGAAAATGAACAGATGGAGAATGACACATGCAACACATCGCATGTATTCTTTAAGAACACATAAGATAATAGTCTATAGCAAATAGATTGCAAAGATTCTTATAAAAGTCAGATAGTGGTTGCCTCTGGTATGTTCAAAGAGGAATAGTGCTGAGGAGATTTATTACAGGAGACTAGCTAAATCTCTAAAGTTTTATTTTATTTAAATAAAAAATAAGAAACAAATATGACAAAATATGAGCTGTAGATATTCTAAGTGGTGGGAATGTGTTTATATTTTATATACATCTTTCTTTTTATTTTCAAATTTATTTTTTAAAATATAAGGAGAAAAAAGAAGGAAAACAAACACATGAAATTGAAAATGCATATTCTATGAAGTGTTGGAATATCAATAATCTTAGATCTCATTTACAAATGCTGAGGTGAGAATTCTTTCAATTTAATAGTTTCACAAATTTATATTTTTTCAGGTCGTTATTTATTAAATTATGGGCAGGAAGAATCATTTTTTATGTAATTAAGATGTCTCAAAATAATAAGGTGCTAATAACTCCAAGAATGAAAATTATTCAAGACAGCAAAATTTATCACCTCCAAATATATTGTCTAATGAACTCAAAAAGAGTCTGGAGACTTTGCTAGAAATAAATGATATAGATTTATTTAAGAATTGTAGAGATTGCAAGGTGGAAAAACAACCAATCAATACCAAGAGTGTTTCAAAGAAGAAGGAAAAGCTGAGAGTTCTTAACAGCAAAAAAAGTACATTGTTGAGAAGAATCAGTTCTCCATACTTTAATTCTGAATTGGTCCAAGACGATAACCTTCCAGAGATGACTGGTGGTCTGGATAATGGATTCGGATGATCTGGATTTGTGAACATTCTCCTTTGTCATTCAGGGGGTAATCAGAGAGTTATCTGGAGAGTTGTTGTATATGTAGGCATTGATGCAGGACTGAAAAGTGCAAAAGTTTAAGTTCTCAGGCTAGTTAAAACAATAATGGAATCATTTCCTCATGCCGTAACCTACTTGTGTCAAGCTTGACCATAATGACTCCATTTTATTTCGTTACTGTATTCCTCGATATCTCTTTGGCACAAAAATTATTTTAGGCTGATTATTTTTAAGAAACAGTAGACACAGGAGAAGATGTGAAAACCGAGTGGAGGTTACCCTTTTGTAAAAGATATTTACATTTATGAGGAAAATCTCCATTTTTATGGGTGTCTCCCTTCTTGTACCAGTAAGAAGGAAAAGACTGAATCTCTAGACACTCTTTATCAATGAATAAGACAGAGGCTTAAATTTGTTTAACAACCTTATCTTCCTTTACTGTGCTTTGCTTGAAAACTTCTCACGACTGTCTTATCACTCCCCAACATCTTCTTTTGTCTTTAGCTGGAGACAGAATTTAAGGTGATGGTTTGGGCCATTTTGAGAGTTACTCAGTTTTCCTAGATAGCTTCCATGTATACAGGAGGTATACATGTTATTAACTTCTGTTTGTTTTTCCTCCTGTTAATTTGTCTTTTATTATAAGGAGAGTTTCAGCCAAGAACCTAAAAGCATAGGAGGAAAACTATTTTTCTTCTCCTACACTTCTGCAGAAGAATAAGGCAGGTTTTCTTTGAAGGGTTAACATGGAAATGTTGTTTTTATTATTACTATATTATCATCAAATGGAAATGGCTCATGTGTCTTGTAATTGAGGTCAATTATTGATACCTTAGAGTATCTTTAAATTAACTTAACCTAGGCTTATATTTTAAGAAACTAATATAGTTCCAGGGTTTACGAGCACTTGTTCCCAATTAAAAATCTGTAACTACAATTTTAAATGCCAAAAAAGAGTTAAGAATTATGTTGTAGTCTTAAATTGTACAGTGTAATTTGTTTCTAAATGTTGGTATCGATTCTTAATTGTTGCTAGAAGTTCAAATAATAAATGAAGTCTAAATAACCTTTATTAAAGCTCCATTTGAGACTTTTTCTGTCTAAACACACCAGTTAACACTTATATAACTTTGAGCAGTGTCAGTGTCGAGCTGATAGAGAAGGAAAGTTTTTGGTGGTGAGATGCCCAGTTGGAAGAATGCACAAGGGGCCAACATGAGAATGAAACGGTGGGCGCCAACTTTATTGCAGGGAGTGCACTTCTGTTGCAGGGAGTGTGGGGAGCGCGCTTCTGCTTCCCTTCTTCTGTTTCCTTTCTTGTGCTTCCCTACTGCTCCCCAGGGGCAGTAGGGCTCCACACATATCAGAGTATAATAGTGGCATTCAGCCACACATGTATGATACAATAAGCTGAATTATATTTGCATATTTTAGGCACAGGTGCCCTATTACACTAATGTAACATTCTAAATCTGGGGTCCTATTTCTAGTCATGAGCCTGGCTCACAGCCAAACCTGGGACCATCCAGGCCTGTGACCCAAAAACGGTAATCTTGGGTTTATGTTTTTTAACACTTTTAAGTGTTTACTTGCTTTTTAAATATAAATTAGAGCCAGACGACAGCTGTCTATACCTAATTTAAGTAACCAAAACACAGAAATAATTAGCTTTCTTCGGATTGAAATAGAATTGTAATGGAGCTGTCTTGAGAAAAATTTGATGACCGAAACTTATGCAAACATGACCTGCATATTCTGAGAAGTGAAAATGATTAAAAGGAAAAAAAAAAAAAAAACAATACTATCATTATCCCATCATTAATTTAGTATATTTTATTTACCTGGGAAATTAACTAAAAGATCTTAGGAAGATATATGATATATTATTGGAGTCTATTTAGAATATTATCTCCCCAAAAATGATAACATTGTTTTAATCTTTTTTCTATACTCCAAATTTGGTCTACTAATAAAATCATCTACATGTTAGAAGTATTGCTACTAAGTAATCTAAATAATTGTGAAATTTCATATTTTAAAAACCACTGAAGGAAGATCTGTTTATTCCACCTGAATAATCCTTTGCTATTAAGCAATATTATTATAAGTGCAAACATAATTAGCATCTCAAATACGTGTGCTATAATGAACCAGCAATACTGGCTTTGAACTCTTGTGATTTTACTAAAAAGAAGTGGAAAACTAACTTTATATAATAAACCTCTAAGTTCAGTAGTAAAACTTTATTAATCTTGAGCTATATTTTTGTTGTTGTTGTTGCTGGTTTTTGACCTATTGCTTTCATAATGTAAACAGGGCATAGCAAAATATGCAACATTGGATGACAGTTTACTAGGGAAATTTCTTAATATATATTCTTTGGAAGAATTCTTACATCCTTTATTGAGTTGACAAATTATAATTAAAATTTAGAACTAAATGCTTAGACCTAGACAATATGATCAGCAAAGAAGTAGAAAAGGAACCACTCAATGCCTTTCTGGGAGACTATACTTGTTCTACCTGCTGTTACTGGACCTGATCTTTGATAATGCACATTTCAGATATGTCAGTAGAGTAAAAATGAATGAATGAAATATGCACTCAACCTTCATTATGTTCTCCTCAGCTCTAGTCCTGAACAACCTACATCCTAAATCAGTCCTCGATCCTGGCTGTGTATCTGAATCATTTACAAAATTTTCTGAAGAAAAATAGTCCTAAGTCCTGAAGTTTCCTATGTGGGCACTTAGAGTGTATCTTTATTTGGAAAATAACTTACCTCTATTCTACTTTATTCATTTGTGATGCTCGTGGGGGAAAAAAGATCCCTGATCCCCACATTTTTACCAAATTGAAAACAGAAGGCCAAATGCTTTGTTTCAACTTTGGGCAGTATCGAGAAAAAAAAAAAAAAAAAAAAAAAAAGGCAACCTCAGTAAATTTTCACTCATCATTCTCAAATAGTATTTATATAATGATCATAAGAATAAGCTATAACATTAGAAGATTATTATGTAATCAAATTAAACCATCTCCATATACAATTTTCTGAATTCTAGTCTGTATTTTATACATGCCAGAAGGCATTGAAAAGAAGGAGAAAGGAACAAACGTATTTAAAAGGAATAATTTTCTAATGGGTCTTAACAACTTTTAATTTAATGTTATAATCAATGAACATGCTTTTTCTATTTTGATAGAAACACTTAAAAACTGCATTGCAATCTATCCTCAATAAATGTATTATGAAAAACTTTGACGTCTTAAGTATAATGTTGTCATTAGAAAACACATCCTTATGGTTTTCTGCAATAGAAAGATATTCAAAAGGGCCATTAAGCTTCTGGGACATTTTGCTATTATAATTATTAAATCTGATTTGTATATTTTTATTTATTTTCTTTCATATTTATACAATTAACAGTCTTCTTCACTGCTACATGTGTACCTGGTACTTTTAAAATTATCTCATCCATTATTACCTTCATAATATACTGATTTAAATATTCTGTGAGCTAGAAAAGGAGCATATTTGTTAGATATGTGGCCAAATAAAAAGGAATATATGGTGATTAAAAACAAATGAGTTGTCTGTGAACAAAGGAGGCGAGACTTAGAGCTTGACATGGATGCCATTTTTCTTGATTCTTGTGTTGTCTCATTTTCTATTTTGTTTCTCAACAGTATTTGCAGTAGTTTAAATGCTGTATATATTAAATTCAGTTTAATCACTGAGATCACATTCTTTTTAGCAAAACATAATGTTAGGCCTTATGAATGATGGAAATGTGACAAAATCAATCACATAAAAGGTTTATAATAAGGAGAGAGATAAGTATTCAATAGAACATTTATTGAGCTATTATAATGAATAATATCTTCTTACAAGAGATCACAATCTATAGACAAAAATGTATCTTAACCACAATAGAGAAATATTAAAATAGACATATAAAATACTGCTAGTATTAGGTGAAGAGATAAAAGATAAGCACATAAGAATTTAAGAGATCTAGTCATTTTAAATCCAAAATAAAAAATTTAAAATTGAGTGATCTCCTTCTAGATATGTATATCTCCACTAAAAACTAGAACTTGTCCATATTTCTTTTACAAACTCTAGAATATTTAATTTTATTTTTATTTCATTATTTTTGTGTGTAAACATGTATAAAGCTGTTTGTTTGTTTGTTTGTTTGTTTTAATTAATTTTTTATGGTGGCATTGGTTAACAGAATCTAATAAGCTTCACCTGTACACTTTAATAGTAAGGCATTTTAAAGTATTTGTTTTTGTTAATGAAATGGTTTCATATTAATTATAAGTTTCCCATTAACAATATTCTCTGTTATAAATTTCTTGTTATAGTATACATTTTTAAAATTTTATTTAATTCAACAGGTTTCTTTTTATTACTTGCATCCTCACTAATTTGGAATTTTCATCAAGTACCTCCATTTGTCTTTATTTATCATTCTATCTTTAATGAAATATTAATTCTATATTTCCCTATTATTTTATTAAATTTAAAGAACAAACATCCCTTCATTTTAGGTTAGTTTACCTACTTCTCTCTTCACCAATGAGATAAAAATTTTATATGGTTTTAATTCTCCTGGTGATGTTTTATTATAAAACTTCAGAGTTTTTGGTTTAAACTATTGTTTTTCCCTTACTTTAGTGTGTATGTGTGTGTATCTCTGTGTGTGATCCTTATTTAACACATTTTACCAATCCTCAGTTATACTATCATCATTATATTCATACAGATTAATCTATCATTATTAAAATATTTATTACTCGCCATTGTTACCATTTTTGCATTTCATAATCTTGAGATTTTTTTTCTAATTTACTTTTAATTTAATTCGAATAGTTGCCTAAAGAATTTCTTCATATAGAGAACAGAGATGGCATACATTCTGATCCTTCTATATTGAAAAAAATATATTTCTTTAGCCTATATAGAACTACTCTAAGTGGAGAATACTTGGATTGCACTATTTTTCTTCACCGGAGTCTATATGTTTTGCTCACTTAGATTCTAGTGCTGTAAGTAATAAAACACTGGTTTAGTTTCCTTAAAAAAAATATTTTTTTCTGCCTGGATGAGATATGTATTATCTACAATTAGACTCCACTTCAAGGAGCATAATACTGAAAAATAGTAGCTTAAAACAATAGAAGTTCATTTTTCTCTCCTGTAAAAGAAGTTGAGAAATGAAGAGTTTGGTTATCTCTCTTTCTAGATGTGTATATCCCACCTGGATATATATAACCAATGTATATCTGTCATGGTTCCAAACCATTTAGAGACTGGAGGTTTTTCATTTATCTTTCCACTATCCTCTAAGAAATAGAGTTTGTCCTCATGGCCTAGTATAGTTGTTTGAACTCTAGTTATCACCTTCCCATTTTAAGAAACAATTGTAAAAGGAGCAAAAAATGGCACCTCTTTTCTTTTTATAAAAGTAACTTTATTAATGTATAAATTTCATAAAATAAAAGCACTTATTTTAAGTTTTCAAGTCAATATATTTTGGCATATGTAGGTATTTATGTATGTATGTATTTGTGTAAACACCACTGCAAGATTTTCAACATTTCCATTATTCCAGAGAGTTTTCTCTTCCTCCTCTAGTTAACCACTTCACACTTATTTCAAGGCAAATATGGATCTGATTTTTATGAGTGCAGCCTATTCTAGAATTTCATACGAATGGGACCATATGTATTATTTTGTATCTGATTCTTTCTCATGCAATTTTTGAGACTTATCAATTTTTCTTGTGCATTGGTAGTTGGTACTTTTTTATTGCTAAATAGTATTTTATTTCTAAGTTGTTCCATTTAGAGTTCGTGGTAATTATTCTTTGTCTGGTCTTGAGGTGCATCACACTCTAAAGTTTAATATTCAGCAATGACTCAAGGAAACCTCCGTGCATATCTCTAAAGTTCTTTTTCTACATATTTCCTTCCTTTCCAGAACTATGCCCTACAAATTCCAGATGACCAACAATTTCTGTTTCCTCAATTCAGAGAGATATTGGTCTCTGTTCGAATTTTTTATTTCCCCACCAATATCTAGAAAATGCTCCCAAGTAAAAAGCTGGAGCAATTATTGGGCTTGCCTCATTTGGTTCCATTCTTGTGGTATCACAATTTTATGGTGTCTCTTGTCCAATGTCTAAAAATAGGTGCTGAGTTATTTAATTTAGTTTTTTAGTTTTTAATATTGGGAAAGGTAGTTTGTTACCAATTATTCCATCTTGACTAGAAACTAAGAGACAGCTCCTTGCCATTTAAATAGACATTCTGGAATTTTCATTCAACATGTCAGCTTATATTTCATTGGCCAGAACTTAACTTATGGGTACACTTAACTTACAAAGGCAACTCGAACATACAGTAATATATGTAAGTAGCAGTGTACTCAACTAAAATATAGAGTTATTTTACAAAAGACTTTATGGACAGTGGAAACAAAGGCAACTAGAAATCATAATGACAGGAAGACTATATAATTTCCTCTTTATTTTAAATAAAATATATGGGAATATTGTCAAGAAAACTATATGAAACTTTTGGGAAAATGGAGAGACAAAATGCATAAGAGGCAATAAAAACTCTGATGCATGAATAAAGAAAGCTCAGCTATCTAGTAATTAAATAAATGAAAGTTAAAACCACAACCGCAAAAGGGCAAACATTAAAAAGTATGGCAATAAAATGTCAGAAAGGATAGGAAGCAATGTAAAATAAACTCTTATAAACTGCTAGTTAAAGTTAAAAATAGCAGCATCATTTTGAAATGCAATTTAGATATATTTAGTATAGATAAAGATATGCATAATATATTCTAGTCGTTCTATTTCTAGGAATTTGCCTCGAAGAAACTCTTACAGGAACACAAGGAGACCTGTATGAGGATGCTAATAGCAGCATTCTTTGTAATAGCAAAAGTATGCAAACTAATTGCACAAAAAATAAATAAACTGTGACATACAATTGTATTTCATGTAATAAAATACTTCATAATGGTGAAAATGAACTAAAAGCTTTTATGGAACATAGATTTTTCTGCCAATCATATTGCTATGTGGGAAACCTCTCAACATGGAAGTGAAGCAGTTGGTGGCTCTTGGCTAGTTTTGGATTAAGAAGTGGTAAAAACTGGGATGAGAGTTTCTTCTTCAGATGCCTAAGTGTGATTAGTTTAGGAAGTTGTATAGAAACTACTCTGTCTTCAGGTGTAAGACATTTATATTGTTCTCAGCCAGGTACTAAAATTTCCCTCCAATGCTTCAACCTCAACTAGGAGCTGGTCTCCACAAACCCACAGGAGTAGCACCCCATCCATTCTCCAAAGAGATTTTCACACAGATCAACACACTCCCTTTCTCCCACCTGACAGTAATAAAATGTCTCCACGCATAAGCTTTACCTTAGATTCCACTAACAGTACATGTCCATTATTTATTTATTTGCTTGTTTGTTTGTTTGTTTGTTTTTAAGTATCTTGGGCTTTTCTAGGCTCTATCTACCAAGGTCTTGATCAAAGACACTCTAAAGATTTCAGTCATATGCATTATATCTATATGTGAGCCAGATATATTTATATTTATCTCTATATATCTATATCTAGATGGATGGAAGATAGATAGAAGATGATAGATAGATAGATAGATAGATAGATAGATAGATAGATACATACATAGATAGATAGATAGAAAGATAGATAGATAATAGAAAGACAGATAGATATACTATATCCTTCTGGCTCTAGCAATCAGCCGAGATTGAATGAGAAATGGAGAGTAGTAATGAAGAGAGTACCAGGATCATGTCGAGATTGCCATCTTTTTACAGTTTACAGATTTATAACTCTTACTCTGTTAATCTATAGACCATACCAAAAATAAATAGTTAAAGTCTCCTAAGTCATCAAAGATAGCATTTAGACTCTTACCAAATATTAGGAGGAATCGTTATTTTGAAATTATTGATGGTATTAAAGATTCAGGCCCTCCTAAGAATCTGTTACATTGATTATATGCCTGCACTTTGTTGTGGTATATTCCCTCTTTGTCCAAACAATTTAATGAATAACCTCTGATGATCATCCAATGATTGCAGTTCCTTAATTTCATCCACCCTTCTCATTTACTCGAAAGATTTAGTTTTAATGTCAATAATAGAGATCTATTTTCAAGAGCAGTTCGGTTCACCCAAATCACTACATTCTTTGCATGCCCGATATAGATTTTTCTTTAAAAAAATTCAAATGAAATAAAACAAAATTTCTGAAAGTGCAAGTAACTTTCCAAAACAATTCCCAAAATAAATAGAAAGACTTTATGCTACCTACTTATTAAAATTGTCAACAGAGAAAACAATTGAAAAAAATCTGTTTTATCCATTACTGAATAGTATTAGAGTTGTTAAAAAAAAAATAAGCCAAAACAGTTTTTGCAAAGGAACATCCATTAGCACTAGCTAACCTGAATCTACTCTTGAAACTTCAAATTGAGCAAGTGAAAATAATAATCCAGATGAATTTGCAATAAAATTTAGGCTGTATGTTTTTAACATTGTCAGCTCCCAATATTTCAAATTTTCTGAATAATTTACATCAAGAATGTGTTAAAAGGTAAAAACTCACCAAAAATGCCATATATTTGAACAAATAGATTTCTGAAGAAATATTTTGTGCACCATACTTGGTGAAATACTTGAGTTCAATAAATCTAGACTACTCCATTTTGAATAAGAGTATTTTTGTTTCTTTTTAGAGATCTCTGAATAGTTAATTTTTAGTCTTCCACATTTTTAATATGCACTTATGATTAACTAGCAAAATATATTGATATAAAATAAGCAATCTTTAATGTGCATTAGTATCAGCTGGGGAGATTCTCTATCTACCGCTTAATGTGTCCTGGATTATCCACCACCTTTTACTGTTCAATAGAATTGCAAAGTTAATATCTAATCAGTAAAAAAAAAAAAAAAAAAAAGGTAAATCCTGAGATTAAAGCCCTGAGATTTCAGCACATAATTTTTAAAAATTTTCTGTAAGAATATCCTTAAAATAACATTAAAAATGAATGCTCCCTTTTTCATAGCAAAATAATGTCTGTATACCATATCTAGAAATATATCTTTATTTCAAATATATTTTCAATTAAAGTAGTAAATAGTCATATAACATTTATAAGTAAGTAATTTAAATCCTAGGTTTTGTGAGAAAAGAAACAGAAGTCCAAAAAGTATGATTAATCTGAGAATTCAACATTTGTTAGTAGCAAATCTGGGTCTGGGACCCTGATTTTCTGACTCCTCACATGAGACTACCTTCATAGGCCAGACACTGAAAGATTGTAAATATGGCACAAGCTGATGGAAAACAGTGTCTTTCAAATTATATATAATATTTTTATAATGCAAACAGGCCTGATAATTTATCTGAATAGAGCTAGAATTAAAGGACTGAAAGTAAACAATAAATTACAAAATGATTTCTTTATATTTTGGTTTCAAAAACTCAGACTTTGTATTATTTGGGAAACATTAGGGGATTTATGCTATTATCATTGTACTTGTAGGCACCCAAATCACAAAGTAGAGCATCCCCTTCAGGACAAGGATGGTATGAAACCTGAACACATCTGGTCAACCATATTGACTTTGTACGCCAGTGACTGTTCTGATTAGCTGTGGCATTCTGGGGGCGAGTAAAGGAATCCAGGGTGACTGGTTAGTGTTCTTGCTTTATTATTTATTAAATCTGTTGTATATCATTTCTGTTAATAAAGCTATTAAAAAGCACAAAATTACAAACATTCTCTATGAAGAGACTTTATATTAAATAAGACAAAAGAAGACAAAGATTGACAGCACCGAAATTTTGTCATTGAATTGCAAGAAATTGGTAGGCCTTGTTGAAACAAATATATAGCAGTAATTAAAGATTAAAGACGTGGGCTTTGAAACATGAAATATTTTAAGCAAAAAGAGAAAAGTAAATTAAAGCTGCTGCTTTATTTTTTATGATGGGGCTAAATAGAAATCTTATTTGAATATACACAGTGGTAGAACACATCCAAGCTTTTACATATTAGCATACACTATTAATGGTTTCTGAAGATTCATTAAACATAATAAACTGCTTTGACCCTGGGGACATTACATTTGGAAATGTACTATATAAACAGAATGTTCACATGCTTAGAATGTATTTTGTTTTATTACAAAGCTAGCTCACTCTGCACATCATTTAGAAACTTGTTTTGACTTTACAGCCCTAAATATCTAATTGAATATTCTGCCTAATGGATGGTTGATAAAACATGTATAAATCAACATACAACATATTATAAAATTATAATTTAGAACTGCTAAACCAAGTCCCAAGCTAAGCAGGAATAAATGAGAGTCCTCTAAATTGACTTTTTTCTGCAAGTAGTCTATTTATCAGTACCTATATGTATCTCACACTGTTCTGAGTGCCATACTAATGCCACATATAAGAAGGCATTACTATGGCACTTACAAGAGTGTGAAATACCAACTGGTACTGATACATGTTTGCAAACGTTGAAGATTAAAAAGTATCATTGAACCTGATTGATAAGAGGTTTTGAGCTGTGGTGGTGTCTCACAACTTAAAATTTTACCATGTATACGTTTATTGTTAGATCAATTAAGTGTCTCATAAGCACTAAATAAAACCAGACAAAATTTGTTATTTTCAATGTCAGTGGGCTTTACGTAACATGTGGTAAATACTCACCCCATGAAACATTTCTTGATTCCAATATTCTGATGACTTAAGGGTTTCCAGGCATCTAGTCTTCCATTCACTGTTTATTACATGGCTCATTCATAAAGCAGGCTTTATTTGTGAAGTTCAATTTGTTGAGTTAAAATAAAATGATACTTGTGGTAAGAATGCTGCTCATAAATACAGAGCTGATGATGATGAGTGGCAAGATTAAACAAGGACTGCCTTCAGGGTCCAATGGGAATTGTAAACACTTGCTGGATTTTCCAGAAGCAAAAGCGGAATGTTTCAACAAATTTGTGATTTCACCTGCTAATCAATCCAACAAGAAATCAGAGATGGGAAAATAGTGACAAATCATGCTTAAAATAAAGCAATATTTTCCATTACATTTTACTTCTACTGAGCCATCCCCACTTTTTTTTTTTACATGAGAATGTGTCATTTTTAAAATGAGGCTAAACTATCTTATTGGCAAGCTAGAAAATGCACCCTTGTTGCCAACCTGAAACACAAGAAGTCAAAACTCAGTATTTCTCCAAGTGATGTATTTCCCAAATTCTCAAACATCACCACATACTTCAAGATCCATGGTAGCATTCCAAGCAAGGTCAAGGTAGGATATTAAGTGGAAGAGAAAAGAGAGGGATTCCATCCTCACAGAAGGAATGATACAAACAAAAGCTCAGAGATAGAAAAGTGAAAAGTACATTTTGAAAATGATTCCATGTGCCTAAAGGATAGGGTTCTGAGGCTGAAAATGAAAAATGGGAAAGCAGGGGAAAGCAGTTTTTATACTAATAGTCAAAACCTCGCATGTGAGAGCAACGAATTTTGCATTTATTTAGTGGGAGATGTAAGTCATTGAAAGTTTTTGAATAGAGTGAAGAAACAACTCTGAACAAAGTTGAGCTTTCTAGAGAGACCCACTAGCTTGAATGTGCATGAAAGATTAAAGGAAAAATCTTATGTTTTAATCTTATCAGATTTTTCATAAACATTTTAAGTACTGAATAAAGATGGAGCAAGAGCATTATCCCCAAATTGGACGATATGGTCCAGTTGACTCAACTTTAATCTTTAAAATCATTAGGCATAAGAGGGCTCTAGCAAAGAGTGATGAAATAAAAAGGCTATATGATTACTAGAAAACATTTTGTTGTTGTTGTTTACAGCTTAGTATCATTGCAAGGTTAATCCTAATATTGAACACAATTGTATGTTTTCAGACTTTTGATTGTAACAGCAGACCTCATTGATGAGTTTCTAAGGCAACTTGATATGGAAAATTGATCCCATACAGAGAAACTTCTAAACATATCCTCTTCCTTTTTC
Source organism: Rousettus aegyptiacus (assembly GCF_014176215.1). Classification (NCBI taxonomy): domain Eukaryota; kingdom Metazoa; phylum Chordata; class Mammalia; order Chiroptera; family Pteropodidae; genus Rousettus; species Rousettus aegyptiacus. The sequence goes on from NW_023416284.1 coordinate 125,025,680, forward strand.
CCACATAGGAAAGTATAGTTTCTGGCAGAGATAGAAGAAAAAAAAAATCAAACATCTTTGATCTTTGAAAGTTGGGAATAAATGGTTCACATCTTAAAAGTAAATATACAAACTTAATTTATGTACAATTTTTGCATCCAAATACATTTCTTATTCTATGAATTTTTAAATTTTTCTAAAGAAGAGTAAAAATATTAATGATGTCTAATAGATATGACCTTAAGCTTTAGGAGTAGGTGATATTCCTATGATCTTTGATTGCCTAAACAAAAGAGAAAAATCTCTAAAAGGAAAATATCATGTCTGTGGCATGCAAAAATGTTCATGTTGGTTTTATTTCAAATATATCAAGCACTCAAAAGAAGTAAAGTCTTAGCAGTTAATGGCCCCTTTGAGGAGGCAATGTTATTTGGAATTATAAGACTTGAAATCAATATTGCCACATTCATTAACATGTTTCCTTCTTGACCAAATGATGATTAATATTTTACCATCCCAACATATGTTAAGAGGCTTGAAAAATTATTTACTATAAAAAGTTATTTTAACTACTATATTCTTTGAATGTAAGTTAATAATATTCTACATGAATATTTTTAAATGAAATGAAAATATTACTGTTAATAATAGACATGAAATATATGTATACATAAGAACCTTTATGTATTCAGTGCCTGTCTTATGCCAATATGAGCTAAGAAAATATACATTATTATTTATGGTTCTCATAGTAATATTATCATTTTGGTTTTATTACCCCCATCCATTTTACAAATAAAGAGCAAGAGATATACAGAGTGCAAATAGCGATAGCTTATTCAGTAGGAGGGCCTGGTTTCAATCCCAATGTCATTGCTTTCTTTTCCTGGATATAGTGATGGTCTCTTCTGATATGTAACCTGAAATGACGGCATGACACCATTGTTTTCATTTTTAATTAAAAGAAATATGAGGAAAACAATTATGTACGTTTTTAAGCCAGCAGCTTACCAAATATATGACTGCCTCAGATGTGGCAAAGGGAGATTCCAGCATTAGTATTAAGATGCCCACAGTTCCTGCCAGGTTGTAGTGATAGGTTTCCTTAAAAAGATGAAAATTATCAGGATTGTGTTGCTCTCTTGATCTAGGTACTATACGCAACCAGACAAATAAGGAATTGGAAAAGCAACATTTAGTTATAAATACATTAACATGTATTTGTAGATGAAGGTGAATCATGCATCATGGACTTCTCTCATGTAGTAAAAGAGAAAAAAGAACTGATGATAAAATTTGTAGTTTATTCATATATTTAATCACGTTTCTCATATTTGATTATAGTTCACCTATTTTTAAATAAAAGCATCAAAATTGAGAATTGCCACAAATTAGAGCCATGGCTTAAAAATATATCCCGTCTTCTTTATCCAATCATCTATTTGACACTTTAGTTGTTACTATGTCCTGGCCACCATGAATAATGCTGCTACGAACATCGGGATGCATATGTCTTTATGGATAAATGTTTCAAAATTTCTGGATAAATACCCAAAAGAGGGATTTCTGAGTCATATGGTAAATCTATTCTTAATTTTTGGGAAACCGCCACATTGTTTTCCAATTTACATTCTCACCAGCAGTGTATAAGGGTTCTTTTTTCCCTACAACCTCTCCAACACTTTTTGTTACTTATCTTGTTGATGGTAGCAATTCTAAACAACTGTGATATGGTATCTCATTGTGGTTTTGATTTGTATTTCCTTAACAGTTAGTGAGATTTAGCATGTTTTCATATTTCTATTGGCCATTTATATGTCTTCTTGGGAGAAGTGTCCGTTAAGGTCCACTTTTTAACTGGATTATTTGTTTCATTGTTGTTGTTGAATCGTATGAGTTTTTTGTATATTTTGGATATTAGGCCCTTATTGGAGGAGTTGTTTGCAAATGTCTTTTCCTGTTCTGTTGGTTGCCTCTTTGTATTGTTAATGGTTTATTTTGCTGTGCAGAAAATTTTTAGTTTGATATAATCCCATTCATTTATTTTTGTTTTTAATTCCCTTGCCCTTAAGATCAAATTCATAAAATCCTTTCTAAATCCAAGGCCTATGTAATTTATTATTTCGGGTCTTATATTTAGGCATTTGACCTATTTTGGGTTAATTTTGGTGTATTCTTTTGCTATGTGGCTTTCCAATTTTTTCAGCACCATTTATTGAAGAGATTTTTTTTTTCCTCAATATATGTTTTTGGCTCCTTTGTCAGGATTATTTGCCCATATGCATGTGGATTTATTTCTGGGCTTTCAATTTTGTTCCATTGGTTTGTGTGTCTATTTTTCTGCCAGTACCATGGTGTTTTGATTACTGTCACTTTGTAGTAGAATTTGAAGTCAGGCAGTGTGATACCTCCAGCCTTGTTCTTTTTTCTTGGGATGCCTTTGGCTATTTAGGGTCTTTTGTGATTCCATACCAATCTGATAATTTTTGTTCTATTTCTTTAGAAAATGCCATTGGGATTTTGATGGGGATTACATTAAATCTGTATATTGATTTGAGTAATATGGTCATTTTAACTATGTTGATATTTCTCATTCATGAACATGGAATATCTTTCCATTTCTTTTTCTTCAATTTCTGTTAAGTCTATTCCTAGGTTTTTAATTCTTTTCATTGTAATTGTAAAAGAAATTATTGGGTTTTTTTTTAATTTTCTTTTTCTGAAATTTCATTGTTACTATACAGGAATTCAATAGACTTCTGTACATTGATTTTGTATCCTGGAACTTTACTGTCTTTGTTTATTGTTTCTAATGTTTGTTTTGTTTTGTTTTTGTGGAGTCTTTAGGGTTTTTCTATATAGAGAGAATTGTGTCATCTGCAAAAATTGACAATTTGACTTCTTCATCCCAATTTGGATGCCATTTATTTCTTTCTCTTGCCTGATTGCTCAAGCTAGGACTTCCAATACTATATTGAACAAGAATGGTGAGAGTGGGAAACTGTGTGCCTTTTTCCTGATCTTAGAGAAAAAGGTTTCAGTTTTTCATCGCTGAGTATGATGTTAGCTGAGGACTTGTCATATATGGCCTTTATTATGTTGAGGTACTTTTCTTTTCTATCCATTATTATTACTACTGCATTTTAAGCTTTTAAAGGCTGCTAAAAAGGTGGACAATTAAAAGTAAATTCACTTAAGAAGACCAGGTGTTGTAGGCATAAAAAATAAATAAAAACTAAAAAAAGTAAGGGATCATAAGCTGACAAGTTCCTTGCAATCTGTGAGGTCAACCAAGGGTTGCCTTGCCTAAAAATAAATAAATAAATAGGTAGGTAGGTAGATAGATAGATAGATAGATAGATAGATAGATAGATAAATGTAAATTCAATTAGTTTAAGTCAGGAATTAAGTTTCTGACATTATATTTGTGATTGCTGATACATTTTTACATATAATTTAATTATTTCTGTATATATTTATTTAAATTATCCTGAATATATTTTAATTATTATGGTAAAAATCTCATAATTCTTTCCCAAACTTTTGTAAAATAGCTATTATTTAATAAAACGCTCTATATGTATCTCTTAGCATTAGAACTCTAAATGTGTTTAAACATTTAATAAGAGATTTATTAAAAGTTTATGTAATTGAATTTTACAACATCTTTTAATCAGTGTTTTTTTTTTCCTTTTTGGTATTTAATAAATAATTTTAATTTAAACTATGAAAAATGTCAATTATTGATGTTTTCTTGGTCCTAAATATCATCTCAGCACAAATAGGGAAAAGCACACACAATTAGTTTATAAAAATCATAGCTGTACTTATGATCAACTTCCATTATTTGAAAGTCAAAATATTTATAAATATACTTAAATTATTATGTTATATACCTTTAAAATTTTTCTTATCAAGATTCCTTTTGGCAGCATATTTAAAATATTTAACATTATTAGGTGAATAGCATTTGACGTGGAATGCAAAGATACTAATTTAATTTATACACTCATTATACATAACCTACATCATTATAGATTAAATGACTAAATCATTTATATAACAATGCCTAATGTTAAAACATTGATTGAAATACATTATATGTAAAATTTTAGATAAAGAACATAATTTCTTAAGACCCAGTCCCCATTTGCTTTGTAAAAAGGATAATTAAACTAATGATTCTAAGAACACCTTTTGACAATTTCTCAACTAATATTTATTGAGCTTTCATATATCAAACCCTTTTATGTAATTTAACACATGCAAGTCAGTGTTAAATAATATTTAGGGAAAATTCAAATACACTCAAAAACAACTTGACTATAACTGTGCACACAAAAGGAGGGGGCAGACCGCTCATCATTAACATTTGACTCCCTCATGGAAATTCTTGCCATTATATATTCCCTCCCTAGTTTTTGGATCCTTGGAGAAGTCTAAGGAGGTAGAAGATGTATAAAGGAAAAAATGAGCTGAGTTGTTGCAGGGGTAAGAGTAAAGATTTTCAAATATTAAGTATAATAGACTACTTTTGGGGGGTACTTTTTCCTTTAAAAATTCCCTCTAATAAGATTAGAACAATTGAGGAATTTTCCAATTTCCTTTCTCTTTCCCTCCTCTCATTATACTTTTGTCATCACATACTCTTATTCTTTATTCTTTTTATTATTTTGCTTTAGCTATAATTTTAAAAAGAAAAATATTTTGGATAAAATCACAGTTAAACTTTGATACTTAGTAAGATCTAAATGAAAACCATATCTCAAGTGTCTTATTAATTATCTAAAATTAGAAAATTTTGTACAAGTGATAATCATAGTTCTAATAACACAAAATCTATGAATGTACACTTCATAATCTGTTGATTCAGAAACAGAAGTGCCTCACTGTTTCTTGTAATCATTGACAAGATAGACAAAAGAAATGCTTTGCCAAAGGGGGTTATAATATAAAGAAAAGTAATGTGTATTTAAGATGTCTCTGTCTATTCATTTCAATCGTGGTTAGTGGTCATTTTAAGCATAAAGCAACAAGTATTTAAAAATAATCCTCTCTGCCCATTCACACCCTAATAAACCATAGTGAAATTAGGCATTTATGTGGTTTCTGGACTGTCATATTACGTTATGTGCATTCAAAATCAGGTTGTATTAGAGCTTGTGTAGCAAGAACCTTTGGAGATTGAAAGCATTTGCTCTATTTGGAAGATAGAATGCAATTTTAAGTCTTCCATTCCCACTACATGAGGACTAAGGTTGTACCAACTTGCTATAATTTAAAGCCATTATTGAAATCTTCATAGCATGAGATAATTCCTTTTGCATCTTTGAAAGCCTTGGTATAAAGCAGCTTATATTCAAAGATTTTCCCATAATGACATAGCAGTTTACACAATGTGTAGCCCAGAAAGTATGTTCCATTGTTATCAAATGTTTATTGAGTATTTAAAATGGAGAATTTTTGATATATATTCTATATGAAGATGACTGAGTAGGACTATCAAACTTAATAAGACATAAAATAAATCTAATCCGGTGGTAGTTTGCTATGCACCATAACAGCTTCTATCTTTAATGAAAAAGAACTTATTATTATACAAAGAATATTACCAAATTTCATAAGTTTATGAAATTTTTTGGAAAAAAACTTTTTTAGTAATAATGAGTTGAAACTCCATCTGAGCCACCAAATTCGCATTTTCATCCTACCTCATTTACCATGAAAGGTCAATTTCATAATGAAGAAAGACTTCCATTCTAAATACCACTCTAAATAAGGTGATGCACTTATGTAAGATAAGACACAAAATAGTTCGATTAATACAATTTTATCTGATTTGAACCACACATCCTATCAGTGTTTCAACCAGAAATAGATGATGCAAAGTGAGAAAATTTGGAGTAATCACAAATAATTTATTAACAAATATGTAAAGTTTGTAAAACACAAAAAGTACAGTGATTCAGTGAAATACCATCTAAGCTTTTACCACTCCTAGGCCAAAGGGGGAAGGGAAAGGTGGAGTTCTTGGGTCTCTGAAGAAGATAATGCAAACTCAGCAGTGATCTTCAGTGGAAGAATACATTCAGCTCCATACAAGTGCTTAAAAAAAAAGTCAAAAGTAAAAATACCCTGACCTTTCTCTCCTCCCTTCTTCCAATCTCCTGCTGGTCTTCCTAACTCTTACAGAAGCCAGAATACATTGGCGACCTTTTAACATGATCCACAAAGGTGAGTCTTCTAGGACAGAGAACAAAATGGAGGAAAGTAGAGAGAGGATCTGGAAGGGCACACCCAACAAGGAGAGTAGTAAGAGAAAAATCTTTTCATAATACAAAGTAAAGCATATTGCCTATATAAAATTTGGAAAACAAATACATCATACCTATAGAATATTTCTTTTTACCAATTATTCTTTCTATTGAAAGTGGGAGGATAATATCAAAAACATACACAAACAAACAAAAAAACCTCCTCAAGCACACTTTAAAAATTTAGGAATAAGGGCAGTTTTTGGTGTTGATTTTATTTTGCAACTCAAATGATGATACCAAAGACTGGTTTTCTTTAGTCTCTCTCTCTGCCTTGGTGTCAATGTTAACCTAAAGCTGTCAACTCAAGGTGACAAAATGGCAGTCACATTTCCAGGCTTCACATCTACATACCACAACAATGTGGAAGAAAAATGCAAAGAGAAAGCTGGCTCTTGCCATGTTTTTTCACCCAAATGTTCCACAAAAAGTCCACCTGTGTCTATTTGACCTGAATTGAATCACTTGAACTAATCTCTGTGGTTCAGAGGAGAACCAGCAAATTAGTTTAGGATGATGTTATAGAAACCAGTAACTGACAGCGAAATAGTAAATCATCCCACAAACTGATGCTGAGCGTCAGTATCACCTCCAAGGGCAGCAGTGGAGTAGGCAGAATTATTACTGTAAAGACAGTCTCAGTATCTAGTATCTCCCTTTTACTCTCTACAACCTCTTTAACATGGGGAAACAAGCTTAAATAGGTCAAGAACATTTCCTGACATTTAGCTACTAAATAACAAAACTGGAATTACATTTTCAATTTTCTAATTTAAAATCTTATATTTTCCAACCTCTATAAATTGCTGTAAGTAATTATCTGGTATATAAAGTGTCCAATAGCCTTCTGAGTAAGAGCTTTTAAAATATAAAGCATGAGATCGAAAGCATAGATAAAATTAATAATTCAAGTAAACTCACTTTAAGAAGGTAATATAAGCACTGTTAATCAATTTTATAATGAATTAAGGACTAAGCTTCACTAACACATTTTTGGAAACAAAATTTGGAACAATCAGAGTAACTTAGAACAAGGATTACCAGTACTCAATGAGTACAACGACATAAAATGAGTACTCTGAACATAAAATTAGGAATATCTATAAATTTAAAGAGATAATCAGATTACAAAAATTATATAAAGAAAGGCAGTTATTGTGCAAGTACTGCTTCTATGGATAAAATACTAAGTATTCAATATATGTTAAATATGCACATATATTTTGATCTCTGAAATCTATTAATTGCCTAATTTATCATTATCTTATATATTTTTTGTTTTTGTTTGTGACTTTGAATTTTTATACATGGTAGATAACTGTTTTATATTTAATAAAATTTATAAGATACTTAATTCTAAAGTTGTTTAAATGTATCTTTTTCTATTTATAGCCTGGTACTATTTAACCAAATTATGAATCTAGTTGTTTAACTTAGTCTCCTCTAAGTCTTTTGAAGTAGATAAGTATCAAGTCCTAAGCAAAAAAAAAAAAATATATGACTTCCATTCCCAAAGGACGTCGTTTCTTCTGCAAAAGGCAAGGAGATAAAGAAAAGGATGGAAGTGAAAGGTAAAATCTTACACGCTCAGAAAGATGGTTTCTCTTACACTGAGGCAAATTTTATCCTTCTTTGTCATGCACTGTATGCCACTAAATAAAGTTGAAGAAACATCACATAGATAAAATATTTGACTTGTTATCATACTCCCTGGAAGTTAATAAGATATTATCATCTACTTTTAAACCACAAACATTAAACATAATATTTGGCTTATTGTTGAACTATAGAATGAATACAATATTTAGAAGAGAGGGGGCACAATTTATTAATACAATGTTAGATATTATTATGTGTCAGATTTTTTCGTTTTTTTAGTTTATTTTTATGTAAAATGATCAATAATTTTATAATACAGCTGAAAGTATTCCTGCCCTTTCCAGCAGCTGAAAAAAGCAGTTGGTACTTAATTTGGAAGTATGGAGTAAAATACAGGGAAGACACATTTTGTGATGCTCCTTAAAAAGCTGGTTATCATGGTTAAATTGTAGTGACAACACACTTCTTTTATTAATATTTAATTTCTGAAAGGTTTTGTTATAATTTTCAGGGAAATATTTTAGCTGTGTGTTGACATACTGACATTATATAGCTTGACACAACCAAGAAATCCATTCAACCATGCTATATTTAGAGAATACAATTTAAACTTTAATCTTCTATTCATATTTACTAAACATGGAATATATACCACCTCTTTGATAACTCTTTTCCATGTAGACAGAACATAGCACACGTTAGTTTATGTGAGATTGCACAGGCTAAATTTATATCCTCACAGGATGAAAGTCTTAATGGGTTATTGGGATGGTCCACAGCTCCTTCCCCCTCATCTGTTTTTTTTTTTGTTTGTTTGTTTGTTTTTTCAGGTCAGTAGTACAGAATCTGTGGAGAATAAATGCACTTGATGAGATAGGAATGGTGGATGGAAAGTCTTGGCAGAGTCAATCAGGGTTTTCTCTTACAGTCTTTGATTCAGCTGGCAATGCAACCCCTGTGTAGTTGACCTTTGTGTTGCCTTTAGAACATGCCGAAATTGACTTTCCTCATAAAGGCCACATTCCTGCCAAGGAACAGAGCAGGTTCCCAAAGCTTTGCTAACAGAAAGTTATGGAGAAAATACAAAAGGCATGAATTAAGATTATAAATATGCACTGTCTGAGAGTTTTAGTAAGTGGTGGAAGTAGCTCTCTGTGATCGGAAAGTGCCAGATATATTCCATCGTTAGGCTCCCAGTACTTTCTCAGAAAACCATTGTATTCTTTTTTTCATTACCTTATCTTTTAGCAACACACTCTTCATTAAAACAATCAAAATCTCATGACTTAAACCCGAAACATGATTAATTTGTTAAGCCTTTTCTATTTGCTTGCAAAACTAAACAGAGATATGAAAGGAGTAAGTAAATAAACATTTGTTGAACAATTATTGTCCTATGTTGACAAAACATTAAATATTTAATTCATGGAGAAAGTTCTTGAGGAGAGGATCAGAAAATTAATTACAATTCCATTTTTATCCCTAGGAGATAGAATGGAAAACAATTGATAGATGCTACAATGAAAATTATACAAAACAATATACTGTTTATGTTAAAATATTTAATAATGATTTAAATAATAATTTATCACCAGGCCTCCCTCATTTGCCACTGCACGTCTATCTTTTCAAAGCCCCTCAACATATGTATATATATATATATATACATATGTATATATATATGTATACATCTTTATTTTCATTTGTTTTCAAAACAGATTAATATTCACAAGTTTACAGGTTTTTCATTAATTACAATCATTTCATCCTCAGGAGATGAACAGAGTAAGATATAGTTATCATTAAGCTGTCTTTCAATGATTTTCAGTATGGATTATTGTTAGGAATGTTTATTATAGACAAGTAAAAATCCATTTCAGGTTTAATGGTTATGTGTTAAAGTTATCTCTGAGGTTAATTTTCTGACTTTTTTTTTTCCCCAAAACTAAATATCTAAATTACTGTTTGCTTTAAACCTTAGGGTTTGTCTTTTGCACTTGTAAACTGAATTTCTACCAATCAATTATAAGTTTATTTACCAGTTTAGTTTAATTAACAACTATAAAAAGATAAACTAAACATAAGAAAATCAACTGCCCATTTTTAATGTGGTCTTGTATATTTAACAACTCTGCTTTGTTTGGCAAATTTAATTTTGATAAAATCATAGTAAATTTATTTAATATAAATCTGAGAGAACCTCTCTGCATAGTAAATTGTTTTGCTTGAAAATGACAACATGATATGGAAGACTTTGTTTTCAGTGATTTTTTAAAAATTCTTAAAACAAAGATCAAGTCACAGCTGTTTATGTAACACTTTGGACAGTTTTTTAAATATATCAAGATTTTCAGAATTGAAATATATTTGAGTACCATGACTATTTATTATTCTTATCTTTCTATATTGATAATTTATTTTAATAAAGCTCACTATTTCTTATGAAATGTTACTATTTGATATAAATTGGAGTTATTAGTACATAACTACATTTTTAAAACACTGTAATACTATCAGAGCTGCCTTAGTCTCATTTCTCATTCTAATTCCAAGGATATCTCAACTTTTCATGTATATACAATTGTCAAATACATGCAGATAGCTTACAGAGTCCTATTTTCTGCACATCTCTCTCCCCCTAAGTCTAGGCTATAGCTATCCTAGTGGAAATCTTCACATGGATATCTTCCAGGTACATTAAACTTGACTATCTAAAACTAAACTCTTCATTTTCTCTTCTCTGCATTCCTCACTTCAGAGAATGGCATCATATTTCATCCAGTTCTAAGACCAAGAACCTGAGAGCTGTTTTTGACTTTTTCTTTAACCTTATTCCCCTAATCCTCATTGGTCATGGAGTCCTGTTGACTGTACTTCCTAGATCATCATTATTAAAATAGTCTTGTTATCATGTTTCCTGTCTACTATTTCGGCTTTTTTCTCTAATTCACTCACAGAATTCTGCCAGCATGATCTTCCTAAAATTAAAATATGGCCATGACACTCTGTTTAAAATCTCCTATGCTGCTGAGTATTGCAAATGTTCTCACAGGATTTATGAGACCTTTCAGCACTTAAGCCATGGTTTCCTCTTCATACTATTTTCTAGGTAGTCTCTTCTTTTCTGCTGTGCTATAGATATATGGAACTCATTCAGCAATTCAGCTGTGCCAGGCTCTGTCTCACTGCCATGTCTTCCAGTAGGAAGTACTTTGCACCCTCCATCTTCCTCTTCCCATTCACTAGCATAACTGCAAATAAAACATCTGTCTCAGTCTGTATGTCAGTTCCTCCAAAAGTCTTTCATGGCTCTCTATTAAATCTCCCCTTCGGATTTGAGTATAGGTCTCTTCAATGTGCTTCTATTACACACTTCATTTTCTTCTCATATTACCCATTATATTTAACTGAAACTGATTTTCAATTGCTTATAAAGTTATTTCATTTTATTTCCTGCACTAGATTGTCATCTCCACTTAAAACTTTGTCAGTTCTTCTTTTGATATTATATTTCTTTTGCCTAGGATGATGACCCCATATAGGTGCTTGGTGAATATTTATTGAATATATAAATGATTAATGGTGTGAATACTAAATTTGAGCTGAATGTGATTGATAAACAGTTTTGCTAAAAACTTTTAATGCGTTCTAATACTTGCTTCTCAATTCTAAATGAAGCCTAATGAATTAAAATTGATTCAAAATTATTACATTTAAATATCGCATCAATTTGATATTATAATTAGAAATATATATCTAGGATTGAGCTGAAAACTTATTACAAAAATGCTAACAAAATCTTATCAAATTGACCTAGTAACATTATTTAATTTCATTTATAATTGAAAATTATTTCAGCATAGTGACATATTCTTTTTCTTTTTTTAAATTTAGGATATATTGCTCAATGTCTTGTGTTTATTCTAAACATGCTCATTCTTTTCATATCAAGTCTTATTCAGATGGGACAATCTTACCATTAATGGTATCATAACCAAAGAAAAAAAGTTAGCCAATTGGCTATTTTCATGAAGCTTCAATTATTAAAGATAGTTTACCTTTTGTTAGAAATATATTTTCTCTCCAATAAATTTGCTCAGGATAACTTAATTTTATATGCTAGAATTCAAACCTGTATCACTTATGGTACTAATTTTCCTTTTACAAATAAGAGAAAACCTTTATTTTGGGGAGATATCCAATTCTATCTTGGAAAGGGACCTATCTATGTTCATAAAGTAAGTTCTAAAAAGGCAATGATAGTCTAGAAAATTGTCATGGAAATTGTCCAGACGGAATTAAGTTTTGGAAGTGTTTGTATGCATGGGTTAAAAAATGATAGGCAAGTTCCCATAATTTAATTTTTTGCACATGTATGAGGATATTTACACCAAGGAACTTTTTCATTTTCACTGAGAACTAATGAATTAGTTATCAAAGTTCTCATACACCAGAACAGTAAACAATCAGTGCAAAAATTCACTGGTGGTATGGTGATATTTATTTTTTTTATGTCATGAATAAAAAATATGCAGAAAAATGTAGAATACTGAAATAATCTTGTCATTGTGAAATCCCAAACCCTAGCTCAACCCAAATATTTTTTTCATTACTTTTGTTTATTTAAACATTTTTTCAGAATCCTTTCTTAGCATTGACCATTGATAACCCACCGTCATAAATTTTCTAAACAAAAGCCTCATTGATATCTACTGTATATGTCACTTATGAAGTTTATTTTGAAGATTATATAATCATTTATATTGAAAACCCAGAAAAACACACAAACTATTAAAATAAATAATATATTTCGTAAAGTTAACAAGACACAATCAACATTATAAAATAAAGTAATAAATTTTCCCATAATAGATATAATCAACTAGAAAAGTAACAGAAAGTAAGATAATTGTTGTAATAGTCTAAATAAGTTTATTAAATATTTGGTGTTAGGAATTACCAAGGAATGCTATCAATGTAATGGAGAGCATTTTAAAATTCTACAAAATATATAATAAAAGATGTGAATATATAAGTTTATCATGGCCAGGATTAAAAAAAACATTAATTTCCTTCTGAGAAAAATACAAAATAAAAGGACATAGTTAGTTTTCATATAATAGGACATATTACAAAGTCATAGTTATTAAAAGTGTGTTATTGATACCAAAACACTGAGAGAAGATATAACAGAGTAGCAAGTCTATACTTATTATGTATCAGAAGTAGCATCGCATTTATATTAGCTTGTTTAGTTGATTGCATTGAGAAAGCTTATTCACAATATGAGAAAAATTTAAGAATTTCTATATCACATATGCATATTTTGAAATAAACAAGTGACTTAATACCTAAATATGAAAGGTTAAAAATAATAAATCTAATAGATGAAACTATAAGAGGATCTCAGCCAATTTATAAAAACAAAAAGAAAGTAAATTGGCAAATTGACTAGGAATATTTATAGCATCAACTTGAAAAAATTAATAGCTAAAATGCAGAAAAAAATTCTAATGTGTTAAAAATAAAGAACATTAATTAACATAAACATTAGCAAAGAATATGAACATCAATTCTCGAAAAGGGAAACCTAAATGGCAAATATGCATATTAGAAAGATATCCAACTTGGCTAGTAATCACAACAGCACAAGTGAATTCAGTGAAATACTACGTAATATATCTTTTATGTTGACAAAAATTAGAAAGTCAATGAACATTAAGAGCTGGTAAAGATACACACACACGCGCGCGCGCGCACACACACACACACACACACACACATAATGTATATGCTTTGCCCATTATATATAGCCCAGAGAATTGTTCACATTGGTCTCCAAAGAGGAATGAATGAGATTATTCTGAAAGCAAAGAATTAGAGACAGTTTAAGTATCACTAAGGAAAATTATATTTAACGTATTGTTAATCTACAATGTGCACTAATACATAGAGTTAAAAGTACAAAACTATGTAAATAAGAACTACATGACTAAATATAAAAAAGAATGTTGAGGTAAAATGTGAAAGAGAATGTTGTCTATATTGCTGTATCAGTTATGAAAATTCCATAGACACAAAACATATTATTGACTACGAAATACACAAATATAAAAATTCATGTAGGAGTCAGTAACGATGTCATGGCATGGGTGAAGAAACACAATTAACTTGGTCCTATGTACTCAGGATCTCAATTAAATGAATAAAAATACAAAATTTATTTTTAAAAATTTGGACCATATACTGGAAAGATGTTTTCATTCTTATTATTTCCTAAATGTTTTTAGTAGAAGATAAAGCAAATGACTACATTTTGGGGAAAATTAAATATAAAAGTTTATCGCAATCAAATCAAAATAAAAACGTTTTACCAAGCTAAACACTAGTTTTTCTGTATAGCAATTCTTACTCAGCTGTCATTGGTGAGCAATATACCCATGATGCAAATAGTAACTGTCTTTTTATTATACAACTTCTAATACTAATTACAATTATTACTAAGAACTGAAAGTTTCAGTTTACAGAAAGATAACTCGAATGCACCAAGTAATAAAGTTTCAGAATACAGAAAAGCAAAAGTTTACATAAATTCTAGGGAGAAAATTTCAATTATCTATTGCAGTGAAAGATTTTAACACATATCTCGCAATTATTAATAGTTCAATTAAAATTAGCTAAGTTTTTAAAAGATTTAAAATATGTAAATTAACAAAATCCAGTAAGTTTCAGGTGTACAATTCAACAGTAAGGCATATATTGTGTTCACCGCTCATAGTTAGATTTCTTTCTGTTACCACATATTTGATCCCTTTTACCTATCTACTTCCCCATTAACCTATGTCACCTTAAAATAAATAAATAAATAAATAAATAAATAAATAAATAAATAAATAAAAGTAAAATATAAAAGTAAAAATGAATCAGGAGGAAAAAAATAATAAGAATCAACTATCATAGAATCTCCAAAAATTTATAAAAGACTAATTACTGTGAATAGAAAATAATTTAATTTTGTTCATTTAAACAAATAACCCAATTAATGTTTTTGGCCAAAGTTGAACTCTGTAAGACTTCAAAAAGAAAAAGAAATGAAAATAAGTTTGTCATTAAAAATAATTTAATGGTTTGGTAATATACTCTTGGCAGTATATGTAAAAATAGTAAAAAAATAATTGTGTATACATAATTGCATATATTTTGTGACCCAAAACATATAATTTCATGTATATTAATAAAAATGATTAAAAATAAAACATGTAATTTAAAAACTTGATTTATTGGGGATTATATTGCTATAAAAATATCACCAAAACTGATTCAAGAAAAAATAATAACATGGCAGGTGGGAATAAACACAACAAAAATTTGTATATATGAAAGAATGTAACATTTTATTAAAGAACATTACAGATAATATCTTCATAGGTAAGAAGATTTCCTATCATAAATATATAATTCTCTCCAAATTGATGAATAGATTTAATGTAGTTTTAATGGTTTTTTTTCTGAGGACTAAAAAATAATACAGATACTCCTGAAAAAGAAAAATAAGAATAGGTTGTAAAGCTAATTACGGCCACGTGACATTGGCATAGGAATAGACAAGTAAAAATGTAATGGAATAGAGATATCAGAAACAGAACCAAAACTGACATGTAAGACAAGTGGCTTTGAAGAGAACTTGGAAATGAATGGACCAGTAAATCAATGGAGCTTATTTACTGTATATCATTTTAAAATAAGTGAAATGTGCTTTCTACTTCATACCACGCAATAAATTATTTCATTATGGATGAAAATTTATAATGCTTATGTTAAAATGGAAAATAAAAAAGAAGGGAGCAAACGATATGAGATAACATTTCATAGAAGAGGCAATAGAAATGATCCATGCACATGGGAAAGATATTAATTTTGGTTAAGAATCAGTAAAATAGTAAAGACCACATTAAAATATTATTTACCACACACTAGTTGGGCAAAGTTTAAGAAGTCTGATAATTTCTAGTGTTGGATCAGTGGAGACTTTTATATCATTCTGACAGTATAATTTGAAAACATGAATTTTCATGTAATCTAGAGCAATTTCACTATATTTTGTGTACAAGAAATTCTAGAAGGTGTTTTAAGAAACACACAAGAATGTTGATCACATTCTTATTTATAATAGTAAAAATTGAAAATTGTCCAGTTTCCTCAATAGGAGATGGATAAATAAAATTGCCTTTTTTAAGAATAAAATATTATAGAATGATGAAAGTAGATATATACACTTATATTAAAACTATCGAAGAAGGAAGAGGGGAATAATAGGGGTCATGAGAAAAGAAAAGAAATGAAAAAGACATTTAAACAGAAGTTATCCCTGAAGAGAAAGCAGAGGGAATGAGATAAGGAATGAACACATAAATTTTGGTAATTTTAAAAATATCCCTGTTCTGTGGATGGTAGGTTTGTAGGTTTCCATTTTGTTGGGAACTTTATAGTTTATACATATATACTGCACAATTTCCTTTTATAAATTTAATATTATTATAAAATATAAATAATCTAAAAATATTGCAAAATATAACTCACCTTCATATTTCCGATCCATAAAGAGTACCAACACACAATAGTCCTCTCATACATATTTGATAAACCAAAGGATGAACAATTAAAAAACTGTTTTAAATATTTCAGGTGATAGGAGAAAGACTTTAAAATACTTTTGAAAAGAAAGAGGGAAAAATAGTGTAGAACAATAAAGCATTTTGATATGGAACAAAACCCAAGTTAGGACATAAAAGAAAGTCTACAACTGAGAAGCATTACTTAAACCACTGAATCCACTTAACTGGATGTCATTTCACTACAAGTAAAGAGAGCTGTGAAGCTCTTTGTATTCATAATCTGAAAATCTCCTTCTTAGGACTAGAAGACTAAGGCCAAACAGAAATAAGCATCATCAACATCTCAGAGGCAGAATTTATCTGTAAAACATGTAACTAAATTCAATTCATAAAACAAGGTTTTCAGACAGAGGCTGTCAGAATTTTAAGTTTCTTAACAATTATCAAATACTCTTTCAGGTTACTAAAATGCTAAACTTGTTTTTAGGTAGAACAAAATTCTCAGTACCAAGATATCAATTACCCTGTTTGGATTTTAGGTTGACAAAGGGAAATTAAAACTAATTACTCTGTGTGAGTACTACAATTTGTTGAAAGCTTGTAAATGAATAATGTTCAACTGATAATTCAGAGAGAAAGCATTTATCAAATTGATATATTTTGGGGGGATGGTTTTGCAAATATGTGATCATTTTACATAAAACTCTTGGATAAGCCATGGAAAGAGCTGTATGGTATTCTAAAAAAACTTATACAAATCACATAACATAGCAAGGCTTTTTCGTCAGTACCCAGCAAGACTTTACTATATAATTTGGTGGTTAAGAGTCCTTTTGCAGACCCAGGTTACTTTGGTTCAAATCTTGGCTCTAGAAGAACTACCTGTATGAATTTGAGCAAATTACTTAATTCCTCAGTGCCTAATTTTCTCATCTGTAAGTGGGAAACGATAACAACACCGAATTCCTAAAGGTATTGTAAGAATCGATGTCCAGAACATGGTAGAAATATCAATAAATAATTGTTTCTCAAATTTTTTCGTGGTGTCATAATAAACAAGGAATAATTTGTCAAGTATCATCAATTATCATCTCTGAGTCTTAATTAATATTCCCAGACACATTGTTTGGGATATGGTAGATACTTAGTAAAGAATTACAGAATAAATGTGTTTGAGGATGTTTATCAATTTTCTAATGAAAGTCTTTCTTGACAACCTATTAGCAATGATTATAAAGAACGAAACAGCACTGAGAAATGGCTGAAGCTGGGGGTAGGGCAGAAGTCTGAGCTGCGGTAAGAGCATAAGTGTTGCAGGCTTTCACCTCTCTCTATCATATCGTCATCTCTATACTTCACACTGATAAAGCTAATACACTATTGAGAAACTCTCGAAAGTCTTGATTCAAACAAGATTTGTCAAGAAGGTTCTGGACAACGGCCACTATACCATCCATGTTCAGTAAACAAAATATTCTGGTTCCCAAATAGACACAGATAGATAAATGGGCAATCACAAGAGTATGATTTTTAAAATAATTTTCCTTGAAAAATCCATTTTTTTAATCCACTGTAAGTAGGGAAGGAAATAAGTACACTCCCTTCTATTATCTGCTATCTTGGCAGGGAAGCAGATTATCTTATTCCAAAATATATTTGTGATATAGTGGTATGAGGCAATGAGTCAAATTAGAGGTTATTCTCAATTATTAGGAACAGAGACATTAGTTTTTAGAGTTTTAGAGTGTTTCTAGAAAAATTACATCTAATATGCCACCATAAAGATTAATTTATTGAGGAAACTTGGTGAGAATTCAAAGTCACATAAACACTTTTTCTTCTATTTGGCATGTACTATATAGAATGTGCATAAAATTAAACCTATGTGGTATTAAAAATGAGTGTGTGGGTATATGTCCACACCGTGTGGCTATCCATGGTATACTTGGCCTGATTAAATTTTAGTACAAAGTGAATTTAATAGCTATGATTGCTTACCCTATTTCCTGAGGTTAAGTTAGTCCCTTTTGAAAGGGTCTGGCTGTTGCAGATATTGAGTTCAATGTTTGTTCACTTTGAATCGAGGTTTTATTATTCAGTCTTTAAAAAGCTATTCTACATGAAAATATGATTTCCTTCTCCTTTCCTTCTGTGCAGCCACCAACCCAGGAAAAGGGGGATTCAAAACCGTTTCCAGAAAACACACAAAATATTATGATACAGCATGATCTGGCTTTCACATCTTAAGAGCTGAAACGTGCCTTTGCTAACTTACAGTAGGCCATGAAATAATTATGTTGTGTGCTAAATGGCACTTTTCACTTTTCATTTGTGCTTCAACACTCGGTTTTCAGTAGATCATTTAGAGAGGATCAGCATTCTTTGGAAACTAAAAACACACCACAGGTCAGGGCAGCACAGCCTGATGGGAAAAGAATGCTGCCCACAAAGGTGGTCTTTGTGAGATTGGACGGCGTGCTGGTGTCTGTTACAGAACTGGCAGACTCACCGCTTCCCCTAGTGTCTCCTCCTGAAATACTAAACTCATCTGTGTTGCAAGGCACAACTCAAGGAAACAAGTAGGCTTTTAAGGCACCCAACCCTGTTTCAGAATAAAGATTAATTACACACATTTAGGTGAAATCCTTCTGTAAAGGAACTTGATGTTGTGCAGTGGGTTTTAGTAAAGAACCATTTAGTTGCCTTTTTTTTTTTTTTATGGGATTAGTAATTCCTAAGGTTCAGTGTGATAATTGGAATAATAGGAACATTGACAACTTCCAGAAATGTATCGAGTGCCCTTATTATATTATTGTTTTCAAAGAGGCTTGAGCTGTTTTATCGACAGAGACAACTACAGCCATTTTATACTTGGTATTCATTTCTTCAGGCCTATTTTGAAAATGAGGCACTTTAAAGTTCTATAAGCCTACATTAAAAGTGACTTCATTAGCTTTTTGAAATATTTTTTATTAGAAAAAATCTTAGAGATTTATGCTTAATTCCCACATCGAATTCTCATTTTCACTTCTACCTCACAGAATAGCAGCCTGCCAACTTTAGCATTAAAGTTGAGTTGATCTAAACTGTCAATTCAAAATAAGGGCCTCATTCCAGTGGTTCCATAACCTTGCATTCTAGTTCTTTTTTTTTTTTTTTTAATTTAATGTTTATGGTGTCATTTTCACTCTTTTTGTCATTTTTAAGTATTTTTCTCTCAATTGACAATGACCATATTCTTCAACCATTGTGGATTATGCAGAAATGTTCTCTGTTAGAACTGTGAGACAGAAAATATCTTTAGCATCTTATTTTTGTGGCAAGTTAAAATATTTTAAAGCATTGAATTATTTTTGCCACTATGTGAGAAAAAGAAGGGTTAAACATTTTTATTTACAAAATAAATTAAAGTTTTTAAAACTGCATGGCTGATTGGAGCCAATATACATGACTGTGTCCTACAATTCTAAAGAAAACTTGAACATTTTCTGACAGCATCCTAGTATTTTTATTTTCCCCTCTCTTTTTTTATCATATGTGGATTTTTTTCTTAGTTTTTATTTAAACATATGTCAATAATCTCACACTCATCTCACTCTATATCTTCTTTCTGTTTCTGTAGCGATGATGTGCTCTTCAGTCAATATATGTATAGGATTTTATACTTTACAAATACTTTCAAGCATAGTGTCACAATTGTTCATTACTCTCACCCTAGGCTGTGAATGACTTACCCAAAGTCATACCACTTCTGCATGGCAACCTGGAGACAGAGTCAGGACTTGTGATTATAACATTTCTGGCCTTTCCTCATTTCATAGCTTCTTTTCATATTCAAGAACAAAGTACCACTTTTCATTTTTCCATTTTTAAGAAAATAGTACATATTACTCTTAAATGTCAGCTATAAAGACATCCAACATATCCTTCCTGGTGGCACTTTTGCCCACAAAGAACAAACACTTTTGCTCTTCTTGGTCATGAAGCCATCGATTTCCAAATTAATTGTAAATAGATGTACATCAACCTTTGCAAAGGAAATATATTTTCAAGTAGAATGAGGCAAATGGAAATTCCAAAGGTGAGAAAAATCAATGTGAATCTCAGCTAAGGGTAGAAAAACTTTACGTTATTAAAATAAAAAGAAATATCACCTTATAACCGAAAGTTATTCTCTAATACTAATATCTTATGCCTTTATCTCTGAATAGGTAGATAATACAATTTTTTCTTGCGATTTTCTCTCATTTACCACAATTAATAATATAATAGAATTACAGAAAATTATAAATGAGTAGTATGTCAATCTCTAGTTCTACTGTCCTACTACTATTTCTATTTTTCTAAACTATATTTCAGTTATTTGTGTTTAAATCTTTGAAAACATTATGTACATGCCATTTTATTTTTTATTAGATAGGAAATATTATTCAGGTTGATAGTAAATGGTAATGTTTAGTTTAATTACTTGTTGTCATGTCCAATTGTATGTTTCACACAGCATTTTTTTCACTTAGTGTTTGCTATGTAGGTAAATTAAAATTAAAACTCAATGTTTTAGAAGTCGGCAGCCTCCTGTTCCTTTGCACAGAGTTGCACTTTATGGTTACATTTTTCTTTTATTTTATCTAGTTTGAGGATGAAGTGGATGCTGCTCATCTGAGGGAGGCCATAGCTTTTAAGTAATAAGATTATATAATTTATCCTCAACGTAGAAATTCTCTTGATACTGAAATAAAACACTGAAATAATTAATTTGGGGCAATAAATTAAAAAGCGTTCTTTTCTTGGGAGAACTGAGATACATGGTCACTCTAGTTTTAAGTAAACCCATAATATCCAGTTCTTTTATGAACCATTTTCTTAGTCAAAGAAAGGCATTAGAAATTCTCTTGTTTACTTACTTATGGTGCATAGTGCCAAATTATCAACACCATTAGAGAGGAGGTCCTGGCCTTTTGGTGAGGAATGTGCCAGGCTTGTCCTCATTAAGCAGATATCAGTTTAAAGGAATATAAAATGAAAAAGTTCAGTATGAGACTTTTTAATTCTCTTTTTAAGGTAAAAGTTAAAGGAATTATATAATAGATGTAGATGTTCATTCATTCCTTGATTTTCGTAAAAGAAATTGTAAGATCTATCAGTACTATTCACTGAGTGCTGAGATCATACAGCATTTCATAGGGTTAATCCACTTATTTGGATGGAGTTAAAAGGACAAATGAATCCTGCAACAGCTGACTTTTGGAAGATCATTTTCAAATGGTTAGAAGATACATTCATAAAATGCAACATATGCACGTAAATATTTCAGAACCAATAATGCTGAGATTTTCTCAAATTACATACTACCATTACAATTTAAGATCTCTCTTACATTTCATCCCAAACCTCCTCTCATGCTACGGTGATTCTGAAAGTAGCTACTCTTCTCACAGGACAGAGGCTGAGTACTAGAAATATCTTTTACTTAGAACTATAGTGCATAAGTTGGAGAGCAATTTAAAATTTGTTTCCTGAAAGAGAGTTCTGAGTGGCTGGTAGTAGGAAATTGGGAAAGAAGGAATGGAGATAAAGTATCACAGAATATTGAAAAAGCAGAGAGTGCAAACCCTAGAAAGTTCGGATCTGATGTTTGAAACTAATTAAAACATGAAAGGCTCATTCTAAAACACATGGGTGTATTGTATGTGTTCCTAGGACCTGCCTAGAGCATTTATTGAAGCCAAGATTTATGAATATAGCAAGATGGTTAAAAGAAGTGAACCCACATTATGGGTTCAGAAATTCATATATTTTGCTTATATAATAATTTAAGTATAATATTTTTTTCATCCACTTTTAATTACTATACAATGGAATTCAGATATGACATGGCAGTTCTTTCTCATCAAAGAATTGGAGGTTGCCTTTGGTCAGTCTGGCAAAAATAAATGGAATTCTCCTTTTAAACCCCAAGTTTCACTCACAATTATTTTCAGCCTCCTAATTTGGTTCCTCAAAGTGATTTTAAAGAATATCTAATGAAAATTAGTGTCATCAAATGCTTTGCTACCATCAATGAGCACTGCAGGTTTTCACTTCCTGTTACATAGGCCGCAGCCATAGCCCAGAGATGATCACTGCAAACTATAGTGTCCAGAGGCAAGGCCGGACCCAAGGCTCTTCTTGCCTTCTTTAGTTTCCTGCTTTCTGGCTTAATGTCCACTCTACCTCCAGCTTCGTTTGCTATGTTTTCAGTTTTCAGGAATTCTTAATTCTTCAAACGCCCGTCCTTAATCTGTGAGAGTCTGGAGGTTCCTCAATTCTGTATTGTTCCTCTGTCTTTTTAATGCTATCTTCTCTTTGCTTTTCAGAAACTTCTCAAAAAATTCGGACTGTTGATAGCACCATTACTCTCTTTCCCTAAAAGTGTATTGATTTTGTTTTTATATTTAAATATGGTATGTCCTTTCAAATAGCTTTTGGGTACAAGCAATAGCACAGGGGTCCCTAATCCTTGAGCCACAGACCAGTACCAGTCTGTGGTCTGTTAGGCACCGGGCCGCACAGCAGGAGGTGAGTGGCAGGTAAGTAAGAGAAGCTTCATCTGTATTTGTAACTGCTCCCCAGCACTAGCATCACCGCCCTAGCTCCACCTCAGATCATCAGGCTTTAGATTCTCATAGAGTCTCTGGTGCCAAAAATGTTAGGGACTGCTGCTAGCAGATTGTAAGCTTTATTGGCCAACATGATGTGGAAATTCTAAAATATAGGAATATTCTGATCTGATCCTTGATAGTTTAAATTTCCCATAAAGCTATTCAGTTGTGACACCTTTTTTAAAGGGAGTTTGAAAATTTGTTTAAATAGGTATCATTTCATTAGGCTTATTTTAATTTTCCAATTCTCAAGAAAATCAGTAACATTCTTAATTTATATTCTTCTAAAAATAGAGAGATATTTTTAAAGGAATTAACATAGAGTTGTACATAATATTAACTTACAATTTTTAATTATTTTTGTTTAATCACACTCATTTGTCATTATTTTTTACTTTGTTATGGAAAATGGCAAACTTACACAAAAGTAGAGTCTAATGAGCTCTCCATGTGCCTGTCACTTAATATCAACAATTATTAGTTTATGGCAATCTTAATTCATCTCTATCCCCATCCATTTTTTTTCTTTTCTTCACTGACTTATGTTTTTAAAAAATCCAAGACATTTTGTCACTTTATATGTAAATATTTACTTTCTTAAATATTATTATTAAATAATAAACATGTAACTTCAAATAATAACTTTAAAAATCCACTTTCCACTAACATTTTCGTCTGAAAAAAATTAACTGTTAATATTATCAAATATCTAGGAAGTATTTACATTTGCCAAAGTAGCTTTTTTTAGTTGCACGTGTTCATATTTTTAATCAATAGATTTTCCCTCTACTTTTTGTTTAAAATTTTCGAATCATATTCCCATGAGACGAACATGTTACTTTGTCATAGACTAAACTATGTACTCTCAAAATCATATGTTGAAACCCTAACCCCCAAATGACTGTATTTGGAGCTGAGAAGGACCTATAAAGAGATAATAAAGATTAAATGAGACCCTAAGGGTGAGGCTATAATCTGATAGGACCAATGTTCTTATAAGAAGAGGAAGAGGCACCAGAGATGTCTCTCTCTCTCTCTCTCTTTCTCTCTCTCTCTCTCTCTCTCTCTCTCTCTCTCTCTCTCTCTCTCTCTCTCTCTCTTACATATGCACACAGAAGAAAGGCCAAGTGAAGAGACAGGAAGAAGGCAGCCGTCTGCAAGCCAAGAAGGGCTTCTCTAGATGCAAATTCTGATGGCGCCTTGATTTTGAACTTTCAGCTCCAGAACTGCGAGAAAATAAATGTCTCTTATTTAAGATACCTGTTCTACAATATTTTGTTATGGCATCCTGAGACAACTAAAATATTCATTGTATTTCAATGTATTAGGAATTAGAGCTAGAAATTTACCAGTTATCAATATGTTACCATTCAGTTCCAAATCCACCCTTCAGTATGTTGCTTGAGATACTAGAACATATTTTCTTTTGGAATGAAGTGAGTAGAGGTGCCAAAGGGATTCCCAAAGGAGGAAAGGAATTCTGCTTCCTGGTTCTGGTGTCTCTTTTGGCAGTCTTTTGCGGTGCAAGGGAGCCATCAGCATAAGGCACCTCTCTGAGGATGCCGTCCCTGGCACCTTTTCGGGCAGTTTTGCAATAAGTTCTAAGACACAGCACTTCCCTTTAGGCAGATTTTCTTTGACCCTAGAGAGTGGTTTCCCAGTGAGTTCCTCTGGTGTGGAGTTTCTTCTTGGACAACTTCCCTTTGTACTCCACAGGGAAAATTCTCTGTGAATCCCTTAGCACTTCAATGAATGTGCCAGTAATTCTGCCTCATCCACACCCTCTCCAATGAGATCTAGATCTCATTCCTGGTTAGGAGTCTTTCAGATTTGTCCCTTTTTCGAGTGTTCCATTTCAGCCCTGGGGGCAGTGGCTGCTCCCTTTCTCTGCTTTACCTGAATTACTTAGCATTCTTTTTACCCTCAAGTGTCCAATCTCTCATTACATTAGTCCTGAAGTAAAGTTAATAATTCTTCATATTAAATGGCTCCCTTTCAAATTTCTGTATTGTTTCTGTCTCTTGATTAGATCTTGACAGATATTAAAGACTTAATTAGAGTCAAATTCAATTTTTGTTTCTTTGATTTGTACAAGGAAACTTCATGGGTATTTTTATATACATCTGTGGATGCACACTCATTTCATTAATTCATTAAGGTTTGCAAAAGGTTTGAAAATTAATATTTTTCCCAGCTTTTTAAAGGTATATTTGACAAAATTATGATATTTCTAGTGTACATGATGATTTGATATAGGTATACATTGTGAAAGGATTCCTCTTATTAAGTTAATTAACACATCCATCACCTCATATATTTACCTTTAATTAATCCATTTATTTTGATAAGAATGTTTAAGTTCTACTCTCAGCAAATTTTAATTATATAATATAGTATTATCAAGATATTCTAATTTTATCACTTTTTTCTAATGAGTAAGTGGAAAATTTCTATAAAATAGTAATGTCTTTTATCAACAATTTAGTTACTCTGAGATACAGATGATATAGAAAAGATATAATAAATGTGTAATTATGTCTAACTTTTCCTGTCCCATGATTAACTTTCCAAATCATACTTTATTTCATTTTTAAAATGATAACTTTCTCTTAATTGTGTTCATCAAAGTGTCTTTGTGTTTTGATATCATTGTGGATAAATGGAAATAAACGTATTTGGTAAATTCAATGAGTTGTATTTATCCTGATTAGTGTTCTAATTGCCTCAACTTTGTCCATTTGGATCTTTTTAAGGTGATTTCTGAGTCCTTGTTTTCTATGATAACATGGTTACGTTCATTATGTATACTTCCTCTTTAAATCTAGAATCCACCATTTCTCTAAAGCACAGGTCCCCAACTCTCAGGCTGTAATCCGGTACTGATCCATGGCCTGTTAGGAACTAGGAGGTGAGGGATGGGCGGGCAAGTGAAACTTCATTTGTATTTGCAGCTCCTCCCCAGCACTAGCATCACTGCCTCAGCTCCACCTCAGGTCATCAGACATTAGATTCCCAGTCCCTGGTGTCAAAAATGTTGTGGACAGCTGCTGTAATGTACTTTGTTATCTTTAGGAGGGAATGATATCGGGATTCCAAAATCTAGGTACTTGGAATGTTTATTGCTATAAGGTTAGTCTAGATATTTTCAGTGTTCAGAACTAGGAAATAGGTATTTTTAAGAGAAAATATATCTTGAGTTTACACTGATATTTTGAATTCAAATTCAGAATTAAAACATTTACTTTTTTGATGTTATATGTATAGCTCTTTTCTTTTACGCTAAAATCTTGGATCATAAACATTAGTACTTATTGTACTTCTATAAAGTCTAGACTTTCATCTCTAATTTTTTTTTATGGTTGTACTTTATCTACTTTGCCAAGACATTTGACAATTTCTGTTTGCTACAGGATTTTTATTAGGAATGAGTGTTGAATTTTGGCCAATTTTTTTTTTAGCATCGGTGGAGATGCATCTTCTTAGATTTATTATTCTGTATTATATTAATGGATTTCCTAATTTCCAATTATTTTGTTAATGTGTTCGTGGATTCTGTCTACTATCATTTAATTTAGTACTTTTGTATTAATATTCATAAGCAGTACTCATTTTTAATTTAATTTGTCATACTACTTTTATTAGACTTATATATAAATATTACACATGCTTCATAATAGGAATTTAAAAGTTTTTCTTCAATTTCTATGCTTTGGAAAATTTTATGTAACATTGTGACCTTTGAAGTTTTGTTAGAATTCTACTGTGAAATCATCTGGGCCTAGTTCTTTTTGGAAAGTAAGATAGAGTTGTGCACTGATGCTTGCTCAAATTAGCTTTCAAGAATACATTGTTATATTTCCAGGAATGTAATGAGCTCATTGTTGAATGCAGACACTATTAAATAGTATAGAATCAAACAATGTTCCACTCTTTGCAGCTATACAAAAAGATAAGAGTTAACAAGAATGCAGTCAGTAGTAAACATATCTAACTCCCAATATTTCTGTGTTCCTTTGTTATTCTTCTCCACCCCCAATTGGCAGGCAGCCATAGTAGCATAATTATTTTATTTTTTGTATTCAGAATAATTATTTTGAGATTCTTCTGTGTTGTTTCATGTACCAATAGTTCATGGCTATTGATTGTTGAGAAGTAGTACATTCTATGTTGATCCATTTATCTCTTAACAGACATTTGAGTTCTTTCCAGGTTTTGGTTATTATTGAATAGTTTTCCAAGAGTTTATTTGTCATTTGTATATCTTCTTTTTTGAAGTGTCCATTCAAATCTTTAGCTCATTTTACATTGGGTTCTTTTCTTGTTTATTATGGAGTTTGAGAATTCTTTATATATTCTAGATATACATCCTTTTTCAGACATATGCTTCACAAAATTGTTCTTATATTCTGTGGCTCATCTTTTTGTTTTTGTAACAGTTTAATTTAAACAGAATAAATTTTAATGTTGATGAAGTTCAATTTCTCAATTTTTTTAATGGATTATGTTTTTTAGTGTTATCTTTAAGAAATTTTTGCCTAACTCAAGGTCATAAAACTTTTATCTTTTGTTTTTCCCAGAAGTTGTATATTTTTAGGTCATTTCTTTCCTTCCTTCCTTCCTTCCTTCCTTCCTTCCTTCCTTCCTTCCTTCCTTCCTTCTTTCTTTTAGGTGAGACAACCCTTGGTTGACCTCACAGATTGCAAGGACCTTATCAGTTTACAATCTCTTATTTTTAAAATTTTTTATACCTACAGCACCTGGTCTTCCTAGGTGGTTTCCCATCCAAGTACTAACCAGGCCCGACCCTGCTTAGCTTCAGACAGGATCTGGCTTGATCAGGGTAGCATGGCCATAGACTATTTTTAGGTTTTTTTAAATTTCATATTTAGAACTATGATTATATTGCATTAAACTTTTGTATATGATGAAGTATATATCAAAGTTCATCTTTCTATATGTAGATATCCAAAATTTCCAGCATCATTTGTTGAAAATGCTATCCTTTCTTTACTGAATTGCCCTTGAGCCATTGTCAAAAGTCAGTTGTCTACATATATCAAAGTATATTTATATGCTCTTTATTTATCTATTTGTCTATATTTATACCAATGCTATATTGTTTTGACTACTCTTAGCTTTCAATTTTGTTCTTTTGAAAGTTATTTTAGCTATTCAGTTTCTTTATATTTCCAAATAAATTTTAAATATGGTATATCAATTTCTATAAGAACATCTATTTGGATTTTAATCACAATTGTTTCAATATACAGGCCACTCGAAGAAAAGTGAACAATCTAACAATATGAGTCTTCCAGCTCATGAACAAGGTTTCTCTCTCCATTTATTTAGCTCTTTCTTAATTTTTCTTAATGTTTTATAGTTTTCAATGCAAATATCTTATACTTCTGTTGGCAGATTTATCCCTAAGCACTTCATATTTTTGATGAAAATGACATTGTTTTATTTTTTTTCAATTAGTGACTTTTAGTTGTTATATAGAAATACACTTGATAGTTGTGTTTGTGTGTATATATATAGTTTGTATATATATGTGTATATATATTTGCATATGTATATATATTTAATTCTATAACCTGGACAAACTTTCTTGGTAGTTCTAGTAGCTTCTTTTTTGTAAATTGCATTAGATGTTTTACATAGATGAGCATGTCATCTGTGATATAAGCATTTTACCTCTCCTCTAGATTCTCTTATTTTTTATCTCTTGGACCATGTTGTATAAAAATGAGCAAAATAGATGTACTTGCCTTTTTTGATCTTAGAAGGAAAAAATGTTTGTTTTCTTATCATTAGGTTTGATGGTAGCTCTAGGTTTTTTACAAATGCCCTTTATCAGATTTATCAAGTTGAGGAAATTCCCTTTTATCCATGGTCTGCTGAGAATTTTATCAGTAATGTATGTTAGGTTTATCAAGTGCTTTTTCTGCATCAACTGAAATTCTCATATGATTTTTCTTTCTTAATTGGTTAATATGATGAATTACATTGATTGATTTTTAAATGTTAAAATACTTCAAATTCCTGGAATAAACCCTTATCCTTTTTATGTATTATTGCATTCAATTTAGCTAAAATTTTGTTTATAATTTTTGTGTCATTTTTCATCAGGAATGTTGGTCCATAGTTTTTTTGTCATTGTTGTCATTGTGTTGTTTGTTGTTTTCCTTGTAACATTTTGTATGGCTTTGGCTTCAGAGTAATACTGACTTCATTGAATTAGTTGGGAAATGTTCCGTCCTCTTGATATTTCTACAAGATTTTCTGGAGAATTGGTAATATTTGTTCTTTAAATGTTTGCTACAATTCAACCAGGTTTCTTTGTGGAAAGTTTTTTAATTAAAAATTTAATGTCTTTAATAGGTACAGAGTCATTATCTATTTTTTTCTTGAGTTTGCTTTTATAGTTGACTATTAAGAAATTTGTCCATTTCTAGTTATTTTTTAAACAATAAGATCATGCACTGCATGACAACATTTCAGTCAACAATGGACTATGTATATGATGATGGTCCCATAAGATTAAAATGGAGCTGAATTCCCTAAAAGAAATAGAGAGATATGTGGTTTGGGAAGAATTTTTTCTCTGACCAGAGCAATATCTTTGGATCTTGGCAATAGATTCCTTCTCCCTCACAATACCTCCTATTTAAGTGCACAGATTGTATTCCAATCAGTCAGTCACTGACCTGTTTTAGTGCAAAGAAATGTTGTCCCTCAGCATTACATATCCAGAGGGTGCTATACCTCTCCTAGATCTAGCTTGATGGTCTTCAGAGAATATTACTCTAAATTCCTTATTGAGGAACTAAGATCTTGTACAAGAACACAAGTTCACAGTAACTAACTTAAAAAGTAATGAGTCACTACTACTTTAGTAAAAGCTTTCTATGATAATGTGGAACCAGCCTGTGTCTTTTGGAAATATTTTCAGATTGTAATGATGTAAAGCATAGATAAGTTTTATTTCTTCAGTCAGTTCAATGCCAGAGAGAGCTCTTTGTGCTAGATAGGATCAATGAAACCAAAAAAAAAAAAAAAAAAAAAATTTCCAAAGTCAAAATATTGAGTCCTCAGTTCTATACCATCTCTACATTAAAAACCCTCTTAAAAAAAAAAAAATGAATACCGCAAAGTTCCATAAACCGGCCACTGCTCCAACATGCAATAGCTAAAACTACATTGACATGAAATCCTCTGTATTCCTTTATTTCTCCATCTTTATTTCTTATCCTACTGATCTTCAAGACACCTTTCAGTCCCTATGCCTTACCCAGCTAGTTTCTTCTTGATATTTCCAATCAATCTCACCCACATCCCTGTTCATTTAGCAACGCTGACTACTTCAATGTTCTATTTCTGACCCTGTTAGAAAGAAACAGGGAAGGACTTGTGGGCCAGTGCTTATAATGTTCTAGGCCCTCACATTCATTCACCTCTCACTGAAACACCAAGAGCAACTTCCAGTCTTGCAAGCTCCACGTATAGTAAGTTTCCTGTGTGTAACACTTTTCATTTTTTATAGTATTTTTACTGTATCCTTTCTATGTTTAGATATGTTTAGACACACAAATACCATTATATTACAATCTGTCTGTAGTATTCAGTACAATAACATGATGTACAGGTTTGTAACCTAGGAGCAATAGGCTATATTATGTAGATTGTGTAGTAGGCTATACCATTTCGGTTTCTGTAAGTGCACTTTATGATATTCGCACAATGATGAAATCGCCAATGATGCATTTCTTAGAATGTATCCCTGTTGAATAGCACATGACTGTATATTTTTTATACTTGTTCTGACATTACCTTTTCTCTGTAGACATTTCTATTTGTGAGTATATTTTATTAATTGACCTTCTCCTCCCTCTCTTCTCCTTTTTTAAAATGACATAATTCATGGTATGTATTTAATTTATATTTCTTCTAGTTGAGTTTTTATTTCTGGCAAGATTATTTTTTCTTTTCAATTTTTTTTCTTGAGATCTTTGAGCTTTTTAAAATCTTTTAGTCTAATTATCTCTTTCCTAAATTTTTCTGCTCTTTTTTCATGTCTTATATAATTGTCTTCATTTCTTTTTTAGCTCCTCTTAGTTGTCTTGTAACCTCTCTTACAATATGGGATTATAATTTTTCACTGTTTTGTGAAGATATCTGTCTAACCAACATTTTCTTTCTGTAAGGATAGTTTTTAAAATTATAATAGCACTTTTTAGTATAATATCTTTATATATAATTTATTATAAATTATAACCCTATGTTGCTTATATTTAACATGTGTTTTCCTGTGCTTTTGGGAAAGAGAATGATCTGCAATAGCTTTTCTAGCTACAGGGTTGTCTTTTCTGTTATTAGAGCTACCTCTTTGAATTTTACTTTTATTATTTCTCTTATAATTTCATCTGGAACTTCTCATTCTCTTGTCTCTAGTGTCTCTTCAAGCTCAATTTGGCTTTTATTCCCAGGAGTTTCTTCTCAGTGAGACTTTGTTCTGAAAAGAATTGTATTAGTCAGGGTTCTTCAGAGAAATAAAGCTAATAAGAGATCTATCTATCAGCTATCTATTTATCATATATCTATCATCTATCTATCTATCTATCATCTATCTATCTGTCATTTGTTAAAAGATTTGTAATAAGGAATTGGCTCACACTAATATGGAGGCTGACAAGTCCCAAGAACTGCAGGGTGAATTGGCAAGCTGTAGACCTAAAAGAGCTGATGCTATAGTTCCAGTCTAAAGGCTGATAGGCTGCAGACCCAGGAAAAGCAGTTGTTTAAATTCAAGCCCAAAGGCAGGAAAAAGTTGCTGTCAGAGTTTGAAGGCAGTCAAGCAGGAGAACTCTTCTCTCCTGGGAAGGTCAAACATCTTCCCTCAAGGAAAAGTCAGCCTTCCTGTTCTATTCAGGTCTTCAAGTGATTGAATAGGCCCCACTCAAGTTACAGAGGACAATCTGCTTTACTAAGTCTAGTGATTTAAATGTTAATCTCATTCAAAAACACCCTCACAGAGACACTCAAAAATATTTAACCAAATACCTGGGCACTCCATGGCCACCAAATTGACACGTAAAATTAATCATTACAGGGACTTTGATTTACTTTGTAGTGTTCTTCTGGCTCAGAACAATCTAGCTCAGTAGAAGTCAGCATCATGGGCCTTGCAAAACTCAGAGACTGAAATTGACCACATAATATGGTCTAAACATAAAAATTTCTAAAAGCGGATCATGGAAGGCGGTCACATCCTTGGCCTGTAGCTTCCTTAACAGAGGTCAAGCTTTACCTTAAGTAAGCCTATCTATTGTCTTTTTGTATCTAAGATAACATAGCCCTGGAATGTCAGGGTAATTTTTTTCCAGACCCCTCAAGGCATGCCCACTGCACCAGAGCACAGGACCACAGAACTTCTCATTGTTATCTTGTTCTCTGAAAACCATCTCTATGTGTTGTAAATGTTAATTATTAACTATCATGTACTCACCAGTGTAAAAGAAGGGTCTCTCCGTTTTACTTTTTATCTAACCCTAGAGATTGCTTTGCTTTCTCCTCCTGCTTCCCTAATCCATCACCAGTGGACTTCATGTCACCCTCCTTATGTCTCCTCCTTCGATTCTAATGTATAAAATAAGCTGCAAAACTGCCATTTTCCAGAGCATTTTCTTAATCTGTTGAGATTTGCTTCCTGGAAATTATCATTATTTTGACTCAAATAAATTCATTAAAATTTTCAACAGGTTTGGACTTTATTTCAGTTAGCACTAAATGCTATGTGAAAAAGTAAAGTAAATTAGAAGAACAGAGAAATCCACAGAGAGGTTATTCTGAGTAAGGTAGTCAAAAAGGGCTTCTCTGAGACAATGATTCTCATATGAGATTAAAATTTAGATTCAGAGATCTGTAGACAAAAAAAAAAAAAAAAGTACTGTAATAAATCATAAATTTTTAACTGGGCAGGTCATGGTGGGTAGTCACACCCCAGGCTTATAATTTAGTATAGAGCATAAAGAATTGAGGACTTTTTAGACTTTACAAAATGGATTCCATGGGAGCTATGACAGTAATGTCAACTGGCACAACACTCTTAGGATGAGAGTGGAACCCCCAGACCACAGAAACATCAGCCACAACTGCCACTGATAAGCCCCAACTCCAGTAGCCAATAAGCAAAAAAATTCCACCCTATAAGGACCATATTAGCTGAATACCTCAAACAGATGATGCTCAAGCCTGATACGAGAGCACATGAACAGGTACACTAAGAGCTGAAGACCCTAACTTTCTGCCCATTTTCCCCACTGGCTTGGTACTGATGCAAGACCATCTGTACTGCCAATCATCAGAGCTCGCCTGGGAGACACAAAGGACTTTCAGTCTTTCACTCTGTCGTGTAAGCCTCTGTACCTTCCCCTCTCTGCATGTTGTGTGTTAACTTGTGTGGATACCTGATTGATTTATCTGAGAATGTTCCATTCAACAAACTCGGCACTATGGAAAGACAAATGTGTCCAAGGGTGCTACTTCAGTTTTTGCTTTCCTCGCTCATGACAAACTTCTTTAGTGAAATGTTTTTAAGCCACATGTTCTTGTACATCTAGGTTAACACACCATTGAGATGTCAGAAATAATGCCCTTTGGAGATATAAGAAAACACATAATCTTGTTAACTATTCTGTAATCCAATCCCCACCTTGCATTTTCCCACCTCCATGTAATCTTCCTTACATTCTCTCCTTAATTTCAAATGCATAAAAAGCTGAAGATTGTCGTTTTGTGAAGCCTATGGGATCTTGCTCCCTTGTATACCTCATCAATTTGGCTGAAATAAACTCATAAAAATTCTCTACAAGTTTGAATATTTCTTGTATCGACAGATCTGAAGATAGAGCATTTTAGACATAGGGTTGATCTAATTTGAAAGCTGTGAGGTGGGATTATATTGTCAGAAAGAAGGCCAGTGTGCCTGGAGCACACAGAGGAGACTAAATATAACTCACATGTCTGTATGAATTGGATTCACATGAGCCAGTCCCAGGGAGACTGATTATCTCGGAATGTACTTACCATATCGAGTTTCTAAATGTCTTGTGCAGAGGACTAGACTTTAGTTGTTAGTACTCAATTAAAGTATTACCCTTAGAAGACCCTGACTAAGCAGCCAGCCAAACATCTGTAAACACATTCCTTCCTTGAATACATATCAGGGACCCTGACTTTAAAGCAACAGTATATTTTGTGGATTCTAAACTATACACATAGACATGTGGCCATGTTATAAAATGTTAGCACTATTGCATCCTAGAACTCTCTCGAAGGAAATATTGGCTCTCTGTGGTGAAGAAAGTCTGAAGTCAAAATCAAATAAGAATATTTTCTTTATAGATTATAACTTGGCTCTAATTTTTTGTGAAAAAATGTTTAATCCTCAGAGTGAAAGATCATTGGACATCTTGAAATTACTATCCCACCCCACAAGAATCAATGCTAATTCAAACCAAATTTAAGTCTATTTTTCAAATTCAGAACGGGGTAAAATATCAGTGTATTTGAATAATATTACACTTGAAAAATAATTTGGCTATATTGTCTCCTTTTTTTCTTGATAACACATATTCACTTCTTTTCACTCATATCTTGTGATTCCTCTTTATAGTCTTTTTTGGAAAAATATATTACTAGGTTTCAAAAAATAAAATCTATGAAATACAAAAAGTACATTGTCGGAATTGGCAAATCTCTTTGGCTTATCATTTATGAACTTTTTCCCTTGAAATATAATGACAGAAAGTAAAATATTGACTCAATGGAAATCTTACTTTGCATGCCAGTTTAAGATTTTCCATAAGAATAGTCAAAGTAGTTGTATGTATAGAGTTAAATAGACTATACTTATTGTCAATTTAATTCATTATATTTATGTATGTTTTTGAAAATTTAATTCTTGGATTAAGCACTTAAAAATGAAAAATAATTTATATTAATTCTGCCAAGACAGTTATATTTTATCAATCTATAAAGTTGAAGAGATCAAGATGTAAATAGAAAGTAATTTAAGAACACGATAAGTAAAAGAGAATTTTGATTGCCTGACATAAAAAATGATATAATCTTTTCTTTGCCAAATGGAGAATAATAGAGAACTTAGATTTATAGTATTTTGAGTCTGCTATGATGATTGAGAATTTTATATGTATGTATAGAGATAAGTAGCTATAGATATATGTAGTAATAGATAGAGGGATATCTGTCTATATCTATCTACCTATCATCTATCTATCTACCTACCATCTATCAATTCTATCATCTATCTATCATCATTATCTATCTATCTATCTATCTATCTATCTATCTATCTATCTATCTATCATTTACCTATTTATCATCTAATCATCTATCATTTACCATCTATCCACCTCCTCTCCCTAACTATAGATTATAACATGAAAACCTTCCAAGGATTTAGAAAATAGAAAAAGTTTAAAGCTACTTGTTTCAAGAGACCCTGCTAAAAAAATTTACATTTTAATTGTTATTTATGAATTCCGCCACTGCTTTGGTAAAAGTAAATCAGAGTGAATGCAGAACACCTTTATTTCTGTCCCTTAATAACTCAACACTTGATCCTGGAACAGAAACTAGTTTTAAAAATTGATTAAGAAAAAACTGGTAAGACTGCAAATTCAATTGCTCTGTGGAGTAATTCAAGGCAATAAATGCCTTAACATAGGTGGGCTCACTAATGTTCTGCTCAGAATATTTTAATTACATGTCAAAATATGTTTGCGGTCCTTAGACCTAGAAAAATTGCACAACGCCAGTCCCATGCTACCCTTCATTTTCAATTCCCTTCCCCCTGTCTATTTGTACTTTTAGAGGAACTTCTTGTTCCCATCAAATGAGTCAGACCAGATGGAAACACTAATTTATTTTTAATGAATGTGTGTCAATCCAAAACTGAAGGGATTCTGTTATTCTGGAAAGCATAGATCCTAGCAGCCTTAGTGTTTTGGCAGAAAGGGCTTTGCTTTCAGATATTTCTTCTACCTAGTTTCTTATTCATTAAATTATTTTATTAAAGGAAAATGAATTTTGATCAATGATTGGAAATAAAGTCTCCAATCCAAATCTTCCTATTAACATGTTAGGTTTAAATAACCAACATAAGTAACCAACATAACCAAAGGTGGTGCCTTCCTTCAGCTCGAGTTTTAAGAGTGAGAAAAGGACACTGAAAATTTCACAGACACTTTCAGGATGTTAAACAAACGTGGTATTTTCCTCTTAGATGTAATTTGAAATTTGTTCACACAGGGCTATTTGGGCGAGAAAGAAGTGAATTTCACCTCCTGTATGCCCTAAATAAAGGCAGTGTACGTGGTTCTATCCAAAGTCTATGTTGATGAAATCTCATAGAGAAAATATTAGACAGGGAGCCAGGAAGTCTGCATTCCAGACCTAGTGCTCCCCTCCCCTTATCCTAATACCCTTGATGTTCCTTTAAGATTTGATGTTCCTCACTTATTGAATGAATCTCAATTCTGACCTTCAGACATGCAAACATGAAACAAAACAGGGTCCACTTGCAGTTAACATTTGAAATTGCATACCGCTTGCTGTCTATCAAATCTGTGAGATAATCCCAGTGAACTACTTTATAGATGTAGCATATCGAATAGTTTAGATGTCTTATCTCTAGGTTTGAAGTAGAAAAAGGATGAGATTTATTTATTCTTTGCTTAGGAGTGAATAAGAAAGTACTAAGAATTTTGTACCATAATTGAGAAAAATCAACC
The DNA here is from genome assembly GCF_014176215.1 of Rousettus aegyptiacus. Classification (NCBI taxonomy): domain Eukaryota; kingdom Metazoa; phylum Chordata; class Mammalia; order Chiroptera; family Pteropodidae; genus Rousettus; species Rousettus aegyptiacus. The sequence continues at coordinate 125,062,642 of NW_023416284.1, forward strand.
ATAATTGGAAAAAATAATCTTTTGTTCTGTTTTCTCCTAATTGCCTCTGTGTGCTCTACAAAATGTATTCTTCTAATTGTCTTTAATTTTAACTAAGCATGAGTTGAATCCATGACAATTTTGTCCCTTTGTGTGCTATATTAATGTCAACTAGGTATAGATATGAAGCTAGAAGGAAGTTTGGATGAAGCAATTTTTTTTTTTTTTGGTTCAATTATTGAACAATGCTATACCAACCAAAGGTGGATACTGGAATAATCAGTGGATTACTTCATAAATTATATAAATATCTAAACTCTGTGCTGTATACCTGAAACTAATTTAAATAATATTAAATGTCAGCTATAATTTAAAAAATTAAAAATAGAAAATACAATTATTGAGACATTTTAAATACACAAAAGTGGTTGGGAAAAAGTTCCCTTAGAAAGATTCTCTAACACTGAGAGGTTAAACTTGGATTCATCTTGAAAAACTGAATCCAAACTAAATGTTGTGTGCAGGATATTATAAAGTCCATCTGGCCACATTGGGGATAAAAGAAAGAAATAAAAAAAACACTCTAGAAGGGAGTGAAGGAGAGGCCAGACTGGAGCCTCTATCATTTTTTGGAAAGACAGGGACTTCATCTGACCTTGCGGTCTTTAGCCTGCCAAGCAGTAACAATGAGGAAGAGAGCCAGACTTACTTAGACATGGTTCAGTTGGAGACAACTTGACCTGTTGTTTGTATTAAAGTGAAGAAAAGCTGAGGGCCATTCTAAACTGCTTTAGTCTGCATAGTTTTCAAAGATTAATTAAATATGTTATTAATATTAACATATGAAGATTGATCAGAATGGTATCTAAATGTAAAGAAACACGAATTTTGGAAGAAGAAAATGAAAGGGAAATGTACAAGTCATCTTTAAAATATATTACATTTGTGAAGTTAGAGATAAACCATAATTGAGTATATGCCCTAGCAGATTGTCAGGGTTCTTTATTTCATCTATTTTTAGTGGGGATCATTTGAATATGTTTTGTATTGATTCATAGAGAGGAGGAAAAAAGAATAAAAGTAATATGATTACCTCCAGAGAAATGTGGTTTGACTACTGTAGAAATGAGTACGTTTTTCTCTAAGTATAAAGAGAGCTGAAAAAAAAAAAGTAACTGTACTGATTATCTCTAATATCCAAGGTTCCTCTTCTTAGTTGCTTATGCCTCATAAATGATCAAATTTTGTACCATGTAAACAGGCATAGCACCAGCCCTTGAGGCATTTTCTATAGGCTGCATAGGAAATACAGAATGACCTGGTGAGAACTCTACCCAAAGAGTGTGCTTTGCTCTGAATGATGACCATTCAAGCCACTCAGATCACCTATCTCAAGATACATCATTAACAAATAGAGACAAACGGTTGTGTCACATTAACCGCAATGTAGAGAAATCAACAAGCAGAGGCTATAAAAAACTGGAAATTAGAAGACAGCAGAAAAAATTCATAAGGAGAAATCCTGATGCAGAGTAGAGAAAGTAGAAAGCTGCAAGCAGTAGGAATACTCTACTGGAATATATGAAATATCTGTTTCTGTGGGTCAAATACAGTAAAATATTCACAATTTTATATTATTCAACCTTGAAAAACTACTTTTAATCAGAAAGAAGTTGAATCAGTGTCGTTGTTGAAAATACATATTGGAAAGATTGCTTCTAGAGTTGCCAAGACACAACCAGAACTCCCAAAACTGGGTTGTATCTAGTATTTTTATCCAAGGTAGAGTAAAAGATGACATTCTAACTCTCCATTTGATATGGCAGTGAGTGTCCTTGTTTTATGATATCTAAAAGGTTCTAACATAGTCATCTGAAGTAATATAGAATCAGTAACATCAGCATGCTTTCACCGCAATCAACAGAAAATAATCACCTTAAAGGAAGAACATGCCACTCTTCAAAAATATACCACACCAAAGCCTTCCTTAAGTAGTGTCTTAGACATAATAAGATTTTAAGGATCCAAGAACCAGAAGAAAGGCCTGATAACTCAGTATATAATTTTTCATCAATGAAAAAAAGTTAATTGTATGAGGTGGTTCGAAGTTCTCACAGGCAAAATTTATTTGCTTTGAAAAAGCTCAAAGTCTGCAACTAGAGAACACATGAGAAGACATTATTTGACCAAAGGAAGCATAAAGCCCCTGGGAGCAGTGTTCCCAAGATAGAACAGGCTATGGAAGTGGAATATGAGTCAAGGGGTAAAGGGAAACGCTAAGAACCTCTCTATGAATAGGTCCTCATCCAAGATGTAAATGAGGTTAATGAGAACCTGAGAGAGAAGGATGCTTGTTTTTAAGGTTCTTTTAGTTTTGTGTATCAATTAGGGACAAAAATCCATTTTTTGACTTGAGTTATAAAGGCTTATACCTGGGGTAGTACTATACTTTCAGGTGGATATAAGAAATATGTGAAATATGTTTTCCTTCACTCTGAAATTGAATCCAATTATGTGTTCTTAGTCTTTTTTATAGCACTTTACACTTGTTCAATCATATTTGAAATGTTCTTGTCTCTTTACTTATATAAAATAATTCTCTCCTTGGAGCTGCATCTATTGTTTGACATTGTTTTTCCTCTTGTTTTCAATATAAGGTGTGCATAAGGCTCTGTCCTTGAACCAAGGCATTCTTAGTGGGAGGAAAAAAAATCATAGACTTGATATCATAAGTCTTTCTTCAAATTCCAGCTCTGCCACATTTTACTTGTGAAAACTTGGATAGTTCAATCTTGCAAGTCATTCATGTGTAATAACTATCTCACAGGATTGCCACCCAAGTTTTTAAGAGGACCTATAGCTTCAATCTCTACCTAACCCCCTACGCTCATTACCAAAGTCACTGCTCTATCAAAGCCACATGGGGTACAGCACAGCAGCTTAGGATAACAACTAGGTTTGGTTCATAAGCTGCTGTTCTGAATTCACTGCTGGTGTTCTGGTGTCTCCATTTCACCAGCTATATTATATCTGGATTCTGCTGATCGATTCAACAGTTGAATGCTTTTCCTAGTTCACAATGACATGTCTGTTCCTGAACACTCTCTTCGTCTTTGCTACTACACTCTAGCCCATGGACTAATCCCTTTCCATCCTATACCTAGGTCTCATGAAACCTAGCTCGGATCCAGCGTGCTGGGTTTCCAGTTGACTGAGAAGAGTTCAAATGGTTTGTGAGAATAAAATTAGGTTATAAACATGAATTTCTTTGTAAACTTCAAAATACTAAAACATTAATTTATTCGAAAATATATATTGAATTGTTATAATACACCAGAGACTGTTCAAGTTACAGGATAAACATGAAATAATCTTTTCTGTGTTCTTGTGAAATATCAAAAAACAGAGAAAATAAAAATGTATAGATTTAATGATAGACCCTATTAGTATATACTGCAAGGGGATCATCTTGTAGGGAGCCATTACTTCTGGCTTAGACATCACAAGGGATGCATAGAAAAATACCTGGGACTGAATCTTGAAATATGTGCAGTTATTCATGAGAGATAATGAGAGGAAGGCTGGAGAATAGTGTAATCAAGGCATAGAGACACTGCGTTGAGAAAGTAGAGTTTGAGGTTCAAATGAATTAATGCTGGAGAGATAAATCATAGCAGATCATAGAGACTCTTAGTTCATCTTAAGAATTTTAAAGGAAGTTCATACTTGATGGCTTTAATTTTCTCAATGATGCAGGAAGCAAGTTTATCTACTGAGATAGGGAGGAAGTTCCTTGAAGAGAATAATGATGATTTATTGGATAGCTACTGTAGAAATGGCAGAAAGATCCACCATTGGAAAAGGTTGAGGATACTGAGATTATGTCATTTCAATCTGCCCTGTTATGTAAAATAAATCCTTACTTAATGTCATCCACAGGTGCTAGGAAACTGACTTTAAGTAAAACGACATAAAACAAAACCAATTTTATCATAGACTAATTGAAATAAAAAAGTTAAGTGCCATATTTCTGGTCACAAAAATATTATCAAATTTCTAAACAAAGACCCCAAATGCTTTTAATATTGCACACTGTAATAACTATAAGCTACGTATATATTAAGATTAATAAAAACAAGAAAATTATTTTCAACCTACTTATTCCAGGTACCCTAGCAGCTCAGGGCCCAAGGCAGGACTCGACCTTGGATAGGCTGCCCTTCCACTGCAGGCACACTCACACACACATCCACACTCCACTCAGACTGGGGCAATTTAGTACACTGTATCAGTATTTCAATTTTTTTTTTTTTTATTGTCAAATAGAGTTAACATCATGCACATCTTTGGGATATGGAGGGAAACTGGAATACTGGGGAAAAAACCCCATGCAGACATGGGGAGAATTTGTAACTCCATACAGACAGTCGGCCCAGCTAGGAATTAATTGTTTTTCCTCATCGACATTATAAAGAAATAATATTCAACAAAACTACATTATTGGAGGACCTATTGTACCTCTCACCAGAGGGATCAGCAGAGTTTCTCCGCATAAACAGTAACCTTCCAGGAACTGAAACTGTTCCCATTATTTCAATTATAATTCTTACAGATTTGTCTTCAGTTTCTTAGATGATATTTGCTTCATCTGTTAATATTTTTACCAATTTTTTTCTCTTGTCGATTTTATTGAGGAAACTAAACTACATCTATTTAAAGTCTACATTTCAGAAACTTTTGAGTCATATACACTCATGAGACCAATACCAGATCATAATACAGAATATTTCCATCTCCTTCAAAATATTTAATTTGCCCCATGGGAATCTCTCCCTCCTTTCATTCTGGTTCAATACAACTGATCTATATCAATTCATTTTCATTTTATAGAAATTAAATCATACAGAATGTGTTCTTTTGTACCTGGCTTCTCTCACTCAGCACACTTAATTTAAGATTTATACATGTCATTGAGTGTATCAATATTTTATTTCTTTTTATTGTCAAATAAAATTCCATTGTTGGATACACCAAATTGTGTTTATTCATTCACCTATTGATAGACTTTTGGGTTGTTTCAAAGTTTAGGCTATAAAAAATATACTATACATGTTCATGTACAAGACTTTATATGGATACATGTTTTCATTTCTCTTGGATAAATACCTAGACATGGAATGCATGTGTCAAATAATAGTTGAACATTTAACTTTTCCAGGAAACTGCCAACTTTATATCTAATCAGCAATGTTAAAGAATTCTAATTTCTCTACATCCTCACAAAGCACTTGTTTTGTCAGTCTTTTTAATTTTAGTTATCCTCTCTCACAGGAATTGTCTAATGATATTGAATGTTTTAAACATAAGCTTACTGGCTATTGATATAGCTTTTTTTAATGAGGTGTCTGTTCAGATCTTTTGCCTATTTTTGATTTGGTCACTTGTCTTAATACCAAGTTGTAAGGTTTGCTTATATATTTTGGGTAAAAATCCCTTGTCAGGTATAATTTGCAAATATTTCTCTTATTCTATGACATTTTATTGTTTTCTTACCAGTGCCTGTTAAGAAAAAAAAAAGTTTAAAATTTGGGGAAGTTTCAACTTATCTTTTTTTTCTTTTATAGTTTATTTTTTCCCTCTGATGTCTTAAAGTTATCAAAATTTTTCTACTATATTTTTTCTAGAATTTTATCTTTTCTAGCTTTTAAATTTCAATTTTTGACTCACTTTAGGTAAAGTATTGTGTTTAGTATATAGTGTGTTAGAGGTTCATTTGTACCTCTATGAGTATCCAGTAATTACAGCAATTTCTTGATAACTTTCCTCTTGTCTTCGAAATGTCTGGGCTTCTTTGTAAAAAAATCAATTAACCATATATGTCTGAATCTCTTTCTAGACTCTCTATTCCCTTGCATTGAGCTACATATCTATCATTTCATCTGTATCACTGTGTTGTTTACTGAAGCATCAAAGGAAGGCTTTAGTTCAAACAGTGTAAAGATTCTATTGTGTTTAAAATTGTGCTATCTATTCTATGTCATTTGCATTTCTATATAAATTTTATAAAAATACTAGAATTTTTATTTGAATTTCATTGAGTTTTAAATACCTTTGGAGAAAACAAAACTAAAAATATTGCGTTTTTAAACTATAACACTGCATATTTATCCTTTTATTTACATCCTTAATTTTTTCAGCAATATATTCAGTGTGGAGATCTGGTATGCATTTTTTTAAAATTGTTAAATTTATTCTTAAGTATTTTGTTTGTAGCTCTATTAAAAATTAAATTTCTAAGCATTTACTTTTCAACTATTTACTGATAGTATGCAAAAAAATGCAATTGCTGTTTTTAAAAGTTAAACTGATTTCCTATAACCCAACTAAGTTCAGTTTTACCACTTTCCTGATTTGTATGCCAATTATGTTTTTTCTTGCCTTACTACAAATGTCTAGGACCACTAGAATGATGTTTAATAGAAAAGCGGTAAATATGCAGATTACTTTGTCTTGTTCCCAAGCTTAGGAAGAAAGTGTACAATATTACATTTTTATATGCTACTAGCCATAGTTTTTTCATAGAGGTCCATGTTTAGGTTAAAAAAAGTTTGCTTCTATTCCTATTTTGTTGAAACATTTATCAGAAATGGATATTGAGTTTTCTCAAATGCTTGTTCTGAATATGTTGAAATTATCATATAGGTTTTTTTTTCTTTATTCTGTTAATACAGTGAATTATTTTGATTTTGAATGAAAAACTGAACTTTCATTTTTGGAATAACTTCTGTTTGTCATTATGTATTAATGTTTTATATACTGGATTTAATCTGCTGATATTTTAAAGGATTTTTATTTCTATGTTCATGAAATATATCGGTCTATAATTTTATTTTCTTATAACATCTTTGTGTGGTTATGGTATCAGAGTAATATTACTAGCCTCATAGAATGATTTGAGAAATTTTCCTACCTTTTCTATTTTCTGGAAGAATTTGTGTATAATACTATTATGTCTTCCATAAAAATTTGATAGAGTTCACTATTGAAGTCATTTTAGCCTAGAGTTCAAGCTTTTCGGGTTTTATATTTCTTCTTCTTGAATGTGCTTTAGCACTGCATGTCATTAAGATACTTTTTCATTTATTTCACACTGTTGGATTTGTTGGCATAAAGTTGTTAATAATATTCTCTCACTTACCTTTTAATCTCTGTAGGATCTGTAGTGATACACTCTTTATTTATAATAATGTTGATCTATGTCCTCCCTTCTTTGTCTTGATCCATCTAGCTGGAGATTTATCAATTTTATTGATCTTTCCAAAAACTAGCTTTGGGCTTTGTTCATTTTTCTTTATTATCCATCTGTGTCCTATCTTGTTAATTTCCTCCTTGTATTTCTCTTGCATTTCTTCTTCCTTTTCTAGTTTCTTAGAGGGGTCTCATGATATTGATTTTAGATTCCTATTATTTTCAATAAAAACATTTAAAGCTGTAAGTTTTTTTTCCAAGTGCAGCTTTAGCAGCCTTTCCTCTATGCACATACACGTTGATATTTTGTACTGTCATTGTTATTCACTAACAATATTGTCTAACCTCCCTGGTCATTTGTCCTCCTACATATGCATTATTTAGGCATTTGTATATATTTTTTTAATTTGCAAAACATATGGTCCTAAATATCTTCTTATTATTAACTTCTAAATCAATTATAATCTCTAATTTCGTGGTTATTGAACATGCTCTCTTTAATTTTAATCTTTTAAAATTTATCAAGACTTTTTTTTAAATTGCCCTGTGTGTTGTCTATCATGTTACATGCACTATGCGCACTTGAAAAAAGAAGGATATTTTACAGTTTCTGGGTATAAGTTTTATAAACAGCTTACTTAAATTTAGTAGAAAATAATATTTAGATCTTCAATATCTTACTGCTTTGATTCTAATTTTATAAATTTATGAGTGAAGAGTATTAACATCTATCTATGATTATGAAGTTACCTATTTTTTTTAATTCTCAAAAATATTATTTTATGCATTTTTCTGTTCCATAATTAGGTATATACTTATATGATTTTTATATCTTCCTGATGATTTTTTCTTTATTATTGTAAAATGTCTCTCATTTTTTGTAATACTCTTTGTATAGAAGTCTCTTTTATCTGATATTTACATAGCATCTCTAGAGTTCAGAGCCTTGCTATTTGAATGAAACATATTTTTCCATTCTTTTACAAAGTAGATTAAAGCAACACAAATTTATTATCTTCCTGTTCTCTAGTTCAGAAGTTTTTCATGGATCTCACTGGACTAAAATCAAGGTGTTGGCAGGACTGTGTTTCTTTTGGGAGTCATTAAAAGAGAATCCTTTTAACTTGCCTTTTCCAGTTTCTAGAGGCTATCTACATTTCTTGACTCATAGTCTCCCTCTTCCATTTCAAAACTAGCAACATAACATCTCTCTGATTCTGCTTCCATAATCACAGCATTTTTTCTGATTTTCTTCTTTCTCCCTCTTTCACTTTGAAGGAAACTTATGATTATATTGGGTTTAACCTGATAATGCAGGATTATCTCCTTATCATATAGTCAGTTAATTAGCAAACTAACTCTCATTTGCAACTTCATTCCCTTTTTCTCATGTAAACTCATACATTCATAAATTCTAGACATTTGGACTTAGACATCTTTGAATGGAAACCATTGAATAATTGCCTACTACAGAGCCTAAGGGCCAGAGCTTGGTGGAAGCTTAGGTCAGTTGGGATTAGTGGTCCCAGAATTTACCCTCGTTTCTGTACTATATATCATTCTACTTTTTCTTTTCTTGATCATCATTACATTTTAAAAATGATCCATCTATATTTTTATGATTATTAGGATTACATTTAGTTCATTGATTTCAACTGTTTTATAGTTCTCCATGTTGCATCCATGAGACCAGACTTGTATAGCTTTCTAGTGGTGGACAGAAAATTGGTTGCTACCTAATCTCTGACATCAAGTATAATGCAACAGTAAACATTCTTGTTGGGGATTTATTTGAGAATTTGTTTGAGTCTATACTCAGGAGCAGAATTTCTGAGCCAAATGGTGCATACGCATCTACTTTGACTAAGTTTGGTAAGATTATTCTCCAGAATGATTATCCAAGTTTATGTTCTCGACAGCAGTACATCACAGTTCCTATATTCCACATCTCTGCCAACAATAGTCATTATTCTAGAAAATATCTAAACAAATGGGAACTATTTAAAAACAAGAGGACATAATTTAGAAATGTAGATTGTATTTACTTTCACAATTTTTTAAAAATTTGGAGCAATAAATATTTGACAATATAAATAATAAATTCAGAAAACTACAAGTTAATTTATGAATTTCTTCAGATTCAAAATATAGTATTTATTCTACATATTGAGAACAAACTTAATCATTTATGTTTCAATATCTGGTATAGGAGAATGGGAAAATGTGAACAAGAAGACAAAAAGGAGATCTAATAGTACAGCAATAAGACAGAGTTATTTTGATAGAGTTATTCAAACTTATATTGTTAAAATGCACAGCATTCTCTAAACCAAATTGTCTTATCTTTGCCTTCAAGAATGCTATTTTTTTTCTGTGAATATGTATTACCACATTTGATAGTTATTTTCTTTGCTTGTCCTCTTGGGCAAATTTATGTTTACATCAGTATCTATAATTTATTCTTGGAAATTGTCTAATAAAATCTAGGGAGTTTTTAAAATGTAGTGACTCTAATTCAAAAGTATTTTGATAAAATAAAATAATTAAAGCAATATTTAGTATGTGAACTGGTTTTGGGACAAACTTCACATGGATTTATTGAAACATTGAACTCAAAACAAGTGGACTTTGGCCTGATAAAATTTCTTTAACTTTATTAACTGTGATTCTAAAAAAGAAATAAAAATAAAAATAAAAATATTTAAAAAATCAGCTCAGAAAAACTCTGGCTATAAGTTGAAAGGATATCAATTGATCTCAGAAATATGTTTTTTTTTGTTCAACTAAAAGTTGCTTGGGTAAGATAAGGAAATCAGACAACATGATCACAATTGGCTAAGTTAGAAATGGAAATATGGTGGTCTTTTAAATTACTGAATCTCCCAAGACGTACATCAATACAAAATATATGTAAATAATAATGAAAGCAACTTACCATTGTTAATATTCCAATGAATATTTTGGCTTTTAGGGAAATGGTTTACTGTGGAATATAGAGCTACAACTGAGACACTGCTATAGCTCCTGGCTATTGGGCAGTTGAGGATCAAAGGCACAGGAAAGAGATGTCTCTATTCTTTACAAAATCTCTAGGAATGGAAATACCTCAAAATTGTTATGTTTTATTTTCCCTAACCACAGAATATTACTCTGTATACTTGCCAAATTACATAAGCCTCTTCTCCTAACCAGCTCAGTTCTCACCATTGATTCTGCTTTTAGAAAGGACTCAAGAAACTGATGCTGGACAGTGATGAAAGAAGGCTGTCTTTGCTTTGAAAAGAAGTAACTCTACCAAATAGTGTTTACTGATAGCTGTAGGGCTTTGTGTGTATTCATTTTTTATAGCTTCATGTTTTCAGCAAGGTCAAGCCAATATTTTGTTCTATGAATAAACTTCTGAAATTACATGAGATAGGTTTTTGTTTTGTTTTGTTTTTATGGTGACATTAGTTAACAAAATCCAATAAGTTTCAGTAAGGCGTCTGTGTGTGTGTGTGTGTGTGTGTGTGTGTGTGTGTATCGCACTGTATGTTCACCTCTCATAGTTAGATTTCTTTCTGTCACCACATATTTGACCCCTTTTACTCCATCTACCTCCCCTCTACCCTGTGGTAACCACTAATCTATTGTCCATGTCCATGAGTCTGTGTCCTGTTCGTTCATTGCTTTTAGGTTTATATCCTACATATAAGTGATATCACGTGGTTTTTAACTTTTTCTGTCTGGCTTATTTCGCTTAGCATGATTATCTCGAGGTCTATCCATGTTGTCACAAATGACTGTATTTCATCTCTTCTTATGGCTGAGTAATATTCCATTGTATACATGTACCACAGCTTCTTTAGCCAATCATCTATCATAGGATACTTCGATTGCTTCTATGTCTTGGTCACTATGAATAATGCTGCTATGAACATTGGTGGGCAAATATCTTTATATATATGATTTTTAAGTCTTTTGAGTAAATACCCAGTAGAGGGATTGCTGGATAGTATGGTAGATCAAGTCTTAGTTTTTTGAGGAACCTCCATACTGTTTTCCATAGTGGCTATATCAATTTGCAGGCTCACCAGCAGTGTATGAGGGTTCTTTTTTCTTCACATCATCTCCAACACTTGTTATTACTTGTCTTGACAATAACAGCTATTCTAAAAGGTTGATTAAAGTAATACACAACATAAACAAATTAAAAAATAAGAATTATATGATTATATCAATAGATGCAGAAAAAGCCTTGGACAGGATACAGCATCCATTTATGATCAAAACACTTAACAAAATTGGTATAGAAAGGGAATACCTTAATATAATAAATGCCATATGTGACAAACTCTCAGCCAATATTATACTTAATGATGAAAAACTAAAGATCAGGATAGTTTTGCAATCATCATTTTTCCCATCGAGGAACTCTATAATGTTCATTTTTAACAGACCTAAACAGTACACACACCTAAACAGCACAGACCTAAACAGCGCACACACACACACACACACACACACACACACACACAAACTATAGGAAAATATCTTGACTGTACTTACTGTATATTCTCAGAACTCCCTCCTGCCACACAAATATACATACACATGCAAACACACATACACACTCACGTGTACACAATAATCCCCCAAGATGTTTCTACAATTTGAGATCAATTTATCATGTTCTTGAATATTTCTGTACTCTTCGCAAAAATGTTTCTTAATTATTCTCAGCCTTTAAAAATATAGTAGTGTATTAAGTTTTCTGAATCCCAATACATAAGTAATACCAATACAACAATTAAAAAGATAACTTTATATGTAATTAAGGAATTGTTAAAAATTATGATACTTCCCTACAAAGAAACACTATGTAGCTATTAAGTATTTTTAAGTGCTTAAATCAACATTTTTGAAATCATTTTAAATATGGAATTTCACGGCATGCACAGTATGCCGAAAGTTATAAATAGTCTATGGCCATTTACTATGATTTTATATAAATATATTTCCATGCTTGGATAAAACCTCACAAAATATGTAACTTAAGTATTCACAGTGATTATTTCTGGATTGACTACAAGATGATTTTTCTCCTTTATACTTCCAAATGTGTTTGAATTTTATGCAATTAAATATTTTTTATAATAAAGGAAACTATTTTTAAAATATAAAAATTAAAATGTTTTAAATGGAATTTGATATATAACTTCACAATAAGACCTGAGTAAGCAAAATTTAGAAAAAAATATATTTTAGCTCTTAGGACTCCATGAAAATCTCATTGTCTCCTCACTAACATATATTTTTTAACTTAAAATATCTTATTAATTTATATATTCATTTATTAGACATTTTGGAGAATGCTATATGTAAAAATCATTTAATAGGTGCTGAAAATACATTATAAATAAGTCCAATTAGTCCCTCTTTTTAAATCTGTGTTTTCTATAGAACTGTTAATAAAATGAGGAACAGGGGAAGTTTAAGTCTCAATGTTCATATTATTGTTAGTTTGGTAACTATTACCTCTATATTATATCTAGAAAATAACCATGAGCATAGCCATTGTAACTTCAAATGTCTGGAACTATTCCACTTCTAATATACACACACTCCTTGTTAAACTTTCCAGAATGACAACAACAAAAAAGATAAAATGATGTACAGTGATTTGCACAGTTCTTAAGAGCACAATTTAAGGAGTTTTGATAAATACATAAAATCATATCACCACTACCCCAAACAAGATATAGAATGTTTCCATCACCCCAGAAATTTCCCTCCTGCTCCCTTCCAGTCACTGTCATAGGAAATCCTTCTCTGATTTTTATTACCTCAGATTAGTTTTCTGTCCTTGAAATTCATGTAAGTGGAATCAGTTTGTACTCTTTTGTTACTTAATCCTTTCATACAACATAACATTTTGAAGTTTATTCATGCTAGTTTTTGTTGAACTAGTGCTTATCCTTTTTTATTGCTGAATAGCATTCTGTTATATGACTATTACATTTTGTTTACTTTCTTGTTGATGGACATTTGGGCTGTTTTAAGTTCTAGATATTTACAAATAAAGCTGCTGTGAACATTCTTGTAGAAGTCGTCATTGTTTTCTTAATATGTTTTCATTTTTTTTGGTAAATAACTAGGCAAGGGTTTTCTGGGGAGATGTTTGTTTAACTTTTTAAGAAAATTACACAAACTGTTTTCGAAAATGGTTGTACATTTTTATTCCCACATCTGCATTGTATGAGAGTTTTAGTTTCTCTACATCCTTGACAACAGTTGGCAATGTCAGTCATTTTTTTCTTTTTAGTCATTCTGTGTATACAAAATTATATTATGTGTGGTTTTTAGTCTACCTGATGAATAATAATAATTTTTTTATTGGTCATTTTTATATATTATTTTATTAAATGTTCAAATCCTTTGCCTATTTAAAAAAAATAGAGTTGTTTTTCTTTTTAGTATTGATTTGTAGGAGTTCTTTCTATATTCCAGGTAGAATATATATATTGGGTGTGTGTCAAAAATTGATTGACTACATAGGTGCAGGTATATTTCTGGACTGAATATTCTGATTATTCCAGAATCACAATAAATTTGGAGTCAGTGATTCTCAATTTACAGATAATTCTGACTCCCAGAAATTTGCTTATCTGTACCTAAAACACTTGCTCTGTTTTGCTTTGTTATGGGGGGAGGCAGATTTAGACTTTCTCATGTTAATTTTCCTTTGAATATTTGTTTTTTCTCTGAATTTAAAATATATTTATATATGTAATCATTATGCCTATCATTGACTTAATGTCAAAATATTTTAAAATATTTTCAATTGTGTGTGTGTGTGTGTTTTAAGCTATGGTTCTTTATTACTAGAACAAACAAATCTGCATATTAAAAAATATATATTTTCTCCGACTCCCTAAAAGGAAAGAAGATTCTTGAGGTGTGGGGCTACACTTGCTTAAATGTAATAGCTTTTAAAAGTAAGGTCTGGCCAAGAAGAGGAAGATTGTCCTAGAGACAGCCTCCTACACACGACACAGCATGGCTTTGTACTGAAAGCTTTTCCTCAGGTCAGATATTCTAAAAGAGGTTTGATGTTATTGTTTCAAGTGCAAAGGGGAATTCACTCCATTGCTAGAGGGTAATTTCCCCAAGATAGAGAGAGAGATAGACTGGGTTTTCTAGTTTCTTAGAAAGGTAGAGACTCTGTCCTAGTCACACAGAGTATCATGGATAGAGCTGCTAGTGGTTCCTATTTACATATAGAGTGAAAAATATTCCTTGTAGTTATGTAATTCAATGTCTCTGGCACATGTAGCTGATCAGACCTTGTAAGAAAATGGTTCCATTAATGCCTGTACAAATTTACTACAAAGACTATATAGCCTTGAAAGAAATGGTGAGGGATAAAAGGTTAACCTATGATCTATTGAGGGTAAATTATCTAGATAACCCATTCACACAGCATTGCCAGAAACAGCAATTTACGGTGTCCTTATTTTACAAAAATTCTGACTATAGTTAGTATGTTTTAATCTCAAAAAGCTCTTACTCCTTATTTTCCTGTAAGTATTAAGGTGTTTGGTGTTGGAGTATGAACCTAGAAAGGGGGAAGAAGTCATGCAAAGCAAACGATATAGAAATTGTTTCTCTCACAGGAAGTGAGAACTAAAATTAAACTAATTTAATTAATAAAAAACTATTGATGTTGAGTTAAATTTATATGTATTTACAGCATGCAATTCATATTATATGTGCTTTTAATTTTGCTCTTGTCCTTAATTCTATATTGTCAATTATTTTCTATTCACTATATTTACTTTAAACCATGACATGAAAATCTAAAGCATATTCCATAATACAGATGTACCATTTTTATTTAATCATCTATTAAAGTTTAAAAGTTATCAGATTACATCTAAGAAACAGTATATCAAATTATTATTCCACCCATTGGTATTTGGCTATGGTGCTTATCTTTCAGATCTGAGTTCTTGTTAAAAACTTTCAACTCACTAAGTGAAAACGGCAATTGCTTTTCCCTTTATTAAGTTTTTAAGAAAATTTTAGAAAAACTTTTCCTAGAAAACTGTTTCTTTTTGTTAAAATTATTGGGATGATTTTGCATAATTTTGTCCAAATACTTCGCAAAAATCTCAATTCAAATGAGATCTCATTCAGATGCTTGAAAAATACCAACTGTTATGCCTGCTTTACTTTCAGTGACCCAGCCCCAACTTCTTTGTAAAAATTGTGTTTGCTCAAAAATTTGTGAATCTGGCAGATTTATTCTTACTTTAGATCATTTATTAACTTATTTTCCATGAGTAATTTAAAATTATCTTAAGTCAATCTATTAAGTACAAATAGATTTTCCAAAAGTGCATTTTCATATTACCTTGCTTATCTTTCTGAAGTAATCTACACCAGCTTTAAAAAAAATTTTTTTATGCCTAGTTCCTAGGTATTCCAAGTACATCTTGACTATGGCTTTAGCCTACACTAGAGTTTCCTGAATATCTTTCTTGTTCCATAATTTGTATTAAATGTAATCTATACCAATTTTGGTCTGGATCTTTTAATGTTGAGGTTAGATTCAGCTAAGTTGTATTCAATGAAATTCAAATATGACAACCAAAATTAACTAGAAAAAATATATAAAATTTACCCAAAGTCTCTTAATGTTAAAGCATATTTCATTCAAAATCACCTTTGGACGGTGAACACATAATGCAATATACATATGACATATTATTGAATTGTACACTTGAAATCTATGTAATTTTATAAAGCAATGTCATCCTAATAAATTAAAAAAGAAAAAAAAAACATTGAATCTTCTTGAAAATCACTTTCTTTTACCTCTTGTCTAATGACAGCTAGCTCCACAATCTTTCTCCAACTTTGGTCTATCTTCTCTTAAATTGTCTCAAACTTAAATGCTTGAGCATTAAACTGTGTGTCAGTTATCTATTATTATAACAATATTGCAAAAAGCAATGACTTCCAAACCTTAGGCATATAAACAATAAATATTTTTAGCTCACAAAACTGAAGCCTTCTTTTGATTTGGGCTGGGGTCCCACAGGCATCTGTGGTCAACTATAGAGGTCAGTTAGATGGCTCTGTTGATTTTGGCTGGGTTTGTTCCTATGCTAGAATCAAGTGTCTATTTATTGATCTAGAGTGATCTCGACTCAGATGGCTGAGAGCACTTGTTATTGTTACATATGTCTCATCCTTAGCAGTTTCACCCAGGCATGTTCTTTTTGGTAAGAACTACCAAGCCAATTGCACATGTGCTTTTCAAATCTCTGTTTTTATTATATATGCTAACATCTTATTGGCCAAAACATTAATCAAGACAGAACCAAACGTCAGAATGGAAATTAGAGTTAAATGTAATGTAGGTCATAAACAATCAGGGTCTTTAATGTAGCAATCTACCAAAGGCAGTTTTATTCTCTCATTGTTTCTTTGTTGTGTGTGTATTTTCTCTACCTATTTGCAACCTCTCCCTTTCTAATACAACTGTATATAGCCCCTTTGGCTATCTCCACTCTGTCCTCCAAATCTACTGCGGTTTGAATTATTAATATGCAAAAGGAGTTAAGACAGAATTAACATTATTATAGGTACACTAATTAAAAGAATAATCACAATGAACAATAAATAAAACTTATTCTTGTTTAGAGAGAGGGAGAAAGGTTGTGAAGTTTTCATATGTTAATGTTTTTAATCTTGTCACCCAAAACAATGCTGGTAAAGAATATATCCTAAGAGCATATTCTTCCACTGCAGAAGCTACCCCCAGAGAAAAGATTAAACTTTGCTCTGAGCTATTAGAGATTCATTACTCCTTGGCCTGCTCATCTGGATGCAATATTATTCGAAATCAAATATCCCGCTGGAGCAATACTATAGCCCAGATGGTCACATTATAACATCTACTCTTCCATTTTTTCCAAGTCGAAATAATTTTTCCCATACTTAACAGCAAATAAGTGTGGGGTGAAAACTAGTGTTTTATCTGGTACTTGAATAGGTCCAAAGTTTTCCTCATGGTACTTCAGTGGCCCATGACCTTGTAAGACTGGCATGTAGGAAATAAAACAAGTCAAATCCTCAGTTTTTGCAGTAAGATAACACTCCCCCTCCCCAAAGGACCATCTGATAGTCAAAGTATGAATCATAAATCACAAACTATGGGTTATAGAATCAGGGAGAAATGGTTTTGTTTCCTGCTCCAACCTCTTGCTAATTATATTCAAGTTCTTTGGAATTTTAATAAATAGCATTGTGCTTCAATTTCCTCCTCAATATAATGCATGCTGTGAGATATGTTTTTTCAGGAATAAATGTATTAAAATGAAAACATCTAATACAATGCCTTATAACAGGAATATCAATACTTATGACTTTTGGATCCTATCAGAAGTATAGCTAATGTATACTCTAGAGAAAATGACTAAAAAGAATGATATCCATCCTTCCCATTATGGCAGTATTTCTCAACTTTGGCTGTATATTAAAATCACATGGGGAGTTCTTGAAAAACTGTATATCTGGGCTCAATTCTGAAGCGATTAAGTTAGTATCCCTAAGGTGATGGAACCTAAGTATTTGTGTGTGTGTGTGTGTGTGTGTGTGTGTGTGTGTGTGTGTGTGTGTGTGTTGGAAGATTCCCTAGGCGATTATGACATACAGTGAAGGTTGAGAACTATTACTCTAGTCCAGTGGTTCAAACTGTGGCTCCCAGAACAGCAGCAGCAGCAGCAGCAGCAGCAGCAGCAGCAGCAGCAGCACCTGAAACATGGTCAGAAATGCAAATTTTCGAGCATTCCCCAAACCTGGTAAGTCAGAAATGTTAAGGACGGAGCCCATCAGAGTGTGTTTTAAGAGGTCCTCTAGGCGATTCTGATACACATCAAAGTTTGAGAACATGTGATGTAATCAATGTTGATCAAATTTTGTGGATAAAAGAATTGCATGAACTCTTTGCTTAACATGTGGATTTATGTGTCAATAGTCACAGAAATTTACACTGAAAGAGTTAACTTTATTGTTGTATTACTTTAATCTGAAAAAAGTGACCCCAAAATATCTGAGAATTCTACCATCAGAAATTCTGACTCAATGGGTCTGGGTTAGAGCTCGGCAAACTACATTTTTAAAGTGTTCAGAAGATCCCTTTTCAGTGGACCAACCTCTAATATGGGTAATATGTCTGTATATAGTTGTAGAACAAAGAATATATATGTCAGTGCCCTTAACCAATTACCCATCTGCTCTTTTTCCCACATCCTCACAGAAATGCCTTAATGAAAAAAGCTTTCATGTTACTTTTGATATACTATCTTAAGGGTCAAAATAAGAAATGTTCATGACAAAATGTTTTTGCATGTCCTCCATAACTATTTTTATTGTTCAGTAATCCTCTTTATAAAACTAATATAATAATTTCCTTATAAAATTTATTTCCAAATGAATTGTCTTCTATACTCATTATTGAAATATTTTTTATCCAACTATTAAAACAAAATATTATTCATATTTTATTGTTGCTGTAACCATGCCAGATAATTTAGCCACATTTAATGTCAGTTGTATAACTATGTTAATCTAGGTTTTTTAATATTTCTTTTCTGTGTAGTACTTTTTCTATATTGACAATTTTCTTGAATGCACTCTTTATGTCACCTTAAACACTTTATGAACATAATAGGATGAGAACTTCTATAATAAATATAACTTTCAAGGTAATTCAGGTCCCTTTAGGACACCCAATTATCCTGAGATAATGAATGTATTCCACTGATTTAAGAAATTCTAGGAAGAGGAAAATCAGGTGTTGAGCCCTTCTTAAAAAGAAGACTGGAAATAATTTTTAATACAAAATACAGATGTGTTTTTTGTGTTTAGTTAAAGCTCATAGTCAGCACATTTTGTCAATTGAATACATTAGGCAATACAGATGACAAGCCTATTATGAAAACTCAATTTCTGGTTTCCTGTGAGGTGAAAAAATGTATTTCTTAGATTATATAAATCTGTATTTAAAAATGCATGACTCGTTGACATGAAAGTTCCTGAACCTGAACCTATGGCTCTATTAAACTCCGTGCTGCGTGGGTCACACTCACACTTTGCAAGTCTCTTGCTTTTTTCTCTGTCTTTGAGTGGAATTGTTCTCAATCTATCTCTGTAGCTTTACAGTAAAAATTTAAAATCTCCCTACAAGGAAATTTTACAACTTGCAACATAAATATCAGAATGCTCACAGGGGCTTTTCAATAGCCTCTTAAGTGAGTTAGGCTCACGGCCACAGTGTGTCTAAAAAAAAAAAGGTAACTTGGTAATACATCAAACTATAGACCTATAGAAGGATTTCATTTTGTTTTTAAAGGCAGTCAAGTTTCTGAATGCCTCCTTAGAAAGTCTCTGAGATAGAAAATCAACATATTTTACATATTTTCCACACTTCACTAAACTTTTATTAAACCAGGGAATCCAATAGTGCATGTAAAAATTCACATTTCTATATTCATAGAAGTCCCTGGACTACTCTCTTTATGTGTTATGGTAAAAAAAAAAAATCCACTGAAAAGACAGATGTTTTTGATTATCTTTTTTCTGGAGAACATGTGCATCTAAGTAGGCCACGTGCAGGCATGAGTCTCAGCATACAAAGCGACCTGATTTCTATGTCTACACAGGAATTTAATTTTAAAATCTTAGATATATTTTTATATTTAAAAAAACTTCAAATTTTGTTGAAAAAAATTAACCATGTTTTATCAGGTAGACATTTTTTGCAGCACTAACCACTCTGAAAAGTTGCTAAATTTTCAGCTGAACTAATCCATTTTAAGCAGTTTTGAATACATTTTATATTTCTAAACCTTCAGATCTAACACACGAAATCAAGTGTAGGACAGATAAGCATATAGCTTAATGAATTAGCTGCACTGTCGTTTTTTGAATAAAAAGTATGAAGTAAATAAATCATTATTAGGTTTCTAAAGGGCCTGAGGGTTAGAAACACTCTACGAATGAATTTTAATCACCTTTGGAAGACCAATCTAGAAGATGTCTGGGTTTAGAACTATTAAAGAGAAGTCTTTGGTCTGCAGGATTTAGAATAAAGAATCTGGCTTTATTTTTGGCTTTTGACAGCTGTTAGCTTAAAAACAAACAAACAAACAAACAACAACAAAACCTACTGTGAGATCCCAAAGGCTATTATTATGTGCCTATTATTGAAAATATCCTTCTTGCACTAAGTCCTAGAAATCTCATGTAAAAAAAGTTTTGTTTTAGCTAATTTCAAAATAACTTTTATTTTATAAAATTGATATACATGCAATGGAATAGATAATTTGTTTTACTATTCTTAATGTGAAAAATGGTTCTTTTGTATATTAGTCATATATTCTCTTTCAAGAAATTTCAACATTTTTTTTTGCTTTATAAATTAACTTATCTGACTTGTATTTATCAAGTTCTTTTTATGTGCCAGAAATTATACAGGCTGTTCAGGTTCTTACACAACACAGAGGTTCTGTGGTCTTGGCCCATGTGGCCTAACGGAGAAAACCAACACGATGATTATATGAATAAGGAGTGTGTGCAGGGAGGGAAGAGAAATATCTGGTATTGGTTTATGCTCATGGGATTTTTAAAAAATATCAATTCATTTGATCAGAATTATCATTTTTTATATAAGTTCGTTAGATCAGAATTATTTTCTCTTTTAAGAGATAAGGAAACTAAGCGTCAAAGAGATCATCTTATTTGTCCAAAGTCACAGTGATTCGAGAAAACATATTCAGATTGGTTCAACTGTTGCTGGTGTACTTAAATTTTTATTTAGTTTCTTAGAATATCTATAAGAAAAATGAGCCAACATTTGATTCTTTTCCTCTCAATTTTTATACTCATTAGTGATTTTTAAAAAAAGTTATACCCCTTTAAGGGAATAGAGTTATTCTGTAAATGAAAATATGTCTTTCAAAATAAATCTAAAACCCTAACTGTTAGCTTGAAATTTCTAAGAATCTCCCATTATAACTTTGCTCATATCTTTTGCAATATTTAAACTTTTTAAACTTTCGTACTTGTAAAAATGAGGAGTTACTCTTTGTTTCTTGATTTTTATACACACCATTCTACTCTCCTCACATGATAGTACACTGCTTTAGAACAATGATTGGATATTTCTTTGATTTAGCCCACTCATTTGGGATAGGAGTCAAATGTTATGATGTTGTGTTAATATATTATGTACATTACTAGAAAGAAATAGTATTTCAATGAGAAAAACTATATTTTTTTTTCTAATATTCTATTGTATTCCCAGGTATTGGGAAGAGAGTAATAGCTAGTTTATTTTTCCTTTCCAAATTCATGCCTCTCATGAACCTTCTTACTATTATATAAAGAAAACTGAATTAGAAAAGTAACAATATTGCTCCTGTCTAAGGGTGCTAAACTTGCTATCAAGAATGACATTACAAGTTTCATAAAAGAATGACTCTAATTTTTAATAAACTTCAAATGCAAATTTGGAATCTTGTTATCTGTTAAAGCAGGCTGTTATGCCTGAATCTTTTTGGAATGATGCAGTAAGTCACAGTTATTTTATATTATAACGAATCATCCAAAGAATTATTTATCTCTAATTATGATAAGTTAATTTGTCTCCTTTGAATTTACGGGACATGAAATATTGTCATATATATGTGAGAGTATAAGTGTACAACAGTCTCTGAAACATAAGACAGGTGTCCCTTAATAAAATTTACATTAAAAAGTAATAAACAAATATACTAACCAGTTGAGGATTGGGCTATCCTTGAACCCCAATGGTGACCATCCTCAGGGAAATTCTAAGCAGTCATTTTACAGCATGCAAGGCTGTGGGAGGGCAGGAGGTAGAGGCAGTATTAAGGTTCCATTAGATAGCCAATGTCCTTGTTTAGATTCCATGTGGTCAGAACTAAAATATAAGTTTCTTTTTGAGGCATTATAGAGCAGTGAGAAACACAGTGACAAGCAAAAGAAATAAGAGTCTTGGGGGGAAATCTGAAGGTTGAGGACGTTTGATGTTATGGCTGAGAACTAGGATGAGCACAGAACATATCAGGAACAAATGTGAAAGATTTTGAGCAATCACTGTAAATAACACTTTTGCAATTTGGGCTAGTGGCTGCATGCCTGTTAATTGGTTTGGAATGGTTTGAAGTATAAATGTATACAAGTTGGAGAGGACTACATTAATCCAGCTGTGTCCTCTGCTACCAGAAATTCTTGAGCCCATTACCTGTTGCCAGGAGACCACCTGAGCCTCCCTTTCCCTTTCCATCACCTCTTTGTTAAAATGCAAGCCTCCTGACAACGACTAAGAGAACAACTTGAGCATGGTGTTTAGCTCTTGCTGTACCAAAGGATGATAAACACTGCTTTCATCCTTTAAGCATGCATAAGCTCTAATTCATTCATAATGTCTGTTTGTATTAGTTGATTACCTACCTCTTTTCTCTCATATAATGCTGTCATTACAGAATTCATATAAACAGCTGATGGTAATTGCATATGCTGCTTTAACAGCTAGGTTTTGTCCCTTCTTGTGCATTTTGATATTTAAATCCACTCCTTTGTTTTTGGTTTCCCTTTCATCCTAGAAACCTTACATTCACCTCCAAAATATTATAAAAGTTTAGTAATATTCTCTCAACATTTAAAGCATGGTTATAGTTATGAAATTGGTCTATGATGCCTCAATGTAGAAATGAACTAAGAATCTTTTCTGTTTTGTTCAAATTTGTACTGGGTGTCTGATAAAGGAATGCGTTAAATTTTAAGTAGTTTGTTTTAATCAAGTAAAATAAAATGAGAATAGTTAAATATATTCTTTAAAAAATCTAAATTTGTCAATAAAAGATCTTTATTTTGGTCTTATTTTTCCTACCTCATTACTCAAACTGAGTTTTCTCAGCTTTAAAAACACAATGGTA
Organism: Rousettus aegyptiacus; assembly: GCF_014176215.1. Lineage (NCBI taxonomy): Eukaryota > Metazoa > Chordata > Mammalia > Chiroptera > Pteropodidae > Rousettus > Rousettus aegyptiacus. The sequence continues at coordinate 125,085,882 of NW_023416284.1, forward strand.
TTTAAGCTATGGTATTGATATGAGAAGCAAATGAAGTAGTATCTATAATATTATCTTAATAAAGTTGAAAGTACTTAAAAATCCAAAGCAGCATATGATTAATCTTTAAGAGTTGATTTCCACTGATAAATCTATCACTTTATTAAACCCCAGCATCAGGCTTGTATTTTGTTCATATAATAGAATATTCAAAGAGTCTGTCCATACCACCTCAGAATTTAAGCTGAGACCCTAGAGATGATAATAGGCAACAAATACCCATGTCTTACTCAAAGAGATGATTGAGTATTGCAACACTTTCTAAGGTATAAGAACACCAGTTCTCCTACCTTTAGTCTATTACCCAGATTCTGACCAGATAGGTCTGGAAATTGTTGAAGATGACAGAAGAGACACTTTGTTGGATTCATCATTCAGGGAAAGAGTACTTAATGTATCTAGTTGCTTCCTAATTGGAGAAGAAATGATAAGACTCTTCCCTATACTTCAAGTCATCATATGGAGATCCAAAGGTTCAGATTAATCAGGGACCTGTACACAGTGGCTCCTGGAATTTGAGCCTCACAAAGATTGATGCTTGAAACTGCTGGAAGAGTCTACCTGAGAGAATGACTAAAACTGCCACTGATAGGATTGAGTGGGCTCCACTGGAAGTGTCTACATTTTAGAATCTGGCAGGACAAATGTGCCAAGCTTCTTTTAGGACTGAATGGGTACAACAGAAGGCAGAGAACTTTACAAATAGAACTTCTTGCTAGAGTACCTCTTAGGGTTAATTTTATCTTTGACTAAGAGAAAACTCAAACAACATTAGCTTAAACGATGTAGTTTATTTCTCTATTTATTTGGCAGATAAGTGCCAGGCTCCACCCTTGTGTTTCATCATGCATGGTCTCAAGGCAATTAGTGGTCCAAGATGACTGCCTTTAACCCTTATAGGTCTATATAGATGACTGCAGGGGCCAGACAGCAAAAGGAGGAAAACAAAACAAAATGTCCTTCAAGGATACTTGCTAGAAATTACATATGCCTAATATGATACTATTGTTCTGAATCAAATCGTATGATACATAAAACTGCAAAGTAGCTAGCTTATCATTTTGGAAGAAAATATGCTGTCAATTATAAGTGAAGGAATCCGTCTGAATCTGCTATCCCATACACGAAACCCTAGCTTAATTATGAGGTGGCTGAAATTATATTTTACCTCATATACAAGTTAGAATTTAGTTCACATAGTATTGACTGGGTATTTGCTAGTGTCTTTCTATTCGACCATAACCTCTTTCTTTAGACCACCACACCTAGTTTCCATACATCTGCATTATAAACAGGTGGATGCAGAACAACCTTAACTTTTCCTTAGGAAAAAATTATAGTGGGGGAAATACTGTGGTTAGGAATAGATTATCTAACTTACTAAACCACATGCTCATTCCATAGAGTTGAACTTCAGATAAAGGCATCAGGCCTTGTTTTTCTCCAAGAATGTAAGATTCTGAGATTCTGACAAAGTTTCCGGGTTGTCAAACCCAAAGCCTTTGGAAACTGATCTCAAAAGAATTGTTTTTAACTCACTAAACTAAGCCCCAGCTGAGTCATTGCATGACAAATGGAATCCATCCACTCCAGAGTTAGACTCTGGCAGAAGTGTCTTTCCCCTCTCTGCTTACGATTTATTAGCAAGAGTTCCAGCCTAGACTGGTTGACATTGAATCTGAATCTTCTAATATAATACACCTTAATTTCTTTTTTCAAGATAGACCTTTTTCTAAAACTTAGGAATGAAAATAAGACCAATGAAATCACCAGCTATTTACTAGTTAGTCGATTAATTTCTTTATAGGATTTATACTCAGGCTACTTCCAAAAGGATTTGAGGGTTCAATGTTCAGACACTGTTCTATTTCTGCTGACAGTGGCTTCTGGCTGAGTGTCAAGATAGTTTCATGTCTCAGAAAGAGTTTATTTTAGATACCCTGAAGATATTACCCTAGCAATGTGACCTCCCTCTATGTCAAAATAAAAACATCCTATCATTCCCATGACAGCATAAGGGCTCTTCCACCACACTAACATGTGATTATAACCCACCAGCAAAGAACCCTCAGATACAGAAGAACAAGTATGTGAGGAACAGATGATTCAAGCATGGAATAATAAATTAATCCCAATGGATCACTTTTATAGTAAATAGCTATTTGTCTTAGTTCTTTTTAGTTCCTTAAGGATGAAATATCTGTCTTATTCATTTTGATATCTTGCCTGAGATATAAATACATCCAGTCATCTCTCTCATATTTTTCATAACCACAGAAAACTATATATACTTCCTCCCCCTTCATCCAAATTTCTCTTTCTCACAAATTTCTCACAAATCATTATACACATCCAATGAAATACTTGTTTTATAATAAGCAGAGTTCTTAATATCTTCAATATCTATGTTAAACACTCTGCCTTTGCCTTACCTAAAACCTGGCTGCCTTGGGGATTACACAGCTCCTTGACATCCTACTTAATCTGCCGCACTCAACTTACCTCAGAATTGTTTAAAGACTAGCAATGACATTTACAGACTAATACATCTATATCATCCTCAACATTCTCTGTACCTTCATCTGCAATACACAGAAAACTTCATTTTTGCTATTCATTCCTTACTTCCTACGCACTCTGTGTTTTAGCAATTGTGTCATGTCCTTTTCTACCTAAAACCATGTCACCATTCTGGGTTACCCCAATATCCATCAGTGCTAGCTTTCTTCTGGCCTCTCAGTCCTTGACCTCATCCTCAATATCTTTCATTCCTATACCATCTTAGTCACCCACTCCTGATAATTCAGAAATGCTCCATTTATTAGTTAATTAATTCAAATATGCTAGCAATATAATGCCAATCTTTATTAATTAATTATTTATACTCTATATTTTCAGTACACTTTTAAGGTATGCAATAGTAACCTCTCCATGTTTTCCCTACAGCAAGTCTATTGGCTCAGCAAGAAACATATCTTGACTCTCTTCAGTACTCTTCATTTCTACCCATAGTCCACATCACCTTTATCTCCCTCCTAGATTACTATATTTACTCTCTGATGGATCTTCTTTCATTTATTTCCCTTCCCATAATATTGTCCATTCTTCATCCTGCAGCCAGAATTATTTTTAACATTAATTTCAACTTGAATATTTTAATTTGAAATAATTATAGATTCACATGCAGTTGTAAAAAATAATATGGATAGAGCTTGCGTGCCCTTTACTCGGTTTTTTCCAGTAATAATCTCACAAAAACTATAGCACAATATCATGACTAGAATATCGACATCGATACAATGAAAACACAGAACAATTTGATCACCACAAGTTTACCCTCTGTTGTTTTTTATAGCCACACACATTTTTTCCCCCCAGGCAACAACTAATCTGGTACCCATTTCTGTAATCTCATCAGTTAAATAATAATATATAAATGTAATAATACAGTATGTGACTTATTGGGATTGACTTTTTTTCATGCAGCCTTGTTCTCTGGAGATTCATTCGGGTTTTGTGTTTATTAATAATTTATTCTTTTTTTTTTATTGCTGAAAACTATGCCGTGTACGCAGTAGTATATACCATGTGTGCATCATATTTTGTTTATTCATTCACTCTTAGAAAAATGTCTGTTTCCAAGTTTTGTTTTTTTATGAATAAAGCTGCTATAAACATTTGTGTAACAGTTTTTAAGTGAACACAAGACTTAATTTTTCTAGAGTAAACACCCAAGAGTGTAATTGCTGAGTCATAAAGTCATGCATGGTTAGTGTTTTAAGAAATTGCCAGGTGGTTTCCTGACTGGCTGTACTATTTTACATTCCCATCAACAACGTATGAATGATACAGTTTTTCTACAACCTTTCCAGGATATAGTGTTGTCACTATTTTTGTTTTAGCCATTCTGATAGGTGCCTGATCTCATTGTGGTTTACTTTACATTTCCCCAATGATTAATGTTGTTGACCATCTTTTAATTATTTTATTTACCACCATATATCTTTGGTGAAGTGTCTGATCATATCTTTGTCCATTTTCTACTTGGATTTTGGTTTGTTTTACTCTTGAGTCCTGAGAGTTCTTATGAATTAATTTAATTTAATTTAATTTAATTTAATTTAACTTTAATTTTCAAATTTAAAGTTTTAAAAGAACAGAGAGAGGTGACAGAATAATGACAGAATGTGGCCATTTCAGAAGGAAACTGCTCAAGATTTCCTTGATCATTTAGATGACTGAGATTATGAACTTATTTCAGTCTTTAAAGTTTTTACTATGATGAATCTTCTGATTCATGTACATAGTCTATCTCTTCATTTATTCAGATATTTGATTTCTTTTCTCAGCATGCCATTATTTTCAGCATATAAGTCTTATATATGTTTTATTACATTCACGCATAAATATTTCTTTTTATTTTTTGAAAAATTGTAAATGGTATTAAAGTTTTAATTTTGGTATCCATATTTTCATCGCTATCTATAGAATTACAATTGAGTTTTGTATGTTTATCTTGTATCCTGTGACTTTGATGTACTTATTTATTCATTCTAGGATTTATTTTTTGTAGATTCTTTGGGATTACCTACATAGATAATTATGGCATTTGCATATAGGGACAATTTTATCTCTTTCTTTCAGCTATATACCTTCCATTTCCTTGTGTTGCCTGATTGCAGCCACTAGAACTTTTATCCATATGTTGAATAACAGTGGTCAGAGCAGTTTTCTTTGTTTTGTTTCTATCTAAAAAAATATTCATTCCTTCATTATTTAAATATAATGTTAATTGTATTTTTTATATATTAATTATATGTTTTTTTGTAATGCTTTTTATCAAGTTGAGGAACTCTCCCTGTTTCTAGTTTTCTGAAGTTTTTTTTTTTTTTTAATCATAAATGAGTGTTGAAGACTTCCACTTTCTGACCTGAAATGTAGAAAGCTTAGAAGTCATTACTTCCATGTTACAATGAGAAAAAGTGCTTTAAAAACTGAAAATCAATAATTTTTTGGATCCCTCAAAGAATTAAGTTATTGGGTCAAACAACCACTCCAAATATAAAGAGAAAGATGTATATAGAAAAGCAGAGCTGAGCTCAGTTAATCAGGAACAGAAGCTGCTGGAGTCATAAATTGATAAATATACTTAAGTGATAATTTTGGAAAATTGTTGGAAGCAATGTGAGAGTGAGAAACTCTTTAGGGCTGCAGTCTTTGAGGGTTCCAACACTTTCATGAGTAATGCCTCCAGAAACCCCATCAAGTTCCCACAGTGAAGAAACAAGAAACATCTTTGTGTTTCTGGCAAGTGGATGGAGAACACTATCCATTTAAAAATATGAACAGAGCATTTGCTATAATAAAAGCCAATACTCTAAGAGAAATAACTTTACTGTTGCCTTATCTGACATGGGAACAGGGGGAAGAAATTGTCCATCTCTAGCTCCCTCCTGCCTTCCCGTCTTACCTAACGAGGTAAAAAGAGCTGAAAAACAATTGTCAATATCATAGGACAAGGACAAAGTCCCATTTAAGATGGAAACTTAATCATAGACATATAGAATGTTTATTTACCACTGTACACCTCCCCACCACTTCAATAGGACTTAAGTATAATAATAGTAGATTATAGCTGAAGGAATTGCAAGGACCATTTTGTATTTAAGAAAGAACTTTTTTTTTTAAAAGAAACTCCCAAACAGCAAGGAAGACAAAATCAAGAGTACTTGAAGGATTTGAAGCTTTGGCACCTACAGCAACAGCAAGCATTAAACACAGCTAAACCCCTGGTTGGGTTACCATTAAAGCTTCACCCAGAGGCCTTTTTAACTCTAGTCCTATTATCCAACACCTCATGTATAGCTTTCAACAAAAATTACAAACCATGATAAAAATCAAGACAAAACATAGGCTGAGGAGACAGGATTAGAATCAGATTCAAATATGGCAGAGGTGTTGGAATATCAGACCATGAATTTAAAACGACCATGTTTAATATAGTAACGGCTGCAATGGAAAAAGATAGAAACTCTAAAAAAGAATCAAAACAAATGTTAAGAATCAAAAACACTGTAACAGAAATTTAAGAATGCCTTGGATGGCTCAGTAGCAGATTGGAACACAGTTAATGAAAGAATCAGTGAGTTTGTAGTTATGTCAATATAAACTTCCAAAACTAAAATACAAAGAGAAAAAGAATGAAAACTCACGTGTGTGCACGCACATGTGTGCACGCACACACACACACACACATCAGAATATCCAATCGCTGTGGGACAATATCAAAACATGTAATATATGCATTATCAGAATATCAGAGAGAGAAAAAACATATAGGGGAGCAAAATGAATATTAGAAGAAATAATGACCAAGAATTTTCCAAACTTTCTACCAATTGCTGAAGAGAGGGATTTGAAGTTTCCAGCTATAATTGTGTACTGGTCTATTTCTTATTTCAATTCTATCAATTTTGGGGGGAGTCACATATTTTGCAGCTACTGATTCCACCATGTTGTTGACATCAGTATTTTCTTACAAATATTTAAGATTTCTAAGTCTTCTTTGTGGAATCAACCTTTCAAAATATAATCTCGTCTCTGGTAATTTTCTTTGTTCCGAAATCTATTTTATGTGATTTAATATAGCCATGTCTGCTTTCCTGCAATTAATATTTGCATGATATATCTTTTCTCTATTGTACTTTCAACTTACCTATATTATTATATTTGATATGACTTTCTTGTAGACAGTGTATAGTTGAGCCATGCTTTTAAACCACTGTGCCAATCTCTTGTCTTTTAATTGGTGAATTTAGATTTATTCCATAGAATTTATAAAATTATAGATGATAAATAAATGCACATTAGATTTCATTATATTCTTATTTATGGTTTTCTATTCACAGAATCTTGCTACGCATGATGTTTAACAAACAAGAATTGACTAAATATGTTTAAAAATATTCTTACAATTTGTGATGGGGATTACTGACTTTCCTCCAATTTTACTCCCTCCCTCTTCTGTAACACATACTTTTATAGTGTTATTAATGAATCTCTTTGAATATTTCTGTGGCTAATATGAAACATCTATAGGTAGAAAGAACAAAGCCTTAAAAATGTGGAAATTGATTCTACTCTTAATATTTCAAAACTTTAATCTTATCAAATTTGATAAAATTCAGTTTCAGTGGAGACTACCTTTCCTAAAGTGTTTTTGTTTCTACCTTTTAATATTTTCAGTTTTATACTTTTAAAATGACAATGATATTTCTGCATGTTAATGTTTGTTGAAGCAATTTAGTACAGCTGTTATAATATTTGCACTCTAAGGCTTCTTAACCTCAAGCTATCCTTTAGCAGTGCATTTTAAGCCAAATACCTCAAACACTAAATTTTTGCCATTTTTTCTCTTTCTCGTTATCTGCTTTTTATTAACTAGTTAAAATCCTGATCCTATTTCTTTTTGTTAACGTTTAAATTCTATTAGAATGGAAGGGTTTTACCTTGTAAAACTGAGTAGTTTCCATTGCATCGAGCATCCCAAAGTTCATCTCTGAAGTGCAACTTTATCGAGACTTTGAGTGCACTAGAGAATTTTCTATTATTAAATTAAACTTTAGTGAAGTTGTATTTTCCTTAGAGAGAAGTAATTCCTTTTGGATAAATAAACACCAATTTTTTGATTAGTAAGTAGTAAGAAGATGAGACATGTTGCAGATAACCCATGACAAATAAGACTTGCTTTTACCATGTGTATACTATATTCCTGTTTATCTTCTTTGAAAATTAAGCTCTTAACATTTCCCACTTTTTTCTTCTTTTTTTTTTCTTAAAAGTAGTTTTGAGAGAGAACAATTTTATGTCAACATAAAAAGATATATGGCCCCAATCTGGCTTTCAATTCAGGGTGTTTTATTCTAATATTTTATAATATATAAAAATTAAAACATAAGGCAAAGTATAAAGAATTTTATAGTGAATGCTCACATAACCACCACTTGGGTTCTAACACTCTATTTTATTATTCTTACTTTATTATATATCTGCCCATCAACCCATCTGCAGAGAGATTTTGAATGGGACAAATTTAAAAATTGAACAAATACTAGTATTCACAGTATCTGAGGGAATCTGAAAGCAGACATCATAAAAATTACCAGTTGCTAGCAGCGACCATTAGAACCTTCACTCTATATTTTTCAGAGATGCAGTTAAGAAATTCCTTAATGTCCCTCCTCTGACATTAAAAAAATATGGGCATACCATCCAAAATAAGGACTATATTTAAATATTTATGATAGGTTTATATATCTATCTCTATCTGTCTATCAACACAGAACTTTTTTGGTATTCAAAAAAATTCCAGATATATGTGATTAATCTAATTTTACATGTGACAAAATAGAAAACTAGAGACATAAGTAGTTTTCCTAACATCACACACCCAGTAATTGGCAAAGACTTGATTTCGGCCACATCAGTCTGGCTCTATATCTAATTCCCTTTCATTACTCCAAATGTACCTCTCAAGCAGTGTGTCAAAAAAGCATGACAGTGACCTAGTGGTATAAAAAATATAAAGAGTTAAACAAAATTTACAAAACAACCGAGCCACTGGGTAAACATTTTAGTTTTCAAGAAGTAAATAGTTGTGACTTTAAAACTAGACAATGAATCCAAATAGAGGTTGATCATTAAGTTCCTTTCTGCTAATGTTGTCCGGTTGACTTTCAGAGGCTTAAGAGACCTCAGAGGCCCAGCCTCATGGATTTGCATTGACCGACTCGAGTAGGCTAAGGCTAACTAGTAGAGTTTATAAGCAGAAACAACTGGGGGATTCGCAGAAAACTTTCCTTCCCAGTTGGAGGAGTTTAAAAAACTAGGTTACAGAGAGACTTTTGAGGACAAATTAAGATGAGACATGATGCTATGAACTGAAAATATCAAGAAATTTCCAAAATTAGGAAGAATTGTCTTCAACTAGGCCATAAAAAAGCAATATTTCTGGGAATCCATCTGATTCTCATGTGGTTTTGGTCATCTGACATAAATTTAAAAATGATAAACTCGGCCAGTTAAATGCTTTTAATTATTCTTCATTGGTTTAAGTATTTATTCAGAGCCTATAAACAAATAGGTAACTTTCGGCATTTCCATACATCATATGTATTTCAAGTAAATATGGTTCACATATGTAAGAAACTGTTTGTTTAACTTCTTACAAAAATATTTTAGTTTTCCAAAAAGCATTATAGTTTAGAACAATAGAGAGATCGTGTTTGAATTAACATTTGATTTAAACTAGGATTAAATTATTAAAAACACTTTACTTGAAAGGACAAGTTCTCTTCTGAATAAGAGAATAAGTCAAATTAGAAGCTATGAGGGGAGGGAGTATAACACTTGGAAGCTCCATTTATCAGAAATTTTCCAAATAAACGTGAGATAAAAATTTAATCGATCAGCTATTTAAGTGTCAACAAACATAAAATGATATAAAAATAGAGTAAGATATTATAGTTTCAATAAGATTATTTAATCAGCATTTCACATGAAATTATCTTTTGGAAAGTCAATACAAGCAAAATGCAAAAGGCATTTCTGAGAGATTTAGAATGCTTTAGAAATAGAATATTCGTTCTGCTTCTTTCTTAACTACATTTTTTATTGACTTTTGAAATTTATTTTTATGAATATCTTAATCACACTATCATTCAGTCAGGAAACACTGATATACTATAAACTCAAAAATATTTCTTTAGAAAGTTAAATGATGAAATCATCAAGGAAGTTAGAATGGTGTCATATGAGGGAGTAGGGTTTATCAGAGGTGGCATGAGGGAACTTTTTGGGATGTTGGAAATGTCTATATCTTGATTAATGTGCGTGGGATTCATTTATGAAAACATTTAATTATATTATTAAGACCTGTACTCTATAAACATATTTTAACCTGATTTACAAAAAAAATTAACTTTGATCATTTTCATTTGTTTATACCTGGTGTTCTAAGGAGCATTAAGTTTAGAAAATAAAGGAAACTTTATATTCTATATAAAATACATCTAAAGAAAAATGAGATTCTCCTCATCAAATAACTCAGGATCTTAATGGTTACTCTTAGGATTACTTTTAACTCTCTCGACTTAGCAAATGAAAGTAAAATATGATTATTGTACTTCTGCTGAGCATTCAAAATTCATTAAGTATTGTAGCTGATGAAAGAAATATCTTCCTTTCCTATGAGTTAGTTAATTGCAATGCATTCATAAACTATTTTTTGTAATTTTTCAGAGAATGATGAATTGACTTTAGGCTCTGCCATTAAGGGAAGATTTCACAGAAGAATTAAAAGTGGTATTAAATCTTATACAGGTTTAGACAAGTAGAGAGGAAAGTTAGAGGATTTTTTTTTAAGTGAAGAGCAAAAAAAATTTAAAGATATAATTAGGTAGTAGGAAGCAAAACAGACTCAATGTATCTCCCCAAGATTAGCCATTACATCTAAACACTAAAATGATTACAATCTCTTCTTCCTCCATATGGTCTTTCTAGATCATTGCTCTAAAAAAGCATAAAAATTCAAATTTAAATTCAAATTGGGGTTTCAAAGAAATGATATCTAATGTTAAAAATAAAAATGTTAAAATAATCTTGGAGGAAGAGGAAAAGCGGTTAATTTGTGAATCTAGTAGTCCTTTAAATAGTTTTCTTTAGATAAACTGTAAGAAAGATAAGAGAAAGCTTGCATAAATGAATGATAATTGCATGAATGAAAGCTGGTTAAATACAGTGGCTAGATGGTTTCAAGGAGATATGTGACATTAAATTCTGTTGAGAAGTAAAGCATAAAGTCAGGTCTTGGAAAAGATAAAAAAGAAGTTATAGTAACACAGAAAAATATAATTGTAGCAAAGGATGGTATGAGAGAGTAGGAGGAGGAGTAATAGACATGGACTCAGAAGACTTGGGTTTAATTCCCAGTTTAATTATTTACAAACCGTGACCTTACCAAGACATTGTCTTCATTTTTCTTTCTTTCTTCATTGTTTAGGCCTCCACAAATTTTTCAAAAAGATTTTGTATGGTGAACTAACTAATAATGTGAAATTCCATAACAGATTTTTATATTTAGGTAGGACTCAGACCATGAATATTAAAATTAAATGACTTGTGAATGATATAAGAATGACTACAGAATTTTAAATTTTGAAAGAAACAAAGCACAGGATATGGTTAAGAAAATAAAATCAAGTGAAGTATTTTAAAGTTTGTTTAGTTTGGGTTGGTTTTTAAAGTTTGTCTCCTATAAATTAGAGTGCAATATCACATCTAAAGATTTGTGACTGGTAATTTTGTGAAAGAAAAAAGGCTTAGAAGAGTGATTTTGAGAGAATTTTGTGATGACTTGATGAGCATAATCATTGCAAATTAGCAGTAAAATCCATTTCACTATTAATTTTAATAAAGTATTACACACATGAGATATAGAGTTCAGTGTGTATGTGTGTGTCACAGACTATTTGGGAATCTGATAAAAATATCAAATTTCTGTACTGAAAATTATATATAAATGTGTGTGTACATATGTTGTATGCAAAAATTATCATAATTTTATGTGTTTACAAACCCCTCAAAGCTTATTTAATAAGGGGGCTCAAGTGTCCCTGGTTAAGTCCCTACTGTAGTTACCGGTGATTGTCTAGTCTTTCTGTGAACACAAAAGGAATTGTTGCATTACTCTAGTGAAACAGAAGTATATTTGTTTCAGCATTTTTGAATTGAAGGTATAACACATACACATTTCTCTGCAAAAAAAAAAAAGTCATGTCAAATATTTTTAAGAGGCTATCCTATTTTAGACTACACTGGATTAGAGAAAGGGATTTCATTAGCTTTGAGACTAAATGATTATAGAGTATAGCAAGATAGACCTCGAGAGCTAAATATAGAATTTTAGAACAATGATATGGTTGATTGCAAGCACAAGTGGAACATGAAGGCATGCATAAATGAATGAGTGAATGAGTGAGTGAATGAGTGAAATGAAAAGCCTCTTAGAGCCAGCCAAAGAAAAGGGCAAGACACTGAGGTGGCAAGGAGGTTGCTGGCTTTTAATGTACAGGCAGCTGTGAATGCAGAGGCAAAAGCAATAACTTAAGTGTAACCCATCTTTTAGCTTCTAATATAAACTGAAAATATCAGTTTATGCCTCTTTGTCACTGATGACGTTCTATTATCATTATTATTTTTTAATAAAAAATACTTTCTTTTCAACAAATGACTCCCTCATTTCATTCCACCTTCCTCCATCCAGTGTTAGCTTCCTAATCGGACTCAACCAATGAGGGATTTAAAACTTGGCCGGTTATAAGGGGAAAAAGTCTCTCCTATGAAACTGCGTCTGTAAGGACTGGCTTTTACCCAAGCCACAGGAACTTAAAACAGTCTGCTAACTCAGTCCGCATAGAAGGTTCAAGCAGAGTAGGATGAAAGTTGCTACCAGACTTTCAATCTTTCAGGTGTCAGAAACCTTGATGTTTTCTGTCTTATTCTCTTGAAGATGGTTCATAAATGTATGAGAGAAAAGTAAACTATTGTTAAAATTTATGTGTATGGTTTATCAAAGTGGGGAAAGTGGAAGAATACCAGATAAATGATTTCGAAGCTGAATATTTCTTCAGATTCAGATGACTATTCAGATTATCACACTGGTTAATAGTCACAATCCTGAATTGCATTTAATTTAACTCGAAAATTTTTCAAAAACAGTTCTTATTTTTATTTTGACAACATAAAATAGAGAGACCAGCTCTGTCTCTTGCTCCAACAGTCAGTGACTAGGGAACTTGTGAGTTCCTTAGTCTCTCCGAGCATCGATATCTTCATCTGTAAAACAGGAATAATCATTATATTTATTGAATAAATACATTAATGACTATATAAATATGCAAATGAAGACTCAGAGACACACAAAGAAGCTGTTTAATAATTAGTAATTTTGTTAGTAGTAATAGCACTGTCACTTTAATTGTTTTTTTACACATACTAACAATTGGATCCTTTACCTTTAAAATGTTCAATTGAGTAGGTAAAATATAATAGCATTTACATCAGTGTTAAGCTGCATTTGTCACAGTGGTGTGATTCTAGCTTAAACGTTAAATTCACTAACTACACCTAAAATGTTCTGATTGCTTCTAGAGTTAGTCTTTACAGAAAACAGGTATCAGGTTCAGGTGTTGTATTTTAAGATGGAATAAAGATTTTCCCTTCTCTTGAAACTTAAAACAAAACACAGGGGAAAAAATAACCATAATGTAACATTTGAGATCCCAATTCATTCTGATAACAAAAGTATATGACCCTTTAAAAAGGCTTTCTTTCCACATTCTTGCCAAACACTTCTTTTCCAAGATATGATTATTTTATTTTTCTTGGAGATTATATGTGTGTGTGTGTGTGTGTGTGTGTGTGTGTGTGTACTAGCTACCAATTGTCTTTCTTTCAACTCATCTCATCCTATTATTAAGGCAAAAATAGAAATCAAAGCACTTCCAAATTTTACAGATGTTCATTACACTATTTTATTACTGGTTCAGGCCTGGCCACAAGCAGGTTGACCTATCAGGCTATGTGAAGAATTCACCTCACTTTTATTTTTTAATTTTAAAAAATCAAAAAGAATGAAACAAAGCAGAAGTTATATGTAAGTGTAGATGAAACTTTACAGAATAAATACTTTTTTTAGAACAATACTACAATTAATCATCTCTTCATTTTTTAAATAGATAATTAGGTAGCATAATTCATATGTAATATTCGAACATGAATTGACTGAATTGCTTCAAAATGTATGTTTGGGACAAACTTGTCAGGAAAAAGTGCACAAAAATAGACTTATGTAAGATAGACATGAGAAGGTAATTTGTAAATTGTCCTCTGAGATGATAAAGAAGCCTTTATAATAATCTGGAGAAGGTTATAACAATATAATTCCTTTATAATCTGTGTGTTCATTCTTCTTTATTTATGTTTCGGTTTCTGCACTTTTCTTCTTTCAGTTCATTTTCCAGCTCACAATATTTAAAGATTGTATTCACATTTCTTTTTGTGTTAAGTTTGAGCATATTGGTTATAAAGTAAAACGACATTTGTTTTCTTAGGTTGCTCCAGGCAGTGGTGGGTGTAGTTAAAAGATGTATTGAAAGATATTGGTAAGTTTTACACAAGGGCTTGTACGTATTTTATGCAATGAAAATCTTTGCATATTCAGCGGTCTGTGAATTTGGATTGTTAACTTTGAACTCCCCAAATTGAATCACATTAAGTTTATTTTCTCTAAATTGGAAAAGATTGTTTAAAACCATAGTGAAACTAGTAGATACATACATTACTTGAATGGCAAAGAGCTTTGCCACTTTCTCACTGAGTTAAATTGAGTTTAACTGGTTCATGGAACAGTTGACCAGATGTGATGGGAACCAGCCATACTCTATCCATTAAACAGCTCAACTTTATCATTTTACAATGTCTTACCTCATTATTTTTTCCCTACAACATCCTATTAATACTAAGTACTAATAGAAATTGCTTTGACTAAAACATCATCTTAATCAACGTTATGTATATCTCCCTCTCACACAGAGGTTCCATTTCTTCTTTGCAGGATAAACTTTTTCTGTGATTGTGGTCTTATCCTGACAGGCTACAGTGGAAGTGACTGAAAGCTTTGGAAGTGGAGTTGAAGACAGGAACCACACTGTTTACCAAAAGAAAAAGAAAAGTTGGCTCCTGTTCATACTTATCCACTTGGTTTTATGATGTCTTTAGAATAAGGAAAATGATGCTCACAGCTACATTCCAGCATGTGTGTGGTGGGTGGGAAAACAAGAGAGAAAAGAAGGCAGGCAGAGTGCTCCAGTGACCTGGATAAAGTTACTCAATTACAGTAATTTGTGTTTTTTCTAAATCACTCTCAAATGAAAAAAAAAAAAATCTATAAGTAGGATAAGGGGAAGGAAAGCTTCAGAGTATGGGACTCTGTGAGACTTAAATTCATAAAGGGAGTTCTTATTATCTTTAAAAGGATCATTATCATCATTTAAAAATTTTTGTTTATAATATAAAAGTGTAAGTGGAATTTAAAACATTTCTTATTTGAATACTCCTTTAACAATTCTTGCTGCACACACTTTATTGAATTGTACACAATTACTCTTCTGAAATTTGAAGCTATGAAGAAACACTCAGCATGTGACATGATTCACTTTCGATATACAGAGCAAACACCAATATTCAGCATAAAAGTAGTAAGTAATACACAGTAATAATCCAAGATTATTACCCAGAGAGGAGGAAAAAACCTAAAATTATATTTTTGGTTTTCTAAATGTGGGTTTTCTTTCCTTTATTGAGTCTCCCGCCTCATTATTGGACAAGAGGGAAAAAATCACTGTCTACAGAGAACACCACAGGATTAATTAATAAATTTTATAAAGGGTTTATGTAAACATTTGCAGGTTTTTATAAGGGAAATAGTACTGACTTGTGTTGCAGCCTATGGCCAACAATGCAAAATGACTCCTCCTTGGTTATGGTGTTAAAAGAATTGAAAAATCCAAAAATTTTCATGGAAAATAAGGTTTATTTCTGAGGCAAAAGTTGGTTTTATTTTTAAATATTCCTTTAAAACTGACTTTGGTAGATGAGCTAATGCAATGATAATAAGGCAAGGAAGTTAAAAAAGTATTAAGAAGTTTGAATTCAGAAAGGCGTGAAACAGGGTTTAGGTTACTCATTACTTTACGATATGCTTGATGTCCTGTCATCTTATAGGAGGGAATAATTATATAAGTAATAAAATTTAGATTAGGGATTGAATGTAAATGTATGTAATTAACTGAATAATGATTCCCATAAATTACTTAGAATTTCATGCGTCTATATCAACTAAAAAAATTACCTTAACTCCTTGTTTCCTAAGATCTCAAAGTAGTTATATATAAATTATCTCATATATCGTGAAAATATTGCTGTAAAATAGGATAGTACTTTTGATATTAGATCCACTTTTAAAAACTGAAGGATCACAAATTAGTGGTTAAGTTCTCTGAAATTAAAACTGATGATGTATGTGAGACAGCACAGGAACTTGGGCCAAGGGCCAAAGGAATGCTGGATGGCCAGGAGAAATGCTGGATAAGCTGATCACAAGAATGCCACCATCCCATGAGTTCCTACACAAATGTGAAGAAATAGCTGATTATTATCTCCCTTTTAACTACTTTCTTCCTTGCAAATGTCAAACCACTGCTCTGCATGCAGGTGCACTTGATCAAGGTTTGACCGCTATACGACCTTCCTGGGGTGGTGACAGTTAGTATTCTGTCATCTTGCCCCCATAGCACAGGCCCAAATATAGTTACCAGGCAACGCGGCTGGAAAGAAAAGCCCACCATTTCCAAAAAGCCCTCCTTTTCAGAAAAGCCTGTTCTGTAAACAGCTTATAAAAGTAGTCAAGAGGCATCAGCCCCGGAGTCCATTTGAAGGAACTTCCTTTCCTCCATGCCACCTCCCTTGTGCTCACATATAAGCTTAATAATTTGTCTGGAAATTTTTCTGGGGTTTCCTCTCAATCTTTATCTTGGGGAACCCAAGAATTCCAAGGCTGGTAACATATGAAAGAAGTTAATTGGGGATATGATTTTCCAATGGTGTTGAGGCATGCAGAGTGAAAAGTCTAATTTTTTTTGCCCTCTCAAATTTTTTACTGATCTAACTTCTGCTTCCCTTCTTAATTATTTGTCTTTTATCATCGGGGTTAAAGTTAAAAGAACAGTAATTAATTTGTTTCTTTCATTTTTTTTAGGGTAATAAAATAACCTGAAAAGCACTCTACTCACACTGCCATTTGACTTAGTTATAGCAGGACCAATTCTTAGATGTTTTCATAACTAGTCTCTAAGACCTTCCAAACCAAGTGAATAAATCCTCAATAAATTGTTTGACATATTCAAGTGTTAAAATAGTTCAAATAGTTTCCTATATCCTGCGCCCCTCCTCATTTTATTTCACATCTGTGTTTGCCACTAATTAATACCATCTCTCTCTCTCTTTTTTTTATTATTCTTCAAATATAGAGGCCTTAGAAAATATTTCCCTCTGAGAAATAGCTACTTTACAATTTTTTTTTTTTATTGCTATGCAGGTTAATTTGACCGCCTTATTTTTTGTTTCCTAGAGTAAGAAAAATTTGAAATCTTTCTTTATGAAATGAGTATGAAGTGAATGTGTGTTTATATCTACAGCAAGAGAGTAGACATTTGTCTTATTTACTTAGGTATAACCATGATTTTTTAAAAAAATATTTTTGACTATAGCTTTCTTTTATATTTTACCCACATTTAATCAAAAATGCTGTCAAAAATCAAGAAATAAAGTTTAATTTAAAAATTGTTTAGAAGACTAATACCATGAATATTTATGATGCCATTTATCCTGCTTTTCCTCTTTATTTTTCAACTTATTTTCACAGGCATAATAAAGCTTGTTTTTAACAGGAACCCCTGTAATAATCTCCTGATCCCTCTTAGATAATATATCCTATATATAATGCCACAAAAACAGACAATATACATCTTAAAAAATTCCAGATTCGATGGTAACTGTAGTTCTAAACATAGGCAATAGATACTTTACATATGGGTACCAGAGAAAAAGGACTACTCTAAAAGATTCAAGATTATGAATCGAAGCTCCAGAAATATATAAGAAAACAAAGATTAAGGCAAAAAGAAAAAGACTAGTCAATTTGCATAGTTTCCTTTTATATTTACATAGTGTCTGCTTCTGAGATGTGTTCAGCACAAAACAGGGCACAAAAGCAGTATCCTTTCTGTTTTCCTTCTACCCGCAAACATTTTGGAAGTCCAAGTCAGCCAACAATTGGACATGAAAGTCATGCAAGAATTGTAATAGTAATAGGAAAAAGAGTATATATTTTTGCAAAACATTACTTTTCATTCCAGCAGGAGAAAATATGCATGACTGTTTATCTTGGTTTTGCTGCTCCTTTGCACTGTCCAATATGGGCTGGCTGGCTGGAGGGCTTTCCACAGTCGCTTACAAGAGCTTCACTATTCGTTAGGGCAATAAGGAGATGCTTTTGAGTGTGTTGAGCTAAAAGCTCTATTTAGTCTTTCACTCAATCTGCTTATGTAACTTAAATATTTTTAGTGCCCAGGAGTTCAAAGCAGCTAATGTGTTGTGTTTCAGAATGACAAATAGAACACACTAAAAACAGCATTAGAATGTTTTCCTAAGCAAGTTTCAGGGAAATGTGTGGTGCTCTGAATGGAACTCCACATAGCATTTTGGCTATCGAGCATTTCCTTCCTTGTGCTCAGGCCTGAATGAGCCGTTGTGCCTGGCCTTCCCTGCCCCTCAATTGGTCTGGGCCTAACCATGAACAAGCAGTAAGCAGAAGCTGAATTCATATGTGGCTCCCAAGTGACAGAAAGGAAATATCCCTTCTGATATTTCTTGCTGAGATAAGTCCAGATGTAGATTCCTATTTCACCGAATAGGGCGTCTTCTCACCTCGGCTCTCATCTTGAATGGCAGCCACGGAATTCCTACCAGTGGTTACCAAGAGAACATATTCTTTTTTTAATCCAGGTATGAGATATGAACAGCCTTGTAGAATTAATCCATTCTAGGGAACATATTAGAAGGCATTTCTACTACATCCTGATCGTTACCAAGAAACTATTTGAGATATTGTAATAACTCAATAGCATTCTAGCTTTATTTCACTTCCAGAGGCATTTGATTTATGAAAATCTTATTAGTGGAAAATATCACAGACTTTACTCATTTGCTGATGTGATCAATTAGAGAAAGAAATTTTTTTTATTAGTTCCTTGCATTCAGCAGATGCTGCCTTTAAAAATAAAGGTCTTTTAAATATTGAATGTTATTCAAGATATTTTAATATCTTAATTAGAATAAAAGAGTTCCAAAACACAATCCCAAAGCTGTTTTTTTTTATCACCCAAAATGCAAATAATACCTGTAATTCGGTTGATATTCATATAAATTTTAGACCACATGGAAAGTTCATTGAGTACTACTGTCAGTGAGAGAACACTAAAAGACCTTAGTGGTCATGCTTTATAACATTTTTCTCACAACAGTGTCCTAAAATATAGAATATTTTTGAGTCTCAAATAAATTGCCATGGACTCTAATTCAAAAAGTCCCAGGCTATAAACCATGAATTTAGTTTGATTTAGTCAAACATATGCTGTATGTTGAGAAAACCTAAGTGTATCCCAGAATAATATATGTGACTATAGAATTTGATAAAACTAACCAATTTTTTAGGATCTGTTTTGAAAGAGTAATCCTTTTCTCAAGAAATGTATGCCTTCTGTATTTTAATTTTTTAATACATTCAACTTTTTATTCCTCTTTCTTTAGCCTGTCTTTTTTCTTCTACTCCTACAACATCCTACATCAGATCACTCTGCACACCAACACAAATGTTTACAACTCATTTTTCTTTTTTCATATTTTCCTCATAATTCATACATACAAATGAGGCATATGTAGGGAAAGTTTTGGTCATTAATTACAAAAGGGGATTATTTAATATACTTTTCTTCATCTTATCTTCTAGCAATGCATTGCAAAAAAAAAACTTTCACATTAGATTTTATAGCTCCAATTTATTTTATAATAAATGCAAAAAATTCATAGAGTAGCTACGTCTTAATTTATTATTCATTCTATATTGATTTGCTTGCACTTTTTTCTAATTTACCTTTATCCATTACAGGGTAAGCATACTTATGTAAAGGGGTTTTTAGTTATTGACACTTTTATTTTCATGTAATGAATTCCCAGGAATGAAATTTTTGGTGAAAGATTTTAACTTATATTTAATATTAAGAAATATTGTCAGATTGCTTTCCAAAACAGGCTGTAACACTTTATATTTCTATCAGCCATATGTAAAAACTACCTTTTCCCCACAAGTCATGAGAAGAACATAAGAAAGTAATAGAGCAATATATTTGAAATATTGAGAAAAAAACTTAACACATTAATTCTGTATCCATCAGACTATCACTTTAAGATCAAAGGTGAAGTAAAGGTACTTTCAACGTATAAGTATTTAGAAGGCTTTCTCATGCATAATTTGTTCAAAGTATCACTAGAAAATATACTGTAGCAGGAAGAAAAATAAATTCAAGACATACAATGAGATATAAAAAAGCAATAAAAAGCTATTAAAAATTTAAAAGCTCAGAAGGATTATGTAACATAAGATCATCATTATTAATTGAAATATAGATTTTCATCACAGAATCATTCATATATACTTATGTAAATTATACATAAAGTTTATACAAGTTAAAGTTCACTCTTAAAATTTAAAAACCTCATTTTTTTTAACCTTAAATTTACAAACACAATAAAATGTTTTTATTGGAAAACTCTTACTGAAGACTTTCAATAAATTAATATTCATTGCTAAAGGAACATTCTATCTAAATGATAGAATGAAGGATTCTACATAACCTCTAAATGAGATTTGGTGTTAATTGAGATATTCATTTAAAATAAGTGTTAAGATGATATACATAGCTTTTTACACATGTGAAAATAAGTACTTAATATCCAATGCTATGGCAGTCACTGCAGAAATTCCATTAAAGTTTGTATATTATTAGGGAGGCATTGTAAATAAATGAAACAAAGAATCAAGTTAAATAAAAAATAACAATGTCAAAGACATCTCATGGCAATATGAAGATAAATGCCAAGTGCATTGAAGTTATGTCTTACTTGTCTCTAAGAAAGACAACTACACGTAAAATGTAAGATCTTCGGAACATCTCTTGTGCAATCAAGAATATTAAACTATTACCATTTATTATTAAACATAACATCTGAAAGAAAAGTAAAGAATGCTTGGGCAAAGCCATAAAGTAGTGACTCATTATTAAATTTCCATGTATGCATAGCTATGCCATTTTGTTTTTTTGGTGGGTAAGTGTTAGTTCTATGATGCTTTCTTCATTGTATCTTTAGTGGTCACCCTGCCACCATTTTCACTAGAACTTTTCAAATCCATCCTTTTTATTTATTTCCTGCATGACTTCTTAAAGTCTCATAATTCATTTCTCCTACACGATTTCTTTTCATTCTAAAAATACTATTCTTGGAATTTTCTTTATAAATCACACTCTGAGCATGTCAAAAAACAAAAACAAAAACAAAACAAAACAAAACGAAAACTCTTAACAGCTGTTTGTTTTTGATAACTTTAAAGCAAATTCCTTAGTGACGATTTCGATATTCTAAATATCTCTGTCCTTTAATCACCTTCTTTACTGGTAACTTAATGTATATTATGTTTCTTATAAACTGAAACACAGGTACACTCCTTACATACCTTTTACTTTCAAAACTTTAAATTAATTCCTTTGCTTATGGTGTTTCCTTTTCTAGAATTTTTTCCACTTCATTTTCACAAGTCCAACTTGTACTTCTGCTCCAAGCTTCAGAATATGGACACTTTCTCCATGAACCATGCCTTGATCCCTCAGCTGGAAGTTCTCTCTGTCTTCTTTGGAATGCCATTTTATTTATGGAGAGGAAAAGCCTTTTATATTTGTTGAATCCTAAATATCTGTTAGAACTGTATTAAATTTTCATATATAATATCTCATTAATAAAATAGATAAAGGCTATAATAATTTTCTCATTTTAGGGCTGAAAAAACTGAGTCTTGTAGAAGTTAAGAGCCCCATCCAAGTTTTTCCATCTCATAAATTGTGGAAGTGACTAAGCTTGTCAAAGGGCAGGAGCTTACATTCTTGTCTATTAAACTCTAGAGACATATATTGGTATATGACTTGTTAAACATAAAAGAAGGTTAGAAATGGATGTGGTAGGTTTAAAGAAAACATTAATGTACTTACACTCATGAAATGTACAAAAAATAAAGAGAAATTCTGTGCCGAGTGATAAGGAGGATCAACAGAAGTGAGAATAGAAGAGAGTAGGCAGAGGAAAAGACCTAAGAGGGCTGTGCTGCAGCCTTCTCCATTCTCTTCTGTCTTTAGAAGAGTGCCATGTTCCCCTAGGTAGAGATGATTTTAACAATGATTTGTGCTGCTTTGAAGTTCTGAATCTGGCATTCAAGCCAATGTCTGCCCAAACCATTTTCATTGCATTACTTCTAATTTTCTCTTTTTTACAGGGAAAAATGTCCAATTACCTTTAAGGTACTTTTAAAAAAGTATCCTTTCCTGACATTAATCTTTGATCATATAGTAAGAACTTCCAAAATGTTTGAGCCACTCTGGTCCTGTCAGGAATCTTTACTCAGGATTGGAAACAGTGATAATAAACTCCAAGTGATTGTAGCCCAGATGCAATGGTAACATAATGTCCTGTAGAAGAGCAGACAGATGCTGACTGTTTATCGTTCCATCAACGTCCATCAAGGAGAAAGACTGGCAGGAAGCCAAGCTTTCATTTGTGCTCCAAATAACACTTAGCTTATTGGCCATTTAGAGGTACATTAAATCTTATTAGAACAACTTTGAAAGGATTTCACATAAAGACTTTAAAAGCCACATTATCTTAACTCCTTATAATACCCTTCTAATTACAAAAGTAAAAGTGTGTTCTTTCACTTTGTATATCTATGTTAAATTAACATGTTAATTTATATATTAAATATTTAATAATTAATTGTCAGTAGATAATAATATATCACACAGATATCCCTATAAAACATATCAGTAATATATGAAATTATAGTGGAGCACATTGTCTTCTCAAGATCACCCTGCGAAATTACAGTCATGAACCAAAATCAGAGCTCTGTGCATTGATTTGCATGGCTCTACACTTAGCAAGAGTAATAAGACCTAGAAATGAAATTACGATTGCCTCATTTTCAGTAGATACCACAGTTGAAAGGGAGGCCATCATGCAAGACTTAGAAAAAGAGATGGAAGACAACTAGTAATGTGACACTTTGCTGACCACCATCTTCAGCCTATAAAAGTGGTTTGGAGAAAATGAGAACACTGTTGTAGCTTAGGAGAAGACTTTGGAGGGAGTTGGTAGGCTTTCCGATCCAACCACTCACCCCCTTTATTCTAAGGGATAACAGAGGAAATATTTCTATTCTCATCAGCCTAGAAAAAAGGGGCTTTAATGGGACTTTGCACAACCAATTGGAAAATTTAATATATGACCTCACACTTTTGTGGACATAGTGAACATGGTCTGACTCACCTGACAAGTTGAAAGGGCCAGAGATTGATCTTCTGATGGCAAAAAAAGAAAGTTCAAATTTGTTGGAGCAAATTTGAGTATTTCTCAATGTCTACATGTAGACTACATACAATAGCATGCTGCTATAGGTTATTTTTAGATGTTATTTAGAGGATACCTGGAGGGAAACACTAATGTAGGAGGAAGACCTGTGGATTTTCAGAGACCAAGAACAAAGCTATGAATAACCAGCTGAAGAAGATCCATTTGGCCACATTGAAGGAAAGACCTACAGGTAAAAGATGTCTAGTATGTAGGAATCTTTCAAAAGATCATGAGTATACTCAGAATTAAAAAAAAAAAAAAAAAAAAGCAGCTTTAAACAGCTGCCAAGTGCTAAGTGGCTGAGCTAGTGACATCTTGGATGGTACCAGTCAAATAAGGCCTTTCTTGATACCATTCCTCCTCTATCCCTTCCCCCAAAGTTAAGATGAAGGAGAACAGATAGGAAGAACAATAAGATGCCAAATATGTCCCTTTTTTACTTCCGGTATCTATAAAAAGAAATATACTTAAGAGAAAGAGAATACAGTTAAGCAAAATTTTCAAATTATTATTAATTATTATTATTAGTATTAGTATTTTAATGCCTACAGCATTTGGTCTTCCTATGTGGTCTTCTATCCAAGTACTAATTAGGCCCAACCCTGCTTAGCTTCCTAGATTAGACGAGGTCAGACACATTGAGAATGGCATGGCTGTAGACCCCGAATTTTGATTATTAGTGGAACTGAGACTCAGAATTTTTTAAACCAATACTATCCTGTATTTAAGGACATTTTATGGTCTAAAAGGGAACAAAGACTTCATGGAATTTGCCCAGATTTTCATTCAGGTGATAAACTAATATCCTAGGTTAAATTAAAATTGAAGATGATTTCTATTATAATATTAGTTATAATACATTACATTATTATATTATTACTGTTTCAAAGACACAATAGAAGGAAAAATGCAAATGCTTTCTACAGTTTATCTACACTAACAATGAATTCTCAGCCAATATGTGAGTACTTTTTTACAACAGTAATGTCCCTTTTCCATTACACTCATTGGGAGACTCACTACTTGCATTCATTTTGGAATCTTTTCATAAATATAATAACATGTTTCGTGAAGTCTATGATTATTTTCAGATTTGATATAAACATTGTTTCTAAAGAATACTGATAACGTTCCAGGAAAGATAAAACATATCTTTAGTTCTGAAACTTATTTGAAATTCATTTTGCTCCAAAGTAGCACTAAATGTCATTTTGATCATATTGAGGTTACACTATCTAAAAAATAGAATGATATTTGTTTAATTTTGTAGTACTCATTGTCACAATATAAATGAACTTACAAAAAGAAAGAACTTCATTCTTCGTTTTTCTTTTCTTTTGTCAACAAAAACCAACTACTACTTTTGAGACTTTTACTATTATGTTTGTAGTTTAGTAAAGGCAAATGTGTGATTAAATGGCCCTGAAATGTTTAAAGCACATGCTACCTCTCTCTGTAGTATATAATATGCTTTGATAATACATTGGAACCTTATTGTAGTACTGTGCATCATGGATCAGGATTTGGCATAAGGAGGATATCACCTTGGTATCACCTAAGGAAATCTAGTTACTGGAGGACAAAAGAACCTTGTTAATAAGGCCTGTAGACTAGACCTGCAACCTATACTCTGGCCATAGGGATATTGGAAGTCTTTATTAGAAGTGTACAGTCGCTTCTCAGTTTCTTCTTTGCTTCTGAATCACTGACCTTCAGGGACTCAGTTTAAAGTTAATAACTGATATGCTTCTACCAAACTTATCTTTTCCCAAAAAGATTTGTTCTCATATAATTTTTTAAATCTTATTCATAAAATTCTATTGAAGATAGTGATATTCCATGTTTATTCATTCAAAATACACAGTCAATTGAAAATAAAATAGCAAAAATATGACCAAAGAAGAGAGATTGTTTTTCTATTGTATCTATTCAACTTTGGTTTATCTTGCATGTCAACACACAACTTCCATCACACTGAATCAATAATATAATGAGACAGATTCATCATTAAGCTTCATTAAGAGGTTAGAACTATTGAGAAATTTTTTAAAGGGAAATGACATACTAAAAAAAAGAGGGATAAAAAATTATGATGAGAAAATTATATTCTCGATATACTATAACAAGGGTATCCAAAATAGATTTTAGAGCAAAGAAAATGAACAGAGACAAATAAGAAAAAAGCAACAAGGTTTACTTGCTTGATGACTTTGGGAGATGAAAAAAGATAATTTTGAGGAGTCAAAAATTCTGAAGTTTAGAGGCAAGAAATTGTGTGTACTGTTAAGAAAGAATAATCAATTGGGAATATATATAAATAGTAGGTGTTGGTGAGATATTCATATACAGACATTGAAGAAGAAGTAGGGTTGTTCTAAAGAAGAGAGCATAATAGTTTAAAGATCATCTAAGATCATCTGTATGCAGATGCTAACTAAAACCGGGAGCTGTAATTATGCTTCATGGAAAAAGATGACTGTACTCATGCTCCATGGGGAACAAATAACTTCCTCATGGTCATTAAATTTTCCCTGGAAATGGAGGATGAGCATTCACCCTTTAATAAAAGTTCATGCACTGGTAGCCAGTTAAACAATCTTTGTTATTGCATGACAAAAAAAAAAACAAAAACATTTTATTCCTCTACTTTCCCTTGAATGGCCCTGACATTTGAGCCATTTAAACAGGAAAAAGTTGTTTACACACCATATCTTTCAGTCTTAATTATCTACTATGTTACTATTTTCTGAAAAATTTTGACCATTCTGTGCTAGTATGATCATTTGTGATATAATAATTTTTAATAGATGTTTTAATTTTAAGCTAATTTAATTTTGAATAGGCAATATTCAAAAAATAGAAGACCATAGTTAATAACTACAGAATATAAAATGAAAATCTCCCTTCCATTCCAGTTCAATACTGCCCAAAGTAAATATTGCTTTTAGTCCCTCCCTTTTTTTATTTCTGGAATGTCTTTAAGAATATACATCTAAATATAGATTATTTTCCATAATTTTACAAAAAAGGAAGTCTATTATACACATCATTTTGTATCTTGCTTTTTATCATTTAACATTGCCATAGATGTCCTAATTCTTTTGTATAGTTTTTTTTTTGTAATTTGTTTAATTAATCCTCAAATAATGGGCCTTTATTTCCAGATGTTTCCATTAGAAACAATGTTGAAATGAATAAACTTATATAAGATCATTGCATATTTCTGCAAATAAATCTATAGATTAAACTCTAAAAATACAGATGGTTGTTGTTATTTTTATTTCCACCTATAAAAAACAGTCAATCTAAAATGCCTTACATTTATTTATCAATGCTTTTATATGAATTATATTAATATACTACTCTAATAGTATTTTTAAAAATCCTCCAGACTACTTCTAATGAAGAATAGCTGTGTGACTTTTGTGATTCAGTTTTGTCAAATAAAGGGTGGATAATAGTCATATCTACTTTATAGGGGTTGTTTTAAAGACCAAATGAATGTAACACATGTTAAATATTCAGCTATTCCCTGGGACATACTAAATGTTTAAAAAAGACTAAGTAGTATCATTACTATTCTGAAGCATAATAAAATATAATATTTTATAAAGTACTTGGACTAAGCATTGACTTGATAAACACTGTTGCAAAGCAACTGGAAGTTAAGTCTTTATTTTTTGGTTTGTTAATTTTAAAATATCTTGCTAATCAGGATGGTTTATACCTTAAATAGCTAATATAGATTCCTAGAGCGAGGTTCAAAAATAATGATAGTGCATACAAATTTATATTTCAAGAAATCTTAATAATTGCTTTAGTTGATTTCTTTACAGCTTTCATTATATAATGAGGCTGACAAATAGCTGTAGAAGTGTTAGGGTTGAAAGTGTCCCCTCTGACATTTTCTGACTGTCTCTTTGTGCTTACATTATGACTACGAACATTAAGCTATAGATTTTTTTTGCAGTAATATTTTTCAGGCACTTGCCACTTTTGATATGTTTAGTAAATAGTAATGTGCTGAAATACACTGAAATGATTAAATTAGGAGTAGTGATTGAGTGGATCCTTCCAGGTTGTCAAACTCCCACTGGTATTTTTTATGTATACATACACAAATTATATATGGACCAAATAATTTATTGTCCAAGCTGGGCCAGTTTTGAAAGTGAAAAAGAATGGGAGCAAACTAAAATTACTATGAGCAAACTGAGAATTGTCATCCAAAATATGTGACTGTGATATTTGATATATATTGTTTGAGAACTTCAATTTTTTTTGTTACCGTATGACAAAAGTAAATGTTAAGTGGAAGATATAATATTTTTTCTTGCGCTGAAGTGACTTTCTTGGTTTTGTTCACCCTAGTTGGGAGACAATTGGTACAGATGACTTCTTTAAAAATGTTTTCTGTGAATTGAAGGAAATAGATTGGTAGAGAAGGAAGTAGATTTTAAAAGTTTGTTTAAAAAGCACAGATGAATGGAAGCATTTTGGTTTAGTGCAGCAATGGAGTCATGCAAAGACAGGAGCTTGAACACTTGAGTTGCATTCCCAGATGGGCCAGAAACTCATTGGATGATCTGCATGATTTCAATTAACCCCACTGGTCTGTTTGATCATCTATAAAAAAAGAAATCAACTGATAATCTTCACATTTACTTCATTGATTTTTGCCTACAGCAATTACTTTTAACACTGCAACATTTTTAAAGTTCCAACAAATTAGAAATATGGTTTGTATAATCCTTACTTGCTATTTGGGAAGACTCACTACTTCCAAAACTTATCACTGTTGATGTTGACTTTGATCACCTGGCTGCGGTAGTGTTTGTCAGGTTTATTCACTATAAAGTGACTATTTTCCTTTCCATATTATACTTCTTAGAAGTAAGTTAGTAAGTGTAGGCATACTTCAGGAGTGTGATTGATAGGTTACTTTATTGCTACTGATGTATCATTTCTTCTAGGCCCTCTCAGCTGACAGAGCTAGGAAATATGTGGCTATATAATGACCTTTGTGTATACATATATGTGTAAATATTTATATATTTCACCATCTATATCTATCTTAAGCTAAACATGACTTGATACTTACGTTTCCAACTCTCGTCTATTACCAAATGAATCATTGTAGCCTTCTCTCCTTGCTTATCTACAACCTCCCAACATCAGTGAGAAAACCTAGCTCCCATCATTCCTTATTCATCTACTTAAATGGTAAATTCCAATATCCATATCTAGCAGTTTCAGAAATTGTTAACATGTTCCTCCATGGGAAACAACTTTATAAACTAGAGTAAAATGTTCACATAGAGATCCTCTGTCTATAGTCTTATAGTCTCAACTCATTGTCGAAGTTACTTAGGTCGGTGCTTTTTTTCTACATCCCCTTCGATGAGGTTATTTCATATATTTATAGAAAAGTAATTACTAGCATTAAATGAGAGGTGTTGCTCCTCAATATCATCAGCAAATGTACTGTTAGGTTTTAGATTTTGGACATTCTAATAGGTTTGTAGTTATATCACATTGTTGTTTTGATTTTCACTTCCTAGTGACAAATTATGATGAGCATTTTGTCATATACTTATTTGCCATCTGTATATTTTTCTGAATGAGATGTCCGTTCAGACCCTTTGCTTATATTCTAATTTGTTTACAGTTGACCCTTGACCCAAACTCAGGTTTGAACTGAGCAGGTCCACTTATACATGGGCTTTTTTCAATTAATATTGTAAATGTGTGTTTTTTGTGATATTATTAATTAAATTTTCTTTTCTCTAGCTTACTTTACTGTAAGAACACAGTATATAATGATTATAATATGTAAAATGTGTATTAATGCAGTGGTCCCCAACCCTGGAGCTGCAGATCTGTACCTGTCTGTGGCCTGTTAGGAACTGGGCCACACAGCAGGAGGTGAGCATCACACTAACGAGCAAAGCTTCATCTGAATTTGCAGCAGCTCCCTAGCGCTAGCATCGCTACCTCAGCTCCACCTCAGATCATCAGCTATTAGATTCTCATAGGTGCACTGGTCCCTGGTGCCAAAAATTTTGGGGACTGCTGTAGTCGACTGTTATTGGTAAGGTTTCTGATCAACAGTACTCTATTAACAGTTAATTTGTGGGGATGGGGGAGACTATATGTTAATTTTCAATAGCGCTGGGGTCATTGTCTCTAATCCTTGTATTGTTTAAGGGTCAACTGTATTATTTTTTCTTATTGTCTTAAGAATTCTTTGTATATTTTGATTATAATTCTTTCAGATGTGTACTTTGCAAATATTTTTCCCAGCCTGTGGCTTGATTATTCATTCTCTTACCAGTATATTTCACAGAGCAGATGTTTTTAATTTTTTACAGTCCAACATATGTTCTGTTTTTTTTTATAGATTGTGTTTTTGGTGTTGTATCTAAAAATTCATCACCAAAACCCAGGTAGGTCAGTTGTGTTTTCATTTCCTTTAATTCCAAATATTTTTTAAACTTTTCTTGAAATTTCTTCTTTGACCTGTGAGTTATTTGAAAACATATTGTTTAATTAGCAAATATTTGCTGATTTTCCAGCTATTCTTCCATTACAGATTTCTAGTTTAATTCTCTTTAGATTTGAGAACATACTTGTATTTTTATTCTTTTAAATTTTTTAAGACATGTTTTATGTCCCAGAATGTGGTTTTTCTTGGTGAATGTTCATGACAGCTTGATAAGTATTTGTATTCTGCTATTAGATGGAGTATTTTATAAATGTTAATTAGGTCAAGTTAATTGATGGTTACTGGTGTCCTTAACTGATTTTCACTCCACTGCATCTATCAATTACTAACAGAGAGGTTTTGAAGACTCCAACTACAACAGTAAATTGGTAAAATACTATAAAATTATCAAAGTATTAAAATGTATAAAATATTTTTTTAAAACCTTGCTCTGTTAGCATCTTATAAACAGTGTAAGTGCTCTGCTACTACGGTTGGGAAAAGTACTTTTAATACATTTTTGTTACTTTATAATCCACGATAGGAACATTTCTTAAAGTTATCATGTTGGTAAAAGCTTGAAATATAACTAATATGTCTTCCTTATTGTATAGTCTTAATATCCTTAAATACATTCGATACTCAGAATTTTTATTTAGAAATAGTGCATTACACATCAAAAAGAAAACATGATAGTAGGTCTTTTGAGTGAGAGTTCTGAGATTGGCACATAGCTATTTACAAAGAAATTGCTTTCAGAAAAAAATGAATGTATATAGATATTGTGGAAAAACAGATTCATACTTTCTGTGTTGAGATAAAATGGTAGGAAATGTAAAATGACATGCTTATAAGAAGTGAAAGATAATTAAGGTATTCAAAATTAGTAAATGTCAATCCAACATTTTCTTTTCTATTTCTTTATCTTTTTCAGGTTTGTGATGATGACTTCATTAAGCTGTTGTCTTTTTATCGCCTGCATAGGCGATAGTTCACCAGTCTAAATGCAAATTTATCCCATGATCTGCTCCATGGCCTGAAAATGTGACCTTCAAATATCACTAATCTTCTAAAGAACAAGATAACAGGAAAATAGAATATCACCAGAAAGGATATTTTGAGAAAAGCATCATTTGCAAGTTAG
This sequence comes from Rousettus aegyptiacus, assembly GCF_014176215.1. Classification (NCBI taxonomy): domain Eukaryota; kingdom Metazoa; phylum Chordata; class Mammalia; order Chiroptera; family Pteropodidae; genus Rousettus; species Rousettus aegyptiacus. The sequence goes on from NW_023416284.1 coordinate 125,116,961, forward strand.
TTTTAAAATGAAATGTCATAAGCATTAAAATGAGCTCTAATTTTCAAGGATGACTGATTTATAGTTGGGAGGAAAAAAAAACTTCTATAAAACTCAGTGAATTTGTTGTTTGTACATTTGCAAAACAAAATGTAAATTTAAGCTATCTAATAGAATTATTAAAAGTATGTTTTCTCTCCCCTAATTGAAATGTATAGTTCTATAACCAGAATGTGGTTCCTTATATTAGTCTTTTTGAAGTGTTGGTCCTGTTTTGCATCTTAATTCCTAATACCTAAGGAAGTAGGGTAACATTTTTTTTTTTTTTTAATGAAACAGAATTAGTAACAAAACTGTTTCTACGATATATCACTTAGGGAAAAAAATAAATTTATTCACATTATAAATATATAATTTTAATGGTAGTAAATCAACTTTATTTATCCCAAGAGTTGTAATTCTGAAAATCTTCCATGGAATGAAAATACTATTACTTAAATAAGAGTCATCTCTTAAACTAAAAGGGAAATGATTCTAAAGTATTTTTGAAGACAGAAAAAAATACTTTCAAGGTATTTTTTTTGTTTATTTGTTTTGGTTGTCTAGATGTTCTGTAGTAAGTTTGTTTGAAGGCTGAATCATTCCAGAAGATAATTTACTATCATGCTTATGCTGTAGGATTAGGGGAAAGAAGAAAGACCTTTGATAAATAGACTTTCTCATTCCTACTTAACGTGATGTTCCAGAAAAAGTGAAGTTGTCCATACATGCTTTCTGGTATTACAGAAGAAAAGAAAATTCTCATCTCATGAATGATCCTGTTAGATCAACCATCACAAACAAACTTAAATTGGAGAAGGAGGTCAAGGAACAAACCCTAGAAACCAAGATGAGAATCTGGAGGGCCAGATCAAAGTTGAAAATCAAATACTTTAATTGCTCGAAGAGAACTCCTTTTGAAAAAGTAATGGCTTCATGAGTAAAAAATAAATTTAAGTTTCATACACTCAAATCAATTTTTTTTTATTGGCTAGTGACTACATATGCTAACAAATAACATAAAATCTTCTTGCTAAAATCCCAAAGATTCATATGTTAAAGCCTAGCAGTATATTTAACAACTTGTTTTAAAAAGATTGGGGTAAACTATCTGACATATTAGTCTGTATTTTTTGCATGAATAAAAGTTTATCACTGATCACAATGACTATTTCATTTGTGAAGTTTGAATTGCATATAATCATAAGGTTTGCATTACAAATATGACCTTTCTGTCATCTAGTAGAAAAGAAAAAACTGATTATTTTTAACAGTTTCAATTATCAAGAGCCTTATGGTTTTCTTTTCAAATTCAAATATAATAACATACCTTTAAAAGAAAAAAAAACTAATTCATATATATTTGACCAATAGCAACAAAAGATGCCCCACTATACCTTTCAGTGTGCTAAGCTTTTTAAATTTTATTTATTTATTTATTTTTTAAAAGCATATATTAAACAGACAGAAAAGTTATTTGGAATTTGTATTTTACATTCTGTCAGGTAAAATAAATGGTTTATTTTGAATTTCCTCCCTTCGATTTTGTGCCATCTCAGTGAAAATTCCTTCTCTCAAACCACAGAAAGATCAAAATGCAAAGGGCTTTTAAGGATATATATAAGATAATGAACTTTGTTGGTGGCTCCTTGCCTTTCGTCTACATTCTCCATTAAAAACACTGAGTTGGGACATCTCTCTTGGCAGTCCTGAGGAACATGTCTATTTCACTGATTATAGGTTTATTTTTATTAATTTTCCACCCAGATAGATTTATATAGATGGTTAACACTATGTTGTCATTTGGGTCTGCCTTGAATCTCCACACTGTTAGTTAAATTCATTTGTTAAATCGACAAGAGTTAATAATCTATGTTATTGATTATTAACATAGATTGAATAATTGTTAGAATTTTCCTCATGGAGAAAACAATCTAGTTGTTAATTGTTTTCCATTGATTCCATTATTTTACTGCTTGCATTTGTTTTCTCCTGTATGTATCTGGGAGGAAGTATCATACAGTGGTAAAGGTCAGAGACATGGCTATGAATCCTGCTCTACCCATGGTTCACTCAGGGACTTTAGATAAGTTACTTAAACATTTTATGCCTCACTTCACTCATTTGTACTGTAGGGGCATCAATAATACTTCTTTTACAAAGTTATTGTGTGAATAAACCAAAAAATCTCAGTAGTTGTGCCTTGTATATTGATAAGCTGACTGGGTCCTCAAAAGTGCTAATTTCTATGTTTATAATCATTATAATTATTGTAAATATTAACTTCATTTTTTTTTTTTTTTAGTTATAAAAGTTCTCAGATCTCATTTGGTAGAATATCAAGCAGTAAACTCTGAGAAAGACATAGTGAACCAAGCAGAATCATGGAGGTACTCGTCCCTTTGTAGAAACTCTGGCATTGGTAGTGATGGTGGGAAATATCCCACATCTGAGCCTATCCATTAGATTTCTCCTAATCAAAAGCTGAATGAGAACTTACCATGCATTTTATAGATTATTAACTTTTAATTAAAAAATGGATTCCAAAGAAGATGTGTATGCTGTACTTCATCTAATCTAAAATGCTATCGATATTAATATGCATCATTATATTATGTAACACTGAGAAGGAAAGATGAAGCACTGCCAAATAAACTAAGGCACGATACTAAGACATCATTTATTGTTTGGGCTATTCTGATTTCAGAGATATTAAATTGTGAAAAATAAAATGTCTCTTAATAGATGATTTGCCAGTGTTAATAAAGATCACAAAGATTAGACAAGGTAATATATGTATTAAAGAATAATGATGTTTACATTTTTTTTTTTAGATTTTTGAGATCTTTGAGCATATGAATTAAGCCTTAAAACAACCACCACAACAACAAAAAATCCTCTAAAAGCAATGCTTGGCTCATGTAAGCACCCACCAATATTCAAGACCTAAGGTAAAGAAAATCCTTGGAACAATTTTTTGCTCCAGTCCTAGAATCAGCCTTTTCTAAAATAATCTTTGGTTTCTTTATTGGAGAATTATATTAGAAACTAAGATCTGGGTGCTAGGTGTGCTTGTTGCTAAGAGAGTTTGACTGTTTCTAGGCCCTCTCAGCTGACATAACAAAGACTTGCATACCTGTATACTAATCAGTGTATATACATGTATCTATAAACGTTTCTATCTGTAAATATCTGTATCTGTATATTAAGCTATTTTTAATTTTGGTTTCATTCTAATGTCTCCAACTTTAATCCGTTACCACAAGTATCATTTCAGCCTACTTGCTCTACTTTTTTGCATATTTTAATGTTTAGTTTAATTAAAGAAAGCTTGATTTTCAAACCTGTTCTACATTCAATTCACTGAGATTATCATATACCATGGAGCCTCTGAAAAACTCTATATTGTGAGGAAATGAGAGTGAAATATAAACACCACGTTAATATTATGATGAAGAGCTCTTGAACTCTGTAAGGATTTTTTTGTGTACCACCAAGGTTTCCAGATCACACTTTGAGATCTGCTGCCTTATACTGTCTGTGCTTTTGTCACTCAATACAAGATTGGCCCAAATCTTGCATATTTTTTTATTTTACAAGGAAGAATGCAAAGGTGCCCATTAAAAAGACAGAACTGGTTGGGAGATTTGCTGCCAGTGAAATAGGATTTATTTCTTGCATATTTGGATCACCATGATTTCACTGATCTTCCGAAGGACTAATACAACTTATCCATTGTCAAAATATAGAGAAAATAAATTTTGGAGGTGCTCCTTTTGTGTAGAAATTTTTAATTTGCTTAAAACTTTTTTCACTTGACTATAGTATTTGACTATATTCATGTATTTTCATTAAATAGAATTTAGTCGAAAAATGAAAGAACATTTAATTTTCTACAATGTCATTCTCAGAAATGCTCTTTGGGCAGATTATTGCTTCGTAGGATCTTGTTTATTTCACCAATGGAAAAGGAGGTATATAGAGGATTTTTAATTTGATCATATTTTAGTGGTGCCAGATATTTTATCTAACTTTGTTTTCCCCCAAATTATGGGAAGAAGATTTTGGCATTTATAACATTTAAGCTTGATAGTTTGTATTCAGGAGGTCAATTAACTGATTGATGGTAAATCATTATTGTCCATTTTCCTCACTTCTAAAGTCTGATTATCACAGTGACATTTGCGAAGAGAAGTTAGCTCATTAACCACCTAAGTGTATCATAATTCTGTGTATATTTTGTAGAATTTAGACAAGCTAGACTTTAAGACAAACATTTAGAAAACTTCACATATTTTACAAAAATTAATTGTCTATACCACAGATGAAATGAAAGGGCTCTAAGTACATATTATAATACATTAAGACATTAAAGAAAGCTTTAATTAGCAAAATGGTTTGGAAGCAATGCATCAAAAGTTTAATTTAAAGAACAAAAAAGTACAGAAACATTCTTTCAATAAATTCTTGCTATAAATATTTGTGAGAATAGGATTATCCACATATTAAACCAGAAAAAAATATTACAAGAAAATAAAACTATATTATGAAAAAAAATTCTAACAGAGTATGTGTGTATACATTGAGTAAATGTATTTTGTGTGTGAGAAAGACAAATTTGAGGGGGCCAAGACTGGAATACTATAGACTGAATGTTTGTGTCACTCCTGTATTCATATGAAACCTATTTCCCAATATAGTGATATTAGGCGGTGAGGACTTTGGTAAATAATTAAGTCATGAGTATGGAACTATTATTTATAAGATTAATACCCTTTAAAAGAGACCCTAGAGAACTCCCTTCTCCATTCTGCTATGTGAAGACATAGTAATAATATAATCATCTATAAACCAGGAAACAGGTCCTTAAAAGACACCTGATCTACTTTGATTTGAACTGTAAGAAGTAAAATTTGTTGCACATAAGACACTCAATATATGGTATTTTGTTACAGCAGCCAGAACAGATTAATAGTCACTGTTCCCACTATTTTTTTCTTAAAAAAAAATATGACTATTTTTCATAAACTGTTATTTATATTAACATGTAATGAGCTTACTGTTATATTTAGTGAATTAATAAATATATTTTAATAAACTTTATTAAAGCATATCATATTTGATCTCCTATGTTAGCAGATTGAGCTTAACGCCCAATACACTTGTTTTATTTACCTGTCTACTCCCAGCACCTACAACAATTCTTAGCATATAGTAAAACCTTAAGACACATTCTCTAATAAAGTCATTGAAAGCAGAATAACCCTGATAAAATGAATCTAGTATGGTGCTTGGATAGCAAAACTTATTTCTAAGAAACAATAAATTTAGACAGCAATTATAGATAGGGGAAAAGAAATGATCAACTCAATCCAAACTACAGTTATTTAGCTAAGAAAACATTGATGTTTTGGTTTAAAGAAGAATAGCTGAATTTGAATGTTAAACTCAAATATGATACTGGTCTATATGAAGATTGATGAATTATAAAAATAAACCTGAAAAAAAAGAGAGAGACTAATTTGATAAGAACAAATAAAAGTGACAGGATGAAGAAGAAAAAAAATAAGAGATTCACAGAAGCTGGGAGGATTTTGAAGAGACTGTTAAGAAAATCCTAAAAGTCTTTAAGGAGAGTTTAAATGGAAAAAAAAAAAAATTTGAAGAGGCTGCTGGCAAGATATTAAAAGAAAGCAAAGAAAGAATTGTGAGTACCAGCAGGAAAAGGCACCTTGTTATATAGAGACAGAAAGTTTGGTAACATTATTTCTGCAGTAAGGTGAGAAAAGGAAATCAACTCAGTGATTTAGCTAAGGGGAATTCCCGGCAGAATATTGAAAGTGACAGCTGACTTCATCTTACTCTCTAGGATTAAAGTACAAGAAAGATGAACTAAATAATGAACTGTTAAATATAAGGAGACTGGGAGCTTCTGAGTTCAAAAATAAAACTTTTTCTCATTCTCAGTCACTCAATATGACAATCAATCCTTACAGTATGAAATGTTTTCAGAGCAAAGATCAAATCCAAAATGGGACTATAAAATACTCTAATATATCAGAAATCTCCAAGGTAATATCTTGTAGAAACTTTTATACTTATACAAGTCCCTCTAAGAAGATTCTATCACAGATTTTCCTTATTTAATAATGAAATTTTAAGAATCCTACCACTGCTACTATGCAGCAATTCCATGGGAAGTTTAAGATATGGAAGAAAGTTATAAATGTGACATTTTTCTTTGAGACTCTTGAAAGAGAAATAACTGTATTTTGCATGTATGGGGGTAGGGGGATGTAAATTGTGTAGTGCAAGAGCAGAACATGTATTTTCCAAAGGCAGACCCAACATTTTCAACCCCATATGTTCTTTTTACAATTTGACATTGAAACTACTTCCATCAAATGATGGGCTCCATTCTATCAATCCTTGAGCTTGGGTAGTACATAATTATTACTTAACAGAGTATGACTCTATGTAATATCTGATGCCAGGCCATAAAGATGCTATGCACTTCTGACTTGCTCTCTTGAGATGTATATTCTTGGAATTCACATGCTGTTCTGTGAGGAAGCCTAGGCACAGCCCATGGAGAGAGAAACCAAGGCCCCAAGTCTGTAGTCTTAGCTGACTTCCTATTCAGCACCTGCTTTCCAGCCACATGAGTAAGTCATCTTGGTAGATATTCCGGTCCCTATTTAAGTCCCAAGTTGATGCCACATGAAGCATAAACAAGCCATCCCTTGCTATTCAAACTTGCAGATTCATGAGCAAAATAAAGATGTTTGTTGTCCTAAGCCACTAAGTTTTGAGGCAGTTGTAGGCAGTGATGGATAATTTAAAAAGAAATAAACACTCTAAATCCTTTGTGAAGCCAGGTGAAATATAAAAAACTGAAAACAAGCACTACCTTTGATTAACAGTACCCTCCTGGAATCAGCAACCTCTTTGCCTAGTTAGTCAGCAAATTTTTTTTAAAAAGTTACCAAGAGATAGTGTTTGTATGTTTGTTTATTTTAGGATATCTCTAAAAAAATATCTCCAGTAAATTTTGAGCCTAATCTTCAAAAAATTTTATTTGGACTTATTCTAGCAAGTAGAAAATCATGCATTTAAAGTAAAATATACTCAGCAGCCATCTTGACTGAATTTCATGAGAGACCTTGGGTCAGAACTGCCCAACAAAGAGGCTTCAGAATTCCTTACCCATAGAAACTAAAATAATGAATGTTTGTTGTTACTTTATGCTACTAACTTTCCCACAGAAACTTAGCAACTGTAAAATAATAAATATTTACTATGTTTTTAAAAAAATAAAAATCAAATTAAGTAAAATACAACCTGTTGTAGTTGTTTGATATCTTATTAATTTTTTTTCAAAGTAAATTAAAAGAAACTGGAGGAAATAAAATATCTTCTTCATTAAGAACTATAATGCTGAAAGGTTATTTTTCCATTCCAGATACTCTATATTGCTCAATCATATTAATTCAGTATCCCAATTGTTTTTAAGTTTATAATTTTGTGCATTATGTACTACACCCTTACAATACAGAAAATGTTGACGTTGAACAGAACTTTAAAGAAAATGATATTTTTAATTATTTAACTAACAAACAGTATGAGAGGTTGTGTGCTAGGTTAATAAAATTAACACAGTCTCTATCTTTATTAGATCATTCTTACATTCTAATAGTCATATATTAATAAAATAATCACCAAAAAAAAACCCCACAAGATTATAAGTATAATAACAGCTTGGGGAAGATACATAGCGGCTCTTAAAGATTTAAGGAAGACTTCCTAGAGCAAAAGAAACAACTTGAGATGTGGAAGATGAGCAGGCATTAGAGGCATGCAAGGTGCAGCAGACATGAGCAGGCATTAGAGGTATGCAAGGTGCAGCAGAGACAGATGAGACATTTAGATAGAGCACTGCCTGGAATAGTCTTGTGGCATCACATATTTTAGGATCTGAAAGGAACCCATTGTGGCTGGAGTGCAAAGAGCAAGCAGAGGATGGTGTGTGCAAGAAAGGGGTCAGTCCAAAAGACTCTAGTGATGAAAGGTTATCATTTTCCAAAGCCAAATGATAAAATGATTAAAAGGTGTAGGGATGATTAGATTTCAACTTTGGAAATCTAATATTGTCTACCTTATAAAGAAATGGTGGAAGGAGGCAAGAATGAATGCAAAAGAATAATAAGAATGATATCGTGCTAGCTTTCATAAATAATAATTTCATAAGAGAAGCTGCTAGGAAAAGTTGTGAGGATGGAGAGAATAATATTTGGGGAAAATTTAGCAAATGTAAGACCTTAGTGATGGGCTGGATACAGGGGTAAGTGCAAGGAAGTGTCAAGAGCGAACTCTGGCTTTTTGACTGTGACATTTGGATGATTTCAGAGACAGAGAACCATGAGAAAGAACTAAGACTGCATCATATCAGGATAGCTTCAGCAGCACACAAGAGATCCACTGGCAAAAATACTGATATTGGATTTAACTGGAAGGGATATTTTCTTGGGAACTAATTTAATAGTTTATTTCCTCATAATCAAATACGTTCATAAAATAATTAATTATATTCACAGCTTTATAACTGCATAATTGCATGCACCTTGATTATTCAAACCGAGCTGAATGAAGAGTGCTCACTATTCTACTCCACACACCTAGTTACAATGCATATGCTGTTTCTCCAATTAAACGGAAAACTTCTGCTTGCCAAACATGTATTTTTATAAATCTCAGCAACTAGTATCAGTGTATGATACTATACTGCACATACACGACATTCTCCCTTTTGTCTGTTTCATCATTAAGGCCTCTCTGTTTACATGGTCCAGCCTACAGTCTTTTCCTCTTCTGTTATTCTATTTCTTTGCTGCAATTTATTTTCTTCAAAGGACTTTTAACTAACTCAATTGTATTTATTTATTGTATTGCATTTACTTATTATTTGTCATCTCTACAGGATTATAAACTCCAGTCTCTCTCATAAACTGTAATCTCTACAAGAGTAGGAGCTTCTCTTCTTTACAAGTATATTCTCAATCTTCATTAAATATTTGTTGAATAAGTAAATGAATGAATATAGTACTTTCTAAATAATTACTTCATGAATGAATGATAATGCATGTTATCAAATGTGGTCGTATATATTAAATCTGCAAAAGTCCATCAAGCAAAAATCTTTCAAGTATATATAGAAACAATTCTCACCTTCACCCCTCACCACCAAGTGACAATTCTTCAAGAATGGAATTTAAAGAAAAAATGAGCAACTGAACTGTCAAAGATGGCTTGGGTTACAAATTAAGGTAGGATAATTCTGCCATCTAATTTGGGGGACAATTCCTTTAAAATTAAGTATAAAAATAAGATATAACAGGACAAATTACTATGGACAACAAATTGTGATATTCTTCATCTACAAAAAGTCTTTCTCGATTGTTCCAGCTGGAAGGATGTTTCATTCTCTTCTGAATTGCAATTGCTTATATCTTTCCAAGCACACTTTTTGGCAAAATTTCTACTTTTAAAAATTATATTCATTTATGATTATGTTTTACTGTCCCTAAATTATTATACTTTTTTTAAGAACAAAAATTTGAGGTATCTGAGTAGCTGCTGTTTACCAACACAGTAATTTACTATTAATGAGTCAGTCAATAAATACTTGCCCAATTATAAATGGATGGATGTTGAATTGAATTTTCCCAGCAAATAAAACATTGAATTATTTGTTTATAAGACTAATTTTTTTTTTTTTGTAGAAAGGGACTTTGCAAAGCATGACTCATTATATTGAACTTTCTGAGTTTTGTTTTAAAATCAGTCATTTTTCTGATGATTTTATCCTTTCTTGTACATTTATTTTCAAATTTGTTTGTTTTCATAGAAAATAACTACCAGAAGACTAAAAAATGTGAAAAGAATTTATGGTTTTCTAAAATGTTTTGGTGTTCACACTAACATGCTCTATTATGCTTTGCAAAGGAGTTAACATCATTCAAGTAAACAGCAAATCAACAAATTTTGCCCTTAATGATACATCTGTCCTCAAGCAACCTTGCTACCTCAGCTAATCTTTTGTGTATTAAACTAAAAGAAAATTATCCTTAATAATTATTTTTACATTTGAACACATCCAATTTTGATGTGTTAACACTCATACAAACTGTTGACAGTTTTGTCTGCCCAGTACTCTTGCTTCCTATAGCAATAGCATCTCCTTCTGTTTGGAAATTATTTTGCCCTGTCTGTTTCAGCCCTACTTTTCTGACCTAATATTTGGATCTGGATAGTGATAAGCCAATTTGAGCTTATCAATGCTCTCTCTTAGAAAATTCCTAAATGAAGTTGGGGGCTAGGTCTTTTTCTACCCATGCACCAAGTTTCAGCCAAATGGAGATGTGAGGCTGAGTGACAAACCTGGAACACACAAGAAAATAGAAATAAGAGACCAAGAAAAGGTCCTGAAGGCATTTAAATGCCTGGTTTCTACTTCCTTAAGACCAGCTATTCTTTGTTATTGTATTGGTTTGGTAAAGTGAACCATAAATTACTTTAATTACTTGAGTTACTTTAAATTATATTTTTGTATTATTGCAATCAAAGTGGAGTTAAATGAAGTCTTAGAAGATATTGCTTAGTGTATTTTGGCTTTAGCTATAGCAAATATAATCATAGTTATGAACAGACCGTTTTATTAATATGCCTATTGAGAATGCATTTCTCCAACCAAATATGAATAGCCACTATAATTGATTACAAAGTGAGAATTTGAATATTTTCTCTTTTATGTCTATTTGGCATAAAAAAATTTAAAAAACCAAAAGAAGATAAATTTTCATATGAGACATTAAAGGTAGCAGTTATATAACAAAAACCAAAATTTTGTAGTATTTTTCTGGAAATATTAAATAGGAAAATTTCAATTATGATAACTAAAAAATAGTGCAAATTTATAAAAGTGTTAGTTTGTACTTGTGTATCATATACATGTATTTCTCCCTTGGTTTAAATGGCATGGCATTTAGATGACTTCCTCCTGCGGTATTCAGAGTGCAAAAGATAGCAAAGGTCATGACCATATGTAGTCAATAAACAGTTCTGTTCTACCTTTTCCTAGAGCAAAAAAGATTCAAGCCTGTTATTAATTCAGGTGGCCTGGCTAAAATCCACCTTTAGTAATTACATTTCTGTCTACAAAAAATTGATAACGTAGTTTCTGTGAGAGAACATACTCATTGTCATTGTCATCAGTTTAAAAAAAGAACAGAGATGCAAAATCAACAAACATTCTATTATGCTCTAAGAACAAAAGTTTCATTTTGCTCCAATATGAATACTTTTGAAGACTAAAATAACTAAGCAGATAACATTTACTATACGTCATCAGTCATCAACTAGTGAACTTTAAGTAACAAAGAATCTCTCAGACGTTTAAACTTCCTGTAATTTATACAAAAGTATCTTAGAAAGTCCAATCATATCTCTCTATTTTAATACTTACCTTTCTGTTTCCAATCACTGCTCAAATTTCACTTTCTCTCCAAAGCCTTTAGTGTTTCACCTTCCATCTAATAAGCTGAATTAGTCACCTTTTCCCACTGCTTTATAACACCTTCCTGATAGCATTATTTTGCCATCCCTGCTCCTATTGGACTGTTAGTTCTTTGAGATAGAACTAACGGTGGACATTTAAACGGGAGCCAAAATTATACACCCAAAGAAAAATCTAGTGCTATATGATATATGTAAAGAGATTAAGACTTTGCAGCCAGGGGAATAAAATAGAATGGAATATTTGGAGAATAATGATGTTCAGTACGCTAAAAAGACGCCATAATCCACTTTGTTGAGTGATGATTCTGGGGTGTAGGTTGCACCTGGAATACCACTTCAAGTTGCTGTGCATAATTTCTCACATCTATGAAGGTGGCTTTAACTTAGGAGAGGCTTACTATCTGAGGAAAAGAAATGGTCAGTGTATCAAGGACTGGTCAAATGGACTTGGGTAATAGGTAGGGGCTCTTGTCCCCGGAGAATCAAGAAATTAGGTGGCTAATGGGGAGAAAACAGAATGAAGTCAAGCAAGAACACAACCTTTGTATCCCAGCCAACATCAGGAATGGTGATGCTTTAGAGATTATAGAGTATTAGATATACTATCCCACTGTATGGTTATGCAGTAATTCACCTAACCAGTCTCCTATTGACTCTTAGACTACCTCCACTAGTTTTTTACTGCTGTAATGAGAAATTTATGTACATTTTTTATTTCAAATGTGTATATGTTTGTTATAAATTTCTGGAGGAGAATTGCTGGGTTAAAGTGTCAGTGAATTTGTAAGTTTTTTTTGTTTTTAATTTATATTTTGATAGTTGTTTTCAGATTATCCTCTACATGGTTTAGACCTCTTTACATTCTCATCAGCAGTATATAGATTTTTTTTTTTTGTATTTGCCAGTTTGACAGGCGAGAAAAATTTTTGATGTAGTTTTAATTTGAATTTCTTTTATTGAGAGTGATGTTTGCATCTTTCATATATTTAAGAGCTAATTGCATTTTCTATGTATTGTCTATTTAGATCCCTTGCCTATTTTTCCACTGTCTGTTTAATCTTTCTCTTATTTACTTGTAAATGCTCCCTCTATATAAGGGAAATAAACCCTTCATTGTGAACTATAAATATTTGTTCACGACTTACTGTTTTTTTCCAACTCTACTGACTTTGGTTTTTATCATACAAACTTTTATTTTTTTAGTTTTATGTAAACAAATGTACAATATTCTCTTTTCTAACATTAAGTTTTTTTCTATCACTTGGAAAAGCCTAATCCAATCAGTAATAATAAAAATTTGCTTGGGTTCAAATTTTAGTTCCTCCTATTACTAGTTGTGTGACCTTGAAAAAAATTAATTACTCTGGGCCTATTCTTTTTTTGTGTGAAATAGAATAACAATACTACCTAATTCTTTGGGATGTTGTGAGAACTAAATAAGAAATAGCTTTAGTAAATTTAGCATAATGTTTATCTTATACAGACAAGAAAACAATAACAAGAGTAATAATAATAGTTTTGTTGTTGTTGAATAAAATGAGTGCTTAAGCAATTACCTTTTTTTCTATTGAATACAATTTTTCTCCTATATTGGTAAATAAAAACACTAATGAAATAGTCTTTCTACTTGGAAAATTGACCTCATTACTATTCTGTTTAAAATACTTTTAGAACATGAACAAAGTCAAATTTAAAATGAAGTTTTCGAAGTTGATATAAGAAGTAAATGTTACCCAACAATTTACTCTATTATAAACAAGCTTGCCTAGAACCAAGCTACTGATGTACACTAAAACTCTCCGGATTTTGCTGAACATGTCTATTTGTATGTGTAGCTGCTGTGTTGATTTCGGAACAGTTAGATTTGTTTATGGTTGCCTTAGAAACACACCTAACAACTCTGTGGATGTCTGTATGTTCAATTTATCCATGGTTACCCTAGGGATTGCTCACAATATGAATGTCTTTACCATTTCTTCAAGCTCACAGTTGTAAACTAGCATCTTGGCAATTTTGTTTCCTTGCCAACAGAAAAGGTGCTTCCCATGGTTACATTCTTCTACTCTTGGAATAGACTACAAATCAAATGTCTACCTAAAATAAAAGTAATAATTCAGAACCCCTGTGTTGTTGAATTGTTTGTGGGAAAAGAGTTTGTTCCAAATTAAGTTCTACTATTTGTTGAAGATTTCAACATTTCACATATATTGCATATAAAAACTTCAGTATTTATTTTTTCTATTTTTAAATGTGTTAATTAAACTGTTCATCAATATCACAAAATCATATAAATTCATCACAATCGGTATGCCTGTGTAAATCATCATCACCATCATCATCATTTTTCAACACACTCCATTTCTCAAAGATTAAATTTTAGTCAAAGTAAGTATGTTAAATTAATATTTGGTTAAATTATAATAGATTCATTTCACTTGAACATTTGTTTGATGAACAACTCCTATATTGATGTTCTATAAAGAGAGAAAATGGTAAATTGTAATGCAAGGGAGCCATATTGTGGGAAGTTGAAATAATAGAATTCCAGACTCTGGAACTTGAAAAGATTTTGAAAAATGAATTGATCTTCCTTTCATTTGAATGGTAATTTGACTAGGATCACACAACAAGGTGAAAATAGAAATTGGTCTAAATTCAAAGACACTAAGCTGATATTTACTTAGTGAACATTTATTTAACACCTATTATAGGTCTGACAAACCTTGGTTCATGGGTTATAAGGATATATAAGACAAAATTGGTCTTCAAGAAAAGTACAATATTATAAAGCATTTGTAGAGTTTCTGGTTTCTTTCCTCCTCTTCGTGTTGATCCAGGTACTTCATTTTCTAATTATCTAAATCAAGGGTAGAACTTAAATAAAGACAAATTTAAAAAAGCATAAAAACTCATTGGAAGAGTCTTAATGAATTAGTGGATATAGTTGAGGAAGAAAGAGCCTAGAAAAGAGAATAGATACGTTTGCTAAAACAGACTTCGACATAAGAAGGTATATATTTTTTCTTTGCTGTTAAAGGGAAGGGAAAAAAGAGATGAGATATTTGGCAGAGTTTGAGGTGACTAAGAAGAAATATGTGTCTCTAATCTGAAGTGAGGCTAATATTCCTAGAAAATAAAAACAAAAAAAAAAGAGGAAAAAGTGTAAATTATTTCAACTAGAATTGAACTAGAAAAAGAAACTTCAATAAGCATCAATTCAATAATTATCTATTGAACACCTAATGTGTGCACTTAAACTGGTGTTGTAGAAAGAATCAGACAGGTTAGATTCTACTTTACACATGTATACTGTCTAACTGTCTCTGTGTCAAACACTCTGCTAAGTGCTAGAAATATGAAGTGTAACATGCTTAGCTCAGCTTCTGTTCCAGGAATGTTATCAGAGGTTACAGGCAAGAAAACAGGCAATAAGTAACTTTTAGTGTAGTTAAGATTGAGAACAATAATTTAATGTTTGTGACCACTTCATCCTGTTTCATTTCTCCAAAGCATCTGGCATTATATTTTACATTATATTTATCTAAAGCAGAGTATATTTATTCATTTGTGCATTTAATTTCTATTCTTGCTCCACGGAATATACGCTCTATGAGCAAAAGGCCTTGTCTCTTTCTTCATTTCTATATCCTTATTGCCTAGGACAGTGAATGGTGCATAGTAGAGACTAAATAAATATTTGATGAATGAATGAGAAAATAAACTGTAGATGTTAATCAATATTTGATAAATGTGATAAATGAATAAATAAATATTCTTCTTGTTACTTAACTAACTCATACTGCTTCCTCTGCAGGCCGCCTCAGATCCTGCTATTTCAAATTAATCTCTTTCTCTGCTACTATGCTATGCCTATTTTTCTTCTTCAAGATGAAATTTTATTAATACTATGCTTTAAAAATACCTATCATTGTGTGTTTCACAAAATAGATACATAACTTATAATTGTGAATTTAATTTCATATTTGACTTTCTGGTATCTCCCCAAAAGAGTTTAAAAGTTAGAGTTAAACGTTAGTATGGCTCTAACATGTACAGATAATTGGTAAAGACAACACAACATAGGTTCAAAAATATTCTCATGTTTTATCTGACTAGATTAAAATAACTGTACAAGAGAAGTCTAATATTCTATATAACATATTTTAATAAAAAAGAGGCTTTATGTCATTGTAATATTATTAAATTCATGAACAGAATTAATGATACCTCTTGAAGAGGTATCATTTCAGAGAAAATGCAAGACTGGAAAACCTTGGGTGACAGATCTATGGAGTGTGTTGAACTTGTAAAAAAACAGAATAACTATGAGAAAGTCACTCAGTCTTCATCTAAGTCTCCTGAGTGATTTGTCTCATGGAATTTTGAGAAGAATAATATGAATCAATTAATGCATGCATGTAAAAATGTTTGTGACATCTAAGATGCTGTTTTTGAAGTGCTAATGAAACGTGAGATGAATAATAAAGATGTGTTTTATATCTTCAAAAATATGCTTATGACTGTTTTAGATGTAGCTTTTCTTTAAGAATATTTATAGGCTTAAAATATTAATATCTAAAAACAATATGTGTTGCATACGGTGCCAGACAAGTGATAGATATTATCTAATTTAATTCTCTCAATTCTGTGCTGTAGGTAATACTGTAATTATTATAATTGTGGAACATTTTTTATAGAAAATGAAACTCAGGTTTAGAAAAGTTTAGTGACTTAGCCAAAGACATTCAGCTCCGATTTGATTCTGGATCTGCCTAACACATCTGTACTGCTATAGGCAAAGCACAAAGGAATGTTTAGTAGCAAAATTTTAAAACAGAGTTCACTACTATTTGATGGTACTGCTTCAATAGGAACACTTTAAATTGTTATATGCTTTACAAAGATACTTAAAGTAACAATGATAAACTTGAAGCCATCACAAATATCGACATTATAAATCTCTCTAAAAATACAAATTAAACTCAATAACCGAGAATAATTTGTTTATTCATTGTGAGTCATCTTAGGTATTCTATTTTATTAGATAAATTTATACAATTATGTTCTTTCCTGTCCTGTACTCAGATTAGTGTGGCAGAAACCAACAAAGTCATACAGTTCTGACTCATTAATGGTTCCCTGGTTTGCTCTCACTCCTTCATACAGGCCGTGCCCTTGCAGAGGGCCTGGTAAGGTTAGGAGTCATTGCATTGCCCTGGTGGGGTCTTCCAGCCACAGTGGCCTCTGATGATGATTCAGTCAAAAGCTCCTCAATTGTTGTTCATCCACCGATGACTCTGTTAGGTCAAGTAATAATTAATGATACTTTAAAGTTATGAATGCAAAAGTAATCTTCATAAAGCTCAATCTTCCCTTTTTTGTAAATTACTTTTAATTGGAGTAACTACAAGGATAATGTTGATGCCTTGATTACAACCTTGTGATTCATAAAACATATTTTTCTGAGAACATGTAGCACACTTCTATTTTATTATATATTTTCTATAACAAAATTTTCTCATTTAAAGAACCAATGATTATATTTATCTAAATCTATGTGAAATAAATGAAATTTTAAACCACAGATTAATTTACATTAGTAGTATAACAGCTGTAACTTACCTAATCTTGCAGATATCCCAAGGTTTATTTTGAGTTACCAAAGTCTAAATATCCTAAGAGAGACTTTCAGCAGACAACCACTGCTCTAGTATCACAGTCCATTTCGTTGACAAGAACCTGAAGGACAGCTCTGCTCTTTCCTTATGAGCCACATGGCTCTGCTTAAACTGGTATCAAGTGATGAGAAATAATATATTCTCTATTCAGTATAACCCCACAGTGGTATACCTAGCATTTATTTAATATGGGTATCTCTTTTCTCTCCCCACACCCCAACTCTAGTCCCATTGAAAGCTGCCAGTGGCCACCTCCTCAAGGTCATGTGGAAAAAGCCTGTTTAAAAGGAAATCCTTCGGTGGGAAGCAGAATCCAGATATGGAGAAGGAGATGAAATAAATAAAGTCTTTCTTCCCTCCACCCCCAAATGTGAGCTGTGTTTCTATCATTGTTGAAGGGAAGAATTCTAATCAGTACATGTTCCCAATATTCATCGGCTATAAATTTCTCTTTGAATTCTTTGACTATCATTCTCAGAGTAAAACAGAAGAGGAAACAATTGTAGAGTTGAATGATCATGCTGCTCTGTGAGTAAGCTCACTCACTCCAAACTGTTTCTACTCCTATGTTTTCCTGTTAGCTAATTTGGCTTATTGAATGATTGATGAACCAAAGATGTGTTATAAAGGTGCCAATATACTGTTCTTTTCAGCATAGCTGCCACTGGTGGGAACCTGGAGTTCCCAGAGGTGCCCTTGTCCTTTGTCCAAGTGTGCCATGTTAATATAACTTTCTGTGTGAGGTATAATAAGAAAAAAGAGTTGTGCACCTTGAGCTAGGCCTTTTGTTATTCCTAACTTACTTAGAGGGCTGAAAAAATTATATAAATTAAACACAGGTTCTTAGAGATTTTGATTCAGTATATCTGAGGTCAGATAATCTGTATTTTAAAAGAGCTCTCCAGATGACTCTGATTATCTTTCAAGTTTAAGAAACATTAAACTAAATAACCCTTGCAATTTGTAAAATTAAGTTATTCTAAACCTGTTCAGTTCTGTTATGGGATTATATCACATGGGAACATTATGTTTTAGAAACAGTTTATTAGAACCTGACATATTATTAAGTGTTTGCAATGATTCTTTCTTAATTAATATCCACAGCGGAGCACTCCTGCTAGCCATGCTCAAACGTGACTATTAAGAATGGCATTATACTTGGTGGTAAGACATGCATACATTACAAGAAACATACATCAGTAAGTAGCTTCCTCATATGGCCTCACTTAATGCCTTTTCTTCAATAAGGCATATTAGCAAGTAGAATAATGGAAGCAAGAAAAAGAAAGTTACTGGCAAATTTTACTTAGAAAACTTAAGAAAAAGCATTCCAAGTATGGTTTCTCTGGTTTGTTTTTTGTCAGAGCATGAAGTCAGAGTTTATCATATTTTACTGACAAATGAGTCCTTTTTAGAGTTCTGACCTTTATTAAAAGAAAAAATAACTCTGAAATATATTAATTTCTTATTCTGTGTGAAAAAGTTGATCAATTTCTGAGATCAAGAAAAATGTACCAGTGTTGAAGAAGTGAGTTCAGGCAGATGCATGGCATGGAATCTATGATGGCAAGTGGCCTGAATGAAAGAGAGCCAGCTTGGCAAGAGAAGTACTGTGATGCAAGATAAACATCACAGCTCTCAGAGATGTCTTCTTTTTTGTAATAACTTCCTTTGGACAAAATGGTGCTGGGTGGTCATAATTAAACACTAGCAAACAAGGTTATCCAAGGCAACATAGTATTGGAATGAGGTTATAAGTAATATTAAGGTGCTATCTTTTATCAAAACTTCAAGTTATCAGATTCAAGTGAACGAAATTCGGTTAGACTAAGTACAGGTCAAAATATAACATTGATGAAAAATAATTAATTCCCCAAGCAAATACTTCGGTGATGTCAACGTGCCTGTGTTTGCACTCCATAGAAAGAAGTCAGTGATTCTTGGTGTTTTCAACACCTATGCTAATTGTTCATTGGAATCACAGAGTTTAACAAAATGGTATTGATTCCTTGATGTTTGATGCAACACTAATAGAACACAACTTATTTCATTGTTCATATTCTGGGTATTAAATTTACAAAAAAAAAAAAAAAACATGTTTTTAGTGTGTTGAAAAGCCTAACATGTCATGACTGTAGCCATGGTCAAGATATTTACCATTTAGTGATGTTTGATTTTATTGGGTTAGTAGAAATAACAATATGACTCAAATAAATAGCATTGAAGGGCATGCTTTCTATTATAACAACAAATAAAATTATATAAAAATAATTTTTAAAAATCTGTTGTCAGAAAGCAGAAGAAATTCCCAACTTCAGAATGTATTAAACTTTGGTATCAAGAAAGGAGGTAAAGATTCAAACAAATTAGCCTTGAAGTACAGCGTATAATATTAAAGATGAAATATTTCACTATGTAGCAAATATTTTTAACTTTTAAAATATACAAAATAGAAAAATTGAAATATATAGACACTCTGGTAAGTACTATACAAAAAACTTAGAATTCAGATAACATTTAACCTCTTAACAGGTTTTCATCACCTAAACATTACCTTAGTGAGAAGATTAATTTACTATCACCAATGATGGATTCGGTGATGCACTTCTTGAATTAATGCACTGAGAAAGATACAATATCACTTTGGTAGTGTTCCTGATGAAAATGTTTACCTTGATTCTAATAAGGTGGAAAATTCAGATCAATATAAACAGTGAAACAAGTGAGCAAGAGTCTTCAGAAATATCAGTGTCATAAAAGATTTTAAAAAAAAGTAGAACTCTGTTAGAAACAAGAGGACTAAAGAGAAATAATAATAAGAAATTTTGATCTTTTATTTGTTCCTAAATTGGAAGAAAAAATAAATGACTGTAAGATACAGTACTGGAATATAAGTAGTTATTTGAATAAAGACTATATATTAGGTAATAGTATTGAATCAACTTAAATTTCTTGAGTGTGATAATTATATTATAGTGATGTATGAGAATTTGGGGGAACAAAGAAGGAAATGCACAATAAAGTACTTACAGGTTAATTTTCATGATGTCTGAATTTTCATGATGTCTGACACTTTTTCTGTGTCAGAGAAAATAAATAATATATGTATGCTTATGAATATATATGCATATGTATACATGTTGTATATGTATGCATTTACATCGTGTATTTATGTATATGTCACATATATGTATGTGTATGTGTGTATATGCATAGAGAGAGAAATGGAGAAAGAGGGAGAGATAGAGAGAAGGAATGAAGGAATAAAAGATGGAAGGAAGAGAGGGAAGGAGAGGAGAAGGGAAGGGAAGGAAGATAATGTGGCAAAATATTAAGAATTGATGACCTGAAGGCAAAGGTATGTTTATTATATACCTCTTACTGTACTATAAGATTGAAATTTAAAAAAATTAACTGGGAGCAACATAAATTATTTTCTGGTTTATCTAATCTATACATTCAACAACAAACCTTTATAACAGACTTAATAGTGAGAACACAACCTGAGCTGTAAGAAGGACAGAGGAATGAAAAGAGAGGTGTAACATAGTTGGGCTGAGAGCCCAAGGTGCAAGTTCCAGATGAGTACTGACCAGCTGAAAGGTTATAGTCAATTATTTCATCAGATTACTCTTCTCTAAAATAATAGAGTTAGACCAAAATGAATTCAAAAGTTATAAATAATTCAGATTCAGTGATTCTCAGAGGCAGACTGATAGGAAAGAAGCAATCCAATAAAGGACTTGAAAGTAATCATCAAGTCATGTATGATATTGGAAAATGATATAAACCAGGCAAAGGGCAAGACTGTTTTGTGCTTAATCAGCCAGAAAACTATGACAGTTCTATTCTCCATATGACTCCTCAAAGAAAAGAAAACTCCGGACTTGGAGCATCACCAACCTCATTAAATTATTGCTACTAGCATTTGGTATAGTACCTGGTGCTGATGGAATTTCTACAAAAATCTAAAGCCAGAGAAACTAACAAATTACTTAATGATTGACATGTTCAACCATTGCTATGTAAGGAAGAACACATTTTATCGAATTGGAAAAACACATCAGTTGTATATTTGCACAAACAAAAAATGAACTGTGTTACTGTGAATGACATTGAGACTTTTTTTCTTTTTTAAATCCATTGTGGAAAAGATTTTTAACATAGAATGAACTGTGCTTAACAGATCACAAAATAAATCATTGGCTGAGGAGTCTTAACTGAATAGTATGGTGATTTCTTTGTTATATTTATTTCTTTCTGTTTAAATTCATTTTGGTGACATTTAAAAAGACTGGTTGTTTTAAGACATTCTGAAATGCTATGTTTACCATAAAGAAATGTGGATATAAGATCTAAAAAGGGGGAGATATTGATTTACTTAAAATCAAAAAGATAATATGAATACTGCCATTTCCATATAAAAGGAACCTCAATGCACATAGTCAAGTCCAAGCTTCTTTCTTGGAACTTGAGGCTCTGCCAGTGTAGTCTGTGTTTTGTATGATATATAAAGCATATACAATACATTCTTGCCCAACTGCATATACCTGATGCTCCAAGTCTATTTTACTATTAGCATTTCCTGGACAAATACTGTCCCCTCTCATATTTGTGACTTTGGAGAATGCTCTTATTTTGATCTTTACCTCCTGTTGAGTGAAGTTGTAATCTCCATGAAACTTTCCCCTAGGAGGCAGTATAGTGCAGTGTTTAAGAGGAGCTTTTAAAGTCAGAAAAATCTGAGTTTGTAAGCTTTCCAGTTATAAGAGTTTGTTACTGAATTCCAAAGGCCCAAAGTTCTTCATTAATTTTTTCATATAACAATAATGCTTATAGCATAAAATAATTAATAAGATTAAATGAGATAATGTACATACATTGTTTATCACACACCCTGACCCAGAACCAAAAATTTCCTCTTCCCTTCTATTTCTTCATATTTCCTCTTCTACCACTACTCTTACTACTGTTTGTAATTCCATAATATTTTATTTGACCTCTAAGGCACTTATAACACTCTGTCTATCTTACAATAAGCTATGTATTCTGTCCCCATCATTAGACCATAAATTTCTTAAGGACAGGAATAGTATATTGACCACTTTTATCTACTGAATAAAAAACAGTGGGTTATACAACATAGGTGCTTAATAAATATTCATTTAAATGGCTTGAATCATTGGATTTCTTAACATCAACACTTTATCTTCTCTTTTGATATTAATGCTGAATCTACAAAATCTTTTCTATTAATGCTGAATATTCTAAAGAGAATATTCAAGTTACAACAAATTGAGATAAAGGCAAATTAATTTCGAGATTTTAAAATTTCTATATGCCCTGGATAATGTATGCCTTAGTTCAAGTTACAAAAAATTACAACTCTGTTGGCTCTGTGTTCCATAACTGGATTCATCTTATGTCTGAAGAGTTACCGTTAAATTTCTTTTGAGACAGCTATTCTTTTATCCATTTACCATATAGCCTGTCAAAATATTTTAAAAATTACTTGTTAAGAATCCCTGCTTGACTAGAATTTACTGACTCCTATGAGTCATCTTAAAGATTCTGATCAATTGGATAAATTTTGTGAAGCATCCTGTGTGATCCGTACTGTAAAAATAAAACTCCAGTGTTCCAGAACTGACTCAGTTAAAAATGGCAATCGACAGAGAAGCCCACACAGTCACCTCAGAGTTCAGCTTAGTCATCAAAAGATGTTTGCTCAGAGAAGATATAGTTTAAATTTATTTTCCAACAGAATCACTCCTAAAATTTGCAGTTATCAGAAATAGAAACTTATTTGCTTACCCAACTTATTTTTTTATTTGCTTGATATAATTTACAAAACTTCAATTTTATATATTTGATTCCTTTACCCCATCTATCTCTCCCCTCCCTCCTTCCCCTTCCCCTCTGGAAACCACTAGTCTATTATCTATGTCTATGAGTCTCTGCTTGTTTGTCCTGTTCATTTGTTGCTTTTAGGTTTATATCCCACATATAAATGATATCATGTGGTTTTTAATTTTTCCTATCTGGCTTATTTCACTTAACATGATTATCTCAAAGTCCATCCATGTCGTTGCAAATTGGAGTACTTCATCTCTTCTTATGGATGAGTAATACAGAAATAGAAACTTTAAAATAATCAATATAATAGGAGCTATCTCTTTGTCTTTATGAACTTTTTTCTGATAAGAACTTTGTGAAATGTATAACTCAACCTCACCACATTCCAATTATAGAGTATCTCTCTCTCCTACCCTACCTCTATGGTCACTCTGTAATCTGCAAGGATTATCCATTCCCTTTTTTTCTCCTAAACACAGAATTCTTGTTAATACCTCTCTACTTTTGCTTGCACTGATCTCCTCATCTGAAAAATTGTTTCCTTTATTTTAGGCTTCTCTTACCAAAGTATGTTCTTTGAGATCTAGTTGTGGTCCACATGGTAACACTTGTACCTCATGTATCACTCAGTGTTGATGTTTACTTGTTCATATAAATATGTTCTGTTCTTCAGTATAAGCATGCTCAAATAAACAGTGTCTTTTCTTTCTAGCTCCTAGTTGAGGACTATGAGAATAGTCAGTGTGAAATACATTTTTAGTGCAAAAGCTTAAAGAGAGGGCAGAGTGTGTGACTATGGGGCTGGAAGAGTGCTCTGTGGGTTCTGGTCTAGCTTAGACTAGAATTACGGATTTGGATAACAGTCTTTTAGAAATAAAATGATGTAGAAAACTGAGTATATGTTTGTTGAGTTTACCCTCTCTGTGCCTATGTTTCTGATGATGATTTTTTTTCCTCAAAGGTGGGAGTATAAGATGACAAGTCACAATACATAACTGTCATCAAAGACATGACTTCATAGCTTTTTGACCTAGATCATAGGCTGAACCTACAATGGTCCCCCCCACATCATGAAAGATCTGTTATGGCTCCAGTGGAGATCCCAGCAGCCTTGTTAGTGCATTTGAAAATGAGAGAACACTAACATGGTCCTACTCCCTAACTCTGTACAGCTTTATTTATGAAGGAAGTAAACCCAAATGCTGTAAGAAAAGAATATCTGCATTTAAAAAACATGGGAAATATGTTTGAGAGCAAAGATAATATTATCTGGCAAATAGGTTTTACATTTATCAGATGAAAATTCCTTGGGAGTTTAGAAATTTTTTAACAAAACAAATTTTTTTGTGTGTCATGGTTAAATATTTTACAATCTAAAATAGGAACACATTAAGCTTATTTGTACAACTGTTTTACTCTTTGTAATACTTTATAAGTTATGTCTTTTGAATTTGTTAAAATTCTATTTCGGTTGCCACAATTTATTTAATAGTTTTCTACAAGTGAAACCTCGAATATCTCTAATAAAGGGAATACAAAAACTCTTTAGTATTTTCCATTATAATTTCACTTTTTCATAATTAGTTATTAGATACATGCTTTGCAGCTAAGACTCATTTTACTAGTCAAATAAAATAATTAAGGGTTGTAAATATTAATGAATGAGACCAATAGGCATAACCATAAAATTTATGTTATTTGAATTTAATATATTTATATTGTTTTATTTATTTATTTAAATTGTTTACATTAATGTTAGAGTAAAATACTACCAGTAGTAAGCAACTCTCAAGAGATTATATATACTTTTTGAAAGAAGGAAACTGTAATGGGTGGGCTCCACATTTATAGAGCTTTTCTCCTGAGCACAGTCTACAGCATATACAGTGCAGTTTGGCTAGACTTCAAAAAGAGGCTCATTTTTTTTTGGCTCAAGTTGTCAGAGAACAGATTTTAGAACTTCTTGTAAAATCTGAAATAGAGAAAGCATAACTAAGAAAGAAGGGAGAGCCACAGAGGGAGAAACCTCAACATCTGCATATTAAGTGACTGAATCGAAAGTATGTTTGTAAGGATGAAGGGAACTTCCAGGAAAAGAGTGAAAAGCAATAGGTGAACAGCCAAAAAGGCAGACTAAAGATTAGACTTTGGAGTTTGAATCCTGCATTATTAAAGCACCTTGATAAATAACTGTGGCTTTCCATGTAAGTCCCAGAATAACTATATTGTAGAAATAAATATGTCAGAACCAAGGGATTCATCGACAACTAAGAAAAACCAAAAGATCTATCCTCTACAAGTTCAAGGCAACCAAGCAATAGTTTGTCTGTATTTGCTGTAATAAATATCAACACTCTTTATAAGAAGATAACAAAAATCATAGAACTAAATCATAAATCTAAAACATGTCATTCAGTATATCAAGCATGTAATAAAATAATTAAATTAGTGAGGATAAAGGAATAAGGTACAAATTACAAGTATCAAGAATGCAAGAGGGGTATCATGGTTGATCTTAAAGATATTAAAAGCATTATAAGGGAATATTATGAACAACTATATAAAAGCAAATTTAACTTAGAAAAAAATGGATAATGTTCTTTAAAGAACTTTATATATATAACCTCCTTGCTCTGTCAGCTGAAAGACCCATGACGTCACAGCGGCGACAAGCCAACCTAGTTCCCAGATCTTGATTTCTCCAATAAAAGGAATTAGGATTCTGTAGAAAAATGATGCTAAGATTGGAGGAGGAAATAGACAAGATGGACCTGGAACTTCTTGTAATTCCAGAAAGTTAGAAAGTGCTTTTAGAAAAGAAAAACCTATGATGAGGAAATGTCAAAGGAACACAGGAACCAACTGAGAAAGCTCTCAAAGACTAAAGAAAGCTAAAATAATTTGAGCAATAAATGTAAAATTAATATTCATGATTCTGAGCTGATGTAAATAAACAAATGTTTAAATCAATGAATGGAAGAATGAATAAATGAAGGAGTGGGAGAGAAGACACAAATCACTCATGGAGAAGAATTTCAAATAATTTATATAGAGACACTCCACTCTCAAGGAGGTGAAATTAACTCCCCATTCCTTAAATGTGGGCTATGCACAGTGATGTTTTTCCTAAAAGCACAGTATCGAAAGAGATAATAAAAGATTGATTTCACAGTAGAGAAACCGGACACACACTCAGCCAGGTGGTCAAGGTCAATTATATAGTGTTAAGTCATGTTGATAGTATGTACCCTTAATATGATGAAAATCAATCTTGAGGTGATGAAAATGGCACTTTACCTCTCTAGACTTCCTCCCCAAATCATATATGTAAGATAAATGTGTGACATGCCGAAAGAAGTTTTAAAAGCAAGCCTTTATTGGGAGAGCACTCCTGGGCGAGGTTCTCTGGTCCAGAGAGAAGTCATACCCTGGGACGGGGTGGTGGGGGGGAGGACGTAGTTTTTATAGGGTTATGTGGGGGTACTGTATAGAATGGGGAATGTCAATTGAGCATCTGGATTAGGGTGGTGGCGGATTAGGGAATTAGGGCGGTGGCTCCAGGGCTTTAGGGTACGCCTTTGTCCAGATTCCGATGTCAAGCTGGGAAGCCTCCAGGCAGACTGTCCCTCACCAACCCCCTCCGACCTAACAATATACACCAGTCTATTATGACCAAACATCAGAAAAATCTCAGTGAGGGACATTTTACAAAATACCTCACCAGTACTCTTCAAAACTGTCAAAGCCATCCAGAAAAAGAAAAGTCTGAGAAACTACAACAGCTCAAATGAGCGTAAGGAGACATGACAACTAAATGTAATGCGGTATCTTGGATGAGATCTTAAAATAGAAAAAAGATGGTAAGTGAAAACTAAGGAAATCTGAATAAAAGATAAACTTGAGTTAATAATAATAATAATAATAATAATAATAATATATCTATAGTGGTTTATTAACTGCAACAGACGTACCATACTTATATTAGATATTAATAAGGGAAACCAGGTTTGAGGTGTGTGGGGATTCTGTACTACCTACTCAATTTTTATGTAAATCTAGATCTCTTCTAAAAATAATTTTTAAAAAATCGAACATGAAAAGGTATAGATATATGAAATTTTCAGTAGTTGCATATGACTGTAGTGTGCAGTGTGTCAAAGGAATGAGAGGAAATGTAGTTTGAAGAGTAACCATGGTGTTATTTCATACCTTGTTGGTTCTCTATGCCATGCTAAGGGATCTAAACTTGATTCTGTATGGGAATTAATTAGGCAATGATCTCACAGAAACAGAAATACTAAGTTTGTAATATTTCTCCTCAAAGTGACCTTCACAAGAAACTTGCGCCCCGATGCTGTCTTTCTACTTGTAAAATTATTTAGCACAGTTGAAAGTGTGTGAAGGCTGATGAATTAGGTCCAAGCTGTGAAGATAAAGGCATCAGGGTCCACCCAGCACTCAACACATAGTTTGTTGACATTACCGTTGTTTTACTGTGTTGCGTTTTCTTTGATTTTTGTTGTCAACTATGTTCCAGGCAAACTGTTAAGCTTTTAAGATAAAGCAGTGAACTTAGAGGTCACACTCTAAGTGTTACTACTTTCCAGTGAAAGATAAAAGATAAAAGAGTTGAACTCACAATCTCTTTCTAATGATTATTGTAACTAGCATTGAGTTGCGTATGTATTTTGTGCTAGGCATACACACACACACACACACACACACACACACACACACACACTTATTTTAACTGTCTCCTGAAGATTATTTCTATTTTTTAGACAATGACACTCGGGCTCATAAAAGTTCGAAATTGAAATGTAGGGTAGGAGGATGCTGAAAAGAGACTAAAGCTTCAGTGAAGGAAATTTCCCTGCAAGCACGCCCTAATGTGTTGCTGGCCTTCCCTGGGTAGATAAATGACGGCCTTATACGGTAGCACATTCTGCACAGACATGGAATCAAAGACTGGCCGTGAATTTTCCCTATACTTCATCTTTATACATTAAAGGTGTGGAGACATTTTTATTTTCACATTTTTCACTTGGGAGAGCTCTTTAATATTTTCTTTTTAAATAATGTCTCTTCGAATTGAGAATGAGAATCCAATTTCAGCTCCAGTAATTCAAATGATGACTGAACCTACCTTATAAGCAATGTAGGTCATTTTAACTGGAGGACACTTAGTTTTACTTATAATCATGTTAACTTTATTAATACGCGTTTGGGAGCAGCGGTTCTGTATCATGCAAGCGAGACAAACCAGCCAGGTGGACCCATTGTGGGAAAACTAATTAAGGCAAAAGACTTTCGCTGCCCCCAGTGGTCACATCACGTTCTGAGAACTGACAGAACTTTGGGGATTGTTTACATACCTTTTTAAGGGATGTACAATATTAACATACAATATTTCACTGTCTCCCATGAGAAATCTTCAATAATTTGTACATTACTCCTAATCCATAGTGTGAGACTGGATTCTTAGAGGAGTTTGAAAGGTACTGAGTTCTTATGCAAGTGACTAGCATTAACACAAAAATAGCACATATGGAGACATAAGCTTTTGGGCGGCTAGAATTCCTGGTTAAAACTGAAAGCACTCATGCTGAGATTTATCCTGAGCAGAAATTGAAATATCAGGCAATAATTCACAGAACAGGTGCTTCTGATATAAACTATTCTGTAATATAAGTCAGCTGGCTTTTATAGTCTCCCAGAATAATATTTTCTCCATGCACAACAAAAAGAGACAGTTATAGTAATATTTCAAGATTTCACACTTTATTTTCAAATCTGGATCTTGTGAAGCACTTATATCTTAATTTCCTGCAATATTTTTCTTGACACTTGAAAATATTCAAGACATATTATTTTCTGAATATGAAATCAACTTTGGGAATAAATTAAACACATGTATAATTTGAGTCACACTAAATTTTTATCATACTTCAGAAGTTTTCTTCCACATATATTCTAGAATGTTACACTTCTAGGTGAAATTTATTTAATGCCTTTGTATCATCTTCTGTTGTGATTTATGGGATTTTTTCCTTTAATTTTTTGACTTAACTTGTGTGTGGATAGCTTTCTAATAGTGAATTACTCTTGAACTATTGGAATGAGCACTATTTAGAATATTATTTCACTACACTGCTATTTGGTAGTATTTTGTTTTAAAGATTGTTCCTTTTTTTCACATCAGGGTTGGTATGTAGTTTTATTTTTATACATTTGCCAGATATAAACTTCTGGTATTAAAATTATGCTGACTTCATAAAGTAAATAGAGAGTGTATAAGTCAGTATAGATGAACTTATTCTGCAGAAACAAGCAGAACATTTTGGTGGATCATAATAACAAATCTGCAAATCTACAAATAACGATCTAAAATTTTACTATATCTTGAAGTGCGCATGTGTGTGCACATTCACGTGTATGTGCGTTCTCGTGTACGTGATTTAAGCATTTTAATTTGGTCTGTGAGCTTTCTGTTGAATGGCCTGTGGGATAGTTTGCCACATTTTATAGAGAAATATCTATTTTTTTTTCTAAAATACAACTGTAGTCCACCTCCTTGGAGGTACGCATCTGGGCAAAAATAAGTTATTACATGAACTTTTCTGTAAAAAAAAAAGTCAATTTTATTTCTTAAATACTTGATATCTTAAGGCCATGGATTATTTCCCCCGCCATTGGCAAAGACAGTGTGGCTACATGCTTGAGACAGCTCTTGACAACATCTAAAGACATCTAATGCCAGACTGGTGGGGTGCAGTTAGGGCATCACCACCTATTTACTAAGTGTCTTTAGCAAGTCTTAGGAAGACTGGGACTTAATTCTATCACTTAAGAGAATAGTTAAAATGAGAATAGTAAAAATGTTCCACTTTATGTTTTAGGTCTCACAAACTAGGAACATATCTGTTATATAAAATCTTTAAGACTGTAACACATAGAAGATAATGTATTTGTTGAAAATTTAATGCTTCTCTCTATTTTCTACAATTTGACTCTATCAGAGAAATTCTTCAATATGTTAAACTTACAACTTGGGTTTACACAGAAGGTAACCATAAAAAAAAAATCTATTTAGCTATAGATTGCTCATAAATTCATTGATTCAAAAGCTATATATTTGAAGTCTGTTTACTAGGTTTTAACCTGGAGCCAAGAGATTTACAACATTAAAAACTTATTATTAAATATCCATTTCATAATGATTCATATAATGCATTACTCCTTGTATTCTGTGGTAAGAAAAACGAATGTCTCTTCAGATAAAAAGCACAATATAATTAACTGAGTTTCATTTTTATTTTGCTTCTAGGAAATTTCAAACCAAATTAGTACTTTCAAGAACTAATCCATTCAGATTACAAAGTGACATATACAACTTCGCTTCTAATAATCAAACTTCCTTTGATTACATTTGTAATTTTCTCACCATGTTTTAATTGTATATTATATCACAGTTATTATAGAATGAATAATATTACTAAAATAAATCGATAGCAGAATTCAGCAAAAATGTGTAGTGATATCAAAATGAACATACAAGAATGACAGCTGATAAAATTGCTGATAGATATTCAATGTCTTCCCTTTTCCTTATCTATGTGTGCTTAGGGTTTTTTATTTTAACAAAGTTATGTTATTGTTTTGTAAACAATGATGTGATGATAAATGAATAACAACCAGTTTTTGGAAAGGGTGGAAGGAAGAGCTTTGCTTTGTAGCATTTGTTTATTTCAAGCCATCAGTATGAAGTCATTGAACGTAATGTTAGGAAGACATGCTTAATAGCTTACTAGCTTATAGTATTTCCAACAGAGGCAGTAGATATAAATAATCTCAAGAGCACTAATCACATTAAAATGTAGTAAAATAATTTGAAAATGATGAATTTTTAGAATTTATTGCCTTTGTTTCAATACAATTTATTTGTTAGTTTATATAATTTAATATTTAATCATGGGTGTTTTTAATTGGCTCTCAAAATTTTTGAAAATTTAACAATCTGCACTTCTGGGCAAGTATGAGCCAGCACTAGCACACAGTGGCCCATATATAACATGAGTGTTTTAAATACCTCCTGAATAACCATGTTTACACTTTTGCAAATACTGCCTTTTAGTTCACTGACAGAATGACTACCTCGGTTGTGAGTTAGAATGAAACTAAATGACTTATCACTCTCAAGGTATAAACCCCAATTTTTTCTCTACTCTTCAAGTGATTTAAAGAAGGTAAATTAGCTATGGATAATTACAGCTTGGCATGTTGTACCGATTCTAAACAGGCTGCAGTAATGAAATCCCTGCTTTCCACAAAGGCCTGTGCAAACACAGCTAACAATAAAAGAAAATCAATCATCTCTGATTGATGATAAATATAATTTTAAACTCCTGTAGCCTTTTATCAGGGCAACTGACAGTTCAAAGAAAGGGAGAGGGCAGGATAATTTTAAGTAAAAGGGGCGACAGACACTTCATTGTCAGTGTCTAAGCTTGGAGAGGGAGCAGGAAGAAGGCTTTCACTGTTGGCAAAGTTCTGGTACTTTTACAATTTTCCTTCAGGCTGGCTCCATACAATTCAAAAACTCAAAAATTAAATAAATAAATAAATAAATAAATAAATAAATAAATAAATAAATAAATAAATAAGGAAGAAGACTGCGGGAGATGGGTACCTGGCAGGGAAGTTGGTGGAATCATGTAAAGAAAAGAAAGCTTCCTATTTCTTTGAAGCTCATCTAGATGAATAGCTTTTTAAGGATGTGGTGAAAGTGTTATCATGTGATGCTTTCAAACCCAGGCTTACAGTGTTAGAAAATATGCTGCAGAGAATAGTTCAAATTTAGCTAGGGAAATACTAAATGACCTAATAGGCCATTTCCTCCTCTAAATTCAGTGGTGCTATAATTAATGTATTTTGGCTCGATTAAAGCAGAAGGTCACATAAGGTTTTTAAATCCTGTAATTTTTTTTAGGTTCACATGTCTGCTTGTAAACCCTAAATACTTTTAATGCTAAAGATTTTAGTACTGCAAGAAGTCTATTATTTACTACTAAGTTTGAAGCACTATTAGTTTATTATTACTTTTATTGACATTTAAAATGAGAATCCAACTATAAGATTTATAGTTTCTAATGACAGTACTTTAAAGATTATTGCTAAAAATTGTATAAAAAATATCTGATTTTTGCTTGATTGTTTTATTTTTAAAACAAGTTGCTTTTTATAAGATGTTACACATAAACGTCAGGTCCACAAAAGCAAAGTAAAATGTAGAAATGGGGCAAAAATGAGATCATTCTAAAATGTACTTTTCTCTTAATTATAAGGCTTAAATATATGACTATATAAAATATATAGTGTTATACTTTCACCTAAATTGACCTGAATAATAGTTTCAAACATACACTTTATTAGAATAGATAGCATTAGGAGGATATTTCCAATCTTGGGAGGAAGGAAGGAAGAAGAAATGGAAAGAAGAAAGGAAGGAAGGAAAGTAGTCCCAATGGTCATTGTTTTCTTTTTTTTATATATATATCTACAACACCTGGTCTTCCGGGAGGTCTCCCATCTAAGTGCTAACCAGGCCCAACTCTGCTTAGCTTCAGAGATCAGACAGAATCAGGCTTATCAGGATGGCATGGCTATAGATGATTTTGTGGTTTTTCCCCCCTCATATTGGACAGATGATGTCTGCTGGTGTGTGCTTAAAAATAAGTTACTAGAAATTCACAACTTCAGGTCCTCAGTTTCTTCATCCATAAAACATCTCTAGGGTCTTTTCCAAGTGTAAATTATGATTACCTTACTTATAGAAATAAACCAAATAATGTATCAAAAATACCATCAATTTGAATTACTATTAAATAATGTGCTTAAAGTAACTTCAAAATACTCCCTTCTTCCAATTTTGTTTTGTTAACATCATCAAAGATATGCTCTTCCTTAGCATTACTTTAATATCCCACAATTACATCCATAAGCTAAAGGGTAAGGGATACCTAAGTGACCTTTCTGGTTTTGCTTTTTATAACTCAGGATTTGGGTATTTTTTTCCTACCAATTCGGGCTCCACCTTGGCTTCCTCTTTCTCCAGACTGCCCCAGACCTGGCACTGAGTGTGGCTGCTCAGCTTTCATCATCTGTCCTGGCCAGCGGAATGTTCCCTCTGATGCTCCTCCCTTGGCTGGCTATGGCTCCCTACTTTCATTTTCACCAGGGGCACAGTCATTCACCAGCTTCCACTGGAAACACTTTTCCAGACATTCCTTTAGGATAAGTGCCATTTTCATAACTAGCCACTGAATTCGTCATTATTTTTCATGCCGCACTATCCTTAAATTCATCTTTTTCAGCTTCACGATCACTGTAAAGAGGTTTCATTTTCATTGCTTTGCTTTTCTCCTTATGCAAAGCAATCATTTGTATTTTATTTTATGTAAGAAAACATGTACTTCTTTTCCTCAGCGTAACCTCCTCTCTTTCCTATTTTTCTTGTTTTCTTTCTGTTCATATTTCTTATTGTGATTCTTCATAGAAATGTGTCTTGATTAGACAAAAGTCTTCACTATGGACTTTAAAAAATAAATGTATTTAGTTCTCAACCATAATGATAGGATCTTCCTTTTTTTCTAATTGAAATCCTTAATCAAAATTTTAAAAAAAGGTATAGCTCTAAAGTTGTTGTGAAATATCTTCAAGTAGTGCACCCTGATCATATTCTCTGATAGAAATCTGAGTTTAGTGTTGTGCTTTGATAAACTCATCTTTTTCCACATTTTAATTCCCACCCAGAATAAAAAACTAGGTAGGGAATAAGGTTTAAGTTACCCCCTTAGCCCCATCTCATTTGAAATATCTGTAACTCCATATCTCTGATTTGGAAACACCCGTTTTTCTTTGAATAAATTATTTACTGAATAATCCTTCAGAAAACCATAGGAGTTAATTTTCACAAAGTATTGTGGAAGGGATTAGAAGATAGTGAGATTTGCTTTGATCTGGGTGTCTTGTGTGTTCTCGATGCGATAAAGATGCTCTGGCTCTAGTTGACTTCTCTTACTATTTCTCCTGCAAAAAAAAAAAAAAAAAAAAAGCACAGTAAAAAGTGAGGACTCCCTAATAAGGTATTCATAGGAACAGAGAGTTTCTGTTAAATATTTAATTTCCCTGATGATACTCTGAAAGAAATTTCCAATGACAAGACATATTTTAAATTCAGCCATTTAGGTATGTATAAACAGATGTTCAATTGTGAGCATGTAGCATATCTTAAACTTTACAGAGGAAAGCAATTGTATGTTCAAATCAGTGTTGTAGAACCAAATTTTTGAGTTTTGCTGTTATCTATTCCTGTGGAGAATCGTGTCATTGGAAAGTCCGAATGTTTTCTGAATGTAAAAAATTTCTTCTTGTGCTGTTTTCATAATGTTGGTTAGAGTAGTACTTTATTTATGGATATTGGATTATGTTCTGACTAAAATCTGTTCCTTTCATTTACTCTGCCCTACTAAAGTAAATTTCATCCTTAAAACTCAGTCTATTTCAATAATGTAATTATTTGGGGATGTCTTTCTTCAAAATGGTAATGTCTCTAACAACCTCTATGAAGAATTTAAATAGTCCTATGAAAATGAGGTCAAATTTGCTAAAAATTCCAGTTTGCTGCTATTTTTTTTTTAAAGGTGTTACCTTATGAAGTTCTTTCTTGGCATTAGTAGGAGACCATGACTCATATAATGAGTAGAACGTTTGTGTGTCATAGAGATATAAAGGGGTCATGCTCAGTTGGATTAGCTAGTTGGGAAGAAAGGGAGCTGTCCTCTTGTGAAGAAAGTAAAATAAAGTTGATATGTTTTTTAAGCGTCAACTCTCCCTATATGTGTGGCCTTCCTGTGAGAGAGAACATTTTTATACTCACAATTTTTACATAGAAATTTGGGTAACCCACCACATTTTATATCTATGTATATGTAAACTGCTGCAGTCATTGGTAGGTGGTAGATAACGGTGGTAAAGCTGGTAGTCAAAGCAAGACCGAAAATGAATAATAAGCATCAATCTATGGTAGGTTTCCTGTCTTAGAGCTCAGGCAAGTTGAGTTTTCCAGACATGGCAGTGAGTCTAGGATCTGAATATAGACTGAGGATTTTTGCAAAAAACTACAACTAAAAGCAAAAGGTAGCTGATGCATCAGAGATTGGCAGACCTAAACTTGAGGCAACTGTTACACCACCTCTGGGGAATTGTGAGTAAATTAATTTAGCAGTATGACTCAATATATGGGCAGATTCTAAAAATAAAGAGCTAACTGTCTTATGTGGTTTATAGCACAAAACGCTGGGGACTTATCATACTTGGAAAATAATGTCTATGTCACCACACCAAAAAATATTAAATTTTGTGCAGGTGAAGAGTGAGACTAAGGTTAGTTTTGTATGTGTTTGTATGAAGCCAGCACATTCCTCACTTTCATATTTGAGAACTTTATGAGATGACTGATATTAATATTATCCTCTAATGTTATCAGACTAATATTTTATTACTACTTACACATGATACTATTATTTTCCACATTTACTAATGAGGACAGCAAGGCCAAAGATGATAAAAGGACTTGTCCAAGATCTTACAGCCAAACAGTGGCAACATCTTCATTGAAATCAAGATTTTTTTGGTTCCAGGGCTCCTGTTTTTTCCACCTTCCGCATTGCCTCGAGGACAATGGATGACTTCAAAAATGCTGAGGGAGCATCAAATGTCTGTTTTTAATTTCATTAAAATAAAAATCATAAAGTGTATGCTTTCCTTACTTGGAAATAGCTGAAGTAATTTTGTTTTTCCTCCCTCATTTTCCCCGAAGACAGTTTACACTTGGTCAGACCACACAAGCAAAGTTTCAAGAAAAACAGGCATTTTTAAAGAAAGATCTAAGTAACTGAAAACAGGGATAAGAATGGAAACTATTTTTAAAAGTGACTATATCCCTTACCCTTTGGTAAGCTAGAATAT
Source organism: Rousettus aegyptiacus (assembly GCF_014176215.1). Classification (NCBI taxonomy): domain Eukaryota; kingdom Metazoa; phylum Chordata; class Mammalia; order Chiroptera; family Pteropodidae; genus Rousettus; species Rousettus aegyptiacus. The sequence goes on from NW_023416284.1 coordinate 125,153,116, forward strand.
ACATACTCATAACCATTGCAATTAGCAGTGTTCAAGCTTAACAGAATTGCTTGTAAAGCGATGCTGAGATTCAAAGGCAACTTGGCACATGCAAGTATGTGATAATATGTAAGTTCTACTTAAATATTTTCATTTTATTATTCCCTTGTAAAATGTTGGCCCCATAATCAAACATAAAATAATGAAAAATACCGTTCATTCGGTTGTGTGGTTTTGAGAACTGTGCCGCTCTTCAAAAAACAGTTTCAAATGACCGTTGATTGAAAGTGCGTGTTCTAAATCAAGTATATACTTTAAGAAGATATGAGCTGCAAAATGAAAAGAAATGTTATTATAAAGCATATAATACAAAGAATATAAATTTTCAGATATTTTCACATACTTGTACCCTCTCTGGTTAAATAAGTAAAACACTTTTGTTGAGTCATTTCTGGGCCACAGATATTTATTGGAAACTGATTATATGCCAGGTACTATTTGTAGGCATTGTGGATATAATTATGAATGATGTAGAAGAGGTCTTTGCATACCTAAAGTTCACATAGTAGATGAAAAAAGGTTTTGTAAACCAAAGCTCACTATACAAATATTAACATCAGTTGAAGCTCTTTAGACTGACTTCTTAATTTACTCACATTCTTGATTTTCTCTGTAAAATTGTAATGGTAGATGCCTGTGGTGCCAATACTCTTAGTATTAGCATGTTCCACAATGTACTCTCACTCACACATCTCTGCTTTTGAGAGCTAAGGTACTTATCAAGAATTAGTTGTGTTTCCCAAATTATTTCTTCTAGTCACATGTCTCTATAAATGTTTAACAGACATATTAATATATAATCAAATATTTTAATAAAATTTTATACAAACTAATAAAAGTGCAAAAGGAGTGTTGCTTCTATTAGAAACTAACAAATACTTTGTAATGATTCTTTCCAATTTAGTCAAACTAAGTGTGAGCAAAACAACTACAAAAGATGGGTGGAAAGTAAACATAGATTTATCAAAATGCTCCCCAAGTTTCTCTACCTTCTTTATTTTACAAAACAAAGCTACCAATTGAGAGTGATGCAGTATGGATTTTTTTTCTTTATTTCATTTTTATTGTGGTAAAATAAATAATACACAAAATTTACATTTTAAGAATTTTAAAATGTACAATTCAGTGGCATTAAGTACACTTAAAATGTTGTGCAACCTTCATCAATATTTAGCTCCAGAACTTTTTCATCACGTTAAATAAAAATTTCATACCTCTTAAGCAGTCACTCCCCATTCTCCTCTCCCCACTAGCAACCCTAATCTGTTTTTTGTTACTATATATTTGCCTATTCTATATATTTCATATATATAGAATCAAACAATATGTGAGCTTTTTTATGTGTGACTGTTTTTACTTAGAATGATGTTTTCAAGAAAGATTCTTCTGTGCATAGAATGTATCAGTACTTAAATCTTTTTTATAGCTGAATAATATTCTACTGTATGGGCATATCACATTTTGTTTATGAATTTATTTGTTGATGGACATTTGGGATGTTTCCACATTTTCAGCTATTTTAAATAGTGCTGTTATGAACATTTGTGCACAAATTATTTGCTTGAGTATCTGTTTCCAATCTTTTGTTAGACCCTGAGGAGAGGAATTACTAGGTCATAGAGTAATTCTATCTTTAACATATTGAGAAACTACTGCTTGGGTTTTAGTGCCATACTTAAGAAACCATTGTCAGTCCAAGGTCATGATTTTTTGTTCTTTGATTTCAGAGTAATACTGATCCCATGGAATGTCTTGAGAAGTATCCTCTTCTTTCTTACTTTTTTGAAGAGTTTGAAAATGATTAGTGTTAATTCTTGTTTAAATATTTGGTAGAATTCACCAGTGAAATTCTTTGGTTCTGGATTTTTACTTGTTGGGAGAAAATTTTTTTTTTAATTATGGATTCAATCTCTTGTTATAGTAGTTTCAGATTTTCTGTTTCTTCTTGAGTTAGTGTGGTAGTTTGCGTGTTTCTAGAAATTTGTTCGTTTCATCTAGGTTACTAAATCGTTGGAGGGCAATTGTTCGTGATATTGTCTTATAATTCTTTTTTTTTTTCTGTAAGGTTTGTACTAATGTCTCATTTTGTTTTTGAGTAGTTATTTGTGTCTTCACTCTTTCTGTCTTAGTCAGTTTAGCTAAAGGTTTGTCAATTTGGTTGATGTTTCAGAGAGTCAAATTTTGGTTTTCTTTATCTTTTCTACTGTTTTTCTATTCTCTACTTCATTAATCTCTTCTTTATCTTTATTATTTACTTCTTTTTGCTAGTTTGGGGTTTAATTTGATCCTCTTTTCCTGGTTTCTTAATGTGTAAAGTTATTTTATTGATTTTTGATATTTTTTATGTATATAGGCATTTATGGATATAAATTTTCCTGTGAGCACTGCTTTTTCTGCATTCCCTAACTTTTGGTATGTTGTGTTTTGCTTACACTCCTCTCAAATTATTTTTTTACTTACTTTATGATTTTTTCTTTGATTATTGGTTGTGTAAGAGTGTGTTTTATTTTATTTCCCCATATTTGTGATTTTTTTAGTTTTCATTCTGTTACTATTTTCTAGTTCAATTCTATGTGGTCAAAGAAGAGACATTGTATAATTTCAATTTTAAAAAATGTATTGAATTTTGTTTTTGGCCTAGTATCTGTCTTTGAGAATTTTCCATGTGCACTAGAGAAGAATGTGTATTTTGTTGTTAGGCAGAAGTTTCTGTATATGTTTTAAGTCCTTTATTTTCTCATTCATCTGCCTAGTTTTTGTACCTATTATTGAGACTGAGGTACTGACATTTCAAAATTATAGAACTGTCTATCCATTCATCTCAATTTTGTTCATATATTTTGAAGCTCTTTGTTAGGTGAATCTATATTCATAATTATATTTTCATGATGGTTTTTCCTTTTAAACACACATAACATCCTTTTTCATCTTTTGCAACTATTTTTATCTTAAAATCTATTTTGTTTAATATTAATATAAATACTCCAGCTCTCTTTTGGTTGCTATTTGCATGGCATATATTTTGTAATCCTTTTGCTTTCAACATCTTTGTCTTTGGATCTAAAGCAAATCATTACAGACAGCATATAGATAGATTTTCCCCCCATTTTCCATTCTGTCAATCTATATCTTTTAATTGGAGAGTTTATTTCATTTACATTTAAAGTAATTAATGATAGAGAAGGATTTACTTTTGTTATTTTGTCATCTGTTTCCTATATGTATTTTCTGTTCCCCAATTCCTCAATTATGGCTTTCTTTTGTGTTTACTTGATTTCTTTTTTATAATGTATATTTCTCATTTTCCTATTTTTTATATTTTTTATTATTTTCTTAGTGGTTCCATCAGGGATTATAATTAATACCTTAAACTTGTAACAATCTAGTTTGAAGGGAACTAACAGTTTCAATAGTATAAAAAAAATTCTGCACCTATACATCTACATCTCTCCGCATTTATATTATTATTGGCACAGATTGTATCTTTATCTATTGTGCATCCATTAGTATAATAATATTGTATAATAATTTAGGATTATTGTTTTATGCATTTACTTTTTAAATGACATAGGAAATGAAAAAGAGTTGCAAATCAAAATGTCATAATACTTATTTTTAAATCTACCTATGTATTTACTTTTATCAGTAGTCTTTATTTCTTTGCATGACTTTGAGTTACTGCCTAGCGTCTTTTTACTTCAGTCTAAAGACTTCTTTTTACATTTCTAGTAAGGCTGGACTACTAGTAATTAACTCACTATTGTTTATCTAAAAATGTCTCAATTTCTTCATTCTTGAAAAAAAATTCTGCTGGATATAAAATTCTTGGTTGACAGTTTTTTTTTTCTTTAAATATGTGATATAACTATCTTATGTTCTCCATGGCCTATTCTAAGAATTTGCCTGTTAATCTTATTGAGGATCACTTGTATATTACAAGTTGTTTCTCTCTTGCAGCTTTCAGAATTCTCTCGGTATCTGTGCAGATATCTTTGAGTTTGTCTTACTGAAGTTCATTGATCTCCATGCGTGTGTTTTTTCATTAAAAGTGGGAGGTTTTTGACCATTTCTTCTTTAAATATTCTCTATGACACTTTCTCACTTCTCTTGGTATTCTCATCATTTGTATATGTCTGTATGTTCAATGGTGTCACGCAAGTCTCAGAGCTATTCACTTTCATTCTTTTTCCTTTCTGTTCTTCAAACTGAATAATTTCATTTGATCTATCACCGATTTTGCTGATTCTTTCTTTTTGCTGCTCATATCTTCTGTTGAACCCCTCAAATGAGTTTTTCTCCAATTATTGTACTTTTATACTTCATAATTTCTATTTGATTCCTTTTTATAATTTCTCTTTTTTATTTTCTTCATTTGCTGAGCTATTGCTTTCCTGTTTTCCTTGGTTATTTGCATATTTCTTCCATTAACCTCTTGAACATATTTAAGAGATTTGATTTAAAGTTTTTGTCTAGTAAATCTAATGTCTGTGCTCCCTCAAAAAAAAAAAAGCTTTTGTTTATCTCTTAATTTTTTCCTGTGTACGGGCCATACCTTTTTATTTCTTTGCATATTTCATAATTTTTTGTTGTTGAAAGTGGGCATTTTTAATATTGTGATGTGCAAAAAAAAGAAAGTAAAAGGGAAAAAATCACTTTCTAAGTCTTTTCAGATTGGTTCTGTGTTGAAGCAATCTTTCCATACCTCTCTAGACTATTTACAGTGTTGCTTTAACTTTCATTCCCTGCTTGCATTGAGCTTAAAGAGCTAGAGTTGAAAGCTCATGGACTTCTTAAGTCTTTTCTGAGTATCTGTCCCATCTTGAACGTGGATGTAGCTTTGTGGTCTCTTCTGTATAAGTGGTAATTTTCCAAAGCCCATAAGTTCCCCATAAACCTTGCTCCCCAGATTTTCCTCCTAGGCTTTTGAAATGTCTATTGTTAATCTCAGCCTTAGGCAACAGGAACTTGTTCATTTGGCTTTCATTGTTTTTGAGGACTTTGTGACTGCTCAGTCCTGCTAGGAATTCTGAGTTAGGCAAAACAAAGGGAAACTCCAAGCAACAGTCCTTCAAGGAAACCCCAGTTTGGTAAAAACAGATAAACGCAATTCCTTGGAAATGAGATACACTCTGCTCTCTCTGGTACCAGATAGCTACAGTAGGAACACAGGCTGTCATCCTCAAGATCACTGTCTCACCAGGGAAGGTGTCAATCTATATTAGCTAAAATGCCACAAAGATCTCTTATTTTGTTTCAGTGGCCCCTCTTCTGACTAAGCATCATCTTAGTTGTTGTAAACCTTTGACTAACTTCCTGCATTCCAATGGTGTTCCTGGGGAGGGATGGACTCCAGATTGTCCATACTCTAATACTTTCATTGTCTTCACTCCCATAAGTATTTTTTATACAGGAAAGAGAGTCTCTAAATGTCAGAGTAGATCCTTAGTCAATGAAAAAAGCCTTGAGTTAAGATCAAAACCTGAAAAATATGGATTTAAATTTTACATTTAAAAAGGTGTATATAATTGTTACATCTTTTTTATTTCTCCCGGGATCTAATTTTTTCTAATTTTCTAAATGTCAGTCTTTATTGCATGAGGCAAAATATTTTTTTTTTACTCTATTATCAGTTAATCCTCACAAGCATTAATTATATGAGATTGGTAGAAGAGAGAATTATGAACACTTTAAAAATGAATCATAAAATCTAAATCCTTAAGTGATATGCCAAGGATATATTTCAGAAAGCAGTAAAATGTAAAACAAATAAGTACTATCAATTTTGAGACTCTATTAAATCTCAGGCATTTTGTGTACATTAATTTATTTAATTCTCATCATAGCTTTGAAAGTTAAGTTGTAGGGTCAAGGGTCGGAATGAAGGGTGGCGGAGAAGGAATTTGCTTGCCTGACCCTAAAGTTCAAGTTTCATCCATGTACCATGGTGCTGCTCAGTGGGAGGGATATGGGAATTGGGAAGAGACAGAAACGAGGAATCCCAGATAAAGATTTGGTGTTTGTGAGCTGTGTAAATTTTAATGTATCACTTTGTTTTTAGGTCTTCTTCAATTAATTAATATAAGGAGTTCACAGTATGTGAGTTCTTAAGAATTTTTAAATGAGCTAACATTGATTCCTATGGTCTTTTTTCCTAATAAAAACGCAGCATCCACAAAAGCCACTGTTTGCCGTTATTTACTAAGGCTGCACATATGTCTATCTATGACCAAGAAATTACATTCCAAGTGATATGTGTATGTGTCCTACAAAAGACATGTCTGGGAATGTCAATATCAGCTTTTTTATTTTCATAATATTTACATGTAAAAACAAGAATTAATCTCACATAGTGAGCAAAGGCACAAACATACATTTCTATGACATACTGCATGATTTCATTTATATGAAGTTCAAGATTAGGCAAAATTAATCTATGGAGAAAGAAAGCAGAATAGTGTTTATCTTTAGTGCCATTGCAGTTGAGTATCCACTGCAAATGAACCTTAAAAATGCTCATGTGGTGTTGGAGATATTATATACCTTGATCTTGTTGGTAGTTATTTAGGTGCATACATATATAAAAACTCGCCAAGCAGTATGATTAAGATTTGAGCACCTTACTCTAGGTAATCTAAAATTTTTTGAAAAAAGAAACAATAAATGATTTCTTCCTTAAGTTATGATAGGAAAAATCTAATGTATTTTTAGATCTCTTCCTATAATCTGAGTGATTTATTCAAAAATATTTTTACATATTATTTTTGTATGGGTATTTATTACTAATTCATAAAATGCATGGACTATCAAAAGAATAAAATTTGTCACTTTTTGAACCAGTAATTGATTTATTTCTACCTCTTTTGCTATAATATATTAATTCAATTTATAACCACGATGTTATGCTAGTTTACATAAAAATAATTTTACTTCATACCACATATGTAAGAAGCAAGCTCGATTAAAATAACATGGAATTAAATTAATAGCTAAATGTTATTAACATTTTTAGGTTGAGAAGACCAATCAATATTTCATGAAAATACTAATTAATAGGATTTTCTTATCTGAAGCTTTTAGCTCACTTTCCTTTATTAATGAACACATATTCCTATGGCAACTCAGTATTTTTCTTGCCTGTGAATGGGTTCCGAATCTGTTATTAAAAAGACATGATATGAAAAGAAACTCAGTTATTTGGTCAGTCTACAGTCCTGTGTAATGTATTCTGCATTAAGTCATCTTTTGCCAATATTGGAAGCTTCTGTGTCAATAAGTCAGGCAGTATTTGGCATGAACGCTATAGCAAGAACCCAAGACATCATGTTAAAAGCAGGGAAATATAAAGCTCACTAATGTTCTGGATTATTTTACCAAGTATTTGCTACAGAATGAGTGGAAAATGAAATATCTTCTTTCTCGCTCACTTCTATTTCCTTATGGCAGCAAATTACCATAAATGAGTAACAGATATTACATTAAAATGATGTTCTGTCATCTAATAGGACTAGGGAAACTTGTGTTTAATAAATATAAAAATCTTACCAGTGTCTATAATTAGTTAATGTACACCATAAATCTCTAAGAGATTCATGATGTTTTCTAAGTTTATTTGACTATGAAAACTTTTATGAAATAAAATTTTTAGAAAAAAATAGAAAATATTTTAAAGGCTCATTCTGAGTTTATATGGAAAATGGTTCTTTACTATTTGCTTTTGGCATATTTCTTAGTTTGTTTCTATCACACATCAGTGTTATACACTAATTAAAAAAAACAAAAGATATAAGCTAAATTTAAAATTTAAAGATAATTGTAATTTTTAAGCAGCTTTAATGATGGAATTTCTCCCTCCCCCCCCAAAAAAAAATTATAATTGAAGTCCTAAAATGTATAAGAATAAAATGGACTTATCTTTTTTGATGTGAAGATTGAATCCACCATTCTACCTACCACTCTCCCAATACCCTACCATTCACCATTCTGAGATTCTTATGTGGAAACCTAGTTTTCAAGTACAAGGCTGAGGAAGCAGCCTCTTCCATCTGCATTTAAGGAGCTGACATATTGAGAGTGACCTGTAACCTTAAGGTTGCAAAGGAGGTTGATCATAGTGTTTAAGAGCCCTACCTCTAACTTCATTTCTCATTTTTTCATATCTTCCTAATATATTGTTTTATGTAAAGCACGATCTCATATAAAACAAAATGCAAAGCATATTGTTCTTTGGAGAAGAATTAATTATTTGTTTCAATATGTAATTTTACATTCTCTTAAAGCAATCAAATAAAAATGGTTTTTCTTAAAGATGACATAATGGAAATCTGTGTATGACTGCTTTAATTCTTGTGATTAATACTGATTATTTTCTATTTCTTGAAGTTAGTGTATTAGAGGAAGGGGGTACATTTAAATACAAAATGAAGATAATCTAGCCAATTAAATAGTTTTAATATTAATAATTAGAATACTCTAAAACATTATTAAAATATCTAAAAGAATGGCTGAAATTTCTAGATGTTTTCTCTACTCAGAAAGAACTGAAAATAATTTTGATTTAATCACCATGGCATTTAATAAGCTTGGTTGAATAGATTTTTATCCTCATTCTAAAGTGAGCTCCTTTTCTATACCCTTTCTGAAGTCTTGGCCTGTGCCATTCTAGGATAATAGAACTGAATCTATAGTACAATCAAGAAAAGCAAGGAAGACTCAATTAGCATAAGTACATATTAAAATCATGCCATGAAGGCTAGTCAGTATTAACAAGGAAGGCATGTGCTTGCTTTGTAAATATTTCATTCTGATGCCTGAAGAGTCTGAAATAGTTCCATACCTTCCCTACTCTCCTTATCAACTTTCAGTTCCAAGTAGAAATTATTGACTGAACATTAGGACTCCAGGGAAAAGAGAGGGGTTAAAAAGCCTGAAGCTACGGTGGGCAGAGGACAAGGGAAAGAGATAAGAAGGTATATATGAAATCATTGGCAACCAGGTGAGAAAAATGAGTAATTGGTCTCTATCATTACTCAGGACTGTCTTAATAGACTAGTAATAGATTGAATAATTCATTATCTATTCTTCACTATCATGTTTAGTTATTCTTTCTCTTAACCGTCACAATAACCACACCCAAGTAAAAGTGAGGCTTTCACTTCTAAGTGTATTATGTAGAATTGAATATTAGTGAACAAATATTTTTCAAGTGAAATATTAGGCAGTAAATGCATCTAAAATAGTTTAAACTATTTATTCCTAAGAAAATAAAATCTAACAGTATCTTGCCATATTTGGCAGAAAGTTTTTTGCTTTGGCAAAAGCGGAGATTGTTGCCCCTAAGAAATATCTCATTATTGTGACATTATATTTTCTCTTTTCCTCTGACAATTTGACTTTTTTATAACTTTGTTCTTTCACAGCATTTCTCTTGTTATTTGAGTTGTGCACTCTATTTCTCACCAGAAACAATCTCTTCATTACTTTGAATGTCATTTAGTCACCATCTCTCAGTATGTTAAATAACTAATTGTCTTGAGTTTTCCAAGCACTCAACTTCAATGAAATCACTGTGTATAGCATTGATACAAGTATATGATGTCTAAGGAAGAATACTGTGGTCTGAATGTTTACAGCCCCCTAAACTTCATTTGTTAAAATCCTAATACCCAATGTGATGATATTAGGAGGTAAAGCCTTTGGGAGGCACTTATGAGGATGGAGTCCTCATAAATAGGATTAGTGCTCTTGTAAAAGAGACCTCATAGAACTCCTCAGCCCCTTCTTCCATGTTACAATACAACAAGAAGGCTGCAACTCATCCAACCAAATGCTGGCACCTTGATCTTGGCCCTCCCCTTTTCAGAACTATGAGAAATAAATTTCTATCGTTTATAAGGTAAAAAATATAATAACAAGGCAAATTATCTTTAAATGCATAAATACAATGACATGATTATACTATACTATTTGGAACAATGAAACACATTTCCACTTAGTTAACTAAATCCCAATGCATATGAATGGAATTTATTTTCTAAGGGAAGATGAGGGAATTAAAATCTTTCTGTGAGTAACACAAGTGACTAGCAGTTCAAGTGTAGAAAAATAGTTAATATCCTAAAGAAATAAATATGAAATCTGGAACTAGAAAGATAAAATTCTACAAATTAAGATATAATGCTTAAAATTTAAATCTATAACTGTAATAAACTATCAAAATTTTACAGCTGATAAAATTTTCTGTCATTGTAAATGTCTCAATATAACAAGGTAGCAGGTATAAAGCTTAACAGTGTTCTGAACAAACAAGATAATTAATTGAATTGTGTTATTTTTCTATAATTGTAATGAAAAATAATTTGTAAGAAAAACAAGATCTATTAAAAGGCCCTAGGAAAAAGTTCTTCCAGAGTTCTAATTCATTATAAATGTATAATTTATGCATTTTAGAATTTACTAATGCAAGATAGTTTCATGAAATTTACCTCTAAGCTTGTTTTAGGTTGAGATCTTTTTATAGCATTAAAACATAGTCAGATGAAATGTGACATTATTATAACACACCAAATACTGAACCTGAGGTTATTTGAAAAAACAATCCCTATTTACAGCTTCCTTAAATCTAAAAACAATTCTCTCCCATACACAAAGACACACTCTTAGAAATACAAAAACAAAAACAAAAACAAAAAACCTTCATATTTGGGGTCTTAGTCTAGAACCATTACTCTAGAACTAGACTCTAGATGGATCTTTACTGCATTCTATGGAATTAACTATTGTCTTCATATTAAGTTGAACTGAAGAGAAGACTTTTCATCCATTCATTTACTCAAAAACATATATTGAGTATATATTAGGTACAAGATACTGAAGGAAATCCAAAGATAAATAAAGCAGCATTCTTGACTCCATAGTAAAGGAGCTGAGTCATGAGAATAATAATTCTAGTAAAGACAAGAAGACAAGAGCTATAGGAGCGATGCAAATACAGAGCTCTCTGAGTAGTAAAGGTTGTTTTTAGCTGGTGTTCAAAGAAGATTGCAGTGAAGAAGTTGAGGTTTGAGGAAGACATTAATGGAGATAGACATAGGGCATTTTAAGTGGAGGAAAGGTCTCAAGAAGAATCACATGGCCAGAAGATTTGAGAATGTTTGGGAAAGAACAAATAAAATTAAATAGCTCTTAGGATTGTTAACAGGGAATAGATTAGAGCTAAATTGTGGAAGTCACTATGAGGTAGCCTAGGGAGAATGAACTTTATTTATTTTTTTAGGTAATAGGGAATTACTAAAGGTTGGAGAAGAGGTGTGCTTTAGGAAGATGACTCTAATATCACACAGCTTCCCATTTCCTACCATTCTCCTCTTAGGGACTTCAGCCACAGTAGAGTCAAAACACTCTTCTAGCTTTACAGCTTTTGCTCTGGCCATTCCCTCAGCTTGGAACACTCTTTCCTCCTGTAGTCAGGCGGCTCATTCTTTTTACTTTTCTTTCTTTCTTTCTTTCTTTCTTTCTTTCTTTCTTTCTTTCTTTCTTTCTTTCTTTCTTTCTTCCTTCCTTCCTTCCTTCCTTCCTTCCTTCCTTCCTTCCTTCCTTCCTTCCTTCCTTTCTTCCGTCTGTTTGTTCATTTGTTCGTTCTTTCTTTTTCCTTCTTTCTTTCGTTCTCTCTCTCTCTCTCTCTCTCTCTCTCTCTCTCTCTCTCTCTCACTTTCTCAATGAGCTAATCTGGCAACTTTATTAAAATCGTAACACTCTTCCCTCTGGGACCCCTATCCTTGGAATCCCTATTGTCAATGGAAGAAATATCCAAACTTGTAGAGAATTTTTCTAAGGGTTTATTTGAGCCAAACTGACAACATATGCCAGAAAGCAAGGTTTCAAATGCTCCAGAGAATAACAGTTTTATAGTTTCTTTTATGCATTTGAAATTAAGGAGGGAACTTAAGGAAAGATTACATTGAGGTGGGGGAAAGTGACAAGGGGATCTGATTACAGTATAGTTAACAAGACTACGTGCTCTCTTGAGGGTGGTTGCAGTTTATTTCAAAAGTGTATTAACCTAGATGCAGAGAAACAATGAACAGGGCTTACTTAAGACTAAGATAAACCTTTTACTGAAGAAGTTACATGCCTGGTGCTTGACTAACCACTATTACCTGTCCAGTTAGGAATTTATGATCAGATCATCCTGGAGGTTGCCTTCCATAGAACTCTTTTTTTCCCACCCACACTACTGTAAAAGGTCCCATACATACATCATAAGCACACACAAAATAAATTTGTTGTGATGCCAATAGACATCCCTATCCCTGTCACTCAGGATCCAGCACTAGTGCTGGTATACTATGACCCATACCCTAAACATCTAGTCTTGTGACTAGCACTATTCAAGCTAGTAAGTATGTTTAAATAAAAAAGCTGAAAGTTCGTGGGCCATGTCACTGAAAACTTCAATATTGGTGCTACTTCAGAGTTGGAGCAAGTCGAGCAGAGCATGCAAGAGAAAAGACAAATTCATTAAATCTCCAAACCCTTTTTAAAAATAGTGTAAGTGCTGTTTTTTTACATAAAGAAGTATATCTTTCTTGTAGTGGCAAGCATACATTTTATTACTTTGTTTTCTAATCTGTGTCCCAGAAGTACTAGCTAATTAGCATGATTTTTCAAATGGCAACTGAGAAGCAGTCTGAAATATTAAATAATTCATATTACTCTAAAATTGTGTTATATATTTATACATGTATATATATGCACATAGATAATCTAAACAATATATCTGAAGTGTGATAATGATTATAAATAGGTATTAATTTAAGAATTTACAAAATTCAAAATAAAGTTATAGAAAGTAATATGATGAAATCAAAATATCTTATATTTTCTGCTTACCAACAATTTATCACATATATCTCCATTTTCATGTTTGAATAGAATATCTAAAATTCTTGGTTCAATTTAAATTTAAGTATGACTTTAAAAATTTCATTGACAAGTCTAGTTGCTCTTGTCTCAACAGAGCTCCTTTAAACTGAAGCTCATTAAAAAAACCTGTTGAAAAACTTCAATGACTTAGTAATGGTTGCCTAATTAGGCATTACTATCAATAGAACATAAATTATATAGCAATCTTGATTTTTACCAATACCACTAGTAATTTTATTGAAATGAAGGCGATAAAAATAAATTTTATGGAATAAATGTATAACAAATTATGAAAAACATATATATTTTAAAAATTACTCATCCGAACCTCAGTACCTCATAAACAAAATATCAAGAGATGCAATAAAAATTACATTCAGTAATTTTAAATGTTTTCATTAGTTATAATCATGCAAAAATTATTGCTTACTGCATTAAAAATTTTTTATTACAAACATTTTATCAAGGTAAGATAGAACATAATTCGTATATTAGTTTGTTGACTGTTCATGAATTTTTAAATATTTAGATATAAGTTATGTGAGCTTCCATTTGTACTTTTACACTGACCCTGCAGAAGAGAGAGACTGGATCAAAGAATTTCCGAAAGAAATGTATCTCTTCCCCAAGAATCTTGAGGGATATGGATATATGTGAGGTCTTGAGAGGGAATCACATAGGGCCAAATCCACAGTCAGTAAATCACCAGTCTCTGTGTTTCCTTTGAAAGAGAGGGAAAATCATAAGATTCCATTAGGACCTGAGCTTTAAAATAAGCAACTATCACCACCACAGATAAGCAAATCAAAGAATAAATATTTATTGGCTGATGGGAACTGATATTTACTGAATGCCTCAAGCACAATTCAGCTCTGAATCATTATGTGATAGGAACAATTCTAGGTGCATACATATGTTATCTAATTTAACGTTAAAGAAACACTGTGAGGTGAGAGTCATTATTTTCATTTAAGAAAAAAAAAGAGAGAAAACTCAGGCTTAAATATGGTAACTAATTTTCCAGGAGCACTGCCTGTTTATCTCATATAAGTTTTGTTATCCCTTGGTTCCAATTCTTTTCTGTCTGTTACACTGGCCCTGGGGGCTCATCTACATTCTCTCCTCCTGTATGTAAATGTCTCAATCCCAAAATATCTCTTTCCTCCAAGTCTGACTGTGTTAAAATGGTAAGATGTAATATCTCTGAAACTCTTTTTTTGTTGTTGTTACCCCAAGAGACAACTTTCTTTTTATGTTTTAATAGTTTAAATGTGAATAATAGAGAGGTAAAAAGGTGATAGCAAAAGAAATAAATATGGGCAGTCTACAAAATTTATGAGAATTTTTACTGTCTTATTGTCATAGTGCCTGGCTTATAGGTTTTGATTTCCTATAAGTCATATATGTTATGCTTCTGTCTTCAGTTTTGTTTTTGTTTTGTTTTTTTCCCTCAAGATGAGCTTCAAAATTCTTGCCTTCAGTCATTTATTTAGAAATGGGAAATATTCCTTGTGGAGGACCTTCTACTTAGTATGAAAATTCCATCAGAATGTGCAAGAACCAATTCTGCCTATATAATCGGTGTTTCCTTCGTCTCAGGTGGGCTGTTTGCATCTTGGTGAACTTCTGAACCAGGTGACTCCAAGTTCACTAGACTTCCACCTTTTCTAAGAATGAGACTTTGGACATTTCTTCACATTTACAAAACAAATTTGTGGCAGAGCTAAAGTGAAAGCTTAGTCTGTCAGACCTCACAGCCATTCCTTTCTTCCACAAACCCTAGGCTCTACTATGTTGATACTCTCAAGCTCCTCAGGCAGCATTAGGGTCTGTGGCGCAGGCAATTGGCTCTGCTACTGATAGAATTGCCTGGGTCCACTTCAGTCTTGGGCCTATGGCAGGATACATTGTAGAAGAGGTTTCAGAGGTGCTCCCATCATTCTGAGAATATTGAATGATAGTCACCTACAAATGCATTAAGGTCCATATGTAGAAATCCACATTATAAGCACACAGAAAACATAAAAGACCTGATTGAAAGGCAATAATATGGGAATAACATGTTTTTGAGTACCCTATACTTCCAGCATATATCTGAGTGCTGTTTCATGGTGAAAATAAAGGCTAGTGAGCTCTATCCGTGCTAAGGTTGCAAGGACAATTCATTACTGATATATAGGGAAGAGTCAACTCACAAACCTATAATATTGTCTTCCCACCTTCCACTTGGGTTTTTGTAAATATTCAAGTAGCATTTCCTGAGAGTCTGTTCTAATTTTTGAGGTTTTGCTAAAAGTATGACTTGAAGGTTAACTTGAAAAAATCTAATGTTTCAAAATGTATTAGGAAAACTTGAGGAATACTTCAAATTGTTAGTTTTTCTTCCTTCTGAGGTTAGGTCATAAAGTATTTCTGTGTGTGCAGTCATTGTCAATAATAAAGCAAGACTATAATATAGTAAAAACAACAAAACACAGACTTAGAGAGGACTGAGTTCTAAGGACTGACTTCAGAGGACTGAGCCCTATTTTCATTGTGTGACATTGTATAATTTATACTCCAATGAGTCTCAATTTCTTTATCTATAAAATGAAAATCATTATGAATAACTCTTAGGAATTTTGTAAAATAACATGTCAAAGTGCTTAGTACAGAGCACCTAGTAAACATCATCCAGTAAATATTAGTAAAATATGAATCTGATTATATTCTGTAGATAAATTAAAATATTTATAAAGAATCTACAATGAGCTAGGCACTAGAGTTAAAACATGGAAAGCTCCTATTATCTTGAAGCTCATCACAGTTTAGGGTGGAGAGAAGACCTGTAAACCATTAATTAAAAAATAATGTGTATTTAGGTGATATTACAAATGTCTTCATCCCGGGTCTATCTTTAGTCAAAGGTCCAAGCTCTCTTCCTCTTGAGTTCTTTGATAGAAATACATACCACAAACAAAGTCAATTAGAAAAATATATTTTGCTAATTGTACCACACGAGGGAGTTTGATTGAATTTCATGGAGCATTACTTTTATCGGAAAAGACAAGTCTAGATGGCCTCTTTTCATTGAACAAAGCCCATCTCATACATAAATCTTGGAATTTTTCTTGTGTTTATGGAAACAATCTTATATACAGTAACAAGAAGCCAGAGAGGGTTTCCCCCATGCTTGAAGCAGTTCTAGCTGAGATCACAAACCCAAAGGTCAAGATGCAGGAGCTTTGAGCAGAAGGGCAGACAAGCCAGAGTGAGCAGCAAATAAATACCTCACTAATGAAAACTTCTGTGAGGAAATCAGTCATGTTCCTAAACATTTGAAATCCTCGATATTACTGAAACATTGTACTCTACCTAAACGTTCATCTGAAACATAAAGTCATTTATTTTGTTTGAGAAAGATGATGCCTGCCTTCTTTATAAGAGGGGCAGTATTGAACTAATAATCAGTTGAAAGTAAAGAAAGCCCTGATGCTAAAAAACCAAACAAACAAACAAACAAAAAAACCAAAAAACTTGATCCCCATCATCTATGAAGCAACCACCAGCCATCACCCAGAGGGCATTCAAAGAACACATTATTTTAAAATTGCATTCTTCACTCATAAGTTGTCAGCATCCAGGGTGTTTGGCTTGGCTTTACTGACCAGGGCCCTTGGAGGCAGGCCACTTTGAGAACAAGAAAGACAAGTTCTATGAGGCTGGTCTTCACAGTCCTAATCTGTCCATCTATTACCCCTTGCAGAAACCTTGGTTTTGAGTCTGGCTTTCACACCCTCTGATGATGTTCCCTCTCAATCACTCCTGGCATTGAAATCATCTTGGTTAATAATTCCTTCCAACCGGTTCCTAATAGATATCATCTCTTAGATATCTACTCTAGTCTCCTCACTATTAACTGGCCGGCAGAGTATCTTGAACCTATAACAGATACCCTGCTTAGAAAGCCCTCAGTTCCCCTCTTCTGAATTTGGGATGCCAAAGCATTCAGTTCATTCTAGGAGTGACTCTTTGTGGGGTGGAAGCCTCTGGAATGTGACTGCAGAGACTGTAGAAAATCTTGTCTATTATTTGTTAGAACCTTCAATTCTATCTTGTCCCACTTACTTTTAGGATTATATATGTGTGTGTATAAATTACATATGTTTATGTATTTTTACATATAATATATAATAATATATATGTACGCACACAATTCTAAACAAATTTCAGCATAAAACAAGGCTATTGAGGGTGAATACAAAAAACATGAAAGGCAATTTTACTGGTAACATCTCTTAGGTGCCAATCTGTGATGATCCTCAGTCCAACTGAATATATAGAATGTGTAGAGGTGATGATTACAAAGATTTTATTTTACTGGAGTGGTTTGAAATATTTGTGCAGTTAAAGCATGTGTCACTGAAGGGCCTCAGGCTCTAGTAAATGCACAAATACTGAGAGGCTATTATGTGTAAGATAATCTTTAATATCTTGTGAAGTAATAAACAGAGCACATGAGGTTCATTTCATGACCTACTTCTAATTTCAATGTGGTGATATATATATATATATCCACACATACATATATATGTATATATGTATATATCCTTTACAATATGAATGTGTCAGTATATTTATTTATAATCACTTAAGATTGTTAAATTTAACAGTGCATTTTGCTTTAATTAAAATATGTAAATCAAGAACACCAGCTGATATTATTAATTCCATTTGCAATGCCACTAAAACTTAATTTATTTGCTCATCAGCCTAGGACACTATATCCCTAAACCTAAGCAGCCATTTTTTTTTTCCATTAATTAAGTTCTTTATAAATAGGAAATTGCTCTGGGCTTAAGTTAGTGAAACAAGTCACTTAGAGAAAACATCCAAAGGAGTAAAAGACTGATGAAAGGCCAACATAATTATATTTGAAGGGTTTTTTTGTAAGTATAATGCCTGTATTTAATGATATAAACTTCCATTTAGAATTAAACATTAAATATAGACATATGAATGGTGACATGTGTTATTCATCTAAGCCTTGAAAATGACCTTTCTCTTGAAAAAGCAGAGTCAAGTGACTATTTCCATTTCCACGTTTGTTTTTGCTTATTTTGCCACAGAATATTAAAAGTTGACAGTATTCTTTATTGGGGAACTCTATAATCTAGTAACTTAAACTATATTCAATGCAACAGTGCTTTCAGCACCCAGTGAAATCAAATGGGGCATCCATGGTCAATATGAGAAATGTCCTATTTGATAATCTTAGGAAAATACATTTAGAACTCTCTAATTTATAGATATTTTAAAAAATTATTAGCTCTGATGAGGCAATGAAAGGAGAAAATGTATCATATGCAAAACTTAAAAGCATATTATAAATATAAAAATAACTAAAAAATTATGAGCTACTCTCTAAAAATTATACCTGTCTATGATTAAAGTATTTTCCTTCTATAATAATCAATAGGAGAATAAGTGTATCATATATATTAATGACACTATGGTTTTCTTATTAATCAGAAATAGTCCTTTATGACAAATAGTATATAGTTATAACTACTAACAGAAGGAAGGCATAAATAGGACTCAGATGAAAAAGAAAGGAAGGCAAAACGCTAAAATCTTGACTATTGTGAACATTCTACAGCATATTTTCTCTTGCTTATTCTTGCTTCCTTTACACAAATATTTTTAAATTATATTTCTATACATGTAGAAGTTTACCACAACTGATCTTGTTTATTAGTACCTAGGAGTTGTTTATTTCTAGTCATCATTATAATATAAATGTTCATTAAGTTAGCTTTGTGAAATTTACTTCTGCATTTTTTTAATGTTGATGAGCTTGCTCTTTATGTCATTTAATATGTCCCATCTGAAGTCACACATTTGAAATTTTAGTACTTGAATAATGTTTCTTGAAAATTAGGAAGCTCAATTTTGGGGATAATGTTTCTCTTTTTGCCTTACATTCAAGGAAGTTGAGTTAATGTGAAATTCAGTCACAGAAACTATATTAAGCCTAAGCTTAGCATATTTTATTCTTTTTCTTATTCTGATGTTTTCCTCCACATTCCTTTTTTAATTAAAGGTATTCCTTCCATTGAAATCTCATTCCAAAATATTTTTTAAAAATAAAACGGTATGAATAAACTAAACAAGAATAGATTTTTTAATGGAAAATAAACTAGAGTTTAGCAAGAGTGTACAATGGTCACATTCAAATTTAATTTAATGGTACAAAGAAGGGAGGATAAAAAAAGAAAAAAGGAAAAACAAAATGTACAAGCTACTTTCCAAATGACCACTAAAAGTACAAAAACTATAATTTATAGTGGTTGATGAAATGTCCTTTTAGGCCTTAGTTCTTTGGGGGGTGGGGGGACATTTGAACATTAAGACCAGTCAAATTCTCTGAAATGTCACTTACCATGAGGACTTTATTTTAATACCACATGTCACATGGGCTATGAAAATGTTTGGTTTTATGTCCTGCTTTCTCATGTGTTGTTCAAAATCAAAATCATATTGGGAGAAGATGAAATCTCCAAGTTATCTGGTTAAAAATTTGGAGAGTGAAGCATTTCACAATGCAAAATCTAACAGCAGATATTAGCATCAAAAAAAGGACCAAGTGTCAAAAATGTTATCTCTTTCTCAGAGACAGAATAATAGGGCTACTGTGTGCCAAGCTAAATCACTTCAGTAACTCCCCACGTGGCCGTGTTGCCTTGGAGCATGATTTTCTAGCTTTCCCAGAGATTTTTTGACTCTTCAATAGCCTTCTAACAAGTTCTCCTTCTGCTAAAATTCATGAGTTAAATTTCTGAAGCTAAAGATCCTTTCTTATACCAAGTTCATCAAAATTCTTTTCAAAATTATTTAAAACCCAGATAAAATTGCATCATCTCTATAAATCTTTATTTTATACTTCTAAGCAGAAAGAATGTCTTCATTTTATAAAAATCTTATAATGTTTAATATGCATATTTCCTTATGAAACTCCTACATATTTTTCTGCCCAATGAATGTTTGTTTATAAGTTTTATCTTTAGAACTACAGTATAGGCTCCTTGAAGGCAGAAATTGACATTCAACGTATAACCCTGACTCACAAACCCTGATATAGTATCTTTCCAATGGCAAATGTTTGTGACCGACTGAAGTGATTGAAAGAACAACCCAACACAAAATAAAAGGTTTTATGAAACAGTTTTGACTAGGCTTATTACAAGGATAAAATTAGATTATCCACTTAAGTCAAATGCTTCACACATAGTAAGCACCAAATGATACTATTTTAATTGAGAGTTTCATGTATATGCATATATAAAAATAACAGTTGACTTCAACAGTTGACCTACATAGAAATTTGCATGAAGAGGATTTGCATTCATCCTGTGTGGAGGAAACACATCTTAAGTTCTCCAATGCAGAACAAATGGGGAGTGACTATCCTCCTGAGAAACTACAGAGGCACAGAAGGTCCCTTTAGAGCAGCGGTGACTTTACAACAGCAGTTCCCAATCTTTTTGGTACCACAGACTGGTGCTCCTATGGGACTCTAATGCCTGACGATCTGAGGTGGAGCTGAGGCGGTGATGCTAGCGCTGGAGAGCGGCTGCAAATACATCGAGCTTCTCTCTCTTGCTCGCCACTCACCTCCTGATGTGTGGCCGGATTCCTAATAGGCCTTGGACTAATACCAGTTCACAGCCTGGGAGTTGGGGACCCCTACTCTAGAGAGATGAGGGAAAAAATGAAGTTGATTGCGGTGCTTGCTATAATGCCAAGAGGCATTAGAATGTGGTATTTAACAGCATGACTTTTGGCACAAGACTATTCACGATTTGAATTCCAACTTCATCACTTTACAGATATGTAATCTTGGGCAAGGTATTTAACTGTTCTATGCCTCAGTTACCTCCTCTGGAAAATGAACACAATAATGGCACCTATATATGGACCAAATATTTTAATATATGTAAAATACATATAATCATAACGAGTAGTTCCAAGGAAAGTAAATATTTGATAACTACTCACACTTCGTTTAGTGCTATTCTTTATCTGATTTCCATTCTATCACCTTCATCACTTGTGACTCCAACAACACATCTCCCAGGATATCCCTTCATTCCATGATTCTGCTCTGGGAAAGCTGCTATAGCCTCAGGAGTTTATAGTTTCACTACACAAGTCAGTTCTATAGATTTTGCTGAGCTCAGCTGGGACCCTAATGGCTCTTGTTTTCATGAAAAGGAAACCCCAGTTTCCAAGTATTAATATCAAACTTCATTTTTTAAATGTAACTGTTTCATTAGTATGTAAGCTGGTGTGTTGTGTGATGGGGAGGTTACAGATAGGTGTGTGTGTAACTATAGACAGCAAGTGGTATAGTTGAAAGATAAATGCATTTCTCTCCAAAAATGAACTGGAATTTAGGCAAAAGGAAAACAAGATCTTACAAAACAATCTTCAAAATGCTATAAAATGTATCACAAACACCATTTCTTTCACTAAATAACTTTTTAAATAATTTGAATTTCATAAAAAATTATTGAAGTTGTTTGTGAGAAGTGAGTTAGGCTAATTTTACTCTAGGTACAAATCATTTAAGAGCATTCTTTCCAAAGAGAAAATAATTCTCTTTTCTTTTTTCCAAAAGACAGTGAAAAAAAGCTGTCAATTCTACCACACTCTATAATCTGTTAAAATTAAAGTCATTACTGACTTTTCAACACATTTATGGACATAAAATTCATTTTCATTTTATGCAAAATCATTTGAACACCTTGGATTGCAGTTACTATCATGATAGGACATCCAGTGAAGAGTAAGATAAAAGAACAAACACTAATCTTATCAATTTAGACTTTTTGTGCTTCTCCTTATTTTCTATCAACCCTCTCAGTTAAAGATATTCAATGACTTCCAAACAAGTTTATTCCAATTCTAATCTTAAATCTTGGTGCTCTGACAATGTTGCAATCTGGTAGCATTTATGGGATTATTTGAGATGTGATGTATATAATATTCACCACAAACAGAAAATAAACATATTTTGTTGGCACCATAAGCGTTAAGTTACAATGCAACCATGATATGGGATTGTATTTATTTCAGTTAAAAAAAAATGAAGTTGGACTTCAAAACATTATAGTGTAAATTTTATATTTATGAGCCTTTTTTAAGTCAATTTTAATGTATTGAAATGGGAAATTATTCATTTCTTTTGGTAAAAAAATACTGCAAGGAGATTCATTCCACTGTTAAATTTTTATTAACATTTTCATTATAGTATTTTATTATTTCTGTAACTTTTAAGTAATTTTTCCTCAATAACATGAAATATCAAGCAAAAAAATTATTTCTGTATAACCATAACTGAGAAAATAGTTTTAGAATTTTTACCTAAGTATTTATAATCATTATTAAAATTATTACTCTCAGCTTGAAAGTGTCCAACATCAACTTTAAACAAGAAGCATTTGTTTCATGTACATTTGTACATTGTAAAATGAAATATATACCCTCTAAACCAAGTATCTAGTGTTTTTAAGAATTTTGTATATGCTGTTTTACTTAATCATCATAAAAATCCTGAGAGTAGGAATTATACCCATTTTATAAAGAGAAAGAGAAGGAAAAAGTTGAGACTATTAACGACTCAATATCACCAAGCAGTTGACAGAGAGAGCTAGGTACACACATTAAGCTGCCTAAATATGACTCCAAAATGTGTATATTTTGCTTTAAGTTTCATTTTTAACTTTTCATTTACTTAGCACTCTGATATATTCCCATATGTGAATTGCCCTTGATCTATCTCAGCACAGTATAAGAAAGACTTATCAAGATAAGACTAGTAGTACCAACCACATGAAAGATTCCTAGTAGAAAACTTCCATCAATTCTAATATAAAAGCAGATACTTTCTTGAGGAGAATATTATTATTATTATTATATTATAATTCTGTAAATGAATTAGATGGCCAATAGTCAATGGACTTATCTACTCACAGATTTTTTTCCTCTTTGCCCTATTCCTGATCTCATTATACCTGAAGTGCCCTTCATTCTACCTATTTGAATTATAAATATGAAGGAAAATGAGTTTAAGATAATAAAAACTGGTGAGAAGCACACAAAGTCACTATTAACAATATAGTACTGATTTATATTTAGCACTGAAAATATAATGTTTTGGACTACTAAATTTAATATTCCAAAATAGTTTATAATTGGTTAATGATGATTAAGACTATATTTTGCTTTAACTCTGTAATCACAGCATCAACAATTGAAATAAAGCTATCCCAAGGTAATAATTTAAGATAAATCATTAACAATCAAATAGGTAAGCAAAAGAGAGCATATCAATACACCCTTATTAATTCTACACACACAAAATGAACAAACAAAAAAGTTATGATGATAATTATACATACTGTAATTTTGAATTTGGGAATTTTTAGATTACCATCTTGGGTTTTGAATTACCTGGATTGAGGGAGGAGGGGAGAAAGGAAGGCAAAAACTGTTCTGGTGCTTTCTTCTGAATTTCAAAATCAAGTGGAAAAGAAACAGAGAGAGCACGAAATCAGTACTCCTTTGGGACACTCCAAGGAAGAAGCACACACCTGCTCAGCTGAGTCTGTCTTCTGTCTACCTCTGACAAAGTAGGCTGAATTCATACAACTTGAAAAATTGTTGATGTTGGCTGTTACAGTTAATCCAAAAAGTTTTTATTAAGAACATTGTACTCTTCTTGTTCACAAAACTACCCAGAAGTGCCGGAAGTTTTCACAGATCGGCAGAAGACTTTGAATGCCAGATTTCATCATGAGGTTTATTTAGGTAGCAGTTTTAAGTAAAAGATATTTTGGAATTGATAATGTTAGTGAAATAACATGGATTAAGGAAATAATAGCCTCTCTTAAGAGAACTTGAAGCCATGATGACCTTCCTACATGCCTTCCTTCTTTCACATTTTCGGCACTCAAGATTTTAGAATATAAAAAAGGAATACAAGCATTAAAAAAATACCCTGTAATATAGTATAAAAAAGATGACTTTGAGCTATTTGGGAGGACACAGGAAGATGTCTAAATGAAGCTTGTGCTACCAAAAACAACTCTACAGAGGGGATGCTGTCTGAACTAATCATGAAGGGCGAGCAACCCTTAGCCACAAAGGAAAGGGCCACAAAGCTTGTGCCACAGAGGAGGTAGTGTGGTAAAGTCCCATCGGTGAGAAAGTGCAAAAGCATGGTTGAGACTCAGCACCAGAAGAGGACTTGTTAGAGATAAATTTAGAGAGGTGAGCCATTTAGGTTGCTTAAAGTCATTAAAATTTAATTTGGGTAACTAGATTTCAAGCAGAAGATTTTAAGCAGAAGAGGATTTTGCATTAGGAATATAATTTTGGCAAATAGGTGGAGGTTGGATTGAAGGTAGAAACATTGAAAACCAGGTATGAATGGTAGAGAGAAATGAAATGTGTCTAGACCAGTGTTGTACAATGAAGACACATAAATATTCCACATTAGAAAAAAAAGTAAAATGAAAAGGTGAAACTAAATTTAATAATATATTTTATTTAAAATAGTATCATTCCAATACATACAAAATATTGAATATTGAATTATTTTGCATTTTTCGCACACATCAAAAAATGGTGTGTATTTACATTTAGAACACATCTTAATTCTTACATTAACTATCTTCAGAAATACTTGATTTTGATTAACATCTATCTTGATCTTTCTAGAACGTCATCTTGATTCAAATTTCATGAAATTTACAATTGAAAAGTAAATTTGCAAACCCGAGCTATTCCAAATATACTTTAAAATTTTCCAATAACAACTATGTATTAGTTTATATTTGAATTTAAAACAAATAAAATTTAAATTTTACTTCCTCATACACAATAGCCATATTTTAAGAGTTCAATAGCCACATGTAGCTAATGGCTATGGAATTGGATAGCATGAGGAAATTAGAAGGTAAATATGATAGCTCTTATTGATATTATTGGAACCGGGGTAAGAAAGAGGAAATTGTAAAACATGACTTTCAACTTTTCACAATGGAAAAAAAGACAGTTGATTATTCTATTTACTGAGATAAGGAATGGAGTAAGAGATATTCAAATGCATTTTGTTTTCTTTTGCTTTCATTAAATTGAATACTGTCTAAGTTAATCTTGTTTTCCTAGAAGAACCCCTAGACCACATGCTTTCAACAGCAGTATTTGTGAGTGCACACACATATGCATGTGCCTGTGTGTATGTGTGTGTGTGGTGTCTATGTTCAGAGAGCAGGAATTCTCAAGAAGTAGGTCACATTCTACCCCCATTTCCTACCACACACAAGTTTCCAATCTCAGAGGTTGATACCACAATGGAAAAAAAGAGACATACAGAATTATCCAAAGCAAACAAAAAGACATTCACTCCTGTCATCCTGGTAAATACGGAAAAAGAATTATTTAGTGCGAATAGATCATTAAATAAACTTCAGAGAAGGATTTGCATTTCTGCTTCAAAAAGCCTTCCTTTAGGTTTTGATAATAAAGATTTTATTTTTCTTCCAAAGGCAAACATCTTAAGAATTTCTTTTCTACTTAGAATTTTGAAAGATATCAAAATCATTTACATATAGGAAAATATTTGAAATAGTAAAAAAACTTTTGTATATATATATATGTGTGTGTGTAATTTTTTATACCAAACATTTGTATGCAAGAAGCAGTAAAGTTTTCTTTTTAATATAATGGAATTAAGATTAAGGATGTTTTCTTTTCTTTAACATAGAATCATATATTTTACTAATATAGTTTTAAAAATATCAAAAAATACTGATGCCATTTAAAATTTTATTATCCTCAGAAATCTTCAAAAGAAAAATATATAAAACAATTTTTAAATCATGTTTATGTACCTTATAACCATTTAAAACAGAAAAAAATGGAAAAGTTGGATTTTAAAATTATTAACAATAGGCTTAATTTTTATTCTAAATAAAATTTTTAAATAAATTATTAATCACATGGTTTACTACCACTGAAAAAATTAAACCAGTGACTGGTAAGAGTATGGTCCACAAAAAGTAGAATAGTCAAAAGAATGCTGTGAAATATAGGGTTAATTTTGGTCACTATGTCGTATTTATTATGTGTCAGATATTTTCCTTAGTACTTCAGATATATTAATTCATTTCATCCTTATGACAATTCTATATACAGGTTCCTGCATCATCATCATCATCATCATCATCATCATCATCACCATCATTTCTACTTTAGAGATGAGAAAAATGAATCAAGAGAGGTAAGCTCACAGCTGGTGCAAGTCAGAGCCCAGGTTCAAATCCAGACACTCTGGGGCTTGGGTCTGATGCCCTAAACCATCATGCTGTCTACATCCCCTTTCACTCGGTTGCTTGATTTTGAAACCATTTGATGAATTTACTCATAAGGTAGTAACTTAGGTTTGAATGGTCATACTCAAAGTGTGTTTGTTAGTGACTAGTATGCCACAAGACTTCTCTACACATAGAATTCCATAGTTTTTCCTGATCCTGCCATGTTTAACTTTTTAACCACGAATTTTGTGAAAAAAAGTGGGCTTACTTATCAAACTTACAGACCCCCAAATATGAAGGTGATAGCTAATAGGCAAGAGAACAAAATTAAGACTCAAAATGGCCTTTAAAGAACCAAAATCTTGCCTTTTTAATGATATCAACATTCAATTCCTGCTTGGAGATCTGAAGTGACAACAGCAGCAAAAAACAAAGAATGCACAAAACAAATTGAAGAAGACTGTCTCGACAGCAATTGACTTGAAAAAGAGATTGAAGTGTGTTAGTTGATTGTAGATCTAGCAACCAAACCAAAGATAATGTCACCTAATGACAACCACCATACCAAACCCTTTTCCAACATGCCAATTACACATTTCTATGTTGCATTAAAAGAAAACAAAATTTCTCAAATCAGCTGAGATTTTCTCTATCACTATATTTAGCACTAGTCAGACTACATCTAGAATATTGAATCCAGTTCTAGATATGATATGGGACAAAGTAGAGTGAATTCAGAATAATTTAACTGGTTAGTTTGGAATCTTGTCTAAGAATCATGCCATAAAAGAATGGTTGAAAACTAAATAAGGGAAAAATTGAGAACAGAATAGAATTTTTAAGTATTGAGAGGTGGGGGAGGTGCATCATATGCAAGGAGGAATAGACTTATTTCCTCTAATATTTCAGAAAGAAAATATAAGACCAATGGGTAGGAGATGCAGGTAGACAGATAACACTTTAGTTCAATATTAATGCTTGTCTTATGAAGAAATGAGCTCTCCATCCCTGAAAATAACTAAGAAGAGGATAAATGAATGTCAGTCTATTTTTGTGGAGCTCTCTGACTTGATTAAGTTTCGATTAAGGGATCAGAGTGTCTCCTTCCAATTTTAAGATTCTACTAATTAATCTCTTTTCACATCACTTCTTTATTTTATTGTGTACCTGAATTTTTATTAAATGTTACTTTACTTAATTAAGTAAACTAAATATTTTTGTTAATTTAGTACTTGTTAATAATAACAGCATCAAATGCAAATATATTATTAGAAAAAAATAAGTAAAATAATCAATGTTCAAGTAAACTTGATCTACAATTAAATTCCTATGGCAATCTCCAAATTTATCACAACATGGTAGAACCTTTTAAGACACAAATTTAGTGAACGGGTACACAGAAAACATAATTAATGGTATTTTAGTGTAACGTTGTACCTCTGAGTTTAGCATACCTTTGTATTTCTGAGAGCTTGTCACTAACCAGAAAATCTATTTAATTAAAACAGTTGACTACTGGATGCTCATTTAAATTTTTTGTTTGAAAATAGACATTGTAAGAATATTTTTCTCCTGATGTAGTAGAATTATAGCTTCAAATAGAAGAGTAAGGCTGTAGAATAACACCATTTTTTTAAGTCTACTTTTGAATAGTCATTGGCATCTCATCTTTTAAAAATTCTTGTTTAATTTTAGTTTTAAAATTTTTGCTGGATTAAAACTGCCATTTGATTTTTGCTAAAGGGACTAAAGATTTTGAAACAAACACCAGCTAAGCTAATTATTCTAAATGCAAATGTTCAACTTAATCTATATCTCATACCTGACAGGCAGCACATTACTTTTTTAACAATTGTTCAGAGCTGCAAAAAAAGTACAGAGCTTTTCTCAGAATACAAAAAGTGACTGCTACATGATGCTTTTCTAATTTTGTTTAGTTTTCACAGTTTGATTCTCCTATACCTTAAACAAGATGGTAAAAGATACAATGTTTTTTTCCTGGCACCAAAAGACGGCATTGTGTTAAATAAAAATTCCAAATCTGATTTTAGTAATGTTCTAACAATCTAAAAATACAACCACTTGTAAATAATGCTACCTAGAAATGTTTTCACATACCTTCAATCTCAAGATAAAAGAATGTTTTCTATGGATCTGAGAAGTATTTAGAGTGTTCAAATTTTATGTTATTTATAAAATTCACAAATTGCTTAATGGTTCGAAGATGTCCAAGATACGCAGAATTATTTCCATAAATAAAGAAACTATAGCCCAGGAATTTTAATATTTATCAAGTCACTATAATATTTTTGTTTTGTTTTCTTTTTAATTCTATATCTCTAAGCCGCAATGCCAAATTTAACTCTAGATGACATGCTATGAATCATGAATTACAAAAGGCCATTATAGTACACACACCACTGAAAAAGTCCTTTGTCCTCTTCCTCCTCTTCCTTTTCCTTTGTGGTTCCTCTTTCCAATTCTTCCTCTAGTCCTCCTTCCACTCTTTATTCTTCCTCTCCTGCTTCTTACTTTTTAGTTAAAAAAATTCATGCTGTAAAAAGTTTGAATATCAAAATATTTTTCTTTTATAAATTTTTTCTTGCAGCACTCATAAAATATTCTCAGGCAGATAGTTAAATGCAGACTCAGAGAAAGTTTGTCTTCTACTTATTTATGATCCTAGATCATCACAGATAATGTATTTCTGTGTAACAAATCTTTTTAATATGAAAAGCTATGCACAACATATAAATTTGAAAATTATTTTAAATTATCAATTTTCAGTGATTTTCAATTTTAATTTTCTTAATTGTAAAGCTTAATTTGGTGTTGAAAATTGAAATTATACATATTTTTTTTTTTTACCATTTAAAACATCATGCTACAAATTCTTGTTCTACAGGTCACTCTGTGTTACCTGTTTGCGCGTATGTGTGCGTGCACACCTCTGTGCATATATTGAACAAATACTTAGTGATAAAAATTTCAGTCTGCTAGCTGGAGTTCTCAGTTTACCTAAATATATTTTGATAATTTTTAAAATCCCCATGTATTGACTAAAGACATGAATTGGCAAAAGTAAATGAGTCCTAATTAATTATGTCGTGGTATTATTTACTATACTGTGACAAAATAAAATTAAAAATTGAGAAACAGCAAAGATGGAGGAGTGAGCCCCATCCAGCTGAAGTGCTTCATTTAGGACTTATCTAATTGAGATCTTTCTTAGGTTTCCTTTGAGATTGTTCCATGGTAAAACAAACAAAAAACAAAACAAAACAAACAAAAAAAACGGGGTGGGGGCGATATTCTGTAGCTGCAAAGTTAATGTGTGAGGACAACCCATGCAGACAAAGAGGTCACAGACCTATGCCACCTTGACTCTCATTTTAATGGCCTAGGCAGTTATTCTTTTTAAAAAACATTCCAGTAACTGCTGGAGAAGAACAAGGAGAAGACACTAGAGCACGCACAAAAAGAGTTTTAACTAATGATTTGATACACAAATTTCTCAGCCAGAAAAGTTTTTAGCTTTTCTTATAGCTCCCCAGATTTTCCATCCAGTTTTCAGTGAAAAAAAAAAAAAAAGACAAAATTGCAAAACCTGCTTGAGACTTGCCCTACTGCTAGAAAAAATAATGAGACACTGGCCACGAATGTCTGCTTTCACCATTCCAGAACAACAGCTATATTCTTTCTGAGGCTAATCATTCCATCAAGCCGAATCCTTTAATCAGTTGATTGATCGACAGGTGGAAATCTTTAAAGTGAAACAATCTCAACAGTTTGTGTAGAGGGTATGGGGATTTTTTTTTTTTTTAAAGAAATGTTTAAAACCTGACACATACGGGTTTCCAAATAAGGCTTTCACATTTCCAAATAAAAATGTTACAATGGTCTTCACATTAGCCAGTTAATGCTTAAGTAAGAAAGCAATAAAATGTGTCTTTTTAATTGATAGCTATATATCTAGAAAATAGACACTACTTAAGAATATATGCAAAAATAAATTATTGTGAAGTTAAAAATTAAGCAAATATTAATTTTTTGTCCCTTACGTGGCCTCTATGTCAATTATCTTTCACTTCGATTTTGTAACACTAAACACTGAGATTTTCTCAAAAGCATTGTGACATTCTTCTAAAACATTCAACATAAACTTATGTTTTATTTACTTGACTTTAAAAACTAAAAATGTGACATCTAGAACATTTAGGAGATACTGGGCAGGGAAGGAAGTGGTAGGGCATCAAAGCAGTTGTGTGTGACATCTGAACTTAAGGCTGGCCATCCCTGCTCTTGAAGGGGCATGTGACAAGTGGCCCGATGGTTCTTCCGGCTGCTTCTATCTGAAAAATGTAAGAAAACCTAATTCCTTACCACTCAAAGGAATTGCTTTAATGACACAACTATTCTTTTTAAAGTGCAAAAGAAATATTTAACAAAAACACAAAGTAAGATGGCGATGTTTGCTTGTAATTACAGGTCACTTTTGGCTTTCCTCAAAGACAGTGTAGCTTGTGGGTGCATAAGCGGAATTATGTGGAGCTCTTTGTAGGTGGTATCACAACTAAATTTAAGTTGAATAACAGAGTCTTTGATAGTCTTTGATAATTTTTTTAAAAAAGGCAAATATACTTGAAGAAACAGCCCTACATAATGGCAGAGAAAGTCGTTGCTTATGTGGTAAGATTTGAAAGTTATTTATTAACCTATCCAAAAATATTTCTGCTACCAGCCTGCCGTGTTACCAGAAAATTTCTCACCATTCCTTTGGGACATTATATTCAAAACTCCATTGAAATGAAGCATATTACCTCACTGCTCTTACATATTAATCCAGTATTACCCATTATCATATTAGCAAGAACTTGTTTATCCTCTATGCAAGACAATTTAGGTGAGAGCAAGAAAATGGGGGTTCAGCAATAAAGAAAACTAGGAGCAAAATGCACTTGCACTGCTCAGAAGAGCCTGAGGGGCAGTGAATACCTAGATCAGAGGATGCTGAGAGAGACAAGGGCACGAGAATAGGGACAGAAAAAAATGGTATAAATTATGTTGCTGAAGATTTTTCCTACGTCCAGCTCCATGTTCCTAGATTACAATATAATTTCTTTCTGTCTTTTAAATTACTTTGTATTTACCACTCGTATCCTATAAATCCTCACATGTTTGTTTGTCCCTTGCCTATTTTTAATTCTCCAGGCTCTATCCTTAAGATCTCAGTATTTCCACATCCCTTACTTGAGGCCTTGTACATAAGTCCTATAGTAATATTAAAATAATAAAACCGATACAATTGTGATGATTACAGTGGAAATGTAGCAAATGTGAAATCAGATTTTCTCATTTTCCAGTCCAAGCAAGTGTTTAAAAAAATTGGTGATTGAATTGTTTACACGATTAGTTATTACAGCACATCCTCACAGGATGCTATTAATTTGTCCACCAATAGGATTTTTGTTTGTTGTACATCTGTGTCCCTGATTTAACTTTGTATTATGGCATAAATAAGACCAAAATTTATTCATCATTTTAATACTTTTTATATTATTTATAATATCTTGTCTCTCTTTCTCTACATTCCACCAGATGCTCCTAACCCCAACCTCACTACCTCTTACCATATTTAATGTGAGAAGAAATGAAAGGAGAGAAAAAGAAAAAAAAAAGATGAAAGGTTGAGGAAAAAAGGGAGGAAAATAATAAGAAATACATTTACAATCACTTTATTTTTCCTCCAAGGGAAGCTGTGACTAAATGATATGGATGTACTAACAGTGTTTTAGCTGCTTGGCTGTTTGGTGAGGAAGGGGTTGCACACTTGAGTCATTGTCGTGCTGAGTTAGACAGGTTGGGGGCGGGAAGCAGTAGTGGCAAAAGAATAGTTTTAGGGTCATGCCAGCAGTTTTATGTCTCTTTCATCTCATTACCACTCTTCCAGAATGGAATCCTTTATATGATTGTATCATGCCAGCTAATTCTCTTATTTTGTAGGTTAAACAGGCTTAGATGTCAGTATTCCCTTCTCCTGGGATGCCCTATAAAAGATTACTGAGAAACTAGAGCTACATTTCATGAAGGTCTTAATTCATACTATTTAGATAACGTTATACCACCTCAAATTCTTTTAGTTACAGAAGTTGAACAAGTCTGTCTATTCTTTCATAGATATTGTTGAGGAACTGTTTATTTTGTCAAGGCCCATGATTTCATGGGTCATTAGCCATACATGCAGCTACTGTACAAAATCTGGCCAGGCAGCAACTTTTCTAAACAGGTCTCTGGAAAAGCCCATTATCCTCTGGTCTTTTATGGCAGCACAGTTTGACTTGTTTTTAATGCATGGACAGGAAGCTTATGTTTTGACTATGAAGGACATCAAGATTCTGTATACAAAGACACATTTAAAAAGTTATTTTTGCTCAGCCTACAAGGGCAAGCAATGGTCTATGTAATGTCTTTTTGTTATTTTTCTATTCTCCGGTATCTAAAGCCTAAACGTGTGTACTTGTAATTGTGAGTAAACCAAAGTCTATAGACTTATTCCCCCACCTCCTCAAATTTCAGTTTATCTAACAGGTATGTACTTTTCAGTTACATTTGGAAAAGGCTCTCAGAGAGGGAACTGATAGTTCTCATATCAGTAATTTCTCAATTTAAGATGTGTAACAGGGAATTCAGAGAGTCCAGAAAAATTTTAGAATCGTAAGATGAACGATTCTTAACTTTGGCGAAGAGTGTTATTGGGAGGCTCCCGTTTCAGAGCCTTTAATGCATTGAGAGTCATAACATGGGGGTGGTTTCTAAGAAGTACAATTTTATCACTTATAAAAACTCTGTTGCTTGATCCTTACATCCCAAGAAACCTGAGAGAAATAAAATTATAACTCTAAAACAAACAAATTTAAAAAATCAAGTTTCTCAGGAAAAAATGTTTAATTCTAATACATGTTTTCCAATGTGCCCCTGAAGTTCTAAAAATTTTATGCAAGTGCAAAAAGAATGATCCCACCTTGGCAACAAATATTCACATGATGATTCAGCAGTTTTGGGCTCAAGTAGATACAACACTTCATAGTCTTCTGTAATGCTTGTGATCACAAATGTGTAATTAAGAAGAAAGATAAATACGCTATGATATAATTGTAAAGGATTTAAAACACTATCATTCCCTGGAATTTGAGAAATACTTTGGAGTTGGAGAGAATAGAATTCTGCTGCAGGAATTAGACTTCTCAGAAGCTCTTGTGACATTTCAGTTTTTAGTAAATAATTGTGTAAAGCTGTTTTCTATTTTTCAACCTATAAAACTATGGTCACTTTCTCTTTTTCAATTATTTTTACAACAAATGGAGTAAAAGTTTATTAAAAACATGACTAAAAAAGACAGTCTGATTTTGTTACAAAGGACAATGGTTGTCAAAGTGCCCTGAAGTTACATATGGCTTCTTTGTATGAAAAAAGGAGTGTGAGCAACACAGAAGAGCCCCAAATCAGCAATCATCCAACTCTCTAAAGGAGGATCCTAGGAATCTCCTTGGTAAAGAGCCTGTCAAAGGTTGCTGATATATCACAAAGAGTAAGTCAAGATTTTTGGAGAGGTCACAAAATTCTATTTGGAAAAAAAAATAGATCTATGGTTTTGTGTGAAATTTAGAGATTTCTGTCATTGCTTCTGAAGATACTTACAAGAAAGCAGTGTCTTATTTTTTTTTTCCATGGAAGTCATTTATTCTAAGTCTACAGAAACTACTTTTTAGGCATGTGATTAAAAAGCTCAAAACATTTGAAGTTTTTTTATTTTTTTTGTTGTTGCTCAAATTTCTCATAAAACTCAAAATAATTTAATAACAGACATACAACACACATACAACTCTAAAAAGTGATGCAGAAGGAAAAAGAAAGAGAGGAATATCACAAAGCAAAATGCTATCTAAATAGACTCCTTTTGAACAAGATTATTTAAAAGAACTGATGGCCAGATGAAATTGAGAATAAATAGAGCAGAAAATAACCTATTGTAGACTATACTTTAATTCTTTAATGTAAAATAAAGGTGAGAGCATAGATTTGTGAGGAAAAATTATACATTAAGTGGTGCTAGAAAAGTGATTTATTATTTCAAAAGACAACAGAGCCTTACTTTATAATTTAGATCAAAAATTTGTATATAGTGAAATATATAATGCAGTCATTAACAATAGGAAGGATGTATATATGTTTATCAGACTTCAGGTTAGAATAATACATTTTAAACAAAATAAATGAAAATAACAAAGAAGAATAGTTTATCAAAAACTTTCTGGATATCAAGGAACATGATTAAATAAAAGGAAAAGGGAAAAACTTAGAAAAATGTTCAGTAAACACAACAAAAACATTACCAACAGGAAAAATATATTCTACTGAGAGATTGAGTAAATAAATGTAAAAAAATATTGCAAACGCCCAAGGCATATTAAAAATATTTCATCTCATTAATAGTATACATTTGTTTGGTAGATATGTACATTTAGAGAACTCAAATAAGAAAAAAATATGGCAATGTATACAAAAAGTCTTAAACATTTTCTTATTCTGTTACTGAATAATCCATTTTTAAGGATATATTTTAAAGAAATATAGACATAGGTAGAAATTTATATCCAATGACAACCCACTCTTAAACTAAAAGAAATTAAGAAAAAAATCTTACGTTCTCCAAATACCAGAATGTTTACAAACCCTCTCAAATTTTATACAACAGCTAAAATAACTTTTTCACAGAATATTAAATAATATTAGAAGATGCTCATGACAAAATGTGAAGAAATATGGAATATAAAATGGCTTACATAATAAGGTTTTCAATATTATTTTTAAATTATATACATACAAAAGGTATTGCTTTCTCCATAAATTAATACATATGTATTAAACTTATGACTTACAAAAATACACACTTGCACAGATGTCTGTTGTCATGAATTGAATTGTGTTCTCTCAAAATTTGCATGTTGAAGCCAACCTGCAATGTGACTGGAGATAGAGCCTTTAAGGAGGTAATGAAGGTTAAATAGTCACAGAATAGGGCCCTAATCTCAGAGAGCTGATGTCTTTATAAGAAAAGGAACAGAAACCAAAGATACCTACCTCTCTTTCAACATACTCACAGAGGAAAGGCCATGTTAGCACACAAGAGAAGGTGGTTGTCTGCATGCCAGGAAGAGAGCTCTCATCAGAAACCAACCTTGCCAGCACCTTGATCTTGGACTTCGAATCTCCAGAATGTGAGAAAATAAATTTCTGTTGTTTAAGCTATCCAGCCTGTGGTATTCTGTTATAGCAATTTAAGTAGATTAACACATCTGTCTATAATAATTTTTCTAAATTGTTTTTAAAAGTGAAAAACTGGAGATAAATTCAAGTTCATCAGTATGAAAATTTTATGTATTTTTATAAATTTGTTCACAGACTGGGATATTCTGCAAATATTCAAAATAATAAAGTGGTATTTTAGGTACTGACAAGGCAATACCTATAAGATAAAAAAAATCAACAAAGTATCTTATTTGTGTTTTTAAATGATATATGTTTAAATATGTACTACGCTTTCTTATGCAAAGAAAAATAAATATGTTGAAATATAACCAATCTCTGGATAGCACTGATCAAAGCTAGAGATGTGGAGAAGAGTAAGGGATTTATTATATAGGCCAGAGGGGCGATGAATGGAAATGGTTGCTTTTTACTAAATATGGTTTTTATTTCATTTCTAAAACTTTACAATAATTGTAAATTCTTAAAATTAAAAAAATGAAGTGAGTATCTGGGTCTTAAAATTAAATTTTTCTTTTTAGTTTTTTTTTTATTGTGCCTTCTATATTTTAGATGAGTATACTTCTTATTTAAACATTTTATTGCAATATAGTATTCTTAAATATAAGTGCACATAAGTTTATAGGTTGATAAAGTTTTCACAAATTAAACATATCTGTGTAATTAACACCGGGATCAATAAACAAAACATGACCAGTCCTTAATCCCCATTTTTATCCCATTCCCTTTTAAGGATGACAACTATCATGACTACTAAGAGCATAGATAACTTTGGTTTTGCACTTGGTTAGAAGTGGAATCTTAAAATATCTAAATTTTTATGCTTGACTTCTTTTATTCAACATTATATTGATGAGATTCATATTGTCTCATAAGAAACATATTTTATAATAGAATATTTACCTGTATTTCAATAAAGCATTTGATTCATTAAATTCTGAAATAAAATTTTGGGTGAAATAAATTGTTTTGCTGCAGAAATTCAGAATAATGGAATTACCCTTTGATTTACCAAAACAACAAAAAATTGTTCTTGCAAATTCTGTTAATAAGTCACTACTTCCTAAAGCTTTCCCAGTGACCAAATGCTATGATGCTCCTTGAAATAGTGCTTATATTTACTTTTCATACAAAATAACTTTTAGAAGCATCTTAGGTAGATTTATCTTTTTTTTTTTTTCTTTGAGAACTAAGGGATTCTACTTTTTCTTGACCCAGAATAGTATATTCGAAACCTACAGGTCAAAAATGAACATGATTGGGATAATCATTTCCAAGTCAATTTTAAGTCTCACCTCTTTTCAAATTCAAGATGGAGAATAAATGGCCTGATAAGCTGGTTCCAAAATACATTAGCTTTGGCCAAGATATATTGGAGACTAGCTGTGAAAGATTATATCTCATTCAAGAAACAAAGATAAAACAAACCCTAGGGAATTCATAGGGAGGCTGATTCTATACCTTGGACAATGATAAATGAAGATTTGAAGCATTGGAGGTAGACAAATTTTCCCCAAACCTCTGTCAGGGTAATTTACTGATATATATTCTACTTTATACTTGTTACTGTAGAAGACCACAGAGAATGAAAATGTAATTATCATCTTTTCCATATCCCCCTAGGGAAAAAAAAATCAACTTTTACATTCTGAAAATCTGCCTTTATTTATTTATTTTTTTAATCAAAAAGCCTAGGTTCAGAATGATGAGAGAGTTAGCTGTGCAAGAGATGAAGGCTCCCACATGGGAAGGAATTGGAGTTATCTGAATTTCACAAGAGGTGGGAAACAGTGTCCTAGGAGTAATCCCAACTTTTTTTTTTTTTTCCTGGTGGGCATAGAACAGCCAGATTATCATTGGCATGATGTTCTGTCCCCTGCCAAAACACCTTTTATCCCAATTGCTGACTTCATAAATTTTTAATTTTTTGTGTTAATCCTCCCAGAACAGAGGCCAGGATGGTATTAAATTTGCATTAAAGAAAAAATCTGAATGAAAGGAAATAAGGAAGAGTCGGATAAGGCTGGGACCCCAGTACAAGTCTGAGAGAAGGAGAGAATCAAAGGTTGGGTGGAAGTTCCCTGGATGCCTAGCAGTCTAAGAAAGGCTGTATCATCATTGTTTGGTCTCTAATATCTACATGTTTATATCTATAGCTATGTGTATACATATGTATACAGAAATATATTAACAGATAATTATATACAGAGAGGTAGAATTATTATATTTTGAGACATTTGAAAGAAAATTGCAGATTTCCTGCTCTTTTACCCCTGGCTACTTTAGTGTATATTTCCTAAGATAAAAGACATTCACTTTTATAATCATAGTAGAATTTCCCAAATCAGAAAATTTAATACTGATAAAATAATGTGCATACTTTATTCAAATTTCACCAATTGTACCAATAATGACTCTTGTAGCAATCATTTTTCTGATTCCAGATTCAGACCAGTATCACATATTGTGTTTAGTTTTCATTTTCTTTGATCCCCTTTAACATAGAAGGAGATTCTTTGAATTCTTTGGAATTCATTCTTATATTTTTAGAATCTGAGCGTTATAATTCTTTCTATGCCTCACCTCACTGTGTACAGTGTTACAACAAGCACATAATAAATACTAACTAAATATATGTGTTCTATAGGCAGCTATGAATCATAGAGACATATGGACACCAGGCCAAAATTATTTTCTCCCTTTCTTTGCATTAAAATTAAAAAAAAAAAATCAAAGGTGTCCATCAATTTAATAACCAATAATCCTACATTATCTTTTTAAAATAGAACTAAGAGTATTCAAGTACAGTGCATTCTCATTCCACAGAGAACATCTTCGGAGAAACTCAAATGATTTTAAAAGATGATGTTATTAGCCTGTTCTAACCTCTTCAAGGTGAAAAATCAGTATTCACGTACATGGAGAGTTTGATATGAGGGAAACTTAACAGAAAATTTAACAGAAAATTCAAAGAATCTGCACAATTTAATAATGTTTGTGGAACATTCATTCAGGACTGAAATACTACTGATGACTAACTTCTACATATTACATAGCTTTAGTTTAATAAATTATATTTTCTATCATTCATGCAAATTAGTTCCTCTTGAGTTATAAAATTAATTAAGCAGTTGAACAAAATGCACAGAAAATAAGACATATAGTGGTACACCATAGAGTCGGTTTCTGACCATAAATGGACATGGGTAAAGAAGTTAGCTACTGGAGGTTCTAGCCCAGGAAATTAGTCAAGAAAAAGAAACGAAAGGTATCCAGATTGGAACGGAAGAAATAAATTATCTCTATTTGCAGATGACATGATTTTAGATATAGAAAATCCTGATAAAGTACTTGTATCAGAATATGTAAAGAACTCTCTATAATAAAAATAAAATTTAAATATGGGCCATGGGTCTGAATAGAAATTTAAGAAAGATATACAAATGGCCAATAGGTGCACAAAATCATTAGGAAAATGCAAATCAAAACCATAATAAGATACTACTTCACACACACTAGGATGGCTATATATATTTTTTAAAAACAGGCAAAGAGAGGATTTGGAGAATTTGGAAACCTTAAAACAGTACTGGTGGGAATGTGAAATGGTACAGACTTTTTGCAAAATAACATGACATTTTCACAAATGATTAAACTTGTGTGCAAATTCTCATAACAGTATTATTCACAACAGCCAAAAAGTGGTAACCTCTATGTCTATCAACTGATGATAAATAAATACAACATAGAATATTAATACAATGGAATGTTGTTTGGCAATAAAAAAGAAATAAAGTACTAATATACGCTACAACATGGATGAACCTTGAAAACATTATGTTAAGTAAATGAAGCCAGTCACTAAGGACCAGATATTGTATGATTCTATTTACATAAAAATTTTAAAACGGGTACAGAAAGTAAAGATTAGTGGTTGGCTAGGTCTTGGGGGAATGCTGGGGATTGGTGAATGATGGAGTTCCTTTTTAGAGTAATGCAAATATTCTAAAATTGATGAATACACAACTATGAATATACTAAAAGATATTAAATTACACATTTAAAATGAATGAATATTATAATATGTGATTTATATCTAAATAAAGCTGAGAGAGAAATTGAGACACAACAAAAGGAGAACTCTGAAAGGCGGTAAGGAGGTGTTATTTAAATGAACCAAAGACAGCCTCTGCGTATTAGTCCCTAGGTTATCTATTTCCTCACTGCAGGGAGAGATTTGTTAGCTCAAAAGTTGGCCAATACCAAACTCAAATTTTTACACATTGAATTATTTAAAAAATAGCCCTAACAATTTTTAGCCATTTAGAGGCTACCTAGTTTGCATGACCCACAAAGCCCCACCCAATAGTAGTCACCTATTGGTAAGATGGAGCCTTGCAGTTCTAAGGCTCCAAGACACTGCTGCCTTTCAGAGGTCTCTGACTCAGAGACTCCCACTGTGCTACTGAGCGACCTCAGCCAGGCAAATAAGCTCCCTGGTGGATCTTTTTCTCCCCCAGGGAGTTTCCTCGTCCTCCTCCACTTCTCAGTTTTAGCGTCCTTACCACATGCCTGTGGAAACTCTCAGGCTGTGAGGGACTTCGCCTCTCATGCAACCTCATCCAAGCACCATTTGTTAAACTTGTGTGTTACTGACCCTCCTGGTCATATATTTCTCCTTGGTCAGGCCCCAAATCCCTTGAACCCCCTAGAGAAGGTAAGCTATACTGGGATCCCTGGCCTATAGGAACAGCATAGTAATCCCCTATCCAAAATTGATAAACTTCTAGCAGACTAACAAAAATAGAGAATTCGAGAATCATCAACATAAGAAATTAAATACAGGTAGTCATTAAAGATTCAGCAGCCATTAAAAAGATAAGAAAATTCTCTGCACAAGTTAATCTCATAAATTCAACAACTTAGAAGAAATTGACCAAGTCAGGCCTTTAAGATGACAGACTACCAAAACTCAACCAAGATGAATTAGGCAATCTGAATAGCTCTATAATCAATAAAGAAATTTGATTTCTAATTTTAACTCTCAAAATAAAACCTCCTAGAACTAACATCCAACCTTGCTGATTTCACATATTAGTTCTAAAAGGGGTGTGTGTGTATCTGTGATTCCTTGGGATTTTCCACATAGATAATCTATATGTATTTTATTTCTTTTATTTGCCATATTACAGTGGCTAGAATTTCCATTGCAATGAGAATAAAAATTATAACAGACAACTTTACCTTGTTCTTGATCTGAGAGGGAAAACATTCATTCTTTCATCATTATTGATATAAATATTATATTAGTTTTTTGTAGATCTTCTTAATTATATTGACATAATTCTTCTCTATTAAATCTTTAAATATTTGGTAAAATTCTTTAATGAAACTATCTGAACCTGGTGAACTCTCTGTATTACTTTTTATAACTGCATATAAATGTATAATTATTTTAATAAAAATTTTCATTAAAAATAAAATTAAACTTGAAAGTTAAATTTAAAGCAACATTTAAAGCATTTTTTCTTTTTTTAAAAAAGTAAAACAGACATTTTAAGACAAAAAGGAACAACAAGCCTAATATTAAAATGATAGCTTATAAATCAAAGAAGAAATAAAAAAATAATAGGAAGGAGCATATTTCATGGAAAAAAAGTTCAAAACAATAACACAATCATTACTAACGACATAAGTTGCTTCTGTGATAAAATATATAGAAAGATGTAAAAGGAAAAAAGATAAGGTAGTATAGATACTCAGTAATGTTACTTTTGAAAATGATGTTTTATGTTTGGCATTAACACAAGAGAATTTGGAATATGTTTTAAGATATTCTTTTTTTTTTCGAAGTCTAGTTTTGGGGTATAATTTCTGTCATAAACAGTTCTTTTTTGACAAGACCAGGGCACATAGACAAAAATAGACCAAGGAGATAATAAACAGGTCTCAGTTGTTTCCCAAATTTACATCCGCCTCCAGTCTTGACCTCTATTCTGAATTTCAGACCTGTATACTCATTTATCTAATCAACTCTTCTACCTTTATCCGGTAGCCATTCTAAATTCAACAGATTCACAAATAAACCTTCTCTTGTTTCTCCTTCAAACCTTTCATAAGAACACCAAATTCTATCAATATTTCAAATTGAAAACTTGGATGTGATCCTTGATCTTCTCTTTCCATTATTGCTCACATCCAAACTGACATATTTTAGTTCTTTCTACTCCCTCAACCTTTGTTTTGGTTTATGTCGCTATTATTTGTTTGTGGCTTACAAAAGCCTCCCAACTGCTCTCTGAGAAGTTTCCCCCATACTGGTCATTGATCACACCTAAACTTATAAAGTATGCTTGAAAAAGATATAGTTCAAAACATATCATTGCTTAAAAATATCCTCTCATTCCTTCATGCAGCATAGGGTGACCATACAATGTCAAACAATGTCAAATCAGGACACTATAGAGTGACAGGAGACTGCAATAAAAATTAGGATGATAAGAGTATAAATTGGATGAGTCCTGGGGAACCTGTTATACGCAATCACCTTAATTGTCTAATGGTATTCTAAACCCTTCACAATCTGACCCTAACATCACCTACTAATAGCCACTTCCACTCAGGACTAGCTACATAATTTGCAGGTCTCAATGCAAAATAAAGGTGTGATACCCCTTGTTTGAAGGTTAAGAAATTCAACTTGGAGTGATGTTAGAAACATGGTGAAATGAGAGACATCCTCAGATCTTTCCCCTTGAAACAACAATAAGCTGAACATCTAAAACTCAACAAAAAACACCCAAACTATACACCAGCACATATGAGCATGAAATCTGCGCATAAGAGCTACCACAGTCAGAACTCTGCTAGAGATCAACTGTAAAAAAAAAAGTGGAAAGAACCAAAAATACATGGAAATTAAACAACATACTACTGAAGAATAAATGGGTCAGAGAAGAAATAAAAAGAGAGATGAAGATATACATAGAAATGAATGATAATGATAGTACAACATATCAAAACTTTTGGGACACAGCAAAAGTGGTCATAAGAGGAAAGCTCATATCATTAGAGGCCTATCTCCAAAAACAAGAATGAGCCCAAATAAACAACCTAATGTTTAAAAAAACTAGAAAAGGAAAATGAAGCCTAAAGTCAGCAGAAGGAAAGAAATCATCAATTAGAGCAGAAAAAAATGCAATTGAAAACAAAAGAACAATAGAAAAAAATAAATGCAACAAAGAACTGGTTCTTTGAGAAGGTTTATAAAATTGACAAACCCCTGGCTCACTCACTAAAGAAAAAAAAGAAAGGACACTAATCAACAAAGTCAGGGATGAAAGAGGGAAAATTATGATCAATAACACAGAAATACAAAGGGTCATACAAGAATACTATTTAAAAGCATATAACACCAAATTTAATAACCTAGAAGAAATGGACCAGTACTTAGAAAAATACAACCTTCTTAGACTGAATCAAGAAGAACTGGAAAATCTAAATAGATCAATCAGTAGTATAGAAATTGAAACAGTCATCGAAAACCTACCAACAAGTAAAAGTCCAGGACCAGATGGTTTCACCAGTGAATTCTACCAAACATTCAAACTTAATACTTACTCTCTTCAAACTCTTCCACAATCAAAGAGGAGGCAATACTTCCCAACTCATTTCATAAAGGCAATATTACTCTGATACAAAAACTTGGTAACACACAAAAAGAAAACTGCGGACTAATATCTCTCATAAACACAGATGCAAAAATCCTAAATAACATAGTAGTGAACCGAATACATTAACATGTTACAAAGATTGTAAACCATGATCAAGTTGGCTTCATCCCAGGGACACAAGGATGGTTCAACATACACAAATCAATTAACAAATTAAAAAATAAGAATCATATAATCATATCAATAGATGCATAAAAAGCCTTTGACAAGATACAGGATCTATGTATGATCAAAACATTTAACAAAATTGGTATAGAAAGAAAGCACCTTAATATAATAAAGGCCATATATGGCAAGCCCTCAGCCAACATTATACTTAATGGTGAAAAACTAAAAACCTTCCCTTTAAAATCAGGAACAAGGCAAGGCTGTCCACTATTGCCACCATTATTTAATATAACATTGGCAGTCCTAGTGAGTACAATCATCCATGAGGAAGATATAAAAGCCATTCAAATAGGAAACGAAGAAGTCAAACTGTCACTATTTGTCAATGACTTTTCTCTATATAAAAAACCCTAAAGATTCCACAAGAACGCTACTAGGAACAATAAGAAAATACAGTAAAGTTTCTGGATACAAAATCAATGTTCAAAAATTCATAGCATTCCTATACTCTAATAATGAAGTGTTAGAAAAAGAAGTGGAAAAAATAATTCCTTTTGGAAG
The DNA here is from genome assembly GCF_014176215.1 of Rousettus aegyptiacus. NCBI lineage: Eukaryota > Metazoa > Chordata > Mammalia > Chiroptera > Pteropodidae > Rousettus > Rousettus aegyptiacus. The sequence goes on from NW_023416284.1 coordinate 125,197,166, forward strand.
TGCAACAAAAAGAACAAAATACCTAGGAATAAATCTGACAAAACAGGTAAAGGATCTATATAATGAAAACTATTAAACTCTGTTAAACAAAATATAAAAAGACAAAAAGAAATGGAAAGATATTCTATGTTCTTGGATTGGAAGAATCAACATAGTTAAAATGATCATATTATCTAAAATCTTATACAGATTTAATGCAATCTCCATCAAAATCCCATTGACATTTTTTAAAGAAATAAAACAAAAAATCATCAGACTTGTATGGAAGCACAAAAGACCCCGAATTGCCAAAGCCATCCTGAGAAAAAACAATGCGGCTGGAGATATCACTCTGCCTGACTTTAAATTATACTATAAAGCGAAAGTAATCAAAACGGCATGGTATTGGAAGAAAAACAGACACACGGTCCAGTGAAACAGAATCAAAGTCTAGAAGTATACTCATGTTTATATGGGAAAATAATTTTCGACAAGAAAGCCAAAAACATACAGTGGAGAAAGGAAAGCCTCTTCAATAAATGGTGCTGAGAAAAATGGAAAGCCACCTGCAAAAGAATTAAACTAGACTGTTGTCTATCACTACACACCAAAGTTAACTCAAAATGGATTAAGGACCTGAATATAAGACCCGAAACAATAAAATGCATAGAAGAAAACATAGGAACTAAACTCAAGGACCTTGGACTTAAAGAGGATTTTATGAATTTGAACACAAAGGCAAGGGAAGTAAAAGCTAAAACAAATGAATAGGACTACATCAAACTAAAAAGCTTCTGCTCAGAAAAAGAAACCATCGACAAGGTAAAGGGACAACCATCTGAATGAGAAAATATATTTATAAGCAACACCTCCGATAAGGGCCTAATATCTAAAATATATGAAGAACTCATATGACTCAATAACAATAATAATAGATTGTCCTTCATGATATCTTTTATCACTTTTCTCCTAGCAATTTTAAAGTTCTTATCTGTTAAGTTCAAGATCTGGGCCATCTTTGTGTCTACTCCTATTGACTTTTTCTTTTATTGACTACGGGCCCCATTATCTTGTTTTTTAATGTCTGATAATTTTCTTTTAATTGTATGCAAAACATTTTGTATAAAAGAATAGTAGAGCCTAAAGTAAATGTTACCTTCCAAAAAAATATTATTCTCCTTCTTTTGTTTATATGCTAGAGCAGAAGACTGCAACTGTATGATATGCAGTTGAACTGGGCTGACTTTCACCACTGGCTTCACATGTTTTGAGGAAAAATCTAAACTTTCCTTTCAGCATGGACTAGAATCTGAGTACTGATGAGATTCAGAAGTTCTTTTTGTGCTTTAGAACTGAGCCACTAACTCTCTGTAGTATGAATGATAAAATCTGTTTTATAGTTCAGATGCCAACTTTTTAATTCACTGGTGATAAGTCTTTGCTCTCTAGTGTCATGCCTGTTTTTCAACTCTGGAAATCTGTTCCCACCCTGATTTCCATTCCCGAACCTTGCTAGGAGAGTTATTTTACATGCCATAAAAGACTGAAGTATCTCAAAGGTTTCCCTCCTGTCCTTCCCAGCCCATGTAGCTGAGAGACCTGTGTGTCTCAGCTCTCCTATTTATCACTTCCCTCCCCTAAAATGGATGCTGTATTATTAGTGGAGGCTCTGCATACATCAGGGGTATCTTTCTCAGCAATCCTGACTCGTCCCCAGTGTTTTTGGCATAGTACTCTCAAGCACTAAGTGAAGACTTGTGGAAAATATTTGGTGGGTGGTTGCAGATTTGCTCTGTGGTTTAGGCTCCTTGGAAATCTAATCTCTCATGCCAGCCTACGCACAGCCATTAAAAGTTCATTAAAAGTTTAACTGGTTTCTTTTTATCCCTTTCAATGGCAGGTACTCCTCTTCCTCTATTTCGCCTGAAATAAGAACAGCTGTAGAATACTTCTCTCCTGTGAAGGAGTCGTCATTTTTCTGGAAATTCACTTATTTAGGTTGCATTGCATCCTCAGGTCTCTGAAGAATTAAAAAAAAAAAAAGAACTGTGTTTTTGAAAGTTGCCCGGTTCCTTTTGGTTGTTAGAATGAAAGCAACGATTTCCTGTAATTTTCTATATCATAACCAGAAGTAGAAGTCCCATATAATCTTTTTGTAATTCCTTAGTAATGTATTTAAGATTCTGAGATGTGAAATAATTACCATACCATAAAGAGTTTTCTTCCATGGTAAATGCTTCCTTGCACAATCACTTTCTTAGCAAGTTAATATTTTTTAGTTTAAAAGATTAATGATGATAGAATATTAGATCAGGTGAAGTGAATTATTAAATTTTCTATTTAATTGACCCATGTTTGACCTTGAAATGAATACCTGCATCATCATAGTTCTCAGAACATGAGATAACCTGTCCAATTTAAGATTTTTAGAGAAGTTATAAATCTTTTTTGGGGAGATCAACTTCTTTGATGACCGCAGTGTTTTTTAGAGATAGAAGGGCTTACATCTGAAACTGATGCTACTTCCAAAAGTGTAATAACTTTTAACAAATTCATATTCGAACAAAAGGATCTGAATTTCCTCTGTGGACCATAACTTGGCTAGGGGCTTTCATTTACACTGTCTCATTGGTACCTCACAACTGCCCTAGAAGGTACACGATATTAATATAAACAATAAATATTTCTCTCTTTTTATAGATGAATAAATTAAGTTTAAAAGACTTGCCAAAGATTATAACATTGTTGAAAGTATTTTAGCTCCAAGTGCATATATATATTCTACTGCCTCTCTCACCACACTGTGTCAGGGATTATAGGTATCTGACCAGATTTTTCAAGGTGTACTGGCTTTTAGAAGTGGCACTTCAGTCTTAATCTAGAGAACTAGGTGGAGAAATAATATGTTTGAATGATGTCTTTTCTTTTTTTTCCTTCTCCAAATGCATTATGATATTTTTTTTCTGGAGAGTGTAGTCTCCCTATACACTTCTTGCAGTCTTTTATAGCCATAGTACCTAGGCACTATGCAAAAAGATGAATCTATCCCAGTATAAGGTGTGAAAAGGGTGGTAAATAGTTTCCTGAAAGTCATGGGCAATGCATAAATGGACAGATCTAAGATTGTCCTATGGGCTCTTGATAGCTCTGTAATATAGCTTCCACACTATTTTCAGTGGCTCCTTGTTACCTAATGAATAAAGTCCCAAACACTCTGCCTATCATTGAATAATCTGCACAATTTTATATTTCCTGCCTCTTTAGACTTATCATCTCCCACATGTCTCTTATATTCTGGTCATATTAATCCATTTACTTCTTACTAAACGCGAAGATAAACCTTGGTTCATCTAAACATATCTAAATATGGTGGAAGAAACACTAGATTTAGAGTAGAAAAAGAGATTTGAGGAGATTATATAACCTTGACGAGTTTCTAAACCAGTTTAGACCTCATATTATTATGTCTTTGTCTATGAATATGTTGAATAGATGATAAAAAGTTCTCTTTAAATTCTAATAGTTTTTAGTTAAGCAAATTTTTTTGTTTTAACTTTCAGTTTATTCGTTTGCTTGTTTTGATATTAACATAGTCTTAAAAAAGGAATTGAATTTTAATCATACTATAGTGCTCCTTTTGAAAAAAATTTCCTTTGCCAATATCATTTGATAACTATGTCTTAAAATACTCAATGACTCAACTTTTAAATCTTATTATTTAAATTCATTTTAATTAGACTGCCATATGAGATTTGTTTTTTATTGGTTTTGATATTAATAAACTGTGAAAAAAAGCATTTTTAAAATTTAGGTTTTCATGTTTAGCTATGTTTTTAAAGAAAAGACATGAAGAGAAACATTGACTTTGCTTATAATAACGTTTGGTGGATGATTATACCTGGATTAGAGAATTTTTAAGGTATTTTCATATTTAGAAACTGAATACAACTATGTTTCCAAAAGTTTCTCATTCTCGTCTCACTGAGAAAGTAGCTAGACCATTTGTCAACAAAGGAGAGCATTTTCTGCTGAGGTAATTTACTAACCAGATGCTGAGATGGTCATCTCATTGCCAGGGTATATTCTGGAGCCAGAGACTACACCTTCTATTTTAAGTTTTATGACAAATCTTCTATGTTTTTAGAGGCGCTCCAGACATTGACAGTGGTGAGAGACTGTTTTTAAACCGATAATATATCTGGATCCATTTCCCTCAATATAAGTACAGGAGACACCCTACCTACTTCATCCATCTAAATCTAACACAGATTTCTTCTTTGGGATCTTTTTTTGCTTTCAGCATCTCGCATCCTTGCCAATGACAACAGAATGTCTTCAGTTAAGTTATGTAAGCCAATTTGAAAGAATTATTATTGATAATTTAACTGGAAACAGAGTTGTTTCTCCTGAAGATATTCTTTCCTAGGATCAAGAATATGTTTTTGTTCAATAAGAAATTAAGCACTTGATCTGAAATTTCACTTCCATGGGATGCTTTGGCTGTAGTAACAATTTCAGGTCACTCCATTGAAGCAGTCATTGAATGATAACACCAAATAGCCAAATCATATTTCTCAAATATGTGTTATTCATTAACATAACCACAGTCTCTTAGAAGTATAGGCATCAACAAAGACTTAGATGAAAATAATTTCAGAATTTTCATCAGAAATTAAAACAATAAATGAAAATAGAATCCCTATTTTTGAATGAGGGCCTATAATATACATACTCTTTATATTTTCTAACTAAATTTCAACTCATGATAGCCTTGTGAGATAGGATTGTTCACCTTTTATAAATAATAGAAAATAGGTACCAATTAGCCAGCTCCTTACCCAGGTTACTCAGTCAGGGCTGCCTGACTCCAAAGCCTCATACCTTTTGGGGGCACCTCATTGACTTCCACCTAAGTCATTTTTATCCCTTAAAAAGTTCCTTTTATTTCAAAAAAACAAAAGCCCCACAATTTTATCTGAGAATTGAGAGAAGAGGTTGAGATGACTCAAAAACATCAGTATAGAAAACATTGTTTTTTCCCAAGACTTCATTTCAAATGCCTCTTCTTGAAATTGATTAAGTTTAAACATAATTTAAGTCAAACAAATATTTCAGTGTTTTTTAAAAAAGGGAAAAATACAGTGAAAAGATGAAAAATATTTTTAAATTTAAATAAAACAATAAAGATAAAAAATTATAGAGGGGAGGGATTTGTTCACTATTTTTTGCAAGCCTCTATTTTTTAAAAAGCTTTTATTTTTTAGCAAAGAAAGGTAAGACAAAAGTTGACTATGCACATTTAGGCAAAAATGGTAGGACATGCAAATGGAATTTAAACTATATTAGCTGTATAACTCATGGCAATAAGGCAAAAATAAATCGAACTTATTCTGCTTTGAGTTATATGCAAGTACCTTAAATAAATTTTTTTTGAATATGTATTTATATGTTTCTCTATTAAATTCATTTTTGTTTCTCTGTCTTGGTATATAGCAATGGGTCCTAATAAAATTAAAACCTTGACAGAGAAAATAGTTTTATTTATTAAAAAAATTAGGTAAACTTATGATTGATATATGGACTTATTTATCTTATGAGAGTTATGAATAGAAGTGGTGTTGAGAACAAGAAAAATCTTCTAGTTTTGTTTACTCACAGGCATCAAAAACTTATTTCCTAAAAGTCAAAACCAAAATGACCTAAATTCAAGGGATTGAAAGGAGTGGATTATACACAGATTATAGAACTTCTTAAACATGCCGGGCTTATTTTTCTTAGAATATAGCAGGGTAGTATTTCAGGTTTTTGTTGTTATTGTTGTTGTTGTTGTTGTTGTTATTTACAAGATGTACCCTGGTTTCAAGTTGTACTGTAAAACTGGAATTTCCCTAGAAACTGTACACACATAGTTTCACTGGGCTGTGAGGGAGACATGATGATGGATCATTATTCCCTTCAGGTGCCACTAATATTAACATCACTGGTGTCATTATTCACTGAGTGATGAGTAAAAAGAGTCACTTTTTCTTCAACTCATTCCACACAGTCTGGCATTGGGAACATTTCATTTTCAACAAGAAAGCAAAGGCCCAGGTGTTATAGGGCCTTTGAAAATTGCAGACAGTGTAACTGTAGAAATAAATACAATTGTCCCTATAAATCATTTCAATTCCTTAACATTGAAAAGAAAAAAAAAATGCCGTTCTTTGAGCCACAACTACTATAAACTGTAGGTGAAATGTTAATATCTTCTAAAGTAGGCACAAATTGCTGATTACATTTTCTTTTATAGAAATTTTTTATACACACACACACGTTTTGTATAAACTCATTGTATAAAAGATACAGAAATTGAAGTATTTGTGCAAAATGAATTCTATATTTTATATTTGCTCTACATACATAGTAAATTGCAACTAACTGCCTAATTCCCTAGAGAGATAAATTCAAATCACTATTCATACAAACACAGTTATTTTATGTTCATTAGGAAACGACTCCCATTGATTTTTCATTATTCAGTTAGAAATGTGATGGGTGAAAAATTGTAATATCAACTAACATCCCATCTGAAAAACTCATTTCACTTTTAATATTATATATAAATTTAAAAATCCATAGGACTTTGACTTACAGAGAGAAGCAAACCTTCCCTAAAAATTAGTTTTATAAAGGAAAATTATGAATTTGACTATTTGGATGTCAGTTTTTCTCCATTATTCACAGTTAAATTTAATAGCAATGAAAAAAAGAGGCATTTTACATAATATAGCAATAAACTCACTAAAATAACGTTGAAAAGTACAAAGTAGTCTATCATTTACATCAGAAAATATCTAGATGTTTTGCATTAAAAATGATTAATATATGCCTTTCCTGATTTCTTTTAAGTTTGTGCAAAATACTCTTCCAATTTCGAGAGTCATGGTGAGAGCTAGGGGATGTGTGGCACCCATTGAGACCTAACCAGTTAGTCCCAGACACAACCATTCTTAAACTGTGATTCCTAATCCTGGTTCCTCATTCCCATTTCTCTGGGACATTTTAAAGCTACCAGTGCCCAGGATTCACCCCAACTAAAGGAATCAGAATTTCTGAATCTGTATACTAGGCATCAAATTTTCCTGTAATGTCCCAGTGTTCTACTTTAAAACCAAACCTAAAAAGCAGCATTGTTTTTCAAAGATATAAGAGAATGAAGTTGTTAAAGGGAAAAATATAAAGGAGCCAAAAAAAAAAAAAATCCCACCTAATGGTACCATGGATTGAGTTCCAAAACTATTGCAGATAAATGAGAAACTTTTCCTTCACTAGCCAATATAATAGTTGACTATTTCTTCACATAGGTTGAGAAGCTATTTAAACAAATATATTTAGATAGAAGTCCAGCAAATAAACTGCTGCATGTTTAAATAGCTTCTCCTGCATTGTATCCAAGGAGTGGCAAATACGTTTATTTATTTAACAAAAACTTTTGTGGGTTTAATGTACCAGAAATCATTTTCAGATAGAATCATGGAATTGAATTAAATATGACCTCTCTATTCAAGTCATTTATAACCAGAACGTGTGCTTATTCAACATATATAATGGAGTCCTATTATATAGCAAAAACTGTTCTAAGCTCTAGGGGTACCTCGGTGAGGGGGGGCGGGTGCGGACAGAAAACAATCTCTGTTCTGTGGAGCATTTTTCTCGGGCAAGCAGCAAGAAACAAAATAGAAAATATTAGATATGAAGAAAATGAAAACAATAAAGGAGGTTAAGGAAAGAGGCTAGGGAAAGAGTCGAGTACTGAAAAAAATCGGAGAGGTAGTTGAGAAGGATCTCATTAAAAATGTGACATTTAAGTAAATACTTAAAGGAGAGAAAGTGTAAGCCATGTGATTCTCTGGAGAAGAGAATTTCAGGTGGAGAAAAAGGCAAGTACAAATGCCCAGAGCCAGGAGCTTATCCGAGGAATTTAGTGAAGAACAAGGCAGCCAGCCAGTGAGACTGGAGCAGAGGGAGTGGTAGACTAGTATGAGGAGAGATCAGAGAAGTGACAGAAGCCATATGATGCAGGGCCTTATCAGAACTGAATGAGCTGGGGAGCTCATTCACAAGGGTTTTGTGTAGAGGATTGATAAGATCTGACTTCTTTTTAAATGAATCACTACCGTCATTGTGATCAGGATTGACTAAAGAGACCAGGTAGGCTATACTACAATAGTTCAGGTGATATATGGCTCTCTGCAGAAGATGTTTTGTAAGTAGAAAGAAAGGGTGTATGCTTTTATGTAAGAGTCCAGAGAAAGCTTTATATAGATTTTGTGTGTCATGCATATCTTCAAATAATGAATAAGAGTAGATCATCTGGAAAGGAGAAAAAGAAAATTCCTCAAAAAGGAAAAGGTAAACAGAAATATGAACTACCATGGTACATTAGGAGCGGTTGGCTTGCATGAGACTGCAGGACACAAAGTATGGGTGATGGAATCAGAGCTTGGCTGGAGAGTGAAGGACACTGTGTACCAAGCTGAGCAGTTGGACTTTATCGTAAAAGCAATGAAGGAATATCAAAAGATTTTAGATAACCTGGAAACAATGTGGAAGACAGGTTAGAATGAGGAACAATTGGAGACAGACATTAATTAAAAGGTTCTTTCCATGGTCACCATCTAGTGAACATAAATATATATTTGCAATTATGGTGAGAGCTATAACAATAGTGTATACAAAATGCAATTGGGGGGGGTAAAGGAAAACAATTAAGCTAAATAAAAACACCAAAAATGGCTTAATTATGGAAGTAATCCTTAAATTGGTTCTTGAGAAATTAGTAAATTATTTTCAGTTACGTATGATGAAAAGGAGTTCTTGCAGAGTGAGCATCAAGGTACAGAGACCTGAAAGAGCATGGTAAATTTGAGGCTGTAAAAGGTGATTGATGTATAGGACATAAGTAGAGAAAGAGAGATGAGAGCAGGAGGCAAGGGCAATGATTCTATGGAATTTAGACATGGTTCTAGTTTTATAGGCAATGGAGAGCCAATGAAAGATATTAAGTGTGATTATAACGTGCTTGAATCTATACTTTAGAAAATGCCTCTGTGTCAATGCTCAGGAAGAAATGGAATTTGGTGAGAATAGAGGGAGGAAGACTAGACAGTAGACTACTGAAATAATCTAGACCAGAAATAAAGGATTGTGTTAGACCAGGGGTAGTTGTTGAATAAAGCAGAAGATGGATACGGGAAGTATTTCGGAGATTAAATCAATTGAATTTGGTGTTAAATTATACATAGAAAAGTAAGAGAGAGGAAGAAATTTCAATGAAATGTAGATTTCTTTATTGGGCCACTAGTTTGATGGCTACACATTCATTAACACAGAAAGTCAAGAAAAAGGAGCAGGGTAGATGATGGGGGGTGGGAAAGAATCCATTTGAGTCTGGACTTACTCAATTCTATACTAACCTCTTGGATTTAAATATATTATAAGCAAATGAAAATATGTATAAGACCTCAGTCTCTGATATTAAATAGGCATTTGATGAATATTTTCTCAATTTCGAGGTACACATTTTAAGTAAAATGAAATTAGGCTATACTGTGCAATACTTCCCAACTCTTCAAAGAAAACTTTCGTGATCGTATTACATATTACTTATGCATTGGATAGTACATTCTGTCTCATAGCCCAACTTCCAGTGTTAAATTCTATGCTACATAACGTACCTGTGGCCTAGACGAAAATCAACAGTGTGATGGGAGAGAAAATGGCTCTAAATTGTCTCTCTGATAAAGTCCCTATAATGTTATCACTTTCCTTTGGCACAATTTAAAAGATTTACTTTCATTTCATCTTGTTTAATATTAAACTACTATCCTTAAATTAGAAAATCTTTAATTTGGTCATAATCATGAAAGACATTATACATAAAAGAAAGAGATGTGGTGGTGAAAAATCCACTGAACCATGGGTGTGGAAATGGAGAGATGTAATTTATTCATTCTTTGAGCTAATACTTTATTATAGTTCTAATAATATTGCAAAGCTATTTTGGAAGGTGAATGAAAAAAGGACTTATTCATAGTTTTTCACAAAAATAAAATATAATTTTGTTTAGCTGAATTAATAATAACTGTAAATTAAATAATTATTGTATAATTAAAGAAAGTCCATGAAAATTTGTGGTATGAATAAAAGCATTTTCTAACAAAAGTCCCTTACCCTTTGAGCAAAGGAAAAAATGTTGGTATTTCTTGTTCATCATAAAAAAGACTCATAACACTGATAAATTTTGAAAATCTTATTTGATGAGAATTAGTGAAAGGATTTCATGAAATTCTGTATGAGTTACATTATAAGTTAATATAATGTTTTTCTTCCTATTTATGCACTGGTTTATAGATATGAAATGTATCATTAAATAATATAAATATAATTATAGTATAAATAATTGCATGTGAGAATATGAGTTCCCTGTGAAAGGATAGAAATTGTGTGTGTTTGAGATAGTTAATTCTTACGTACACAATTTGTGCACCTAAGTATGTTTATCTAGAAAGAAATGTTACATATTAAACTAAATTATGTCTAAGATTCTTGGCCTGTTGTGCATTCCTCCTAATACCGATAACCGTGAAAACTTGGGAGAGAAAAGCCTCATTATTAATAGCAGCAGAATTCACTAATATAACTTTAAGATAGGCCGTTCATTTCATTGGTCCTGAAAATCCCAAATCATGATAATATTATTGATCTTATTTTACAGTCAAGAAAAGTAAAACTTTATTTAAAAAATAAACATTTTGCCCCAACATCACATACCAATAATTCGCAGAGTAATTTTCTTGGCCCCAAGCATCAATATTAATTCAGACTTTAAATCATAATACCTGTTCTCTAACCCAAATGTACTGAGTTAACGTAGGACGATTACGCTTCTGATCTTCCAACGGTAGGATGTGCTTTTTGTGTTATGCCACATGAATGAGAATGACCTCTCAGTGACCCATGTACAGTCTCACCTTAATTCCTGCTGGCCAGGATTTAGAGGTGGTATCTGCAACATTGGAGCAGCATTATTTGTGACTTAGAGAAAATAACAATAAATAAGAAGTGAGAGTCTCTGAGTTCTATTCTTAAATCTGTCATGTGACCTCAGTTGGTGGTTTAGAAGAATCAGACCATTTGGACACTCTGATCTCTTTCTCGGCTGTGACATACAGAGTGAACACATAATCTCTAATGTCTCCTCCCAGGCTTTTATGTTTTTGTTTGTATGAATCTAATAGGTCAGACCAGGATTCAATGCATGTCCTTATCTTCATTCTTGGAATGAATAGAGAACTTCTACATGCCGAGTGGCTAGTACAGTAAAGAAAGACAATGATATGTTCTGTGGGTTATGATAAATGTAAAACGACTAAAAGAAAAGTGACTTGGTTTTAAAATTTAAACCCTAGGTCAGGATTTAGATGGTGAATAATTTCAAACAAATTAATTTTGTTCATATCATTTTAGTTAATCCACACGTATAGCCTCGTATCAGCTGTGAAAACAGTGGGTCAATGGTTAGGCCCACCATCAAAACCACTGCTAGAAATATCCCAATGCAGGTAAGCAAGACTGAAAGTAATATGTTGTGGCCATTGATGAAACCTGGACACAAATGTTTGATATTCAATGGTGCCCTGGTAGAGAATCTAAGTGGAACATTAAAGAAGATGCCATTTCTTAAATGTATGGGTCTCGGCTCAGAATCAGAACCTCAGACCTTCTAATTGCATCTTTAACTAAATGTCTTGAAAATATTCTTGTAGTTCTTTATTAGAAACAGCCATGATGTTTATGTACTATCATAGGAGAAATTTTCTTATACAGTAGGTAGGCATAATATGAATGTAGTATTATAGGACATGTCAATAATTGCAAAATATTTAATATCAATTATTGAGTTCCATTTAGGAGTCTTTATATAAAACTTTAAAGGAAAATTACTTTCATGGTTTCATTCAGGTGTGCATACCAAAGCAACTACATAAGCAAATGATTTCTTAAATATAGAGAAACTGAAATTAATTTTTAAAAGAGAAATGTAAGAAATGATATTCAAGAATTTAGCCAGATGCAGTTTTAAGAGGACTTGGGTCATTCTTAAAAAATATTTAGCTAACACTTTCCTTATGATTTCTGAGGTCTATTTCTAATAGCATATACGCTCACCATCTAGATGGCTGCAAAAGTTTTGACCCTACCAACTTGATTTCTAATTTAGTAGGAAAACTATCAGTTACTGTTTTGTTCAAGGATTCTGGAAATAGGGTTGATGATTAAAAGATAAACAATAGTTTCATATACAGCTGAACAAAGAAAGAATATTTCAGAAATGCTATTGGTTTGGTAAATAACTTGAAAAATCAATGCAGGTTTGGGGACACTCTCAAGAGGACTCTATTCATAAAATAGTAAACACTAGAGTAATAAAGCAATTGGTTAATGCTTAGTTTTTGAGGACCTACAGGCAAGGCCCCATTCTACGCTGCTTCCTAATAAGTAAAACCTGATTCCATTTAGTGTTTTCATTGCCGCTAGTATCAATTCTGAACTTCCAAACTGTAACAGTGATATGTGTGTAATGATCAGACTAGTAAAAATCTGTCATCTAAAACCCTCCATACAACTTAATTTTTTTTTTCTACTATTGTTCTTATTAAAAAGGATACCACAATAGTGATCTAAGCCAACATTCTCATCTCACGTTTCCTTGCCCTTGCAATTGCCAAAGGTCTTAACTTCTCTTCCATTTCATCGACTCATGCAAGATTTTTCACAGGACTGTTGTGGACACTTTACACATGAGCACTCCAAAGTTTCTAAATGCTAGTCACAGACCCACAACCACAATTGCAATTGCCCCCACATAAAGCTCAACACAGTGGTTGAGACCCACTCTACCTTATTTCTTATAACCTGTCTTCCCCTCCCCGCACCAAGGCAGATTCAAAATTCTCTTCTGTAGTTTTTTCTTCCTCTCTTGTTCCTCTATTAATTCCAATGGAATTCATTGTCATCTTTCTTGCCGCATTCTTCAAGTAAGTTGCTTCATTCTTTCTCTCGCTTTTTTCTCTCCCTCTCAACCTGTCTCTCTCTCCTTCCCTCACAATCACTCCTTCTCTGTTTCTCTCTCCCCCTCCCTACCCTTCTCCTTCATGTCTCTGGGCCAATAGAGGACAAAAACTGTGTTCACCTTTGTGTCTGCAGCATATACCAAAGTATCTGACACAGAGTAAGTGTTCAAAAAATGTTAAGTTGAATTAAATTGTTCTGCTTAACAGAGGACTACAGGCTTTTCCAGCCCAGAAGTATTTTAATCACGCCAATTGGCATCTGTCTAATTGTAATTCCTAAGCCGAACCTGGCAGGCAGCAGAATCACTTAAAGAGCTTTTAAAAATACAGGTTCGAAAGCCCCACTCCAGGACTACTGAATCAGAATCTGCCTCCAAGAAGCCTGAAAAACAGTATTTTAAAAAAGTTCTACAACAATGCCAATCCTATCCTAGATTACAGCTTTTAGGAGAACTCTTAATTTCTTTGTGCTATTAAAGAAATAGGAAGATACTCAGGAATATTTCAGATGCTCTTCTATTTCATAGGACAGCCTGTAGGAAAACAGGGTGACTTAAGCATTAGCAAAATAAATGCATTAAACTATCTTATATTTTTGACCACATCAAATAACATAGTGTACTAAAAAGATGCTATCAAGATAGCAGCTTAAATTATTCAAGGATATGGGGAAATGTCTGGTAAACATAAAAACTTTAAATACATTTTCTCCTTTTTTGTGAAAGTGTTTAAAAGTAAACACGCTTCTAATAATTCAGATGCCTGGCAACCATTTCCAGTTATATTTATGTTTAAAATATTCCTTTTGCACAACTACTTAGATATTGTTCTTTTTACTGTGCCAAATAGATTTGCAAATGCCAATGTGGGTCATGACATTTGCATTTGGGCTTGAACTATTAGAAAGCTGGCTTACCCTCCCTCTCTCCCTTCTCTTCCTCTTCCTCATTAGATGATCTCTATGTTCCTTCTGTAAAGATACCTCTAGGGTAATCATGCTTATATCTAAAATGTTTTAAATAATCAGCAATAAAAATAATGTGAGATTTGAGTGGTATCGGGGGGATGCTAGGCTAGGAAAGCCAAGAATTTCTAAGTCTTCCCTTGCTCCAGCTACTTCTCCTCTAAGTGTATTTCCCAAGAGGGATATAAATAAGTGGTAGAGTAAAGCAAAATGTCACTTGAGTTTTGTTGAGAAGTGACTCAAACACAAATATAGCCATCATTAAAAGCCTAGAACAGAATATATTGTTTAAGCTTAAGGAGGTTTTTCTCCATTCCTTTCAGCTGAAACCTAAATTTGACCCTTTAACCATCTTTGGACCAGGATATACAGAACAGGAGAATGAAGAGATAAGACTATTGGGCTCACTAATAAAGAATCACCTTCCCTTCCCCTGGGTGGAAGATATCCTCCATTATCACAGTTGTTAGAGGGAAGGGGGAAGAAGTTAATTGGTGGTGGTCTTTGCAACTTAGATGAAGGGAGAGGATAAAGACAAAAGGGGGGAAAAAAACAGATAAAAATTGTCAAGCTCCTTCCAATTCAAGAGAAGATATTAGAATGGAAAGGAGAACTAGGCAAGGTATATGTAAAGTTTAATGAGACTAGTAAACAATCTTTCTTGGGGAGTAGAAGGTGAAAAGCAGATGGATGAAGACCTTTTCTGGGGCGAGGAGAGAAGCCTCTACTCCACTCTCTCTACACACTTAAATCTAAAATTTGTTGAACCCTCACTATATAACAGGCACTTTTCATACTTCACTTATGTAGAAATAAATGAAGGTCAACTAAATGGAAACAAGCAAAGGCTATTTATTCAGAGCTTATTATAACAAAGAATCAGCCACCATCACTTGCATATAAGCAGAGATTTAGAGGCAGGCAGAGTGGGAGAGATTAATAGTGGAAAGGAAAGAAGGCTTCAAATATGCCTTGACTAGAGTCTCTTGCCTGGGGAAGCTATAGAAGCATCCTATGTAATTGGTTAGGGGTACATATTTGTTTTTCCCTGGTAGGTCCTAAATTGGTACTGGGGATGAAAATTAGGGAAGCTGTCAATTATTAATGGAGTCTTGACCTTTTCGGTCTGATTGATACAAAAGTTATTGTGGATCCTGAATTACTACTAGAGATAGTCCGACTTTCTTTGGGTCTGACTCATAGCAATCTAGTTCTTGGGCTGCTTATTGAAGATAGGGATTGGCTTCCTAGACAAATTGCTGCACGTCAGAGTTCTATTTTTATATATGGTTGACCATTATCTCAAAGAGTGATCCACGAATCAGCAGAGTTACGGGTCAATTGTGAGCTTGTTAAAAATGCAGAATATCAAGTCCCTCCCCAGATCTTCAGAATCAGAATGTACTAAGTGATTGTTATGCAAATTAATGTTTGAAAAACACCAAGCCTTAATTCGCTCTTACTGTACACTAACCCCAATTTAAAGTAAAGTAAATGAAAGCTCAAAGGGGTTCAGTAACTGGCCTATGCATGTCTAGCTGTAGATTCGCAAGCATGGCTGGCTGTGGATTGTAGGTGACAGAGCTGAGAAATGAACCCAGCTGACTTCCAAACTCTGCCTTTTCTACTCAACCTGAATGTAATCACTAAATTTTCTAAACAGATAAAGTACTAATAAGTGTCATGGGGTAAAATAGTACTGTGTGGTATGGGGGACTGCAAAATAAATTATTTTTAATAGGAAGTGCTGGGCAATTAAATGAGATACCAGTGCAGACTTTGATAAGTCTCATTCAAGGACATCAAGTTAAGTGAGCTTTGGGTACCCAGGGCAAGGGCATTCCTGTTGTTATTGGGGAAGCCTCAGAAGGGCAGAGACTGGTGAGTTTCGACATGAGACATTTCCTACTTTTCATAGGAAACAAATAAGATTAACAATCTACAATCATTATCCTTAAGCAAGGCATATTCCTTCACAGAAAATATAATTATGCAGATTACAACAAAGGTTGAATCTTGCAATGTACACAAAATTCCTGAATTTCTTCTTTGTTTGGAAGCAATGCTTTCAGCTTTTAACTCTTGTTTTAAGTTATGGAGAAGAACATGCCCACGATGTTCCAAAGAAATAGAAAGTTATGATTATATGTCATCACTGAAACTGCCTCAAATACAATCGGAAGGTCATAAAAATGTGTCATCAAGAAACTATAATTTGCGCATTCAGAGAAGGATAGAAATATTTTCTTACCTCTGAAACAGTGACTTGGTCATGTCCAAGAATCTTGACTGTAGGTGGTAGCAAGACCCTTCCAGGTTCTCATTGGTCAGGTGAATTACAGAAGCTCCTGGAAAACTGCAGGTGAGTATTAATGGTTAATTAAAAGACTGATATCATTTGAAATTTAAAATGAAAGTAGGGGCCATTGCACTTAAGATTCCTACTTACTTCTGCCTGTTTGCGTATGTTCTACCTATAGGGGGCCTAAAAATGCAATCAATTTATACTATTTTTTTAAGATAAAAATTACATATTTTATAGAAAAAATGTATAATTAAAAAATAATTTTTCTCTAAATTTTTCTGTAACCAGATTTTGGAAAAGAAATTAACATCTTTATTCATTCATGTTTCTTTCAAAGCATTTATAACCAAGGCGCCATCCTTCACCTGATGACAACCCTTAGAACAGGAGGTGTGAAGACTATGGAAATGAGCAATGTAAACAGGGAGTAATCACAAAATCCATCAGATGATGGCAAATGTCAAATTTTAAATTCTTTACTACAAAATATAATCAAAGATACTTTCAGTATTCTAGATTTTTATTTAATTCCAGTAAAGAAAAAAATCTGATTTTGGATAAAGATCCAGTTGAACTTAGCTTATTTGTCTATTTAATAAAGACAATAGTCTAATGGGTAAACTTTCATGACAAAATTGAAATACAGCATAACCAATATACCGATTTTAAGTAATAATCTACCAATAAGAGCTTAAAAAGAAGCAAAGATATATCTCTGTATATATCTTTTCCTAAATACAGTTTTAGGCTTTCACTTTTTCCGTGGGATGTGCAGTCTCACCCTTTACTTGCAGGTAAAGACATTAAGAAAAAAAGGAAACCATTTCACTTCCTTCGAGACTCAAGGCCTTCCTTAGGACATTGTATTCAGAATTCATGTTTTATTAATACAGAAAGCTCAATACTGTGAAGTCATGAAAACTTTGGGGCTTATTTTCCATGCATCAGAATACCAACCTATAGAGATAACAGACATGGAGTGAACAGAGTAGAAAATATCCTGTTGTTCTTATCTTTCAAAAGTTCGTAGAGATGGCTCATGGAACCTTAGTCTTAGATGATACTTAGTCTGAAAGTGGCAATTCTACGGGGCAGCTGAAAACAATTGAATCCCTTTAGTATCTAACACTTTTTGTCACATACAGAAAAACTTTGTGTATTCTTTTAAAGTTTTAAATACTTCCAAGATGTTACAATCCATCTACTTGATATACTTTTTTTTGTATTTCACATCTTTTTCTAAAAATTAAATATATATATATGTATATATATGTGTATGTATATATATATATATATATATATATATATATATATATATATATGACTATTGGTAAAATATTTTCCCAAAGCAGAGAGAACAGCAATGTAATTGTAGTATAAGACACACAGAGAGTCAGGGAGAAAAGCTTTAGTTCTAGAATCTCAATGAGAACAAGCAAAAGTTATGGCCATACTCATTTCCAAATGGAAATGCTTTGTTATTAATGGGAAGGGAAGTGATTATAAATAATACCATAGACATCATTCAACATTTAAGATCCCCAAAATGACAGAAAGTATTTTAATTACTAACTCAGTACGGATTGCTTACCTTCATTAAAGTAGCCAAATTGCAATTTTATTTTTACTTCACGAATTTTTCTTTTGGTAGTGAAACCCAGAGAAGGCATCGTATTTCCACTTTGACTGCAAATTCAGTAGTGCTGAGGGATACTTAATAGGTGCTCGTGGTGGTTTCAGGATAAATGCAAAGAAAGTTGAAGACTTGGATGAATCACAAAGCCAACATCTTTAAGTACAATGGAAAATGCTTTACAGATGGTGCACATTTTTCCTATTGAGAGAATAGGTATGCTAGACTTCAGTGACATAGAAAATGAACGGATATAATGTTGATCCATTTGTGTCTATTGAGCAATAATTCATTAATCTAGCATTTAAAATAATGTCTAGTCCTCTAAGCAACAGGTATATAGTAAATTGGGTTAAAAAATTATAAGAATCCTGGTCTAATTTGGAGCATATATATTTAACAATGGTTGTATTCCTTTTTAATTCCCAGAATAAAGTGATAGGATTTTTTGAAAAGATTGTAAATAAGAATTTATTGTGGGATTTAAAACTTAACTGGATCCACAGACAATATTGTTTTTCAATTCAATAAACTAAATACCAATTCAAAATTAAGTGCAATTGCTCAGGTGATACAAGTTCCCTTTTCTAAACCTATTTTTCAGGAACACTCCTATTGAACTAAGAAACAGCAAGACAAAGAGAGTGAAACATGGGACAGAGAGTCAGAAATCTCAGGTCCCTGCTACTAACAATTTATGTGATTTCAGGCAGGTCACTCACTTTACCTTAGAACCTCAAGAATGATGATGTTAGTGTTTATCTCCAAAGTCCTATCCAGTGCTAATGTTTAATGATCATATTATTTTTTGGATGTTTCATCTTTACCATAATAACAATATGAACAGAAACGATATCAATAATTACAACGATAATAAGATGAGGGAAGCATTTGTGAATAGTCGAAAGAATACAGCACTGGGAGTCAGGCAATGTATGTTCTAATTACTTCTCTGTCAGTAAGTAGATTGTGGAATGACCTAGAGTGAGTCACTTCTTTAGGTCTTAGTTTCTTTTTCTTTTTCTCTTTTCTGATATGGAGGACAAGAATAACACTTTTCCAACCAAATTTTACCTAACTTTAGGATTTCATGTAGATGATTTAGTCAAAACCAAACACACACACATCCCTACATATATAATAGTTGAGGGCAGTGGGGAACATGCCTTTTTAAATATGTATTTTTTCTAATTACAATATGCCAAGCCCATTAACCCATTTATTAGTGCTGACCCCAAAAGAAAGATGCCCTGCCCTTTCTGTTTAATCAAAAAATATCCTGAGATTTTCAGGAATTTGACTTTAAATATATGTTCCTACAATTAAATATATTTTCCTACAAATACATTTTTAAAATTAAGTTTATTGGGGTAACATTGGTTAATGCAATTATATAATTTCGAGTGTACATTATATAGTTTGCCATCTGCATAATTTTATTGTGTGTTTACCATCCCAAGTCCAGTTTCCTTCAACTACCATATATTTGATCCTCCTACAAATGCTTTTATAATGAACCAGGTGGAAAGGCATTGCATAATTTCAAATATGCATTTTATTAAAACCATTGCTTTGTTTTTATTCACTTTATAAATCATAGACATTGAACTTGTAAGAGAAAGTGATACTAATAAAATTACTCTTTTTGTCTTCTATATTAAAACTCCATGAAAAATTTTATGTGACTAATAGATTTATAATTTTTAAGCTTGACTATCTTGAATAAACTATTCTATAAATTCTCTTTTACCTCTAATCTTGAATAATTTTACACAATTGGCCAGAGAAGAAATATAAAAGTTATCTTAAATCAGAAACAGAAAGAGCAATGTTTCTATTTTCTCTCACAGGTGGTTGCCTATTGAGTTTCTTCGAAGGCAATTTTCAATGTAGAGAAATATCATATTCCTGGGAAAGTCCTAACAAGAATAGAAAGTTTTTATTAATAAAGATATTGATAAAGAATACTTTTTAATCCGTAATGAAATTTCTGTTCTGAGTTCACCTCTTCTTCTAATGGAAACAGGGAAGAGCTTACTGGAAATTGGCCTTTCCATGGAAAGAAAACATGTCCATCAAGCCAAGGATATTATTAGCAGGACCAATTCCTCTAGACCAGCTTCCCTATGCTGTTGTGTCCCTGGGGAGAAATAGCATAACCTTTGCCTCCTTTAGCTTAATGAAATCATCACACTTCATTTGTCTAAGGTTTTGTGCATATTAATGATTTTGGTCTACCTCTATGTATTTAGTAAGCAAATTCTCATGAGATGAAAGCCAAGATTTAAGGTAGCATGGAAATAAATGAAATTATTTTTTCTCTTTTAGAGAAATTGAGGAATAAGGTAAGAGCAGTATAAATACCAAACTGCCAGATTAATACCTAATTCCCCATTGGATTGGTTCAATCCTAGAAATTTGTGAATGAAACGCTTGTTATTTGTAAGAGTTTCTCCTGCTAAATCATTCTGGGTTTGTCCATCTATGACTTGGAATATTTCAAGGCTCAACTCAAATGCCACCTCACTTGTTAAGGTCCTTTTGATTCCTCCAGTGTTCTGATTTCTATCTCTTTCGTAAAACCAACCAAAGCTCTAATAGCAATATTAATATGTCTGTAATGTTTTATAACATTATTACTATTATAGGACAAAAAAGAGCACTTTTTAAAAGAAGCTAATAATTTTCTCATAAAAGATGAGAAACTTTAACATAGCAAAAACAAAAAACCTAAAAAATATGTTTAAATATTACAAATAATGAAAGGAAGGAACATTACAGACAGAATGAGAGTGAATAAAGCCAAAGAATAACCTGATAAACTAAATTTTAAAAGTTGAGATTCAAAAAATCAGTAGTATTTTACTTTAGTCAGAGTTCATAAATTTGCAATTTGCATTTTCAATTGTTTAATATTTTATTTAAAAAAATAATTTGGTATGCTATGTCTGATCCAAAATACACTTTCACATCTACTACCCTGTGTATAGCTTTATAAGAAGTTGTTTTTCTGCTTACCTGTGATTAAAGCCTGAGGATGATTTTTGTCTGTAATCCATTCCTGTAAATATGAAACTGCAGTCAAGCATTGCAAACTTATGTCTCTCTGAGAGCAGATGGTGGCAAAGTAAACCTGATGAAGTTCGAGTTGCTTTTATTTCCTCTGGTTTGTTTGACTGTTGGTGTCCAGATTACCTGGAGTGACATGATTCAGGCTGAAGCTCTCGCGGAAGTTCTCATATAATTTTCTTCTTGAAAGCAAAAGCATAGCGATATGAAGAGAATAGTGGTTATTGACGGTAATTCTATCAACAGCCTCCTCGTTTACATGTAAATGAAAAAAAAAGGAGGCAAATCACCTTTGTGTTCTTGCACGATTAAATGTAGCTATTTCAGTAAAAGTCGAGAGGTGAGTAAACACCTCATCAAAATCTACAGAGGTGATCAGTGCAGAAAAGCTGCATTAAATATTATGTGATTGCTTTTCTCTTAATATCTTCTGTTTCCTAAGCTGATTGGTAGCATTTATTCAGTATGTAGCTTGAATGGCAATATGCCCCTTGTCCTGGTGAAATGAGCAGTGCAACAGCAAGAATAATGGTCTGCCATTCCAGCTTATAGATGTTGTTAACCCCGAGCAAACTGTGCAGTCCATCCTGCTGTGAATGATTACATAGAAGTTTGACAGTCAACCCCTAAGCAAACTCTGTGACTCTATCCCACTGTTGAGGTATTTGTTATTGAAGTTTGGAATTCAACACCATTCTACCTTTTCCCTACTTTCCTCTGACTATTTCTCGGTGTCTAATAACATCTTTTACCTATAGTAGTACACAAAACGTATTTCAAATGCTTAGATGCACATGCTTCCCCAACATATACACACACATATGCACTGACATTTGCCATAGCCCTTTGCCCTAGTGGCTCGTTCTCAGTTCCAAGAGATAACACCTAAAAAATATGAAGAGCAAGGTTGTCGTTTCTGCCTAAACCACCAGTCGTTTTCAATGTGAGGTTTGTGAACTATGTGTCTGGGCTTCACCTGGGGTGCTTATTAAAAAGGCAAATTCCGTAAGCCCAACTGTTGACTCACTGAATTGAAATTGCTGGAGGTGGTGCTGAGAAATCTATAATCTTTAATGTCAATTTCTTTCAATGATTCTTCCACAAACTACATTTTGAGAGACACTGAAGAATATAAACATAAAAATCTTAGTGTTCTACATTTACTCTTATGAAACTAACCCAGGTTGCTCAACAGCATCAAATCTCATACTCTCCTGCTTGAAGTCCAGTCCACACATGCCTCTACCAGTACTCACTAGTACACCTTGCCCCCAAACAAACCATCTTGTTGTTCGCTACTGAAGGCAAACTTTTACTTGACTTTGAGGCTGGAAACCAGTAAGTTTGAAACCCATTTGATTGTGTGTAAGGATGAGCAATCTTCACCACCCCACTTAGTTACTGGAGCAATAGATCATAAGTGACTCACAACTGTTCGATCAGCAAGTATTCATTCTATTAGCCCACTACAGGTGATTAGATTACAGCTTGTATGACTCCTATAAAGCGATGCAGAGGTTGGAGGTTGGAATGTCCTGGTAAACAATGGAACGTGTCAATAGCATCTCTTGGGTCAACATGTTAGTTGCCCTTTTTGTTCAAAGTCATGATTCTAGTGTTTAAACTGCCAGTCATTGAGATTATTACCCATGCCTTTCACTAAACTCCGTAAAAGGAAAGATAAACTCACATGCTCTAGTGGGTGGGAGAAAACTATAAAAATAAGATAAAATTGAGAGAAGTTAAGGAAGAAAGTCTATGATTTTTAATAGAAGCCACGTATGGTTTAAAGTATTCATTACGTTAGCTGTTTATTCAATTTTAGAACATTATAATTGAAGAGCTTCCTAGGCAATTAAATAAGTTTCTTCACTGACTTCTACCGTCTCCTTTAAGCTCTCAGGATAAAAAAAAAAAAAAAAAATCCCATTCCAATACTTGGATTATTTTTCTGAAAAGCTTTTCCTTAGGGTTAGCCAAATTCTTCCACTTTCTAAGTTGCACACCTGGTTCTGGGTCTGCACTCTGGTGCCCCATTATCAATACTCAATCCAGACCTCCAGGATAAGCCCTTCATATAATTGAAGACGATGCTCATCTCTATGTCTTTGAATTCAGAAAACATTCTTTCCCAGTGACACTTTCAAGTTCTCCTGGTCCTCACTGTGTTTGCTTCTGGAAAAGTGAATGTTTACTCCTGTGTCTTAGAATGTGGTTCTCTGAACCACAGAGAACCACTAAACAGAAGACTCAGTGTGACTGGACAGCTATTATGTAGTTTGTTCTGGACACTGCGTTTTTATAATACAACCTAAAATTCCATTATTTTATTTATTTATTGCAATTATCACAATAATAGTCACATGGAACTCAGAGTCAGCTAAAACTTTTAAGTCTCTTCCTCACTCTATACCACCTCCATGCTGGCATTTAGCCAAATCTTCCTAATTCTATACTTGTTCTTTTAATTTTTTTTAAGGTAAATGTAGAAGTAAATGCATTTACTGATTTTTTTTTTGTTTAAAAAAAATATTTGTCCAATATTTAAACTTTCCTACCAAGCACTATGCCATCCTCAAACGTAATAGGCTTGTTACTTTGGGGAGGTGGAAATTTTATGTAAAGTAAATGTCATTGGTAAATTTTCAGATTTTAAAAAATATTTTCAATATCTATTCATTATAAAAAATAAATATATCCAAGTATTATTTACCAAATAATTTTTAGTTGTCTCTTTATATATATATAACAGAAATTCTATGATATATATATGAGATATATATAGAAATTACATATATAACAAGAATGTTATGATTCTATCCATTTTATAATATATGTATCATACATTTATTTCAATTTGCTATATGTCTTATGAATAGAGTACGTTTATAAATCTCATTTAAGTTAATCACAATCAAATACTTATTGAATTATCATAATGTATTTAAATGTTTATTCAGCACCTACCACAATGACAGGCATAGGTATTGAGCATATACTGGTGAATAAAATGGTCACAGTATCCTGTCTCATGGAATGCATAAGTTACAATCTAGTGGTGAAAGAAAGTCAATATACATGCAAATAAATACATATAATTACAATAAGCGATAGATGTGATAATGGAAAGAAACAGAGAAAAACAGAATTGATGACCTACTTAAGTAGGGTGGTCTGAACGACTTTTTTAAAATAACCACATACGAAGTATTCATTACTAATAAAAGAAATCAATTCTTTTTCTGTCATAGGTTAAAATGGCTATTCGTAACCATACATCTGTTCAAAGGGTTTTGTGGCTATTTGAGTAAGCCTTAAAACACCATTATTATATAGTTTTGAGACAATGTATTTGGTCTGAAACATGGAAAAAATGATGGTTAAAATTATTCTACTGCCTTAAATAGGATTCTGAGCTTTCAGTTTTTCTGTGGGATCCTTAAGAACAAACCCATAATTCATAATTGTAACCCTTTTTGGTTTGTCATAAATTTATAGCTATTGCCAAATGATATCAACTTAGGAAATGCATTACAAAGTCTTGAAAAGAGATCTCTATAATTATGTGTTCATAGTTACATCCCTTGATGGTATTAAGTTTGCTAGGAATTTCCAGGCTGTGAGCAGTAGCAGTTTTCTGTAATTTCTTAAAGCCATCATTTCAGCTGCCTCATGCAGAGTTTGTTCCCAATAAAACAAGATGAAAGAAGCAGTATTAGCTAACTTTATTTTGATTAATGGAAATAGATGCACTATATCTGTTCCATTTGCTACCACGGAGGAAGAAGCATTTACTCTGAGTTTAATTTCACCTGATCATTAGCAGAGTTTGAGAAAAGCAGTGAGCTGGTTTATACTGAGGAACTGGTGATCTGGTACAAGAGAAGCTAATTAGAATCCAGGAAAGTAGGCAAACAGCCAAAGCTCAGTACACAAACAACAATGCCACATCAGAGGCCTTGCCTGAACAATGGCATAGAAGATTCAGATCAGAATGGCTATTGGAAATTTGTCTAATTCTGAGAATCATAAATGACAGTACAATTTTAGAAATGAATAGAAAGACACAAGGGCTGTCAAAGATAAAGCTAATTAATTCTCAGCCATTCCAAGTGTCCCTCAAAAACTGGGATATTAAGAAGTCAGGCCCAATTCACAGAAAATGGACCTGGCAATAAAATAGCCCCCAAGGTAATAGGTAGAATTTAGGACTAGTTTCCCCACTTCCTCAATAACTTCCTGTTCTTTGGCACAGACATAGTTCTGGTAAGGAAGAGACCCACTCAGCAGAAGTTAGGCAGGTTAACTGCCTGATCTTGTGCAGGGCAGTGTGGCAGTAAGAGTTCTTGTCCTATTTACTTTTCCAGTAAAGTGTTGATATGGACTCACAGATGCAGAGCATGTTCAAGCCCATAGGAAAGCTACTTTCATGACAGATACAGTTTGAAGAATTCCTGGATTTTAGGGAAATGGGATAAACAGTGACGCTTGAGGGGAGGATAAAAAATTTGAACAAGTTTGAACAAAAGTACAGCAGAATCAGTCCAGGAACTAGCTTTGGGGACAAGTGGAGGGAATAGGGGCAAGTAGCCCCAATTAGCTCACTTACCTAATGTTACTGTCTGGAACAAGCTGGCTGATAGCAAAGGCCCACAGTGAATAAGCCATGAAGTGTGATGTGGATAGATTTTCTGGAACCTGACATTTACGTAGAATAACTGTATCAGTTACCACACTTTCCTAATCTGCTAGGTATATGCAACTTGATGACTTGGTAAGAAGTGGTGTCTCCAAAACACAGGCGAAGCACAGATTTTAATTATCATCTTAATGAAACTAGGTAGGTCAACAAATCACAGGGATTATGACAAGAAGCACAATTACTCCCATACTTTGGGCTGAAGAGCCATGTTCCAATCTCTGGGGATATCCTTTTCTAATGATTAACGTATGTGGGGAATTGAGGGAGAAATAGGTACAGCTAGATCAGCCAGATCAATCCATATGTTCAAAGAGGGGTCAGAAATTGAAGTTGGATTACCTTTACAACCAATGAGATAAAAAGCTTATAATAACAAAATCATGGTGTTTTCACAAATTCTTTAATATCGATGTCCACACTTCCAAGTGAAGAATTTAGAACACTCTTTGTGCACATTTATTCTTCTAGACATAAAGCAACTTTATCAGTAATCAAATTCCATGCATTCTAGATAGAAATCCATATTGCATTGGTTTAGGAAAACTGTTCAGTGTGAAGTATGTCTCCGCAAAGATTGATCCTAAGTGACTGAGTTGGAAAGTAAAGGGAAAGTCAATTACCTATATCTAGAAAATAGAAAACAATGAATTAGACCATTTTGGTTTTTTTCTCCAGTAACATTAGTTTTTATTCTATTAAAAGAATTTCAAAAACACACAAATATACTTGGTGAAGGAAAGAGAAAACTTTATAATCCAGTCTTATTGTCCTACTTTATTAAATATTTTATCATTCATTTTCCTCATGAGTTAAACAAGAGGACAGCCATATTTGCCAGAGTAAATTCAACTTTGAAGAAAAGCTAAATATGTAGCACAGTCTGGTGTAGGGTCATGAGTATGAAGAGAAGAGCAACATGATCTGAGCTAATCCCATAGGACTTTCCTTATTAGCCAAAAATAAAATCTACTATGCTTTTTCCTTTGGGCTAAATAGTTGTAGCTCCTAGTAAATAGGGAGTTTTTTTAATTACGAATTTCAGTAATTCAGTCATAATCGGTCAAAAGTCATAGTTCAAATTATTCTTGTGTAGTTAGCTAATTATCAAGTTGTGACTTAAAGGGGCACATCAGAGCTTGCTTATTTTTGTCAAGTTAACACGCCTATCCACCATGAACCAGGGGTTGCTCCATAAAAATGAACCATAAAATTGCCTCTAAATGTCAGTCCTATTTTATTTTTCTTCCAAATGTTTCTTATACCAGACTGGTTTCAATCTGTTATTCATTTTTCTAGAAATTATTACTCTAATTTTCAATGCAATCTATTATTGATTTTTAATGCATTACTACAATTCTTTTTATTCACAATTTGTGTTGAATAATATATTTCCATATAAATCCAATTTTATACAAAAACAACTAAAACTAGTAAATGTCATAGTAAGTAGTAAATGTATCATAATTGCTTGAAAATTAACTCATCTCCAATTAAGAAACTGAAGCATATGGGTTATTATGCTTCATTTGTTCTATATGTGGTTTCAATATTAACATTATGTTTTCCAGACTTTCTAAAATATGTTTAGGATAATGGCATAAATCTTTTTTTTTCCCTTTTAAACAACATCCCTTTTATTAATAAATAGGAACAACCAAAAGTTCTTAGCTTTTTTCTGTTGAGTTGTATGAAGATCAAGTCTGTTAATATGAGAGTTTAATATAATTTATTTAATATCTACATCAATCCATTTTCTAAATAAAATCTTGGAATGTGTAGATTTGTAGATTTTTAAGTACTTGAAGAATGTAGAAAATAATTTCTGGTTCTGTGGACCACCCTTTAGGAAAACTGAATCTATTCCCAACAGCTGGTTATGAGGACACATCATACCCTAATCATTTTGGCAAAAAGAAATCTCATATCTTGATTACATTAATTTTCTTTTTTAGAATCATGAGTCCACAATGGCCAAGTGTCATCTAATCATGAGAAATACAAAAGAAAAACAAATATATCTGAATTCAAGATTAGTACTTTATCCTTGTCTATCCACTTTCATTCTCTGTCTTTTCACCTATTACCAGCTGGCCTTTTTTTCTTTTTCCTCTCCTGATATTATGTGATATTCATAGGGTAAGGTCTCCCATGAGTTAAACTTCCATGTTAAAGCAGAGGTTTCAACAAGAGTGGACTTATAGGGGGTGGGAAACAATTTTTCCAGACTTCTAACGTTTCTTTTCATGTGAAGGGAATTTCAGTAGAAAAGGAAGAGGAACTTAACCTAAAGCTATGCCTTTAGAGGGAGATTGGGCATGTTGAGACTTTCTGTACTTTTTCCTGGAAGTCAAACTGCCAAGGCATCTCTGCTCCTCCAAGGCGTATGACCTTTAAGCTGTACACACATGGATGCTTACGTTCATCAGCACTGCCTGATCCAGTGAACAAACTGGTGTACGTTTGATGATAAGAAGCTAAAGCTATTATGAGCTGAGTCGTATTCTCCAATATCACCTACATCAGTATAAAATTAACTTTGGGCCTCGTTTATCAGTTGGTGGAAAACTTGAATGGAATTTATTCAGCCTCCTCAAATATCAAACTTTTGTCCCTCATACATTTCTCCCTAACCTCCAACCCCATCCAACCCCACTCTGATTCAGGAGTTTAGAACTGGGAGCCCAGAAACTATCTTCATTTCTGTTTGGGGAATACCCAGTCAAAGATTTAATCCTTCAAAATGAGATTATGTTATATTTCAGAACAAAATTCTCACCTACTGTTCCCTCTCCCTCCCACTCCCAAATTCATAAATACCTCAAGTAGTGTTTTTTAGGCATAAAATCAGTAGAACTCTAGTCAGTCATGAAATCCCATGAAAGAAAAACAGGGTAAAAAGATTGCTATTGATTGAAACACTTAGTAAACATTTGTCTTGAAGCACTGACCCAGTTCTGTAGTTCTACTAGCTGTAGGTTGATACTGAAATAGCAAGACACATAGGCAGGCAAGTTAATCTTTATTCTTCCCTGTGATATTTATTTTATATTTCTCATTCTATTTTAAACATTCCCTACTCCAGAGATAGTACCTAGAATCTGTTAATACAAATATTAGATCCATAGACCATAACCAAAGTTGAGAGGGTGGGGAAGCATCATCATTGTTTTGATTATGGACTTTATATGTACAAACTATGGAAACTGGGAGAACCTGGAGGGGCTGAATACAGGTATAGTAGGTCTGCTTATTAGTAAAGCAAGATCTATCTCTCTGAGGCTTAACAAAGACTCTTTGTCAAGGGAGTAGAACTCAAATGGAGGTGATAAGAGAACTAAGAGAAAATTCCATCCCTCTGGCTTAGAGAGATTATAGGAGAAGAAGCTCAAAGGAAAAAGAGAGTCAGGGATG
The DNA here is from genome assembly GCF_014176215.1 of Rousettus aegyptiacus. Taxonomy (NCBI): domain Eukaryota; kingdom Metazoa; phylum Chordata; class Mammalia; order Chiroptera; family Pteropodidae; genus Rousettus; species Rousettus aegyptiacus. Next base: position 125,226,347 of record NW_023416284.1, read on the forward strand.
AGACATTATTTATTGGATTACGTATTTGCCCCTCAGGCTTAGGTCAGACTGAATAAGGAACATCAGCTGTGTTGAAAGAAAAAGGGCAGGGGCAAGGGCCACTGGGAGGAGATGGCCACATAAGCTTCCTCTGTACCAAGGTAAGACCAGGCAGTAGGAAGAATATTAAAGCAAATTCAGAGAGACAGCTAGTTCAGCAGCTGTAGGAGCTGAATGAATTTTTCTGTGCTCTCTTTAATTCTCTTGTGTCATTCATGGGACACTGAAATTCTTTCTCTTGTTTCCTACATAGATGCACAATGCCACAAGTTGTATTTTATACTTAATTGTTATTTATCTATCATCGGTATGCTTGATTTTTACTGACTTGCTAACTCAGTGTCCACATTTTGAATAACTGTCACAGAATTTCTACCAGAATAGGCAAATCTGGGCTTGGTAGTAGTTGAACAATATCTCTCTTCTCATATCCTCTTCCTTCTCTACCAAACAGCTGTCTATCCTTAATATTTATGACAATACTGAAAAGGGGTGTCTAATCCAGATTCCTCCTGGATCACTCTCTGGTTGATGACTTAAACATTCAAGGCCAACTTTTTCTGAGCATGGATCCCTCTCTTGTCTCTAAAGAAGATAAACCCTCATATGCCTGGAGATTGTTAATCAGCCAGAGGCATAACTAGAAATTTTGGCATTCAGAGACATTAATCCCTTGAGTTCACTAGGATGTATACAAGTGCTTATAGTTCATAAGCTACCCCATACAACCTGATGACTCAATGAAGGTTCTTGGGATACCAAGAGTCACATCACTTAATACCTGAACATTAGTAAATTTAGCTGAGAACCCCTTACAAGCAACATCCCTGCAAGGGATGTACAAACTGAAGGCTACTAAAGAGAGAATGAGGGATCCTGTAACTTTCTATAGGCAAAGGCCATGCTTCAAAGGGCTCAAAAATGTGACCTCTTCTCTTCGTCACACTATTTTCTGACAAAATTTTTATCATGAATGTATAAATGCCACAGTCCTTATAGTACTTGGTTAACAAATGGTTTGAAAATTCATTGTGAAACCTCTCTATCAGCTAATGTCTGGTGAATTCCCTATTCTGAGCAAAATGTACATAGATTTAAAAACAAAAAAAGGAAAGAATTTCAAAAATTTAAGTACTGTTAAGACATAATTTTGGTGATTTAAAACTGTAGTTTCTACATAATTAACGTTTCATTGGGGACAGGTAGAAGTTCTTATAATATCATGACTATTTCACTAGCTTCCTGGCTACTTCCCATGCTTCCACTATTGTCTTCTCACAGATTTTATCATCGTAGCTGCAGTCTCAGATTCTTACTTTCCTACACAAAACCCCTTCATAGTTAAAATACTCAGCACACTTATAATCTTAGAGTTTTAGCACAGCCTACATACTTCTACGAACATGTAGCTTCCCTGAAAATTCATCTCCTACAACATTCCTTCTTGCTCACTGTTCCAGCCACATTGTCTCTTTACTATAACTTTAACATACCAAGCACACCCCACTCTCGCAGCATTTGCACCTGGTATCCCCTCGTATTCCCTTCCCCTAGATATGGACATGCTCACCCCTCACTATTTAGGGTCTTTGCCCAAAATCAGCTTCTCAGAGAGGGAGACACTGACCAATGGTCTTTAAAAAAACAGCCCCCGGTCACTCTATTGTCTTACTTTGCTTTATTCCTTTCAAAGAGCTACCACTATCTGATATTACATCATGTATTTCTTTATTTGCTGTCTTCCTCAATCAGAATAAATGTTCTGAAGATCAAGAAGTGCATTTGGTTTATCTCGAATAATGTAATAGTACCCAATCAGTAAATATTTGCTGAATAAATAAATTTTATTTTAAAATTCTTTTATAAATAAGATTAGTGTATTTAAGTGATATAATCTTATTTATTACTTGGATTTTATATTTTCAGGCAGGTGTATATTTGGCAAATATAAGATCATAACAGCTGCATCTCGTCAAATTAATTTTGTTTTGTCACAAGTGGTAAACCTCTTTGCTGACTATTTTCCAGAATTCAAACCATGCTAGTCTTTGCAATGAGCTCAAAAAAAAATTGAAAAAGTTGATTTACACATAGATTGTTCATGAAGGGAGAATCTAATTATGTTATTTGTTATAAAAATCATGAACCAGAAGCTGCATTTAATACTTACTGGTAGAGTCCAAATCTGAGAGTACCTGGGGAAAAAATGACTTATTTTTGACTTTAACATAAATTATTTGATATCTTTTCAGTGGAAGAGTTCCTTCTTTATTTTTATTATTATTAATTTTAGATTTTCTTCTTATTTACAGTTTCCTTGGTTAATCAGAAAAAAAATAATATTTTCCCAACAACATGATAGCATATACCAAACAAAACCTTTGGAGATAGACTGACACTGTATTAAGGCACCAATTCTAACACTTATGGGTGGTATGCTTCCATTTTCAATTTCAGACAGTTTTTTTTTCACTGTCATACAGGGGTCACCTAGATTGCAGTGAGGTGGGGAGAGTTATTGAAAATATTCTATAAAGAACTCAGTTTAGCACCTGGCAGATGGCAGGTGCTAAACAATTTCCTTCCTTTTCCTTTTCATACTCCCCACACTTTATCTAAACTAAAACCTTACTGAGAAAATAAGATCAGACTCACTCATATTTGTTTTCAGAGTATCTAGAAAAGTTATTGCATTTGTTTGAATGAAATGAGAGTCATGTATTCTTCAACTGGTCGAATCATTTGTTCTAATATTTATATTTTTGTAGAGTGAGGAAATTGGCAAGACGACATTAGTCTTTTTTACCCATTCCATCTATGCAAATGCAGCATTTTCTGTGGCTTTAGAGCTGTCAGCTGATGTTACAGGAAGCGTTGATATATTAAACACATTTGGTGACCTCGGCCAGCCAAATATAATTCTGATGAACATATCCTGGCTAGTCTTTCATCTCTGTTCATTGCAAGCATTCTAAATCCAAGCACATCCTATTCCATTGTATGCTTCCAAGAGATTCAAGGGATTATATTTAATCACAAAGAACATAAATTATCAGTGTTGTTGTTGCTCTTACTCTGTTGAAGCTTTTTCTGATATTCTGAATCAACCGCTTCACCTATGGATTTGATGTATCCAAATTTAATCTAAGTTAATACAAATGAAGTCTGTTATGTATTAATCAGTTGTCTTCCTTGTTCTACAGAAACAATATCTGCTCATAGAGCTTTAGAATTGAACTAGAATAGTTTGATGTACATCAACAAAATGTGTTTTAACATTTCTCCTCATCTGCCTCTCTTGAACGACAATGCTTAAAATTAATCTAGAGATACAGAAAATTAAGTTAGATAGATATTTTTGATAAGGAAAGGGAAATTCTTATTGAAATTTCCAAACATGGTTTAAAATTACTCTAAAAGCTATTCTAAAAAATAACCAATATTTCTTACAAGGTCATAAGATTGCTCAGCTCCAAAGGGGAGTCATAGTTATATTGGATTAAGGATACTTGGTGTAAGACTTGCTTGTTTCTGCCCAAATGATGTATGGTGCTAAGAAACAGATTATCCACACTCTGATTCTACATACAGAATCAAGATTGTACCCTTACATTGGAGAATTTTAGTACTTGCTTTACTAAAAATAGAATCTCTGATATTCCAACTATTTAACCTAAATGCTGGTTAATGGGGGGGGGGGCAACAACAACAAAAAATGACAAGACAGAGGTTGTTTCCTGAATGCATTGTGGACTAAGAGTCCATGGGAATCCAAACATAGGTATTTGAAGCTCCCTTGAGGCACACCAAGCTGAAGAGGACCTGTTTGTAATAGTGCGTAAAATAAAAGGAAGGTCTGTGGTAAATACTTGAATTTCTCATATTATTAATCTCTATTAAGCATTTTTTTATGTTCCCACTACTCTGCTTGGCAGTAGAAATAACAGTGTTGAGTATAACAGACATTGTCTCATCTTTAAGAAGTTTACTGTTTGATGAACTGGCCATAAAGGGATTCATCATTTTAGATTCTGAGGCCCAAAAATATTTTCTTTGTGACTTTCACACTCTCATTTTATAAAAAGCACAAAATTTATTTGAGAGTAATCACTTTCAAAACAGAACTAGAAATATGAGAGAGCTTCCTTTTCATTAAGCTTATTTGTAGGGCTCAGAGTTGATCTTTTCTTCATTCTCTCTCCCAAAATATTGTTAAAAAGAAGATTTTTTCATGCTCAGTTAGCTTATTTTAATAGAAAAATTACTTTTGGTGTTTCTTCAAAAGTATAGAGAACCAAGTGAATGAGATAGTGGAAAAAACTTGAATGTTGAGGTCAGCTTTTACTTTTAAGGAGAAAGATCAATAGGAGTAATATATGGTGCCAATTACAGTATTTTTTTACATGAAGAGTATTTCTTTGAAATGAACAAGGTTTAATTTCAACTATATAATATTTTTCTAAGAAAAGAATTTCAGTAGTTACTAAACAGATATAATTGGCTAACTCTAAAGGATTTAGATTGCCCTGCCATGCTAGTATTTACATATCACAGCATGTATGTAGCTTTCATAATTTTCTGGGAGAAAGTCATGAAGAGTAGGGTTGACTAAAATTTCTGAACCTCTTCTTCTTAAAGACCAAGATGGAGTTACAGTATTTTAGTATAGTACAAACAATTACTCTGTGTTTATATATAATATTTTATAACAAAGAATTTATTCTGGAATTGATTATTAGAAAGAAAAAATCATATTCATAAAAACATTTCACCTTTCTTCTATGAATTGTGTAATAGCTTGGACTTTTAGCTGCCAGTAACAAAAGCATAAGTCAGACTTCTTACACTTTAGCCCAAGTTTTAAAAAAGAATGGAGTAGACAGAAATTTGTCACAGTAATATTTGAGTGTCTCATAGAATATAAAGAAAATTCTGGCTGCTGCTAAAGATCTCTGCTTCTTTCTGTATGTCTTCATCTCTCTCTTTCTCTAACCATGGCTACCAATAATATCAAGCTTGGGTTTACACACGGTACTACCAATACTAGCTATTTTTCCTTCAAAAAATTATTTAATTTCTGTGTCTCAGTTTGCTAATATATAAAATAGGGATGAAAATAAGAGCACCTACTTCACTGAGTTGTTACAAAGACTGAATGAGTTGCTATACATAAAACACATAGAACAGAACCTGGCATTCTACAAGTGTTAGTTATTATTTATATTCTAAGTTCACCACAAAAGCTTCTTCTGTAGCCATTAATTAATAATAATAATATAATAATAATAATAATAATGCCAAAGTTTTCCCTGAAATAATTCATTAAAGAATGAGGATACCAAAACCACAATAATCTTTACCATCAAATCTAAATAGGAAAATTAAAACGTCATTTTGTAAAAAAAGATTCTTTGAAGGTCATGGGTTCTAGAATTTTTACAGAGCCATTCCATATTGTTAGGCCAATGTTTTTCAGACATCAGCTATCTTCCATATAGCTCTCTGGATCACAGCAAGCTTTTGACACACTTGAGAGCCTGTGAAGACTGGACGCTATGGTGTCCATGGTAAATTAACTGAAAGCATAGGGAGGAAGGGAAAATAGAAAATAGGAATGCAAAATGGGTGCCTTGTTTGCCCTTATCTCTGGCCAACAATGATGAAATGGAGAGTAAGATGGTATATAGAAACAGAGGCCAACATTTGTTCAGTTTTTCCCCACTCTTGTATTCTTCCTAGTGTTCTCTCTTATTGGTTCCAAGCCTTAATTTCTTTCATTTAAATAGCCCTAGAGGAGAGGCAAATAGGGTTATCTCATTTCCAATCTTTTATACATAGTCAAACCTTGTCTTGCCTATATTTCTTGACCTCAAGTTCAAAAACTAAGAGTATTTCAAGTATAGAAGAAAGAATGAACAAGTTAAAGAAAGAGGCTGAATAAACTTGTGAAAGAAAAAAACTTTCAATTCTTGGTACTCAGGAAATGGCAGAGTTAAGAGAATAATTCTAGGTAAGAAGAGAGGACAAAGGATAGTATAGTTGTTGTAGGCTAAGTAAATATTTCAAATGTTTTATAAGCTTTAACAAGCCTAGGCTTTAGGCTTTTAAGGGAAAGTTATAAAATTGGCCACACTTATTGCTCTATTTACAATGTCAAAGTACTGTTCTACCAGTCTCACATGTATTAATTTATTTCATTCTCATAATAACTTTATGCAAAGTACCTTATTCCCATTACCTATAAGGAAGCTGAGCCCAGAACAGTTAAGTCACTTTTCTAAAGTCTCACAGCTGGCAAGAAACAGAGCCAGGACTTGAAAATCAGATAATCTAGTGAGCTTAAGACTTTTTATCCTGCCCTTTATGATTCTACTTTGAAAAATAACTGAATTAGAAGCTTAATATTATAAAACAAAACCAAATAATCAAAATAAACAAATTGAAATAAATGTCATCAAGATGTTTAACAAAGTCCTATATGAGAATGAGAATATGACCTATATGATTATATTTGCCAACAGGAGAAAAATAATTAAGTATCATTACTATACTTTGTTACAAATTCCTGAGATTTAGAAAAAGTGCTCGTGAAATGAATAATTAGGAACCCCTTTTCTCTTGTTTAAAGAAGTAGTAAAGAATATGTTAACTTTTGAGAGTTAACTAAACTAAACTAAAAACCCACAGAAAATTAAATAAATGAAATAGGATATTACATAATTTAACTCAAGTTTCAACCTTAAAGAAAAAGAGTTAAAGACTTAAGGAGAAAAGTAACACTCAACCACTACTAAGTAGGATTTATCTCAGGTAAAATAGTCTGGATTAAAATTCAGAAATCTTTTACTGTGATAGAACATATCAATATGTCAAAGTATATCAGCTTCATCCCTAACAATGAAAATATCAAGAGTGTGATGAAACCTTTGAGATTATATTAAAACCAGGAACTAAATAAAGGTGCCCATAATGGTATAAAACAGAAATTAGTCACATAAATTTTACAAACTATAGACATCAAAGTACTAGAGCTCCACCATCACCTACCAAATCAAGTAAAAGCTTTTAGAATTAATAAAATAATTTGATAAGTTTGTTGGTTACAAAGCATATAAATATCAACAGCTATCTTCTCTTTTAGCAATAACCGTTAAGACTCATCTCACGACAACTATGATCCTAAAACGAAGATTAGCTTTCTTTAGAGGCTTGTAGGGGGAAAAAGAAAAACTATAAAACTCTACTTTAAGAGAGAGAATCCTTTAATAAATTGGAAGAATATGCCAAGTTCTTAGAAAGTAAGGTTGAATATTTTGCAGATATCATCCAACCAAATTAATTTTAGGCTTAATATGAGCCTAATAAAAATTCCAATGAGGCTATTTTTGGAACTTGATAAAATAATTCTAAAGTTCATATGCCATGATAATGGACAAGATGTTCTAAAACATTTTAAAAGATGAGTAAAAGGAGAAACTCGTTTATAGATATTAAAAGATATTAGTCATATTGCCTTTTATGACTGTTCTGATTTTGATGTTTAATAATAATTCACATATTATATAGTTATGTTTTGTTAATAAAAATCATATCATCTATGAAAGTTTGTCTAAATTATTCAACTATATTAAAGCAAAATGACCAAGATGCAACATATAGAAATGAATATTTCAAGCATTATTGACTCACACATATTATAAATACATGGAACTTAGGATAGTGCATAGAGATGGGTCATGATTGTTACTGTTGCTGCCACAGTTCAGGCACTCATCAGCTCTCCCCTGACAATTACAACAGTTTTCTAACTGATCTCAGTTCCTCAGTATATCAGCTACATAGCTAAGAAACTCATCTGCACAAAAATAAGTTAAACACTTCTAGGCCTCAAAGCCATCATTGGTTCTCTCCTAGCTATTCCGCTTACATTTATCACAATGGCTTACACCACAGTTCTAATCTCATCTCCTACACTCCAGCTGCATAGAACATCTCATCCACATTCTCCTATTTATGTCATGATCATTAATATCACCATTATTTGCACATGATTTTTTTCTGCCTAGAATATTATTGCAATATCCTTCTCATTTCATCCCAGTGCTTCAAGTCTTAATTTCAGCTCTTTTTTTTTTTTTTTTTTTGATATTTTATGGAAGGCACATGAAATATCAATGTATGTTCAGTACATAGACTGGTATCTTTTAGTAGAAGCTCAAGAAATATCTGTTACACGAATAAATAAATAAACATCTACTGTTGATGTATCACATTGTTTTATGATTATTTGCTTATATTCGTTTATCCTATTTGAGAGCAGGAATGTGGTTTTGGGGCAGTTAATTATTTGTTTAAATTTGTCTTCAGTGCCTGGACACATAGGCAGGGCTTGAAAAGTATTTGTTAAATGAGAAAATAAGTAAATAAATAATATGTTACAGCTAAAGGACATAATCATTACTTAAATAGCACAGCTCTAGATACAGTAATTACTTGCTAAAAGAGTCAATGAAACATTTAAATATTGCTTTAGAATTAATATTTATTTCTACTGTGGGTAATTGTAGTTAGACAATTCACAGTCACCATTCTTTCTACATATTATCTTACATCAAAATGACAATTTGACGCTTTGGCAGTCATTTCATACTATAATGCAACTGGTATTAAACGATTTATTGTTTCATTTCTTGGTATCGCTTTGAATTAATAGAGACCTTCTGGAAAACAGCCTTTCCTAAGAGTTCTTTTACTAGACAGAATCTTGGGCTTCGGCATTAATTTTGATTTTGTAATAATTTGTCAGGTACTCAGTGTTACTCGTATACCCCACTCCCCACTCCAAACCAGGAGCGTGTTTTCTGAGTAAACAAAAACTATAGAGATGATATTGAGGAATATCCTAAAAATAGCACTTTGTGAACATTTTCAATGACTTAACACATCCATAAACAGTAAAGAGTCTGGTTACAAATCCTACATGTGTTCTATATAGTAATTTCCCCATGTCTCCCATGCAGAGAGATATGCATGTTTGCTTTCTATCTGCACAGTTACTTGAAAGCACTAAGACCGAATGGTTTTCAAAGAACTCAGTAATTAAAAGTTTTCTGAATCCAGACTATTCAAATCAGTCCAAATTACGGGCATTTACTGTATTTACTGGACTCATGTAGCTTAATCGGTCCCTCATATAGATTGCTTTTCCATGTGGCAAACTGTTCTTAAAATAAGTAGTTTCATAACTTCAGATATTTTTGCTTTTTAAAAAAAAAATTTTAAAGAATTTGAATTTGGTATTAAATTTTCTCATACTGAAGAAAAGAGAAAGCAAATAAACAGAAAATTTTACTTAGGCAGACATTTATGTCAGATTAATGTGGACTTTCACTTGACATTTCGATTAAGTTAATTAGTAAAATGTCTACAAGCTTAGTTAAAACAAGAGGAAAAAACGACCTTATGAAAGTAGCTCAGTTCTAAGAAAAGATATAATAGAATGTTGCATACTATCCAGGAAACCCTTTGAGAACACTAATATTGGTTGATTTTATATGTTTGTTTGTTTGTTTGTTTGTTTATCTATCTACCCATGTCTGTATTTTATCTTTAGTTTTATCACTTTTTTTTAAAACACTTTCTTTGTTTTTAATGCATGTGTCTTAAACAGCTAGAATTCTATGTCCATCACAATAGACCCATTTTGCCTTTGTTTCTGAGTCACACGATTGGAGTTAACATGCACACGTACACTAAGAACACACATCGGTAGTTCTGGAAAATGCTTACACAAAGCAGAACTGCACTCAAGGCATCCATTTAAAAAAATGCTTCTAAAGAATGCATAATGTCATAGATATCATCAACTATTTCAAATGTTCTAATGGTAAACAGTGCTTCAATTACTATTCCCTTTCAGAAAATGAAAAGGGCTAGGACTCCTATCTTCTGATATAATGAAATGCCATCCCCACCTCTCTCTGGTGTCTGTGCCTGACCTCAATTTTTGCAGCAATTTTTGCAGCCATGAGAGATCGCTAACCCTCAAGTAATGGGTCAGTTTGCTAAGAACTTATTCGAATTGAAATTATTTACACTGGCTTTTTGTCACCTTAGCATAGGTGAAAAGCAAAAACTACCAGTAGCTATCTAAGGCAGAAGTGTTGGTAATAAATCAGAAAAAAATAAAAATGCCTTTGTTAATGAGCAAAGAGAAACTTCTACCAATATAACAAAAACATCTCAAAGTATGATTAGGGGTTTTTGCTGTATGTTCCTACTTGTTTGTAAACAGTGGCCTAACTGGGTTACCGGCCCGGAATAAGTTAAAGCCTGCAGTGTTCATATTTGCATTGACTCTGCTTCTCTTGATATTTGCTCAGCTTCATACCAATTTGGAGCCAAAACTGTGAACACAAGGATAATACTATGCCACATTTGTTGCATTGATGAATTGCGCTGATTTCAAATGTTACCAAAAGGGCCAGGAATGACAGAGCAGGTGAAAACATTCAGATTAAACTGATAGGATGGATGAACCTGCATCTGGACCTGGGTTATATATTCAAGACTTGTCTGGGCTGGGACCAGGTATTCTGTCTCATTTCTCACAGACAAACAAGACAAAGAGCTTGGGATTGTGTTTTGTCGGAGCCTACATAGCTCAGTACAGTGGCTACAAACCCCTATAGCAGTTGTGAATAGTGTCAAATCAGCAGGTTTCAGAACTAGGCAAAGAACAAAGTCACACTACCAGCTGATTCAACAGATTTACATCTAAAAATCACATTTAACCTCTTGTGAAGGAGCTTTCAGGATTCAGTAATAGCACCTTCTTATAAAGACGAGGGGGGAAAAAGGACCTGGACATAGCTTTTGAAGTACGCAATGAGTGTCAATGTTGCTAATAGTCAAAATCCAGCAACTTGAACTTGGCAGATAACTTTGTTGAGAAAGTGAGCACTGCCGAAAAGGGGTTTTGGCTGCTGAAGGAATTTCCTTTTTTTTTTTCTGTTTCTTTACACTTGATACACTTCGAAAATAGACATAGAAAACCCATGATTGAACCAAATAAACCCTGTATGTATCAGATTATTAGTCTCGTGTTTGACTTCTGGGTGCATTTTTGAGGGTAGCATCCATCTTAAGGTATTTTAAAATTAGGACTTTCTTGTGAATGTGGTAAAACTGGAATTTATAACAAGGTCACTAATGGAATGTATTTGCATGACTCATTTATCCTTTTATAGGATATGCATGGCCAGACACAAGGGTGTTATCTACAGTGTTTCTAAAATTGACTCTCTGGGACTTTCATTCAGTTTTAAGAAACTTCAAAGAAAGAGTAAATGAAACATATTTCTCCTGGGTGACTTTAAAAACAGGTACATGGTTTTTAAATGTAAGAAAGATTATCTCCCAGGGATTATGTGTAGGAATCTGCATTTTAACAAGTATTTGAGGAGTCAATAAAGAAAAATGAGAAAATCAAATTTACTTGAAGACTTTAAACTTACTAGGTTCCAAAAGGATGATCTATGTATTAGAAAAATATAAGCAAATGTTTCCTTATACATTCTCTGTTTTAATGGTAACTATAACTTGAAAATAAAACAAACTAAAACCTTTTTTCAGTTTTGAGAAGCAATTTTAGTTGACAATGGCTTCTTCCTTATAATAGCAAATTGTTCCCCGCTCCCAGTTAGTGGGTGACACAAAAAGCCTTGAGCCTAATATATAAACTTTCTACATGTTAACTGAAATGAACATTTTCTGAACCCTTAAAATATACATAATTTTAAATTTATAATATAAAGAAAGAATAGCCTGTTGGTACTTCAACTCTTTCAGTGTAATACCATTATCTCTTTGCATTACATTTTTTTATTGATGTAACATTATATTAGTTTCAGATGTACACTGTATTAATTTGACATTTGCATATGTCATAAATGATCAGCACAATAAATACAATCAATATCTTTCTTTGTATTTTAATGTTTCATTTGCAGCTAGACAATCTGTCATCACCAGCACTGGTCCTACCTATTATGGAGAGAATTAATTCAGTGAACAAATTATAGAAGGGTCCAGGAAAACTGCTTATTTTCTTTATTAAACTCAGGATCATACTTTATTTTCTTCTTAGTATGAAAGTTCTATTGCTTTCTGGTTATATGAAGCTTGAGATAGAAGGCCACAAAGAAAATAAACAACAAAAAAATGAAGCCGATGGTTAAAACTCAAGTCCAGCTTTACTTCAAAATGAGTTGGGTGTGTGCCTCAGGCTCTCCGGGATATGAGAAATTCCTAATAAGGAACACCGAGACTTTCCAGTTCCCCTACTCCTGGAGCAACTCCGAGTACTGAACACCTTGACAGATGGAAGTCAGGGAGAAAAGCCGCATTTGGCCCCACCCCCACATCCTGGCAGAACATTAGACCCCTGCGGCACATTTCTTTCCAGAAATAACTCAACATAGGAAAATGAGAATCAGGATATATAGAGTTACAAAATGGACACTGGTGAAAGGCAGGGCTGGGCTCTATCTGCAGGTTTTCCTCCTGTGTAGACCCAAAGTTAATCTTCAAACATTCATGACATCAACTTTGCCATCTATATTTCTGGGGTGTAAGATCTAGGATACACTCTTTTGTTCATGACAAAGAATTTTGGTATGCTTGGCCCTGGGTAGAGTTCATACGTAGTCTGTTATTTTGTCTTTGCCTAAAACCCAGTTGAAACATTAGTGTTTGAAAGAGATGTTTTAAAAGATAATTAAATATTAATTTCTCTAGCTTACCGCTCTTTTAAGTTATAAGATGAGAAAACAATGTTCTTAGATTATTTTAGTTCTTTACAGACTCATCTTCTAAAGTTTAAAATTATTGTTATGCTCTTAGCTTTTATAGAGATGAAATTAAAATCTTCAACACTTAACTCTCTAGTTATTGTTCCTTTTATAAGAATCTCCATGATAAATTCTTTCTAGAATTTAGTCAAACAATTTTTTAATTTAGATAGATAATAATACTAATTTTATTGGGCAGAGAAAAATTAAATGAATCAATTTGCTTCTCTTTTGAAAATGGTTTCCAAATTCACCCACTATGCAGCTATAGTAACAAAAACATTTTGTTTCTCTTTCAAGGACTAACTCTCTCTCCCTCTCCCTTTCCAGTCAGTTACACATACTTGAGATCTATAGATTACCTGTTTCGGAGTCAACTAGGCCTTTGAAAATTACAGATCTCTGAGCTGCACCCCAGAGATTCTGATACAGTAATTACTGAAAGCAACATAGGAATATATGTGTGCTTTATTCAAGCAAGCCTCATGGTTATTATGTACCTCTGAGTTTAAACTATTCTAAGTGGTTTTGATTGGCCTTTTCCTAGTGTTAGGGGATTCAGATCTTCATTTTTTTTTTAAATTGAACAATATGATTTGAGATATTCACACAAACATACACAGTCTGTTTTTTCAAAGAGGTAAGATGATGAAGCCACAGGTAATCAGAGAGAAGGAATAAACATACAAGAAGAACTTTTACAATGGAAATGTGAAAACTCATACAGAAGTATGTTGCTTATCATTAAGGCCACATTAAGAAAAAATACATACACAGAGAAACCAAGGAATTCTGCAAAGAGATCTTGCAAGCCTTTTGCGGAAAAGGATAAAACTTCAGACTTCTAGTTTCCAGGTACTTAAGGACAGGATCCCGAATTATTTGTAGGTTTTTTTTTCTTTAAAGCTTTTTCATGTACAAGGTTTTGTTTGGGTTGTAAGCTAATTGCAGGGATTTGATTACTAGATAGTTTTTAACTTGCTTCTGCAAATGGTTTCTACAAACACAAAACCAGAGTACAGCCTATTTATAATGAATGCCAATGGTAGAAATCTGAGACATCTATAGGACATTATATTTTTTCTAGCTATTGATTTTGCCTAGTGTGAACACAATCTAAAGCTATAGAAAGTAAGCATATAATTCACTTGGCAAAATAAAATTTAAAATTTAGTTAATTTTTAAGCAAACTTTAAAAATCATCCAAAACATTGTTTTAAAGAAATTATTTAAATTATAATTGTTTTAAAGAATTCTTTATAGCATACTTAAAAGTATAAAACAGGGAATACAGACTAAATATACTCGTAAAAATATGTAAATGCAATTTGATATATTCTTTATCAAACTAAACTTTTCTTTTTGTAGAATTCACATAGCAAAATATCTCACATTTTCATAAGAATTATGTAAAAACAAATAATACTGACTTGTGGTCACAACTTGCCAAATAGGTTTGAAATGCACACAAAATAAAAAAAGATGATTTAATTGGTTTTTTAAATCTCTATTTAGACTCTTGAAAAATATGGCGGATGAGCACAAATATTCAACTCTCTTTGGCTATAACAGAAATAACCAAAATGGTAAAAACATAGTAATAATTATAACTTAAAACACTCCAATGGCACTGAAAATCAGGGGAGGTGCCACCAACAGGCCACAAAATTCAAGAAATATCTGCTTTAGACAGTGCAAGTAAAACCAGGTAGAACGAAGATATTTAGAAGCAACTCGCAACTCACTGTCTTAAGAAAGTAACACAGCCTTGCAAGCAAACAGCAGACATGAGAGGGGAAGCCCAATTAAGCTTCTTATTTTTAAGAAGCAAAGGTCAGAAAGTCCTGAGAGGAATTCCTATCACTGTTATAAATCAGAATCAGTTGAGTGAGGAAATTCTCAGGCAAGCCCAGCTATGCCTAAGGAAATCTGGCTCCTTGCTGGTTTGGTCAATGGATTTTACAGTTAAATGAAGCCATTTCCTAAAACAGAAAGAGCTAAAACCTATAATCAGAGAATATTTAGAAAATAACAATAATGAGAAATGTTTCACATAAAAATGTTGAGATGTGGCCAAAATCAATCTCAGAAAAGAAATACTAACTTTCATTATTTTCATGTTTTAACAAGAAGGAATAAAAATAAATTAGCTAAATATCCAACTCAATAAATTAGGACTAGAACAAGAAAATAAACACACGACAGGATAAGCAAGAAAAATAAATAACAGCTAATATTTAAATTTACTCTTCTAGTATCTTTGTATGTAGGATTCACTTAATCTTCCCTACCACTCAATGAAATAGATACTACAAAGATAAGAAACTGAGATACAGGAAGTTAAATTTTAAAAATGCAAAAGTGGTATAATCGGTAAATAAAAATTCTTAGTATTAGCAAAAAAAAATACAGAAATAGAAACTATAGATAACCCATTATTAAGAATGTAAAAGATGATATGATTATAGATATAAAAATATTCATAAAGTTTAAAAAGATATTATGTTTAGTTCTCATCTTAAAAATATAGAAGATTGATGAACTCTCTAATAAAATGTAAATCACCAAATTTGGCTCAAGAAAAGTTAAAAAATGGGAAGATCAAGAAATCTTAAATATTGTCAGTAAATTCCTCAAAATATTATCACAGTCCTGGGTAATTTTAAGGATGGGTAGGTGAAGAATCAACTTTTGCATATTTTAAACTTCCTTCAAATTTTAAAGAATAAATCATGTTCAGGCTATGATTGTTCCATTTCTATGCTAACATGGAACTGAATATATATATATATATATATGTTTATATATTACATGTAAATAATATACATATTCTTTATCCAGGTTCTACATTAAATGGTAATAAAGGAATGAAGAAGGCATATACCTAAAACTACACATCAAATGTAAGAAAGCTAAAAGCAGATGAGAAATTTCAATGCATTTCTAGAAGAATAAAGGTGATTATGTATTAACCAGTGGGACAAAGCTCAGTAAAACTGGCCTGAGGCAACTGGTACAAGGGAAGAGGCCGACCCGCCTAGAAGAGCAGAGAGGGTACAAGTCACAGTTGGCAGAGCAAAGGGCAGTAGGCACAAGTAAGTTATTTATAGCCAGACTAATTGAAATTCAATATATGTAAAAATTGATTCCCCTACATCTTTCCTCCATTCCCATCACCTGTACACACAGAAGAGTTGGGAATCAAGAATTACTATAACTAAAGTTTCTGAAAGAAAGAATGAGAGGAGAAAAAGAAAAAGAGAGAGAGGAGGAGGAGAGAAGGAGGGAGAATGGAAAAGAAGGAGGAAGAGAATATGCTAGCACAACTCTCTGGGGAGAAATAGGGCAGGTAGGACAGATATTCTTGCCCTAAAGCCCTCTTTGTTCTAGCACTTGGTGATCATCCAAGTTAGTGAAACAAACCCTGCCTGCCCAAGCTGAGCCAATCACACTCAGTTGACAACTTATCCAGATATCCAGATTGTGGATTATCCATTCATATTTTAGGAAAGTCAACAACATGAAAGAGAAAGACCAAGAAACACAAACTAAAAAATTACTAAAGAGGCCAGAATAGCAGTTTGGAGAACAGGAAAAAAAATAAACATTTCTCAAACAGGATAAAAAAAGATAAGCAAATAATCATAATGCAATATAATACAGCTATAGCAGATATTCATTTATTTATTCATAGAACAACTTACTGAGCTCCTACTATGTGTCAGACACCGGTCTAGGTATTGGGCATACAGTGGTCCCCAGGACCCAGCTGTCATGGGCCTTTACTCACACAGAATAAATAACAAAGCAAAAGAAGTAATGGTAACAATAGGTGAATCTGGGTAGAAGCAGAAGGTATATAAATATCCTTTCTACAAATGCTGCTCTTGCAACTATTCTGTAACTTTTTATTTTTGTTGTTGTTGTTGTTGTTGTTGTTGTTACAAATAAAAAGTTAAATTTTTTAAAAAGTTGTTTTCCATGCAACTTGTTTTCCAAGTTTCTCAGGAAGGAACCAGAATATGTGGTCCCCCAAATTAAAAGTAAACTAAAAAAAATAAAGGTGTAGAATACAAGAAACTGGAGCTGCATTACAGGAGAGAGGATGTAGAGAGAAAAGGCAAGGAAAAGCAAGATGAGTGCCAATATCCTTTGTATAAGGGTAGCGGCCCTGAGATGCTGTCTATGGCTAACAGGACAAGAGACAGAGGTCCATGGTTTAAGGATGCATGTTCTCCAGAACAAGACAAATGCCGTAACATACTGGAAAGAGAAGGTACAGGAAGATGGAATATCATACACTGGGCAAAGTCCTCAAGTCAATAGATAATATCTCAGTCAATAAATAAAGGAGTATTATTCAGGAATATGGAAGAAATTTTGAGAAACTCTGAAACAGAAATGCATAAAAGGGTTTTTCTCCAGGAAATAAGACTCAGAGAGAGGCAGTATGGAAAAGGAGAAAGGTGAATTTTAGTAATAGCCCTTCCTTACAAATGACATTTGTGTATGTACACTTGTATTACCTTGATAGAAGTACGATTTTTAAAAAACCCATTTTAAAAGCACTAAATAAGGTAGTGTTTTACAATACATTTCCAAAGCTATAATAACCCCGATATTTATAAAGCAGAATATTTAAATTATCAACTAATAGACTTATGAATACAGATGAGACAGTCCTAAATAAAATGCAGTACTGCTAAATTATATACTCAAAATAGTATTTTAAAAATTAATATAATGTGACCAAGCACGGTTTCTTCTTGAAATGCATGGTTGATGTAACATTTGAAAATATAACATGATTTATCATAAAAAGAGGCAAAAAGAGAAAAAAGAACAGATCTTGTGCAAAGTTACAAAATGGTATTTGATAATATTAAATAGCTTTCTTAGTAAACAAAAGGCCTCTTAGGATAATAGAGCAACTCTAACATTCCCCGGCTCAGGTTAATCATGTGGCCCTACATTGGTTTATTCCAAAAATACAATGGACTGTAGTACCATCCTATGGCGGTGATTTGCCACTAAACAGAACACACTAAGTCCTTACACCTGTGGAACTTACCTTCCAGAGAGGAAGGTGGTGGCAAAGAAATATATATATATATATCTTTAAAAACAGTTTATTCTTAATGATAATAATAAAACAAAAACAATAACATTTTTGTCCATGCTTCCACCTTCTTTCTGCCTCAGATGTCTCTCTCTTGTATCTCCCGAACTGTGCTTAATGTCACTTTTCTACTGCTTTAAAGCCACCTGTGCTGTCCTTCCCAACCCACCTCCTCCCATTGCCATACTCTGCTCAGTATGGACGTAGTGCACTGACCCGCATTGCCAAGAGTCCAATCACTATGACCACTCACCTCTGCATGGGTATTGCTTTGCTGTCGCCTGCAGTCGTCCTGTTCCTGAGAGGTTGCAGAAAGGTTGGCGCTTTCTCTTTATTAACTTCCTTAACTTATAATTGCAGATAATACTTTTGTTGTATGGAAAACCTAAGAAAATCAAGCAACAACTATTAGAATTGTTTGGAAAGTTCAGCAATGTAGATAATTTAAAAAGTCAATATTCATAATCAATAGGTTTTCTTATGCTAGTAACAAACCATTAAACAAATTCCATAGTTATAATCACTACGAAAGACATTGGAATAAAGTCAATGATAAATATGCTGGAAATGTGGATTTTACTGAGGTGAAATATTCATAAAGAACTTGCTGAAGACTGAGTTTCTCTCTCTCCACACATATACATATCTATTGCGTATATGTATATATAGCATATATGTGTGTATATATATACAAACAGATGGTGCCCAAACAATGATTTGACTTACAATTATTTGACTTTATGATGGTGGGAAAGTGATATACATACATTAGAAACTTTTGAATCTTTATCATATCACAATATTCATTATGATATTCTCTCATGATGTTGGGACAGTGAGGTGATTTTGTCCAACCATAGGCTAATGTAAGTGTTGTGAGCACATTTAAGGTAGGCTAGGCTAAGCTATGATGTTTGGTAGGTTAGGTGTATGAAATGCATTTTCGACTTACTATATTTTCAACTTATGGTGGGCTTATTGGGACATAAAGTTGAGGAACATCTGTGCTTATAGCTTACATTAATTAGGTAATTAGTTAATTAGTAATTTAAACTGTGCAACTGGCAAAAGAAAATATTAACAGATCAGTGCCATGGAATAAAAAATCCAGAAGGGAACCTGACTCCTGACTCGTTAGGAGGTACTTCTAATTAGGGATCTGGAAATAGTTTGTTGGTAAGCCAGGGTAGTGATTGGATTCTCTGGGAAGCAAAAACTAAAATGGATTTATAAGTGCAAAAGTTTATTGAGGAGTAACACTTGGGAAGGAAAAAGAGAGACAGCAGTATTGGGAGTGGGAGAAGCTCTCAGACTAAGGAGCAGACCTGACCAAAGTCTCTGACAGTCCAAAGGAGAGTGATGGAGCAAAGACTGCTCAATAGAGGAGTCCCTCATTGAGTGGAAAAAGCCGACTCTACAGCTGCCTTGCCTGGTCAATGGCCAGGGGCCAGCCCAAGAAGAGTGACCTTTGCTTGAAAGCTGAGGTGGACACTGGAGAAGCTAACAGCTAGAGGCTGGCAGTTAAACATTCCCGGCATGGCTGAGCAGCAAGTCTCCTCTTGAAGGGGGACATGAACAGTGTGTCTCTTTATCTATCGCAACCAATGAAAAGAAAAGTTACATTTCTACCTCACTCCATAGGCTAAAATCAATTCCAAATAGATTAAAGCATTTAATATAAACTACGGAAAAATAAAAGAAACATTAACTTTTTCAAGAGTTGTATCATCTTCTTCTGGGAAAAGGTATAATACACACACACACACACACACACACACACACAAATAAAAATGAAAAAATATCTACATAAAAACTACAACCCCATACGTCTTAAAACAACATAAAGAAAATTTAAAGGCAAATGATAAATTTAACAAAAAAATTGAAATGAAAATAATGATTATTTTGCATAAAGCATTGTTAAAACTCAGTAAAACAAAACAAAACAAAAAATAAATAGTCCAATAAAAATGGCTAAAAGTATGAATATGTTGTTGTGAAAGCAGAGAGCCAAAGGTGCTAAACACGGAAAAATAATAAACATTATCATAATAAAAGAATGAAAGTTAGACTAAAGAGGAATCTTTTTCCTACCAGATTGGCACAATACACAGAGTTGGTAAAATGGCAAAAATGAAAACACGTATATCATTTAAAACTTGGGCTTTTTTTGGTGCTAATGTGCCTAAACTGAACTGCACTTTTTGTTTATTACAGTATGCTTGTGAAGATAGAGTCATGCTAATGGTTTTTGAAGTGAGAGCTGATATCTCATTGACAAAAAAAAATTTTTAAATAAAAAGTAATTATAGAAGTTATAATAAAAAATAATATATAATTTGAAAATAAACCTGAAATTTATTAGGTAGAACTGGTGCTGACATAAAGGAAAAAGAATGAAAGAGACAGAGTTTAGTGAACTGGTAAGAAGACCGTGGAGGTCTGGCCTTTATTCTGGAACCAGGAAGTTTCCTGGAGTAAGTTTCTCTGGAGCTTGGTTCTCTCAGCTGTCACTGCATAACGTCCTGTTGTCTCATAGCCCTTACTTTTGTTCTTGTCTTCCCACCAAATCATACTTCATATCTTTGCTAAAATGATCTCTTTGATTTCTCAAAAAAAGAAACTTCCTCAGGAAATGGCATCTTAGTGTCTTTCTAGCTTCACCCTCTACTAGTTTCATTAATGCACAAGGAACTCCCACTATTTCATGATTTTGCTCATGATATTTGCTCCCTGGAATTTCAACGTTAGCAATCTATTAAATTCCTACTTAGTTTTCAAAATGCAGATCAAGCATCACTATCACCTCTGCTTTGGAATCTTCCTAGACATTCTATGGGTTTTCACTGGGAGTTGCATTGTTCAGTTTCACTAAACTTCCCAAGTTCAGTTATATGCTTGCAATTGAGAGAGAGACAGAGACAGAGAGAGACAAAGAGAGACAGAAAAACAGAGAGACACTGAGAGATACAGAGAGATACTGAGAGAGAGACAGCCAGAGATAGACAGAAAGAGACAAAGTGAGAGAAAATTTAAAGAGCGCAGCTCAACCAACCACCTTTCAATCCAGTTTACTTGGGTATAAGCACCTCAGTGACAATGACATGGAAGACTTGAATCTGCTCTACTTGGTAGATTTCAGCTCCTCTGTGTCCCTCATAGGGTGGGCATCCTGCATTGCTGAATGTAATGTAACTTCTATAACATAAATGTATATCATAAAACCTGGTAGCTGATGTAAGTGAACAATTTCATCTGATACCCAACTAAAAACCAACAATGTTTTCTAAATGCTTGAAGAAAAGCAGGCTAGTTTAGATTCATCGAAAAATAGTATGTAAGTCTCCAACCTGACACCATCTTTAGGGAGCTTCAAGAATAATTTTGACAACATAAATGTTTTTTGTCTTAAGAATTCACTTTATATTCTAACTCCAAATAAAATGTGACTTTAATGATTTTATAGCTTTGTTCCCTCATACTGCAAGTTTTTACTTATAAGGTTATGAACTCATTGAGGATTGTGTCCAGAATACACCAATTAATGTGTGTAAAATGAACAAATTATGTGACTGATGATCTTAAAGATCAGTCCTTTGCTTATCAACGGCTTCCAAATCTGACAAGTATAAATTTCGAGATGCGAAATAATACCAAGCTCTTTAGGAAACTAACAGATAACAGAAGCTTTCAAAAGATATGCTCCCAAGATTGACATGATATCACATTTTTAGGCCATGGTCAAAATATTGAGAATATGTGACAGTTTGGAACTTTCTCAATCCAATCAGACCAAATATTCACCTATTTTCCCTGCTCTTAGATCAAGTTTCAAGAAAATATATTGGTTTAGTTCTGTTAAGCTGCTTATGGATGATAACAATGATCTTCCAAAGCATTTAACCTATTATTTAATGAAAAGTTTATTTGTAACTGTACTGATAGATCTATGTATATAGAAGTATTAGTGTTTTGGATTTTTCAAGGAAAAAACTAAAATTTTATTTATTTTATACTTGTCATATATGTAACAGCAAATCCAGCTGGGATTTATGACTATCTATATGTATGATAAAGCATCTTTAAAATATACACATGTACTACATACGAAGATGTTTATATTGCTACAAAAATAATCATAAAATTAGGTTAAAAAATAACAATTCGATTCACAAAGAAATGTGAGATGAAGTTTGTTTCTAGACAAGTAACAGTTACCTCTTAGGATTATTCTGAGGGTTTGTGTATAACATCTCAATAATTGCTTAGAATACTAAGTAATATAAATAATCAAATATGTTGAACATTTTATTAATATTATTAGCATAAAAAAAAAAAACACGATTCTCTGCCATACAGATGTGGAGAGAATTTAAGGTTTGAGCTATTGTTTTAACTCATGTCAATAAAATAGTTATTTGCTTTCTGTCTAACAAAATTTAGAGATATTACACATTTGATACTTTAAATGCCAAATTACATGTTAGCCTTTATAATGTTTCTTTTAATATTCCAAAAGTCCTGTTTATTTGTTCTATTTAAACATCGTTAAAATCTTCATGTCTTATTATATCACTGTTTAGTCAAAATTATTGTAGGTAATATCATGAACATTAAGTTGAAGTAAAGTTAGCAACATGAGTGTACCTTTTCTAGAATATCAAATATGTATTAGAAACAACAAGGAAAAAATCAGACCCAGAAGATAATGTTGAAACTGTGAGGCAGGCACATTTCCAACAGAGAAAACTGACTTGAAAGAAAAGACTGAGTGTTATTCTTGTTGGGGCACACTGTAGTGCAGATTGAGGGGTTCTCCTGCTTAGGCCGATAAGAGAGACTTCTATACCCAGAATGTAAATGCTGGCATTCCTTGTGCTTCACCCTGGCTGGCTCTGCCCTTTTACACACATTCTCCAGGTTATTAAATCACTGAGTAATTTCAGTTGTTCAAAGAATTACTTGTAAAGTTCTTTTAAAGAAATTCTTTATTCTTGGAATAGTAGAAATGGTATCTTGTTACCTTGTTCTTGTATAGTTAAAGAATACCACTTTTGTGAACCTCCCCAGCACAAGACAAATTTGCTTTTTTTTTTTTTTTTTTTTTTTGCCTCTGAGAAAGCTGATGACTTACTGAAAAAAAAAAAAAAAAAAAAAAAAAAAGAAAATCACTAATTTAATCTCTAGAAGGATGTTTCTCTACTATTCGTGTGGTGTAAATTCTTCTCAGAGCTTATCTAGAGGTCATTGGCTCCTGTGACTGTTGAGAATCAGAAGGATCGTGTAACAAAAATGGTTGTGGGAGTGGGAAGGAGGTCATTTTAAAGTGGATGGCAGGGGCTGGTGCCCACAGGTGTGAGATGGCACAGCTTTTCTTCCTATTTTTTAAAAGTTTCTCCCTTGGGGGCAAAAATGCTGTTTTTATTCAGTCACCAAACAAACTAAACCAATAAATTATACTAATTATACAGCTATTTTTAAGTACTATCATATCTCTGATGTTATATGAATTACTATAAACCTAAAACATTATAATGTGATCTTACAACAGGAGAACCAGGGTAGAGTGTGTGCACGCGCACGTGTGTGTGTGTGTGTGTGTGTGTGTGTGTGTGTGTGTGTGTAGGGAAAGCATTATAATGAAGAGGGAAGAAAGCAAACATATTCTCATAATTCCTAAAACTATGAATTTAATGACAACTCTATTTCTCTCTTTTTGATATTGGCCCAATAAACAAGATATTAACTGAAAAAAGAAAATTTCCAGCTTCCTCTCTAAAGTATCTTGTTCTAATTGTTACTCATTATAAAGAATGATTCCTGTTTCTTCTGTTGTTCACATACTAAAAAAAATAATTCTCCAATGACTACCTTATTTATCTGTGTATCAACTCAATCATAATGCCATATTGTTTATATTTACAAAAACTGGACAAAATTGAAACTCTTTAAAGGCAATTAAAGGCATCTAAATGCAGACAAAAGAGTTTACTCTTATGAAACTGCTACTGCAACAGGTAAGAATTGTGTTTGTGGCCTTTTTTCTCTCAAAGGTGTTATCCATGGAAAATTGCAACCTTACTATATCAAAGTAGTAAAGAACGAAGTTCAGGCAAAGACTTCAGGGATAGGACAAAGAAAGCAGGAACTATAAAATATTTAATACATTGGACTTCATTATCATATGAAAAAGTGTTTCATCAGGAAAATACAAATTAAAACAGTTAAATACTACTACGAAACCACAGGAATAACTAAATTAAAAAAGATATGCAATACCAAATGTTTCCATGGATTTGGAGAAACAGGAACTCTCATACACCTTTGTTAGGAAAGTAAAATGGTATAGCTACTTTGGAAAACAATTTGAGAGTTTCTGATAAAGTTAAAAATAAGCTTATCTTAGAACCCAGCAATTCAACTCCTAGGTATTTACCCAAGAGAAATGTATATGTATAATGTCTATTGAATACTCATAGTACCTTTCTTCATAATATCCGAAAAGTAGGAAAAACCCAAATGTCCATCCACAGTTCAATGGAGACAAATTGCAGGGCTCTACATGATTGGATGCTCTTCAGCAGTGGAAAGGAAGAAATTACAGATAAATGTCATATGATCGAATTTCAAAATCATGCTGAGTAAAAGAAGTCACACATAAAAGAGTAAATTGTGTGTGATTCCATTTATATGAAGTTCTAGAAAATGCAAACTAATTTATACAGAGAAAGTAAATCACTGGAAGCCTAGCACCCAGGGGTAGGGTGGAGTGACACTGATCACCAAGGTTCATGAGAGAGTTTCTAGAGTGATGGAAATCTGTATCTTTGCTGTTGTGATGGTTAGTTACATGGTTACCTTTGTCAAAACTCATTGAATTATACACTTAAAATGGGTTCAGTTTATTGTATGTAAATTATACCTCAAAGGAGTTTCTTTGTAAAACAGGAAACATAAAACTCAGAACTATTCTAAATGCATAGAATGTATTTTCTAAAAAATGGATCAACAGATTCTTCTCAAACCTTCCAATGAATACTTTATACAATCCCATGAGCTAGGATTCAGGGCCCAAGACATAACTTTCAGAGAGCCACATCCATAAAATTACCTCTGCTTATCACCCTGCTTGGGGCTTGGTTGACAAAAGTCAAGTGAAAATTTTGTCTGCTGCTAGCCAGAAGAGTATGTACTTTATTGTCTCCCCTTAGGTGTAAAAGGCTTAGACTTTGGGTTAAACATAGGAATCCCGATTTTGTCCCCAGACTTAAGCTTTCCCCAGCACAGTTTTACCATTTAAAAATATAAATATATAGTGTTGGTGCCTAACCGAAGCTCAGACTGTTTAAAAGGCATGGGGTGCGATGGTGAATTTTATGTCAACTCAACTGGACCACAAAGTGACAGATATTTAGTTAAACATTATCCTGGGTGTTTCTGTGAGGGTGTTTCTGGATAGGACTGACATTTGAATCCATAGATTGAGTAAAGCAGATTGTCCTCAGCAATGATCCTTAATGTCCTGAATAGAACAAAAGGCTGAGTAAGGGAGAATTCTCACTTCCTCTCTGCCTGACTTTGAGCACGAACATTTGTCTTCTCCTGCTTTGGGATTTGGACTGGTACTAGAATTTATACCATTAGTTCTCTTGCTTCTCAGGCCTTTGGACTTGAACTGGAACATTAGCTCTCCTGAATCCCTATATCTTGGATTTCTCAGTCTCCATATCGTATTACCCAATTCCTTATATATAATATACACATATGTTATCTTTATTATCTTCATGTGTATACATTTTAGATATATGTAAATATTAATTATTTTATTAACGTAATTATATAAAAATTATATTAAGTTACATATATACATGTAACATATCTATGTGTATATGTATGTGTTTCTGTTTATATATGTAATTATATATAGAGAGAATTATTTCTTTTTTTTTTCTGGAGAACCCTAAATAATACATGGAGCAAAGCAGTATAGCCAGTCCTTCCAGAGAGGCTTGAAAAGCCTATTAACATATCACATATCACACAAATTAAAAATCTGTGGCTAAAATGCTCTTGGGCTTCCATCCACACAAATTTTTCATATTCTCATTCAATATTCTTTTGTACAAACAGTGAGAAAATAAAACCTTGAATAATATGAACAGAAAGAAATTTAGAACCCTAAAGCCAAAATAAAGAGTTATGTTGGTAATAAGTCATATAATAGGGATAATTTTTAATTTGGGAAATCAAGTATTTTGGATGAGGCAGTTTTGTCCTAATCAGAGTTCCATAAAAATAATTTCGGTCATAATTTTAGGTTCCTCAATAGCGTTAAACTGGCTGATGTTTTCTGTTTCCTCTACCCCCTCCCCCATCCATCTATTTCACACAGACTCCGTGAGGTAAATTTCCCCATCTCAAATAATTTTGCATACTGTTTCCGTTCACCCTTTATGGGTGATCTTATCCTATAATAGGCTTCAGAAAAGAAGTGAGAGTCAAAACAAAATACATCATGAATTGTCCTCCCAAAAGAGTAAACATAAATTGGGACATATAGATATATCTAACTCAAAATGTGTAAAATAAATCAGAAATCCTTCGTATTGGTTTAATCTGTTCTAAAAGCACATTATCGTATGTAAAAACATTATACAACTTTAATACAGACACATTTTATACTTTCAAAACACCCTGGGTAATACATTCTTATATAATATTTAAATCAAGTATGAATTTTATTAAGCATTGTAAGCAATTTTTCTTTTCTTCAACATACCCTTTCTATAGGGCATTAGAAGCAATAATGTTTCTGATGACTGACAGCCAATTGTGAAGGGACCATGTGTTAAGATGCGGGCCTCTGAAGGACCCTCTTAAGCTTTAAGTCTCTTCTGTTAGCATTCATGGAACTGCATAATAGTTCCTTCTAAAGTTCCTTCTTGGTGGCCAAGGTGACTGTTTTTTATTGGTAAATTCAGAAATAGTAATAAAATAGAAGATTTGAAAATCCTCAAAGAGAACTAGAATGAACAGTCTACCTGATTCAACCACTGTTTGCAAATATTTATTTTTTCATCTCTAAACCTCAGAGTGTGTTTGATTTGAAGCACTAAAGCAGCAATTGCTCTGACCCACAGAAAATTTTTATGCTGAATAAACCACCTCATAAGCTGAAGCTTAAACATTTAGTGTGTATGCCTTTACACAGCATTCCCCTTGTGAAGCATCTGGAATTCTGGTTTTCAATTGACTTGTCATGTCACTTCAGAAAACTTCCTAGGACCTTAAGAAATGTAGGCCTTACATTTTAAGGTGTGGTTCTTAATGATTCAGAGTATCGCTTGTATTTCCCTAGAATGAAACCTGAGTATTTGCTCCATGCTGATCTAATTTTAAAAGAGGATATAGAATGCTGGTACCTACTGGATATCCATGTACCTTCAGACATAAAAGGCAAGGAAAAATCTGTACTATTCTCTTTACCTTATTTCCCCAAATTATGGTTTTTATTTTCTTAAGAAAGCCTATTTTACTCTACTCATCTTATCCTTCTCTACAAATTAAAGAATAAGAAGATATTTCCATTTATACATATCTATATAAATTAATTTATATAGATAACATTCATAGTATATAGCTGAATTAAAGAGCTGTGGTGAGTTCAGGACATTTCTTCTCTTAACTTTAAACTTTAAGACTTCATCTTGCACCATATAAACAATATTTTATGAATTCTGTTGATGTCACCTTTGTGACAACTGGCATGTTTCACATGAGTCCACTGAAAATGGATCAAGCGTTCAAGTGATCCAATGATCAAAACCTCATCAACACTGTCAGCCATCTGTCGGCAGGTAGCAAGTTAGCAACATATTCAGATCAGGTCTAGGGAATTAACAGCTATACTAGGCATTCCAGAATTAACAGACTCAAAGGCAAATGTTCACATTTCTTTACATAACCAGGTCATAAGTTGTTTCCATTGCCTGGAATGCTGTTTTTCCTGCTGATCTCATGACTTGTCTTTTCATCCTTCAGTCCTCATCTTAACTGTTACCACCTTTATGACACCTCCTTTATCCTTTAACCACCGTAGCTAAATAGGTCTCACCCCAACGCTGCTATTCTCAATCATACCACCTTTTTGTTTGTTTCATATTGTTATCCAAGTAGTATTACCAAATGTGTCTTTTGTTTACTTTTTGATCATCTGTGTTTCTCAATAGCAAACTCTATTAAGGGAAAAACACTTTCATTCAACAGAGTAGATACCCAGGCATGGTAGTATCTGGCTTATAATAGGCATACAGTGAACATTTGATAAGTGATTAAAGAAATAATGAATGTGTATATGTTCAAAAATGCTGAAAGGATAGACAACAATCTCTTATTGTTGTAAAATTGTAATTTTCGTCCTTATTAATTTCTGTATTTTTTCAGATTTTTATATGAAGGTATTATATTGATCATGATAACATTTTCAAAGATTTTAGAAATAGAAAAAACAAATAAAAACACTTCCATAAAATACAATTTCTCTCCCAAAAGAGATGCAGAACTTAAATAAATTATGGTATTTGGAAAGCAATTTTTATATAGCAATGAACATCAAGTATATATTTCCTGCTAAGCAATTAAGTCCATTACTAAGCTCAACCAAATGTCATTCTGGAGTGAAACCTCTCTGCACATTTTTTGTATAGCCCTTATGGTCTTCCAAAAACAAGATAATTATTCCTCTATGGTCCATACTTACAGAAAGGACAATTGTCTCAAAATAAAATGACATATTTTAGCAGGGACAAAAAGAAGATGAACCTGGTTTCACAATTTCAAATTCTATCCTTGATAGTAGGACAGTTTGGGGATGCATTAGAAATGAAGTGATTAAATGTCAGACTCTCATTATATTAATATTTTATACTTAGGAAAAATTATAAGTAAGTAAGTTGTATCACAAGCAATAAAGAACTGACACTAAAAACTAGATGTAAATGGGTTTAATTTTGTTTTCAGCATTTAAGAATATAGATTGTGGTTAGAAAGAATTCAGAAAGATGAATAAACAAAGTCTAAAAAATAAAAATCGGTACATGGAATAAAAAATAAAAGCAGAAGTTCTAATTCTTTGAGGAACAAAAATTTATTGGTTATCATTGATGGTTTCTAGGCCATTGTTTGGAATAGGTTGGGTTATTTTGAGAAAACGTTGACCAACTGATCTCTACTTTATGGAACCTTAGATATGAAAAAGTGAATATGAGTTGCAGAGAATTTAGTCAAATATAAGAAAGATTTTTTTTTTCTTTTTATCTACCATTCTTGACATTTATTTTTCAGGTTTTCTAAGGAAGAATTTCCTGAGGTAGGTAGAATGAGTCAACACTAAAAGAAAATGCTAGCGAAGTCATGGTGCCATTGTCCTTAGAAATTACTGGAAATTTGAAAATTTATTACTAAAACACAAAAGCTAATACGCTGCTGACCTTGTGTCAAGAAAATCAACACAGTGACTACTTCCAGCTCTGATATTCTATTCTATCCTGCCAATATGGGATAAGGCTAAGGATTTAGAAGAATCTAGGACAAACTGTAACTAAATCTCCACCCAACCACTTCCTCCACCCACCTCTCATACACCCTGCCCCAGGACCTCTTGTCATATTTCTTCAAATCATATGTCTGACTCTCCCAGTGGCATTCTGATTATTTGAATGCTCATACATGTGAAAGATAACTTAAATATGGTTTTAATATTAATTTGGCAAACCACATACCAAGAAAAGTAAATAGGGCCATTCCAAAAAATTAAACACAGATTTTTGGGTGATAAATAGTACAGTGCCACACTTGTTTTAGCTGGGCCATACAGAGAACAAATGTTTGATTTTTTAAATCTGCAGTGATACAGAGCCCAGATATATAAGCAAGAAATATTACCTAGTTGGTGGTCCTTGTTTGACTATTGCTGTCAGGGTAAACACTGATGATTTATTTTGGGCTGAATTTTGCTTGCTCAGCAAAGGCCATAAATTTAATGCTAAGAAAATACACACTGCACCGAGCAAATTAGTATTTTCATGTCAATCAGATCAATGAGTATGTTGTAATTTCGATATATTTGAATCAATATTGCTGTTCGGATCTCTTTCATTTATTGATTACCTACCATATATCCTATTTCAAACTAAATCACATCTTAAATCAAGCTAGAAGTGTTTAAGCATTTTAGCACAGATGTTTGCCACAAGACTTGTCTCAAGAAGTCATAGGCACAGGGAACCAAAAAAAAAAAAAAATCTGTCTGTGAAGTGTCTCTATTTTGATGTACTTTATGGTAAAGACAGTATTTCCTCATTGGGACATTGTGGTTTTGATTGTCAAATTTCTTTACATTCTAATCTAGCTCTTATAATTTGCTGCATATTTCCAAAATAACTATAGGCTTACTATTGCATGCAGGTCTTGCTTTCCTATAAAATGAGCCAATGGTGCTTCTTCAGTCTCTCATGAAGAAAGAATCACTGAGAACCCTTATTTACAATTTATCTTCAACAAGAGAGGAGAGAGAAGATGAGATAGATAGCTAAGTTCCATAAACCAAATATTCTTACATGATTTTTACTCAGCAACAGTTGAGAGAAACTCATACTAAAGATGATCAAGAAAACAAAACAAATCAAAACAAAACAAGCATTGAGAAAGACCTGGAAATGGAGCTTCCCTTTATGCCAGATGGGTGAGGAATGTATTCTCTACCAAGAAAAAAAAACAGTCAGAAATTCCCAAGTTGTTACTATTACCTAACTTTATATTAGATTTCAATCATTCCTAAGAAGGATATGTTCTTAACAATTTCATAGATTCAGTCATACTTATTCCCATTTGGTCTTCAGTAGCCAAATCTTGCCTTTTGAACTTCTAAAATAGGGTCTTATAAGTGTTTTTCAACTGCCCTAGCTGGCAGAATTTCATTTTCTAATGCTAAAGCATTCCCATGTTAGAATTTCCTATTTCTCTTTCTTTACCGACAAAATAAAAAAATGTATTATTGCTCTAAATTCTCTAACGAAGAAATGTCAATAAGTGAATATTTGCATCTGATGCCACAAAATTATTAAAGACCAGCCTTTGTAGTTTTAGATAAATGCAGTTATTTTTCACTTATGTATTACTACAAACAAAATATATGAAGACATAATCAGAAGGTTGATAAATATTTACTGTATTACCGGGAAAACCAGAATAAATACTCTTTGAATAGAATATTGGCTAAAAATATCTATATTGGAGTAAATCCAGGTTTTAGAGGATATTAATTTGTCAGAGAGTATCTGTATTTACTTAGGTACAGATTTTCATAAAGAGACAGTTGAGAAATTCTAAGAGCTTTTGTCCCCTATCAAGACTTACATATTTTACATCAGTTCTCATGGGCCCTCCTTAACATACATAGGAAAGCAAACAGTTCTGGGACCCTGATATCATTTAGTAGTTACCCAATGAAGTTAGAGCTTATTGTTCTCTATTCAAAGACTCCATGAAAACCATAGAGGAGATAAACCTTTTTAACAGATAAAGAACTGGAATGACAGAAAATCTTTATGTATGATCAATGTTACACACTCTTAGTACTTTTTACGGGAGTAAGTTTTAATGACAACCCCCTCCAAAAAAAGTGTTAGGTTTCTTACCTACTAGATTCACTTGGATTAATGTCAAATTCCCACCATTCAATACAAAACGCTGTGTTTACAACTCTTTTTTCTCTAATTCCAACTTCAGTTGGTTCCCATTAGGAATTTATATGTATGCATATACTGACACCTAAACTGTGATTTTCCTTTACTTCCCCATAAACTGCTTTTCTACTTTTGTCATAATTCCTTCTTCCTCGTAGAGTGAGTGAAAAGGCTCTGGCAGAAGGCACCTAGGCTGGTGCCCCATGCTCCTGGATAGACTCTGAGAACCCTGAGCATTATGGGGGCCATAGTTCTAATGTGGTACCAAATATATGAGAGAAAGTTGTTAACTAACTACAATACAAATAGGCCACAAGAATCACTTATATAGTCACATATACATTTAACCCTCTTATACAAAAGAACTTTAAAATTTAGACTTATGCCTCAGTTTTACCACTTATTAATTCATGGATATGAGCAAATCACCACTTCCACACTTTCATTTTCTCCATTTTGTGATTGCAAAGACAGGTGTTCTGCCTGAGTTCCCACAGACATCTAGTATACCTGGGTGCCCGTATTGACCTCAAGGCTATTGTTAGCTTAAGAAGAGATCATGTACCTGAAAGTATTTGGAAAATAATTAGGTGCTATACCAATGAATGTAAAATTGTTTAGCACAAATAACTGTGCTAGGTGCTATGATGGATACTAGAAATTCACAACCTAGAAAGGGAGATATTGCATGTAATATGGAGTGACAAATAATAATTAGCACTACATGGGTACCAACCAGTCAGACAGTGCCAGGGTGTACCATAGAATATCAATCCTGAATGAAAAATCAAAACGATGTATTATAAATAGAAGAAGGTTTTGATTTTATGTGTGACCTGCTCTTTTGTACATTATACATTGTCGCTCCTATATTATAATGGTTGGATTCAGACTTTCTGATAAAGGGTAAAAAGTTATTATTTGTAGCCATCATATGCTAGTCTATGGTCCAATTCAACAGTGTCACATCTTTGTACAGCAGTTCCTATTTGTGCAGTTATGATATTTAATTTCTTTTTTACTTATTGTTTTATAATATATAGTAAAGATTTTTTTAAAGTAGAAAAACTAAAATTAAAAATTGTGGATCTCACATTTAATAAGATTGAAGAAAAGCCATTACTGGGTGAGCCAAAATTTTCATATTATAGCTCAGTTACCTATGAAATTAAGTGTCACAGGAAATTAAAACAATAGACCATATGCTCAACTATTAAGTAAAAGAGTAAATCCTTAGATAATAATGTCAAACTACCTTATACTAAAGGGTGAAGTTAATATTTAGATTTCGCCATTTATATTTTTAGCACAATGGGGATGAAACATTGGAGCCCACTGTTTGACTTCTAGTACCTTTGGTTTTTCAACAAGTTCAGGAATGCATTATGTGTGAAAATAACAGAAAAGTGTTGTGGGAATTGGCAAGAAAAGAGAGAGAGAGAGAGCAAAAGAGAGAGAGAGAGAGAGAGAGAGAGAGAGAGAGAGAGAGAGCGCGCGCGAGAGATAGAGATAGATATAGAGAAAGGAATGACTCCCTTCCTCCCTCCTCCCTCCCTCCTCCATCCCTCCCTACCCTACCCTCCCTCCTCCCTCCTCCCTCCTCCCTCACTCCCCCCGCCCTCCCTCCCTCCCCCCTCCGCTCTCTCTCTCTCTCTCTCTCTCTCTCTCCCTACATCCCTCCCTCCCTCCCTCCCTCCCTCCCTCTCCTAAAGCAAGCAATAAAGAAGAAAGAACGTAAATAAAGCAACGTAAGTTCTCGCTTAGCGTGTAAGAGCTGAGTCTCAAAAGAGAACTAAAATTTGAACTTATGAAGATGAAAAGGACATTCTAGATACAGAGCATCCCTTGATCAAATGCCTTGAGCGGGGAAAATGCAGAGCATATAAACAGAATAGGCAATCACTGCTACTGACTAGACAAGGTGATACCTTCTGGAAGGCAATGGAAAATCATAGCTAGGAAGTTAAAAATAGTTGCAAAATAGCAAACAAGATTTCAAACACTTAGCCTATCCCTTTGTAACTATTCTCCTCAATTTTGCCTACATGTGTTTACTTTTTCACAGCCAAAGATACTTGACCATCAAATGTACACTCTAAATTCCACTCCAGTCTTAAAATACAATATTAATCTGAGCAAGAGGAATTTAGGATACTCAAGTCCAACATCAAGTTATAGTTGCTGTTAATATATAAACAGCACTATTTATAGAATAGGCAAAATACGAATCTTAATTTGGGGATTCTAATCTGGTCACTGCTAAGTGGGTCTCAATTTATGGTAACATGGACCATTTCTGTTTTCTGGCCATTTTCTGGATTATCTGCCTATTATAACCTGACTATTGTTCTGAATCATTTTGAAATAGCATAATATTTTCCCATTTGTCCAGCCTAGTGGATAAGATACTTCCATTTGATTCAAGTTATTCCCAGTACCAACTGCATTTTTGTACCTAAGGATGTCTGACTATCACCAGCCCCTTAGTTTCCCATGGCTTTCCTCTGTTCATTTGTTGAAACTCAGTTGCCATTAGATGCTTGGTAATTGTGCCTATTGCCTGCCCCGAGAGTAACATGCTCTCTCTAATGATCTGGTATTTTCCTGGTGATCACAGTTAATTGACTCCAGTACTAGGTCCTACCACCCTAATTTGCTACAATTAATAGGATCATTTTCAGCCATGAATTGACAGATGCTATATTTCTCCCTCCCTCATTCTAACTTTGTGTAGTTTACAAAATATAGCCAATACATTGTATCTTTTTTAAGGTGTCATCATGAACTATTAACCTCTTTTTATTTGTGGTATAGGAACTAAAATAACTCCTTCACTTTTTTAAAAATAGTGGTTGGGACATACAAACGGATGTGTATGATTCCTCAGTAAAGAATCAGAAGCTTAGGTACTCAGATCACTGTCATTGGATGGCACATTGCTCCTATCAGTGACAGAACTGTTAATGCACTTGTGTTTTTGGTGCCAGTCTTTACTTAAGAATGCAGAGGTGGGCAATAATCGATCACATGCGTTTTACAAGTATGTGATCAACAGCAGGAAGTGAGGGTGGATCAGGTACTCAACGAGATTCCTGAACCTACACTACCTGAAGAAGTAATAGTAGACATGAAAGCAGCAAAGGAAGGAAAACATACTGCCTACTTCCACAGATACCCAAAAGCTATGGCTGACCACTCTGGTTAAGATCACGATCAACTGGGAAGCTTTTAAAAGCAACAGATGTCTAGGTTATGCCCTAGTTTTGGGGTGGAGGGAGTATTCTGATGGGAAGTCAGGGCTGGAATTCAATACTCTATGGTCAAATGGGGAAGTAAGCAAAGATTTATGTAATCAACATTCAAAGACAGATTAATAATCACAGGGGCCAGTAACGTTTGCTTTTAACAAAGATAAAACATATGGGGATTTAAGAAATTCTATTATGTTATGGTTTGCCATTTGTTCACTTCCTGTTCTTCATATCATTTCAGAATTATCTAAACATTGTAAAAATTGATAAATCCCAAATAAACCCTGATAATAAAAACACCTGGAGTGTTTAAGACTTTAAAGGATCCTGGGAAACTGGATTTCAGCAAGGATCCCAGGTGATTATTATTGTTGGGGAAGTTTGGAAAACACTGATCTGGATACTGAAGATGTTAGGTGGACTTTGAAATCGTTTGTGATATGGGGCCTGTGAGAACAGGACGAGCCCGTTGAGAGAGACACACATGAGAGCGGAGCTCTTACATAACATATACCGCAATCACCCAGACTTCTCACAGTTCCTTGGCGATTCCAAGCCTGTTCCCACACCAAGAACTTTGCATCTGCTGTTTACCAGTCTGGAAACTTTGTCTGCCAACTCTTCAAGATGAAATCCTATTCATCCTTTGCCACTTTCTCAGAAAAGCCTTCCCAGCTCTGCTAAACTAAATCAGGTGTCCTGTTAAAACCTCTTTGCACCCTTTCCTTCATAATAATCATTACTGTTTCTAGTTACTTATCTCTTGATAATGTTTTAGAATCTGTCTCCTACACTAGAAGGTAAGCCTCTGTGGAGTAGGCCATGGCTTACATGTGCACAGCTTTATCGCCAGTATTTTACAGCTACGCATGCATAAATAAGTGAATAATGAATGAATAAAAGTGTTCAGAGGTAGGATGTAAAGATGTAGCAAGGGAGTGGAGAGAGCTTTGCTGGAATGACTGAGATAAACATGTGC
The DNA here is from genome assembly GCF_014176215.1 of Rousettus aegyptiacus. Classification (NCBI taxonomy): domain Eukaryota; kingdom Metazoa; phylum Chordata; class Mammalia; order Chiroptera; family Pteropodidae; genus Rousettus; species Rousettus aegyptiacus. The sequence goes on from NW_023416284.1 coordinate 125,262,331, forward strand.
AAAGCAAAAAAAGCCTTTCAGAGGAAGGCAAAGATTGTGCCGGCCTCTAAAGCAAGTAGCAAGAGGACTGGCAGAGCACAGAGGAGCGGAAGCATGCCAGGTGGGCGGAAGGCTCTGCAAATGCCCTGGAGAAGAGACAGCGTGTATGCACTCTGAATGAGGAGCCAGGGAGCTTGAATTAAGCAGAGAGAACAATCAGGCTATGATGAAAGTGGAGGACAGTTAGATAAAGAGTGACTCATGATCAGTTTTGATTTGACGTAAGCAGAAACTCAGAGATCCTGCAGGGTTCAGAGAAGGAGAGAAATGATCAAAACAACTTTCAGGGGATGACTCACACTCTTTGTGTAGGACTGAATGAAGGGACAGCACTGAAGATACGTGAAACCAGCCAGGAGGCTGTGGCAATCAAGATGCAGTGCAATTAGAAATCAAAATGGGTGCTCTATTTTATTTGGGTACGTTCTACTCAGTGCCACAAAAAGTTTGACGCACCTGGGTAGAAATATGGTAACAGCTGTAAACAAGGGTAAGGGAAGGGGTCCTCAGAAAGTATCAGTAAGATTTCGAATAACTTTTATAAGGGAAGAGAGAAGAGAATCAATGAAGATACTAATTCGTGGACCCAAAAGGATGCATGCTGCAAAATGGATGGAGAAATACAGAAGAAATAGGGAAGTCTGAGAGCGGGAAGGAATAAATGAGCTCCCTTCTTAGCATGGAGTCATAGCGTGATATTTAAGAAAGCTTATCTTTTACTCAGTGAGGATTATAGGACATGGAAAAGGACCTGAGAATAAGAAAATCTCCTTGACCAGGACCTCTGAAACTTGAAGAGCCACGCATGGTTATCAGGGTGCTGGAGGGGATAGCAATGAATCCCACAGGACATTTTCTAGAGTGTTCATTCCTATGCACTGCTCTTGACAACTCCCTTCTTTTTATCATTATATTTTTGGTATTTGTTAAAATCCTCCCTTCCCCATTTACTATCACTATTTTCTCTCCCCTTGTTACATTTTCCCTGGCTTTACTATTTAACATTTTTTAAATCGCTCTATTGAATATCTCCAGCTTGCTGAACATACATTTGAAGGACTCCCTAAAACAGTCCCTGCTCCTGCAGTGTCGCTTCATTTGGACCATCCTGATTTTCTTACCCAGATTATTGAGAACCAATACCCCTCCCTCTGCTCTCCCTGCCTCTCATCTCCTGTCTTACCATTTCCTACTCATCCAGTGTCAACAGGCTCTTCTATAATTCAAATATAAGTATAACTCTCCCCTGCTTAAAATCTTTAAATGACTCCCTAAAATCTTCACGATGACAGAAGGATAGATTCGCTAGTATAAAAGGTCTTTTTAGACTGTTCCCTGCCCTCTCTTCCTCTTTAAACTTCTCCATGGGCAGCTTGTACTTTTCACTACTGTCATACCAGTAATCTTTTCATTTTCCTAAATGGGATGCGCTCTCTTCCCACCTTACTTTTGTAACTGGTATTAACTATAGCTATGTTATCTTTATTATCCTTTTGTTGCCTGATAACTTTCATTCTTTTTCCGAACTTCAATCATCACCCCCTCTAGGATGTCTTCTCTCGATTCCTTCTGCAGCTCTCCTATGTGCTCAAACAGCTGATTTAGCTTGTTTCAAGCAGAGAACTCTAATTTGTGGGCTTATTTTTTTTTCTTTTCTAACTAAAATATTATCTTCCTTCAGGCAAGAATAGTGCCTCTTATATCTTCATTTTCTATGCCTAGCATAGTGCCTAGAACATTGTAGAAACTAAAGTATTGATTGAAGGATAAGAAGGAAGGAAGGAAGGAAGGAAGGAAGGAAGGAAGGAAGGAAGGAAGGAAGGAAGGAAGGAAGGAAGGGAGGAAGGAGAGAGGGAGAGAGGGAGGGAGAAAAGAAAAAAGAAAGGGGGAGAGAGAAAGGAAGAAAGCTTTCCCTCTCTCCAAAGAAGCTCTTCCAAAGGTTAAGAAGAGGGAAAGAGAAAGAGTAAAAGCCAAGTCATCTGGTATAATTTGAATGCAAAAATGTTTAGTGACTTAAGTGAGTTTGGCAGCCATTAAACAGCTTGAGCTATTTTTTATAATGTCTCATCATTTACATAATTCCGCATGAAGCACTGCATTAGTCACTAATGCCAGGTATTGTGCTGGTGAAGGGAGATGGTATAAAAGTGAATAAGGTTCTGTCTCTGTCCCCAGGGCCCTAACAGTTCATTTGGGGAGACATTCAGATATACATTGCATTGATGCCTGACCAAGGTACACACAGTACAGAAGAGGAACCCCCAGTACACATACCAGAGAGTAATGTGGTTCATGGAGTTTTGAAAAGGCTGGTGACTCAGAAAGGATGAGTAGAAATGTGCTAGATATAGAAAGGGAGGGAAAGCATTCCAGGGAGGGGACCAGGCATCTCCGAGAATGACAGAATTTGGAGTGACTGCATTTGGCTGAATACTCTTCCTTTGTTGTTTTTAGGAGCTTGAGGTTCAAGAGGTAGTAAATTGTAGTTTCATTTCCTTTCTCAGACGTGGTAGTTCTGGCACTTTCCTCATCTTTTGCAAAACCACCTGCTGCTCTACTTCTCATCTTTTTCTCACATCATGTTTATTTAATGGACTGAGCAACTCTGCTCTCTTCATTCTTCTATAATTCCCCTCATTGCAGTGTCCAGTGCACTTAATCACACCCCTACCTCCAGAAGATATTTCACCACCATCTACTCCCACTGGAACATGTCAAAGGAATGGTGTGGTGGTTTTATTACTTGTTAAACCCTCTCATAACTATATTCAGGATGAATATAGTTATATTCACTCTGAGAGGCATTCTGGTAAATACGTTCACCTATTACCACGTTACGTGATTCATCATCATCCATCATTATCATTAAAGGGGTCTTTTTGTCATTCTGAAAAGAAAAATGCATGCCAATTTAAGTGCTAGGACACCCAGTTCAATGCTGTTAATAGTTTCTCTCACCATCTAAATGGAATGTTTGAAAAAGGAAGAATACTGCCACCGCACATCCCCGGTGTTGTTACCACACATGCCCTGAGCCCCTCTTGGGCATAGAACTAAGTCTTGGGTGGACCACTGTCAGAGCCAGCCTGTCGTTACTCATATCTGAAGACTCTCTATGAATCTTCAGGTTCTTTTGGGTGATTTCATGGACCTAACAATGGGTGAGCAACTAACATCACCAAGCTCTGTGCTTGATGCCCTTGTCATTTCAATCATTCTCATAATCAGAGAAGAACTATATGGCAATTATTCCAGTTTTCTAGATGAGTTGACACGAAGGTAGATATCTTATATATTCTACTCAAAATAACAAGTACCTCATAAGTAAGTGGAGAAGCTACCATTTGAACTCAGGTATATGATAGTAAGGGTGCCATTTTCTTGATTTATTTATAGGCACTTTCTCTTCCCAGAAAACATCAGTGATAAATCATAACAGTATCCTCAGAAGCATTGTAAGAAGTGCTCCAGATTCCCCCAATCAAATTGATAGGAGAATCTGAGCTCAATATGATTGCTTCCCATAGTCATTACTTTGGCCTTATCAACTTGTGTATAAAACCAAAATAAGGAGTTCAAGAGAGCCAGAAAGTAGATTTACCTTAATTGTAGGGACTTTTCAACTTTGAAGATGAAACAGAGCCAAATAACATTCCTTGAATAAGTACTACTTCTACCCAGTTATGTATTCTTATTCTGCTCACATTTTCCATCTTGTCTTTTTCAGATTAGTCAAAAAATTATGAGCAGCTTGTGTGTCAACACCAAATTTTCAATGGTTAGTCGTACCTTAGGGTAGCATTTTAAAGTTTCTACTCTTCAGAAACCATTTATTCAGACATACTAACTTTATGCTTGAGAATAATTGGACCATTTACAATCTAACTATCCCGGTTTACCCCTGTACCATCAAGGATATATTACTATATGGGAAAAAAAAGAAGTGGCAGATTATAAAATTTCTAATCTATTTACTGCCAGTGATTTCTTTTACCTGAGAGAATTTTGGAAGCCTTTCTCTAATAACACTTAGAGTTTAACATCAAACAACTGCCACCTGGCAGTGAGTTAAATGCTCACACACAAAGATGCTTATGTATCATAGCAGCCCCATAAGGTCCATACTCTTAGTGACCTTATTACACAGATGAGAAAACTGAAGTTTTTCATAAACAATTTGTCCAAAATTTCAAAAATAGCCAAGGGATGGTGTTGTCAGTATTTGAACCTGAGAAGTCTGTATCCAAACTTGTTAAGCAGCGTGTTACACTGTCTCCCTCCATTTACCACATATGGCTCCCTCTGCTTCTTTTTGGGACCCTCCTACTGCTTAGCACACAGTGTGGCCACAGACAATAAAGAAGACTGCTCTAAAGACAGAATTAATTATGAAGCCATTCAGAATCATTTGAAGTCTCCACAGACTTAGATGTAGGGTCTCCCTGTCACCCGCTGTGGAGCTTATGCTCTGCAGCCAAGGAACAGATGAGTCTGCATCATGTGGCCCTTTTGGTTCTTCAGCAACTGAATTCCCTTTCAGGTCCAAGAAATACAGGATGTACCTATATCTCCCTCGCTCTGGGACTGGATGCCTTCTTATAGACGTAGCCCATTGAGTGCTCTGTACCAGCCCTGTCCACGCCTGGGTTCTATGCTTTTGCCCAGCCTGTGTCAGATCTGCTGCTGTCTTTATTATAAGACTGAAATCTTGAATTCTGCTATCTCCCAATATTTTATGTTAGGTCAGAACATTTCCTTAAAGTGGCCAATTCAACAGTGATAGTTCTGAGTAAGACCTACATATGAGGTCTATAACTCATTAATCTATCAGTTTGATTTCATCTCTACACATCTTTTCTGTAAGAGCAGAAAAGAAAATAATATGTTTATGTAATTAAATTTTTAATTAGTGAAACTGACCAAGAGTTCTTATCCTCTCACACTAATATTACTCCATCTTTAATAATTTTTCAGTATTAAAAAGTTAAAATTAATACTTTTATACTAAAAAAATCAGACAATGACAAGACTGGACTCATAGATATTACCATGCTTTAGACTATAATAATCCAACTTGTAATGAGAGTAAAATTTATTGCTAAAGGTGCTATAAGCAACAAGATACTTTATCATTTCTGTGTCATATTAATTACATAAATTAGACCTACTATAGTTATATAGCTTTTATGATCTATAAATCCATCTAGTTTTCATCACCAAAATTTCCCCATTCCACTATCTAGGCAACAAATTAAAAGGTTTAATAGTTATTTAAATCATTATGAAAAAACTCATAGAGTTTAGGAAGCTCAAAATTCCTAGCACCTTTCATTTGTGGTAAGATATTTTCATTCATAGAGTGAATGGCATGGACTCTGTAAGGGAAGTGACACTGTGTTTCATAACTGGGGATACAGGAAGACTCCCCTATGTAGATTATCTCTCTGAGGATCCACAGTGTAGGTGTGGCCTGGACCACTCCCTGGTGTTTCAGGCTCCAATCCAGGAGTTCACAGACAGTGGAGACAGAATGGACTTCATTAACAATCGACCCCTTAGTGGTAGCTAGCATCTTAATTATCAGCACCTTCAGTAAATACTTTAGAACTCCAAAAGAAAAAAAGAAAAAAAAATTGTTTACAGGATTGGGCCCAGAAGAGGCTAAGGAAGAATAAGGTGCATTACAAAAAGTAGGAAAGTATCAAAGACCGCTTCACTCACCTTATGTACTTGCCTGGGGCTGCCCCATCTATGTGATTCTAATTCATTTTTGGTGCAAATGTCTTATATAGCTAACCACCTGACTTTAGATAAAGAAGCAGAATGTGGCATCAGACTTATGCCATCTGGTATTATTGTTCCTTTTCTGAGGACTAAAAGTAAAATTCAAATATAAGGAGGGAAACAATGAAGATTGTAGTTAAGGAAATGAAAAACACATTTTGATGTTTATTTCATTGGTCTCACGAGGGTAACTTTGTAACAAACAAAGGGATGCAGTAGATTAAAAACTAGCATTAAAATAAAGAAATACAGAAAGAAATCAAGTATTTAGACATGGAAATATACAGATCTTCAACTTTAGTTTGTACAGCTGTTTATTTTTAAAGCATAGAATCATTCGTCTAAAATAGAGTTATAAACCAAAATCATCTTAGAGACCCATGAAATTCTTCTTCTAAAAAGACCTAGTTTTCTTGGTTGAGGCTCAAATTATCCTGATCACATTAGTTCGTCTTGTATAATTTTTGTGTAGTTAGATTATCTGATCATTTTGCCATTTCACTCAAAGAATTTACTTTGTCATTTTCCCATAAGACTTTTTAGTGCCCATAGTATTGTTCATAAAAATAAAGATCAAGATAATTTTTACAATTGCTTAATACAAAGATTTTCTATAGTCTTGGAACGAGTTATGTGTTCTAAACCTGGGAAATCTACAGAAAATTTCTGGCCCTTTTCTGTCTTCCTAGAATATTGTGATAACCAAGGAACATAGTTTGGCACTTCTTTTACCTACAGAAGGTCAAATGGCACATTCGAATAATAAATATGAACCACACAACACTCAGTTGAGTTCCATGGGGCAATCTGGAGAATTTGATATAACTTTGAAGAGAGAGCTCCTGGAAGAAGCTGGAAATGACATTTCTCTGCATACTTCTAAAGAAAAAAAAAAAAGAGATAAAGATAGAAATGATAGAGATATAGAGTTAGAGATAGGGATAGAGATAAGAAAGAAAATACCTTTTTCTAAAAATGTTTATGGAGAGAAAAAACACAATAACTACTCTGTGAGACAAGGCAAGACAAAGTCGCAAACCAGGGCAAGAGAAATACAGTGTCAAGGTAGTTAATTTCACTCCCTGCTGATTTTAAAGGAGAATCAGGATAGTTCATAAAGATCCTTCAGGAAATGAAAGTAAAACTTCATTTGATTTACCTTTGGTTAATTCCAAATGTAATATATACAACTATTGGTCCAAATCAGTAAATTATTTGGAAACATGGGTAGGTTTTTTGTTTGTTTGTTTGTTTGTTTGTTTTTAATGAATAGAAAATATTGTTTTTTTCTTAAATCATTGATCATAGACTTGAAAAAGTTTTTTGATTGAAAGGAGTATACTCCACATTCAAGTTTTATTAGTGATTTCTAAGACTCATTCACAGTGAAGGGAATGCACAAATCTAGTCTGCACCAAGAGCTCTTGCATTAGTAACAATTTCTAAATTTCTTCCCAACTTTTAAAAGGTTACATGTGTTACTTATATACAACTAAATGCAACATTTCACAGATTTAAAATGTAAAATAAGAGGATGCCATAGACGAAATGTTTGTGTTTCCCCCTACCTACCTCTTCTCCCAAATTCATGTATTGGAACCTAATCTCCAGTGAGGCGGTGGGGCCTTTGGGATGCAATTAAGTCATGAGAGCAGTGGTTAGGTCATTAGTTCACTTATACAAGAGGTCCCAGAGAGATTTCTCACCACTTCTACCATGTGAAGACAAGGCAAAAAGACAATTATTTATGAACCAGAACTATCTCTCATCAGACACCGAATCTGCCAGCACCTTGATCTCAGACTTCCCAGCCTCCCCAACTGTGTGAAATAAATTTGTTGTTTGTAAGACACACAGTCTATGGTATTTTGTTACAATGGCCTAAACCGACCAAGAGGAGAGTGAAGAAAGAAGGAGATAAGGTTTTCATTTTCATGATAATCCAAAAAAAGAACATGCAGTATTGAGATATGGTTTGTTAATAAGGATACCCTGAATTTATAAAATTATAGGGAAAAAAAGGTTTCAAGTTCAAAGATATTTTCTTCTTTTAAAAATGCCAAACAAAAGGATAGGAAAAGATGAAATAAGTGTATGAGTTGCAGACTACAGTGAGCAATTAAAATAATAAAATATTGATAAGTGGGTGTGGTGTGTGTGTGTGTGTGTGTATGTTTGGTTTTATTGAAAATTATCCTTTATCTTTTTTAGAAGTATGAGCATATATTAAAAATAAAAACAAATAACTGAGTTGAAAAGATTTAAAGGATATCATATTGATATGAGTAACGAGCTTAACATTTTAAATTCTTCTTAATCTTGCTATAGCTAAAATCAAACAGATTTTTCCATTAGAAACAACACAACACTTTAGGCATTTCACAAGACCTCAGTGTGAACAAAGGCCAAAGCAAACATAAACGGAGGCGACAGCCAACACCAAAATTTCAAACCTATTAAAAAAAAAATGCAATGGTGTTGAAAATTCCATGGTTTGAGATACAATGATGCATCCAGTTATTTATTTCATAATTTGTAATTAAACTGGGATAATCAAGATATATTTTGGCTTTCCAAATAATCTGATAAATATTAAAAGACCTTGAAATTTTAATCATTGCAACCAAAATTAGTTATGTAGAGATTATTTCCAGAAAAAATATAATTCGTATGATTGTTTTACTTACACTCAACCCTTCTTGGAAGGCATGCCTTAGATGGAGATAGTCCCCTAACCCTGCCTGCTTTTCACTTACAAAACAAAGTACACATGCACTCATTTGATAGTTTGGGCTTTTAAATTTGGCTCTGAGTCCTTTGGAGTATAATCCCTTTACTGGAAATTAAGTTAAAGTAACTGATTCAATCTCTAAATACTAGCTAGATAAACCACATTTCCAACATCAGCTTCACTTCACTCCCTTTCACTACCACTCAGCAGATTTGGTACTGATGGAACTGAAGATTACAGCTTTTGACAACAGGGCAGGTTGACTAAAAACAATCACCTTCTGTCATTTGGCATTTAATTCCCTCTCTGGCTTTATCTACATTGTCAATACTAGCTGCCCATTAGATACCTAGAGGGCTTTTAAAACTCCTCCTTTCCCCCAACAGATTTATTTAATAGGTCTGGGGTGGGGTCCAAATATAAATATTTTTAAGAAAGTTTCCAGGTAAATCTAATGTGTAAACAAAACTGAGAAGTTCCTGTTTACAGGGAGTCAGGATGTAAAGCTTAAGCAGAGCAGAAAAGTGGCTGAGACTCACCTCCTGATAACCAATCAGGATGCTCTGAGCCTTCTCTCAGAGAAACTTTGCATGAAATAGACACACAAGACAGTGCTCCCTTAACCTTAATGTGCACAGGAATCACCTGGCCATTTTGTTAAAATGCAGGTTCTGATTTCTACCTGCTTTGAGGGGATGCCGTAGCTATTGATTCACAGACAGCACTCTGATGTTCCTCTTGGGACGTGATTTTTTTTTTTCTTTTAATTTATTATCTTGGTTAGCAGTAAGGACAGAGATGGTAGGGAAGCCTGTTTCAGAGCTTCTATTTGGCCTCCCCTACATTAGCTCTTACTCCTCAGGGCAAGGAACCAATGGCAGTGTTCTGCCAACTATGAAGTGTATCCACTCTGATTGTATACATACATGCGGACTTGAAAAGATAACTACCAGATGGCTGTGTGGACCCAGTGAGCTGGACCTGGGCCAGGGGATTCCATTTTTTAATCTAAACTATATATCCTTCTCTCTTTAAGAGAGGGAATCTTGGTGATGTTTTGGATCCCAGAGTATCAACCTCAACCTAAGCCTCTTGTCCAATAATCCTCAAAATACCTGAGCACTATTTCCCTTCGTTGAATAAATGGCCATATGTTTTACAAGATGCTTCCTCATGAGGATCCAGTTTTTCCTTCAGCCCATGATTCAGTATCTAAAAACAGGATGAGATCTAAAAGTTGGACAAGGAATCATAATGTTTTATTGGGGTGACTATCCAATAAATCTTTTATTTCTTTTGGCATATAAATTTTATAAATTGAGCGATACTCTTATTGGCTGCCCATTTATCTTGCACCTAGGACTATCTTGTTCTATATCTCCATAGTTCTTTGTAGTACAGCTCCCCCTGGCTGTCCTCTGGACCTAGCTGCCCATTACAATGATTGCACCAACACTTTTTCTTAAGTTTAAGTTTTGTCATCTGGTCACTATTATTCTGGAACCCATCATCCCCATTGCTATCAGGAAGCTTGATTATGTAAAATCATCTCCTATGCCACCCTCAGCCTATAAGAGACATTCATCACTGACCTACTCAGAAGTTCTGCAGCCTGGTAAACCTCATTAGAGCATCTTTTCATTAGTTTGGTAGGTAGAGTTTCCTCCAGGTTATTCCTCAGTGAGCTGGGGTTTTCCAGCCTTACATGGTGTACCTTCTCCAGCATGTTCTCCTCTCTCAACCAACCTCTTACTCTACTCTCTGTCACAGTAGTTCTACATTTCTAATTTGTTTAGTGAGAGCCATCACTTTTTCAAGCTTCCAAGAAGTGTTAGCATGTTAGCACTGTTTTCTAAAGTCTGTGACAGGGTAATAAGTCTTAGATGATAAGGTAGTGCTCACAAATTGATGATCTCTCTTATTTAAAATCGTTCTACCTCCCTATCTTTACTCAGCACCCTCAGAATCCAGTCCCAGGTATAGGTTCCTACTGATACACATTGGCTAGTCATGCAGCATTTTCTGTTTAGTGCCAGCATGTCTCTGGTAGGGCAATGTTGTGACTTGTCCCTAGTTATTTTTCTGGTAGCTAGTAGGAGAGATGGAGATAGATCCTGAAAGGGTATGTATTGTCTTGTGAGCCACAGGCCTCTGCATTTGTCTTAAAGCAGGGGAGAAATGCTAGACTTTAACAAGATAAAAAAAAAAAAAAAAAGGGCTACTTCTACAAGTCCAGTATCTGAGGGGAGCTGGAGATTCAAGATTTCCAAGTACACTGACCCAGATGTCAAATACTTTTGCAAACACAGTTCTGAGTAGTCTTGCCAGGGTTAAGGACTTGACATTCTCTGGAGTATTTCTGCCCTTGTAATTAGGTCCTGGTCTGAGTCTCAGCTTTTTCTTTTTCCTTCTTTTTTTTTTTTTTCTTTTTTGCCCTCTAGTTATTAGAGATGAGAGTCTCTACACACTGCATAAAAGACCCTCTGGCTTTCACACATCACCTTAAATTAGTGATTAATCACCTCCTGTCTTTCATTGTCATTTTCCAGTAGCATCCAGCAAGAACCAGATCATAAGTCCCTCTTATTACTTTCTTCAAACTTCTTCAAATTTTTAAGAAAAAATTCCTTAATAATATGTTTAAGTAGGTACTTAAAATTTATAATAATGTTATTAACTAAAGTTGTTTTTACTTTTTCTCACTACAAATAATAAATACGTTGATGGCTATTTATGATTTTTTTTTTCTAAGTGGTCTATCTAAATTCTTCCGAAAAGTTAACAGTGCTCAAAACAACAAAGGTCATCAGGTGCAGTGTTTGCAAATTGTTCTCTTAAAACTATTCTATGCTTTGTGCTGAGAGACTTTAGGCATTGGAAGAAGGGAGCCATTATGGGAAAATAGAAGCCAAGCTGTGGAGGAGGGAAAGGTAAGCAGCACCCCCCCTACTTTCTCTCTCTCTCTCTCTCTCTCTCTCTCTCTCTCTCTCTCTCTCTCTCTCTCTCTCTCTCACACACACACACACACACACACACACACACACACACTTTGTTTCCAAAAGAGTTTACACTGATTTTTAATTATTTGGCTTCTCCTTAAGATTTTGTTTTAAGTAAAGGGTCACATAATGCCACTTTGAAAACCACTACTTCTTGCCCAACCCCCAATGTTTTAGATGAGGAGGAGACTGAATCTCAGAAACAAAATGCCAGAGGCCTCTGGGCAGTCAAGTGAAGATGCACCTCAGGCTGGTGCCATTAAAGCAGGTGACCACCCCCTCACTCTTCTGTCTTAAGATGTTTTCTTTTTCTGATTACTCAGCCAGAAAATAGTTCAAGGTGATTCAAGTATAAAAAGTACAAGAACTTTCTCCTTAAAACCAGTTGTTTCTTGAGGAGGGGGTGCAGCTCTTTTAACAAGCCCTTTACCACTCACTAGTTGCCCCCTGAAGCTGGCCTCCACATTCTGTGGCTCTCCAGATGCAAAGCAGCCTCATCATGTCGACTTTTTTTTTTTTTTAACAACGAATATTTATTTCCATATTCTAGAGGCTAGAAGCCTAAAATCAGAGTGCCAGCAGGTCACAAACTTTATTGTATCCTCATAGGGTGCGAGGCAAGGCCCATATGGCTTTCTACAAATGTTATTTTAAATGAAAGCTCAACGATTAAGTCAACTGCCTCAGTTTTCTACTTATTGTATACTGAAATTTACATTTCCCTTATCTCTTCTAAATACCTAATTGAAAATGTTTTCTAAACAATGGTTAGTACATAATTTACCGAATCATAATTTACTGATTCATCCTGGATTTCAGAAACAACATCTTAGTTATTCAGTCCTTGGACATTTCCAGGACTGAAGATACATTTCTATTTCAGGTTTTACATATTTTTTGCAATTGTTTTCAGTTCATGTACTTTTGCCCTAAAGCAGTTTTAAGAGAGTACAGTTTTAGACATCAAAAGGGAATGATGATAAATACTTTACTTGAACTTTGTAACTATCAACACATTTTGCACTCTAAAAATAATCTTAATTATTTCCTGTTTTTCCAGTTTTTCTATTAACTCCTTATCTTCTTATTTAACACTTTATATCATATGATCTATACCTACAATTTATTGTGTACTTTCTATGTGCTAAAAAATGTATCTGCATCATCTCATTTAATCCTCACAGAAACAAATACTTAGGTGTGTTAGGGACTATTATTATCTCTGTACCATGAATAAAGCAATGGAGTCTCACGGAAGTTAAGTTTCAAATTAGGCTTTAAATCATAGTTCATCCGAATCTGAAATTCAAGCTTTTAGCCATATTTTATGTCTCATGTGGTACAGAAATAAATTCTGCAATTGTTTGGATGGTTCCTTTGACTGAACCTTAATTTCTATGGTCTCTACAAACACTTCAAGTCAAATTTCAAATTATAGAAATTTTGATAGATATATAGTAAATTATACTTTATAATCACAGTTGAATCTGTTGAGATTCAGCATTCCAAAGACATCCTATTATAGATACAAACATTAAATTGTCATAGACTCTTTAATACTCAGTAATACCCTTGTGCATTAAAATAAAAGTAGAGATAATAATGATTTGGTTTATAAAAGTATAAACCTCTTGAAGGCAGGGCATTATCTAGCCAAAAGTATGAGATATATTGTAAAATGTTATCTAGAACGTTCAATTCAGAAAGATCATAGATAAGTTTGCTAAATTTGTCTCCTTCGAAAAATCAATTCCTTTGACTTTTTAATTCTGCTCATCAATAGATCTTCAGTTCTTAGATATGAAGTGACAAAAATAGTAAGAACTATACACCTGAAGTAATCTAAAGATAACCTAGTAAATGTCTATTAGCATGTGCATTGTATCAGTACTACAGATAATTTTGAAAAATCATTAAATGATGAGGACTTATTTTGGCCCAATAATTATGTTTCAATCATATTTAAGATCTAAAAAGGAAGAATAAAGGATGCCAACAAATTTGTTGCCATCACTTATGGATAATAAAAGTTATCTAGAATTCGGTTTCATCTTTTACATCTGATAACACTGGGACATAAAAATATGAAATATTCTACTTGTCTTACACTTTTATATAATTTGCAAAGAATCTGTACCTCTCTTCCAATGTATCCCACTGACAAAATTTTTGAGACGACAAATAGATTTCTTCGTATATCTGTAAAATAAACACTATGAGGTCAAACAAATTCACTTAAAGTCAACACAGAACATAAATCAAGTCACAGAAAGTACTGAGATTATATTTCAGTATGACATTAAAATTTACTAGCCTCATTGTTATTTTAGTGGCTGTTTCCAATGCTGGCTCTGTATCTGCTTGTTACTATTCTTCTACTGATTAGCATGGTTTCTCCTGTGTATCGATTTCTTAGTTTAAATTTTGATTGGCTCAGTTTACACTTTGATGCCAAAACAAAAGTCTCTTATGATAAATGCGATTTTTGCTGACACCATAGCACATGACAAGCAGGATTATTGGTGGTAGATTAAGGGGGCGGGAGATAGCAAAGTGGGGAAATCTCTAGGATTGGATAAAAAGTAAAACAGAGAGTCACATACTTCTTTTACATTGGTGAGTACAGGCTAGTTAATAATTAACATTTACTGAACCTAGAGATAGTATTCGGAGAACAAGGTAACAATGGAGGGGGGGGGGGCGGTTCCGTGATCTAGTGTTCTGGTGCAGTAGGTATGCCCTGAGGGGTCCAGTAAAAGGAGATTACTCTGATTCCAAAGCTATGTTATCTTAGATGCAAAAGGACAATGGACAGGCTTACTTAAGGTAAAGGCTGACCTTTGTCAAGGAAGCTATAGGAATAGGATGACTACCCACCATGACCTGCCTTTAGGAATTTTTATTCAGACCATTCTATGTAGCAAATTTTGACCTCTGAGTTTATAGGGCCTGTCCTGGTGATTGACCTCTCATAAGCTTGTCAGGTTTAGTATGTGGCCCCTTTCTCATCCACGCCTCCATGAAAATAGGCAGTAACTTCAATATACAGGAAATGAACAAATGAGAGCACTTATGAAAATAAGGAAAAAGAACATTTTTTCCCTTTGTTTTCATTTCCCAAAGATTTAGGTGTTAGATAAGAAAGTTGCTCTAAACTGAAATACAATGATAGTTAAGTGGCTATCTCTGAAGAGTTACTGTTAGGTCCAAAGTGTGGCTTTGCCAAATTTAGCTATATGGTTTAGGAACCTAATCTCTCTGTATCTTAGTTTCTCATCCTTAAATTTGGTAGAATAACTTTCAGGTTTTAACTAGTTATCTTAGGGTCTATAAAAATAGACCAAAACCTTTTTATACAGTCATAGTAACTAAACAAAGATATGGCTTTGGTGGACATTACTTTATCCTTCTATTATATCCTTCTAGACACAGATAGGACAATAACCTTAGATAGCTTTGTGATCTGGCTAAGGAGTCTGATGACAAGAAGACTGAAGCTTCTTTCTCAGTTGCCTGAGAGAATACAGACCCTCTATAGCCTGGTTTAGGGACCCTCATTTGTCTTAGAGGGTAACACAAGTATCCCGCCTCCATCAGGAAACCTTAAAGCTCAAGTTCTTTATTTCTTTTCCACTGAGGGGTATCTACTTAAATGTCCAATATGCTCTGGAATTGAATAGTACGTGGGGAAAAGTGTATGCAACAAGTCATGACAGGTGGCTAATTGATCTTTTCCCAAGAGCTCCTTTCAGCAGGTGTTACAAATCTGTAATCTAGAGGTGCCTAGATTCCTGAGACTGGTTTGCAAATTTCATCAGCTTGTAATGTTCTAAGCTCTAAATTCTTGCCTGAGGACCTTACCACTTTGAGTGGTAAATATGTGATTCTTGGTTCTTTCTTGGCTGCCTAGGGTCAACTAATTACTCTGATGACATAAGAGAGGTATTTGATGCACTCCAACTAAAGATTGGTTTCAAATATCCAGAGTTTACTGTCTGGATTTCAGCTATTTCCCCGTCGGCTGTTTCTTCTCCTTGACTAACCTTTTGGTTAGGTTTACTTGGTTCCTGACACCCACAGTCCTAGTATTATAATATCCAACATTTGCCTCTTTGGGAACAACAAACTAGGTAGGTATCAGGACAGGGGCATGTATGTATGCTTAATCCTTACTAAAAACTATGATATAAAGATTTTTAGCTTCATCTTACAAACAAAACCTGAGGCTCAAAAATCATACATAACTTCCTAAAAGAAACATGCAATTAGCGTACAGTAAGATTTCTGGCTCCTCCTCACCACTGAACATAGCAGAATTGCATCTATGGCACACCATTAGTGAGATGTTTGCCTTCATCCTTGGTTTGCTTTCCTTCACTTCTTTGTGGAGAGAACTGCCCATGTGGTTATTTATTTTTTTCTAAATAAATCTTGGCTATTAAAATGAATCAGAGTTTCCTGGAACCCAACATGCACTGGGACCTGTATTATTCAAATTCTTCCTGAACTTCTTAACTTTCAGTTGAGCCAGAAGGGGAAACAGCATAATGGTTAACACACAGACTTTGGGGCTGGATCACTGTAGATTCAAGTTCTGGCACTAGCATTAACTAGTGCATAGCTTGGGTCTAATTACTTAACATCTCTATACAAGACTGCACATGTAAAGCTTTTAACAGGACTTGAAAAGTGATAAAAAGGAAACATTCAGTAAACACTAAGTACTATTGTGCTACTATTTCATAATTATTATCCATTATTATTATATTCTTCCAATATACCCTTCCAATCCTGTATTCTGAATTAAGGTCAAGCAGAGAGTAGGACAAGTAAAAGTTAAGTAAGCTGCATAAAAACCAAAGACTTGAAACAATAGTTCTCTCTTTTCTTCAGCATATGTTCTCAGCTGCCTAACAAGAAAAGAAAACACAGGGCAATGAGATGCTTAAAGCTTAGAAAGGAGGAATATGATCACACTCCAGGACTTTTCTAAGAATTCAATTGATCTATTATAGTAAGTAATGGCTTTGAAACTAGGAAAAAAAATGGTTAATGGAGTTTTAATACAGAGGTTACATGGAACCAAATTAATGAATAAAAGTTGAGCCAGAATTTACTAATGAAATGCAAAAACTTTTCCCCTGGATCATTGATTCAGGACTGGCTGGGTTGTCATAATATTTCATACTATAATAGCTTTAATCACAGCGCTGGGGGCACTTTGCACTCCACGATTTTCAGGTAGACTCTAGTCCAAAAATACTTTTAAAAAATTGAGTGCATATTTCTTAAAGGCTCCCTGAGTAACTCCGAACAAGCTTCATGAAGTGCTTTATCCCTATATTTGTTCATCTATAAAAACTAGTCCCTTTATATGGTGACTGCCTACAGCTTCAGCAGTGAATGGTGAGTACAAAAACCTGATAAACAATGTTAAGTGCAAGTCAGTTGACCCGCAGATCTGTCATCCCAGTGTTATGTGATCTGAAGCAGATTGTTCAGTGTCTCTGGCCTCCATTTCCCTTCCATAAAACAAGCATAGTAATGGTATAATTTGTATGGTTTTGCCATTAACAAATCACCTCCCATGCATTATCTCAGTTCATGTAACAGCCCTCTCCTTGCCTACCTCCTTAGGTTGCTGCGGAGATAAAACAAGTTAATAGGTAGGAAAAGCCTTTGAAAAATAGAGGCCAGTCAAATGCATGCAATAATAATGGTTTCACAATGCAATTAGAAAATAGTGCAGAGAGAAACCACATTTCCATTTTTTAAGCAGACAATGCTCTTAACTATTAACACAAACTTCTACTGGAATTTTTAGCCAGTGAGCATTCAATTTGTGTTGCTGAGTTCATAAACCAGCCAGTGCTCTGTAACACAGAGGGCAGGGCAGCCAATGGGAGAAAGCCTTATCAGCTCCAAGCCAAGTGCAGCCTCTGATTGGCTCTTTCCGAACAACAACAGTTTGTAGCTGTTATTCCAAGAAACCCACACAATGTAGAACTGCTTTTCCTTTTACACTTCCCACTGGTGTAGTAAATAGTAACTTTTTGCCAACCATTCAGAAACCACTATGCCACACACATCTGAAGTTCTTATTTTGAGATATTCTAAAAAATATGCAATCTTTAAAACAACTCGACGTGTTTCAATTCTCACTTTTCTCTGTAAGCTCATAATTTAAAAGCATTTACATAATGAAAAAGGCATTTGAAAAGCACATAATTACGAGGAGGTTTTTTTGTTTTTTGTTTTTTAAAAAAACATATGGCATAAAAATGCAATTTGAAAACTCCTAGACTCAGGAAAGTAGCAATCTATTTTTGCTGTAATTTAAAAACTTGCAGACCTAAAAAAAATCTTTTAAGCAGACAGTGAAACAGTCTTAGGTAGTTAGTGACAATTCTAGGAGCCATTCAATAAGTTATTGGTATACTTTCTATTTATTGTCATTTAAATATATTTTTAAATTATGAATGCAAATTGTTACAATGAAGAAATATAGAGATAAGATTATTAAGTTAGCCAATTGCTATAGAATATGTTATATGTAACATAATAATTTTAACAATAGAATTCAGTACCTCACAGACACCAGAATATCAGTGGTGAAAATTTATAAGCTATACTGTCAAATCCTAAGAGCTTTCAATGGAATTATTCGACTGGTAAATAGGAACTTGTTGAAGACTTTTTAAAATACTTGTTAAAGTCCCTTTGTTACTTTTAATGTGTAATATAGAGCTATAATGTTAAGAATATGTTGGGAAGGGGATGCTATAAAGATAAAGCAGGTAAACAATGGATCCCTCAGCTTTGTTCCCTTTTCACCAGCAGAACCAGACCACACAGGATTGCTTTTCTGAAAGCTTACAGGCTATAAATGCTACCAGTAGTAGTCACCTTCACGTCTAGAATCCCAAGATCTATTTTACACTTCTAAGAGAAATAATACCTTTAAATCTGAGGATTATGTTAAACTTCATAAAATAGGGAGGCTCTTACAAATACATATAAAATTTAAGCATTACAGAAGTCTTCATTCACTTATTTATAACCTGGGAAGTTTGTATTTTTCTTTCTTAATTTTCAACTGTTAAAAAAAAATAAAACATTTTAAAAGTTAGAAACACAGATCAATACAAAATTTCTATTTCTTACATGAGAATAAAAGTAGAGAATATTAGGAGATGATGCTAAAATTAACTCTTAGAAATTAATAAAAGCTGAGTTTAACTGTTTAGTTGCTGTATTTTAAAATAAGTAGGAGATAAACATTATGGATCTTAATTATAAATTAATGATTCTTTAGCGAAACTTATTCTGCTCTTATTATTAGAGACTTTTTCTGAGTATTTTAACCACTTCATAGTTCAATTAATATCTTATTCAACTCAAACTATTTTGCTCATTTAAGGACTCATCAAACTCTTGCTGTTAGAGGTGTTGAGGTGTCTAAAACTTATCATCAATCCATCAAAATCCTCATCTCTATATATGAAACCTCCTCTACCCAAACCAGAAATCTTGAAGTTAACCTAAATAACTCTCTTTCCATTTCTTGCCATATTCAATAAAACTATGCTGATTTAGACCTCTCAAATCTATCCTACATTTAAGCTTGCAACTTGTTTTGCAGAGAATATGCAACAGCCTTATAAACTCCCAGAAAAAAATGACTCGTAAGCTGAACCTAAAGATTTGTCTTTTAAATATATTTTTAAATTATGAATGCAAACTGTTACTATGAAGAAATATATAGATACGATTATTAAATTAGCCAATTGCTATGCTCTATTTAAAAAAAAATGAATGACATTATAGTTTTTTAATTTAATGATAATACAGAATACTATCTATATTATATATGGCAGTCAGTCAGATGTAAGGATGTTGATGAAACAGACACTCACTGAAAGAATACCTGTATAGGTCTCTCTAAGCTAGTAAAGACAGTATCTTCTATTAAACAACTGATAATAGTTCTGCAGAGGTAGAACCAGAAGATAAAAGATTAATTTAGAAGATTACATAAATTCCAAAAGGTGAGGGACATTTTTTGTTTTTTTCACTGCTGAATAGCACTTGGAACTTAGTGAGCATTCAATATTCGTTCGTTATTTTAATGAAGAAATGGATAAAGATGAGCAGCTAAAAGTTTCCAAAGAAACTTGCAAGCTTTGCTAATATTTGGATATTCTTCAATGGGAAGCTGTTAAAAGGTTTTAAGCTGCAGAGTAACATAATCAGATCTACATTTTGGAAACATCAAGCTGAGTACTATATGAAGAAGAGATAGACGGAGAAAGCAAGTTTCCATGAAAGAAGACTAATTAAGAGAACATTCTACTAGTCAAAGAAAAAAAAAAGATGCTGAGGCATGAATTAGGAAGCTAAAATGAGGATAAGTGTAAGTAGTTATTTGAGGAATATAAAGGAGATTGAGCTTTGGGATTTAGAGATTAATGACGTAATAGAAGATGGATGGTAGAAGAGAAGGAGGAGTCAAGGATTATGATTTACAGCTTTGGCAACTATCTGAAAAATTAACTGGAACATGAAACAGGGAATAAGAAAGAGGTTAGTCTGTCTGTTTGTTTTTAAATTTGTTTTGTTTTTCGAGGTATGGATTACTACATTAGACCAGAGATATGTGGAATGTGATATGTCAAAAAGGCATGTCTAGAAGGCCATTAAATATATGGATCTAGCATTCAGGAAAGCAATGTCAAGTACAAATATAGATTTAAGAATAACTCTTAAAGCTGGAGTCAAGGAGTTAAAGAAACCCCAGAGAGGAGATGGAATGAAGAAGAGGAGTCTATAAAAATAAAAAGAAGAAACATCCAGAAAAGCAATTTTTTTTTTTTTAAAAAGGGGGGGAGGGGGAGCTATGTGCTATGAAAGTAATAGTAGAGTGTATTACAATAAGGTCAGCACAGGTCAGCAAAGAATATTTTTAAAACTGCCTATCTGTTGATTTTGCAACAAGTAGGTTGTCTATCATCTTGGTGTGAGTAATTCCCATAGAGTTCATGTGGAAGCCAGAGAACAGTAAGTTGAAAAGGAAGTAGGAGGTGAGAAAGTGAGGAAATAGATGTGAACAACTCTTTCAAGAAGTCTGCCTGCAAAAAGGAAGAGAGATAGAGAAGTAGAGCTAGAAGAAAATGTCAGATCCAGGGAGGGCTTTAGATTTTGTTTTAAATATAACAAACACTTAAATATTTTTAAATAATGGTGACAAGGAATCGGTGGGTAGTCAGCGGTTACAGAGAGGAAATAAGAACTAGGTAACGATCTCTAATCAGTCAAGATGGATTGGGATCCAAAACCCAGGAGAAAGCTTAGCTTTATATGAAAAGGCGAGCGTCTCTCTGTAACAAAGGGAGAGAAGGACGATAGAGTGATCGCAGGAAAAATAGGAAATGGCATCTCTGTTTCTCATGAAGTCTTATGCTCAAGTTGGAGATTGAGGCAGGGGAGAAGAAAGTTTGAACAAAGTAAGAAAAATTTGAAATTGTTGTTGTGGGAATGGAAGAGGAAGGTAAGAGGGAATCTTAGAAAGTGCCTCTCGGCACTGCCACCCCATTGAGGCTGAGGCCATGAATTTTATAAGGCAAATTTGAGATATTCTGTAATTTTTATTCCAGTAGTACTGATCAGCTTCGACATGAACAAGGGGAAGGTAGACAGCTGGGTTTATTTAGGTTTGTGATTTTACCAGGTAGGTGTGACAGAAGGGAAATGGGGCAAGGATGCTGAATAAAATAACAATAAGGATAAAGCTTCAGACTCCAAGCAAGATACTAGGATTATTTATGTATGTATGTATGTATGTATGTATGTATGTATGTATGTATGTATGTATGTATTTATCTATCTATCTATCTATTTATTTATTTATATTTTTAAGGGACAAATGAAAAATTGTGCAGAGGAGGCTATGGGAGCTTATATATTGGCCACCGTACCAGTTTTTGACATGTATTATTTTGCTCATGAGATACAATAAACCTGCTTTGTGGACTGTAGTATTATCTCTATTTTATAAATTCAAAAGTCGAAAATCTCCTGGTCATACTACCAAGACCCAGTGGAACTAGGTCTCAATCAAAATGAAAACTAAGGTGTAGCTGATCTTAAGGCCCATTTCTCAATGAAAGTAGTGAGTGGAAAGAATCTCTCCCTGTAATATTCTGTCTTTATAACATATGCAAACAGGGTGAGAATGCAAAGAATTAGAATGACTAAAATGCATAGGTCAAGATTGAGAACATAATTAATTCCAAATGGGATATTATCAAACATAATATTTGAGAGCTGTGTTAAAGCTTAGAGGATTCAAAGAAATTTTATAAATGTTTTCTCTATAATCATAACAATTGTATAAAGTAGATGATTTATCATTTCTATTTTATGGGTTCCAAGAAGTTAAGGTATTTACACAGTCCACTAATGAATGGATTTTGCCTTTTCATTTGTTTGTGAGTGCCCTTGGAAAACTCAAAATTATTACAGATGTTTTATTTGCAAGTTTATGCTCCATATATGAGTTTGATACAGTGAAAACGCAGAGTGTATCTTGACACTTCTATTATTTCAATTTTAAGACTATCAGGAAAACACGTTCACATTAGAATCTTTTTTTTTTTTTTAACTTTAGTAGAGAATATCTGCTTACTTCACATAAATCAGATGGGGTTAACAGTGGAAAATAGTTCAACAACTCACGTGAAGATTTGGCTACTTTTCATTCTCTTTCTGTGTAGAGGTCACAACTTAAGACTCTTACAGATTGTTTTCATTTTGAAAGCATCTGACATAAACTTACTCCCCTCAGACTCAGGACACTTGCGTTGTCTTTTTACTGAGCAAATAGAGAAGTTTAGAAGTAAATAGAGAAAAATAAATATAGAAGTGCAGGTCTATTAAAAAGAATAAATTATAAATCAAAAAAGAAGGAGGTAGAAGGAAAACCAAGAGAGCTACCTAAGTGCCACATACTTTGATGTTATTCATGATTTCTTTTCTTCCTTCTCTATAGGTGGTCTTCTCACTATACTCTTTCCCTCTTACAGAAACATTTCTGGCTTCACTAAACCAAAAGGTGTAGGCAGATTATTGTCATCATCTGTACCATTCCTAAAAACTGACGTGTACTCTCTCAATGCCACTGAAATGGTTTAAACAGGTATTAAAATGATGTCTGTTTTTTTACTAATTAAATTTATAGAACAAATATGATCTAAAAGAAGCCCTTTATGAGTGTGTTGTTTTGAAACAGAAATTTGTTGTTAATCTTTCAAAAAAAGCAAAGATAGAGCATTAAGAAAAAATTTTGCAATAAATAATTAATTTCTTGGATTTAGTACTCAAATGAGAAAGAGAAATTATGCCAAATGAGAGGGTTAAAAACTTGACAAATGGTAAAGGCAGAAATCCTTATTGTAAAAAAATCTAGTAGCATCCAAACTCCTGGATTGCATCTATATAATTTGGGGGTAACATTATAGTCTTGATTTAAATAAGAAAGGTTTTTAGTGCCTACACATTCCATGGCTGTATCTATTAGTAGCTGATTAAAAGGAAAAAAGTTGGGGGTGGAGAGAAGATTAAGAGGAAAAATAATAGAAAGGAAAGAAGAAAAAAAGAAAGCATTAAATAATTTCCATCTTTTCTCAGTGAAGATTTTTGTTGTTGTTGTTTACTAGATACAGCCTTGGGTCCCACAGGGAGGAAAAGGCAGCCTGACTTACACATGGCTGAAAAAATAAGTTAAACAAAATCACTAAAATATTTATCTGTTAGTCAGAAATTGGAGCCATCCCCATAATTTAAGGTGCTTTTCCAATGTTCATATAACCATGTTGTCTTTCTCTCTCATGGAAGTTCTCAGGGTTTTGACAATGAAACACAGTGTTTTTTTGTTTGTTTGTTTGTTGCTAAAGTAAGCGTGTTTTCTCTTATAGACTGATGCTAAAATCTGGATCAGTAATGTTTATTTCTAGTTCAGTAAAGATGGCTTCATAATGAAACTATTTCTACCACATTGTGGAACAGTCCTCTGGTCATTTGCTTAAAGAAAATTCTCAATAAAGCATAAATAAATACAATCAATGGTATTTATTGTCCATATCTAGGCATTTGATACCTAAGTTATTGAGTTATTGACTTTTGTACTGATTCTAGTTTAAGGAAGAAGAGAAGAATGAATGTTTACTGTTTAATCCTTTAGAAGTGGATTTGAAATTTATTTTTAAAATCCTTTTCCATTTAAATCATCTCAATCAACTCTTGACAAAAATCTCACTGGTATTGCCACTCATCAAACTATATAATCTTTACCTATCATCCCAAAGATCCAGAAACTTTTCAAGGAGGAAAGTGTTAGGAAAAAGAGATTTATGTGACATACCTCTATTATATTATTCAAACAATTTTTTTAAAAAAAATTTACATCCTTCCAGGCCACCTGAGGATCATTTAATCATATATTGTACCAGCATTAGGTGAATAAAACAAAATTTCTTCATTTGGGGAATTGTTTTAGTGGCAAGTGAGCAGACTTATTGGTGTAACTATGAGATAGGTATTGATCAAGGAATAGAACAGGCAAAGAAAATAATAGAAAAAGCCTTCAGGAGGGAGATTGTCTTTGAACTGAATCTTAAATGGTAGGTATTCACGCAGAAATAAGAAAGTCATTCACACCAGAGAGAAGAGACAGAGCATAGGACAATTTTAAAGAAGATTTTTCAGGATTCTGGCAATTTTATTGGACAAGAGTACAAGTTGCTAAAAGGTGACCATGGAAGACAATCCTGGAAAGGGAAGGTAAAGCTCCAACAGGAAAGGCCTTCTATGAGATGACAAGGAGCTTGGACTCCAACCTGTAGGCAATGGAGAGGCCTTTAGATTGGTTTTTAAGATCCTCTAGCATGTAGAAGATAGATTGAAGGTGAATAAGGTCAGAGGCAGAAAAAATAGAAAATTTCAGAAGGCAACTAATGATGGAGACCTAAACAAAAGATGCGGATTTAGGTTTGAAAAGTATATAACAAATATTGTATAGATGTATGTATATATGTACATAGATACATGTATATCTATATCTATGTGTACACACACACGCGCGCGCACATGCACACACATATATGGATGTAGAAACATTGGGCTTTGGTTATTAATTCGTTTGGAGATGGGGGTAAGATTAAGCAATCAAGAATGACTCCAAGATTTCTGAACTCCTCTGCTTGTTAGAGGATGTTGTTAATCTCTGAGAATGGGAAATAAAAATAATGAATGGATTTGGAAAGAAGTTTGCAAGTTACGTAAGATAGGCTTAGGATATTTTGAGCTTGAGATGCTAATGGAATCAAAGTATAAATACCCAATAAGCAGTCATGTATGAGTTGGAAATAAGAAGAAGGATTCGAGAGAGAGAAATTAGAGAGTTATATGCAAATGGATAGTTGTTGAACCTAAGGTTGTTTATGGAGTCCAGTATGAGTCTGAAGAAAATGGGGGCTACTGCTGGAAACTTTGAGAGAAAAGAAGGTAAGTAGTTTAGCTGATACAAAATGAGAAATCTAGTAAATAGATAGATAGATAGATAGATAGATAGATAGATAGATAGATAAATAACATCTAGGTCTCAGAGGAGAAGGAAGGGGTTTGGATCTAGATCAAAGGATCGTACTTGACTAGAATGAGATTTCCATCTCATTCTGAGACTCTGTGTCTCAGAGTCACAAGAGTCATATCAGACACAGATATGAGGTTAGATAGCCTGTTCTGTTTTATGTATTGCAAGATATAATATTTTTCTGGAAGTTACAAAACATGTATGGTTTGCTGTTAATAAAGTAAAAATTTGAAATAGTTACTGAGAGAAGAAACAGAAAGCTTATGAATACATAAGGTAACCTTTTCCATAGAAATGAAGCCCAGTTCATGTTGAAGAAAACAGATTTTTGAATGCTACATTATGCATGCTTGCATGACTTCCTTTGTGACAGAAAAAGTTCATTGTTGCTTTGATGCAGAAAATGGTAGCAAAAAAATGATAGCCAGGAAATTAGGTGTATTGTCAAGAAATCACTGAAGTATTATATTGATTCATAGAGTCTAAGCTGGTTTGCAAAAGACATGTAAAGCCATAATTGAGTAAAAATAAAGGAAGGAATCAAGGTACGTGATGTCTTGCTGAGACCACAGAACAATTATTAAGGAATAAAAAAGATTGTATGCTAGGTTAAAACAATATTTTTAGAAGTCTTTTAGCTATGTTTAGAAGTTAAACAGTAAAACTCTTTTAAAGTACAAAAGATTTGTGAATCTTCAGCTGACTTACATCCTTCTTTTAATTCTCGTTTCTTCCATTCTCATATATAAGCTTATTTTCACATGGACAACTACCCACAACTCTATCTTCAGAGTTTCCAGTTTCTCCATCTTCAATAGTATTCATTCTTTCATCATCTTAATTTATGTGATTAAAATATAAATAAAAGTTATTGAAGATGGGTTTCTCGGAATGCTCACATTTGGGACATTCCATCTTAGAACCTAGCTGCCATGCTGTAAGAATCTCAAGAACACATGAAGAACCTATGTGTACAAGCACTAGATGACAGCTAGTTCAATCACCAGCCATGTAAGTGATCCATCTTGTATGTCAAACCAATTCAAGACTTTAGATGATTCAAGACTTTAGACTTTAGCTGACATCTGACCATAATTACATGAGAGACTCTAAATGAGCACCACCAATTCAATCCAGTCAATCCACAGAACCATAATAAGAAAATAAGTTCTTGATATTTAAAGCTAGTAAATTTTGTGATTATTCATTACATGATAATAGGCAACTATAACAATCTACTTTATATTCAATTCTTCATTCTGAATAAAGTTTTAGTGATTTCTTAATATCAAGATTCTGCTATAATGCATACTTTGTATCTCCTATGTAATTCTTTATAAAAATATTTAAACTTTAAACAATATTTTTTCTAAATTAGACACCATAGCTCTTATTTCTTAAAGGGGATATAAAACAATCTAGAAGAACAATGTGAGAAAAATTGTTGGTTATTCAAAACCACTGCTAAAGAAAAAAAGTCTTTAAAATGGCATATAATTTGATTATAATAAACCAGAAAGAATCTTTTAGTTTTTGCCTGACATAACATTTTGTCTCTTTGGGAATAGAGTGTTTAATTAGTGTAGATCTTACTAAATTATTATACTAGACTTATGAGGTAACTGCATGGCAAAGGAATGTTCGTACTTAAATTCACTTGTCAGCACCAGCATCATGAGAATTTCAAGAAAGTTATATTTCTAAGAGACTACTTAAGTCTCCTTTCAATTTGTCTTTTTCTCATTCATATTAAGAATATCTTAAATACTCACCAAAAAAGAAGACAACCTATTATAATGAGTATATTTTCATTATCAGAAATCAGCAACTAACAAAAATATATTTTTTATGTAAAGAAAAAAACAGAATAGAATGTAATATATTAATTTTAGTTTGGTCTGCAAAGGTTATATTTTTTTTGCACAAATTAAGAAAGATACTTGTTTGAGTAATACTAAAATTATTGCCGCTTATGTGGCAGATGACACTTGGAACTCATCAATGAAAGGTATTAAAAGCTCATCAGTGACTAGCAACAGCAGAAAACTCAAAATTGACACAAGAAAGACCAACTACCCCAGAATCTTTCTTAAAAGAATACCTCTGAGGGGGCTTCTGGTCAAGATGGTGGAGTAGGTAAATGCTGTGCCAACCTCCTCACAACATATAGCAGGGCTCCTCCCAGGAGGTCCTGGCCTGCATTTTTGGTGGCCTGCTTCAATCTGAGCCAGAGCACCACTCAGGGTCTCATCTGAGGATGACACACCCAAAGGGTAGACAAGACAAGTACCAGAGTCCGGCTAAAATGAATCCTGCTCTATAGGGTCAGCCTTTGGACAATAGCTCCTCTGGTGGTCACAGCCAGTCATCACAACCAATTAGCCCAAGAGTTAATCTTTTCTATTGATAAGCAAACAGCAACCAAGGCTTGACTCGAACAGGAGGGTACACACAACTCATACAAGGAACATACCTAGAGCACATGGCTCAGGTAACCAGGGAAGATTGGAATCCACTGGCATCCACAGCACAAATACTACATAAAGCCACTTTACTAAGACCAGGAGAAGTAGCAGCCCTACCTAATACATAGAAACAAACACAAGTAGGCAGCCAAAATGAGAAGACAAAGAAACATGTCTGAAATGAAAGAAAAGAACAAAGATCCAGAAAGAACTAAACAAAATGGAGACAGGCAATCTATCAGACGCAGAGTTCAAGACACTTGTTATCAGTATGCTCAATGAACTTAGGGGAAAAATAGATGAACTCAGTGAGAACTTTAACAAAGAGATAGCAAATGTAAAAGTCAAAATAGAAAACATAAAAATAACTAGTCAGAAATGAAGAATACAAAAACTGAAATGAAGGCTACCTCAGGAGGAATTAACAGTAGATTAGATGAAATGGAGGATCAAATCAGAGATTTAGAAGATAAGGTAGCAGAAAACACCCAATCAGAATAGCGACCAAAAAAGAATCCAAAAAAATGAGAAGAGCAAGGAATTGAAAACCTATTTCAAGAAATAATGACTGAAAACTTCCCTAATCTGGTGAAGGAAAATGACATACAGTCCCAGGAAGCATAGAGAGTCTTAAACAAGATGAACCCAAAGAGGCCTACACCAAGACACATCATAATTCCAATGGCAAAGTTTAAAGACAAAGAGAGAATCTTAAAAGCAGCAAGAGAAAAGCAGTTAGTTACCTCCAAAGGAGCTCTCATAAGACTGGCAGCTGATTTCCCAAGAGAAACTTTGCAGGCCAGAAGGGATTAGCAGAAAATATTCAAAGTGATGAAAAGTAAGGACCTACAGCCAAGATTACTCTACCCAGCAAAGCTATCATTTAGAATCAAAGGACAGATAAAGAGCTTCCCAGACAAGAAAAAGCTAAAGGAGTTCATCATTGCCAAGACAGTATTACAGAAAATACAGGAGGAACTTCTTTAAAAAGAAAAAAAAAAATGTACCAAAAATATGAATAGAATGGCATTAACTATATATCTATCAGCAGTTACTTTAAATGTAAATGTAAGTGGATTAAGTGCTCCAATCAAACATATGCTGCCTATGAGAAACTCACTTCAGATCAAAAGACACACACACATCTTTTCATATACTTATTTGCCATCTGTATATTTTCTTTGGTGAGATGTCTGCAAATGTCTTTGGCCCATTTTAAAGTCTGGTTTATTTTCTTATTGTTCAATTTTAAGAGTTTTTTGTGTATTTTAGATAAAGGTCCTTTACTGGATACGTTTTTTTGCAAATATTTTTTCCCAGTCTGTGGTTTGTCTTCTCATTTTATGTCATCAGGGAAATGCAAACTGAAACAACACTGAGATACCATTATACCCCAATTATTGTGGCCAAAATATGGAACACTGAATACTGGGAAGGATAGTGAAAACACGAGCTCTTATTTATTGCTCATGAGAATGCAAAATAGTACAGCTACTTTGGAAGACAGTTTGGCAGTTTCTTACAAAACTAAACATATTCTTACCATGTGATCCAGTGATGACATTCTTCGTTGTTTACCCACAGGATGTGAACATTTATATCCACTCAAAAACCTACACACAGATGTTTACAGCAGCATTATTCATAATTGCCAAAATTTGGAAGCAACCAAGATATCCTTCAGTAGGTGAATGAATAGCTATGGTACAACCAGAAAATGGAATATTATTCAGCACTAAAAAAAAAAAATGAGCTATTTAGTCATGAAAAGACATGGAAGAACATTAAATGCATATTACTAAGTAAAAGAAACCAATCTGAAAGACTACATACTGTTTGATTCCAACTATATAACATTCTGGAATAGAGAAAACTATGGAGACAGTAAAAAGATCAGTGGTTGTCAGGGTGTGAAATGAGGGAGGGATGACTATGCAGAACACAGAGCATTTTTAGGTCAATGATACCATAATGATGGATACATGTTATTATTACACATTTGTCCAGACTCAGAATGTTCAAAACCAAGAGTGAATTATAATATAAATTATGAACTTTGATTATAATGTGTCTATGTAGGTTCATCAGTTGTAGTAAATGTACTACTCTTAAAGGGGATATTGATGAGGGAAGGCTGTGCGCGTGTTGGGGGCAGGATGGAGATGGGAAATCTTTTCACTTCCCCTTAAATTTTGCTGTGAACTTTAAGATACTCTAAAAAAAAATAGTCTTAATAAAAAAAAATGAGGACTTAAAAGAGAACTGAAAGAAAAATTAAAAAATAAACATTTCAGAAAAAAGTAATATTTATTTTTAAAAAAGCAAGGAGTTTTCAATATTAGGAAATTATTTAATGTAATTCATTACATTAATAGAGATATAGAGAAAAATCATATAGATAGTCCTTAACTTATGAAGGTTCAAGGTAAGATTCTTTTACTTTATGTTGGTGCAAAAGTGATATAACTTCAGAGAACTTGTGCTTCAAATCCTGAATTTTGATCTTTTCCTGGTCTAGCGATATGTGGTTTAATATTCTCATACGCTCTCATGATGCTGGGCAGTGGCAGCAAGCTGCAGCTCCCCGTCAGCCATGCAATCATGAGGGCAAATAGCTGACATTCTGCAGTGGTTCTCAATCTTTTTGGCACCAGGGACCAGTGCTCCTATGGGAATCTAACACCTGATAATCTGGGGTGGAGCTGAAGCAGTAATGCTAGCACTGGGCAGCAGCTGCAAATACAAATGAAACTCACTGACTTGCCCACTGCTCATCTCCTGCTGTGTGGCCCAGTACCTAAGAAGCTGCAGACCAGTACCGGTCTCAGGGGTTAGGGTCCCCTGCTCTACAGTGTGCTATGTTGCAAGCATTTTTTGGATATCATGTTTCGTGTGTTTGTATCCCATAATATCTACAAAACACTCATTTCTGTGTCCTGCTTCTAGTGAGGAGAGGAAGGCAATTACTGATTAGGTGAAACTAATGGAAGCTAATATAAATGTAGGCTAATGTAAGTGTTCTGAGCACATTTACGGTAGGCTGGGCTACACTATGATGTTTAGTAGGTTAGATGTATTAAATGCATTTTGACTTATGACATTTTTGCCTTATAATGAATTTATCAGGATGAGGAACATCTGTAATTATCTCGGTAGAGATGATATTTTTATCAAAAAGCATTTGATGTATCTAATATTAATTTATAATTTTAAAATACTGATAAATAAAATTTCCTTTAAATATTAATATGTTATATATATAATATATATTTCACCTTTAAAGCTAGCATCTGAATGTGGAAACTAGAAGCATTCATATAAAAGTTAGGAGCAAAAATATGTCTTTATCTCTACTGCTGTTTAACTATTTAGTTGTATTGGATGTACTTGACAAAGCAATTAAAAAAAAAGCAATTGAAATCATATGTTTTAAAAAGAAGAGGTAAAATATTTTCACTTTTTTTGTAGCATGATCATCTAAAACAATTAAAAGCAGCAATGGAAAAACTGCCACAAGACTAGAAAACTGGAAAATTAGTATTCAGAAAGCAATAGCCTTCCTAGATACAAAAATAATGTGTATGTGTGCATGTATCTTTCATTAAATTTTCAAATCTGATATTATGTAAAATGAAATAATAAAATAATAAAAATCTACCCATGCAAGTACTAGGGAAAAAGGGTGAATAGAACAGGGAAAGAAATAAGACATTTGTAAATTTTTTCCTAGTTTGACTTGGAATTATGTAAATATTTTACATAATTTAAAATTCTACTTAAAAAAATACCTAAAATTATAGAACATACTAAAACAACAGCTATTAACTTACAGTGAATTTAAGTTTATATACAAGCTAACAGACAGTGAATTATCTGTTTAGTTTGATTATGTGTAAATTTTCTATGTGTACCTGTAAAACCTTCCTTTTTATATTAGAAATTAAAGGCTTTTTAAAAATATATATCTATATTCACATAAAGAGTTTTCTTGCCTCTAGAATCTCTCGTCTTTCATGTGAGATTCATCTTGCTCAAACAGTAATCTTATCACATCACTCTGTTACTGAAGAACCAACAGAAGCCTTCAGTTTGTTTTACAAAATAGAGAACTCCACAGATTGTTTCATGAGTCTCTTCTAACTGCTCTGTATCTTCCCAGTTCACCTGTCTGCCATTATTCTCACTGATTTCTACTTC
Source organism: Rousettus aegyptiacus (assembly GCF_014176215.1). Classification (NCBI taxonomy): domain Eukaryota; kingdom Metazoa; phylum Chordata; class Mammalia; order Chiroptera; family Pteropodidae; genus Rousettus; species Rousettus aegyptiacus. The sequence continues at coordinate 125,294,194 of NW_023416284.1, forward strand.
TTGTTCACCACCACCCTTCACTACAAATTCAACTTTATATCCAGGCCAACAGCTTTCCAACTATGCCTTTCTCACCTCTGTTTCATCACAGATCCCTGGTCTGTCAAACCCTCTTTAATTTCTCCCCACAGGTAACTCTTAATGAAAAACTCTTAATCCAATACAATCTCTTCATCAAATGTTGTGATTACCTCCTATAACTTTTGTGATTCCTTACTCAACATACCTTAGCCACCACCAATATAATTTTTCACTTAATTAGTACTAATTCTAATCTCTATTTATAGAAATATGTACCACTTCTCTCAGAGTAAATCTCCATCATTACAGAGAACTATTTCTGATGTGTTCTTCAAAAACATCGAGTCTACTGTGGGCTCAAGAGACTTATCCGGAGGTTCCAGAAGTTCTGCTCTAGTGAGACAAGAGCCACATTTAGGCATTAATTAACCAGGGGAATTTGGCTAACTCTATTAGATGGCTTTTCTGGGAAAGACTGCATGATATTCATGAATTCATTTGTATCCCAAAAACACTATGAAAGCGAATTATACTGCTAATAAGAAATTTATTTGCGTGTACCTAAGGAACACAACGACCCAGAAGATGAGAATGGCTTGAATATTTTAAAGGAGAGAGTCACTTGGCCCATGCCAAACCAATATGATTTGAATCCAGTGGCGACATAAGTTAAAGGCAGCATCTCGGCCTAAACACACAATTTCCTGGTAGCATAAATTTGCATCACACTTTCAGCAGATGCTTCTATTAATAATATGTACTTAGAAATAGGCATGTCACTTTTTAAATGTCTCCTCAGACATAAATGCTTTGTAACTCTGGATCAAACACACTATTTGAAGGCTTTTTTCTAAGAATAATGTCATCCTTATAGTGACACCTAAAACCTGACATGCTATTATTAACAATTTCTATAGCTTTTTTTCATAACACACTCTGTATAGAAACCACCACAGAGAAACAAGATTCTTTCCCAAAAGAATTATTTCAACTAAAGACAGAACTGAGGATAGCACAAAGTTAAACAGTTCATAAAAAAGTGATGATTCTTCTTATGGCATAAAGAAAATGCTCACTGAAAAAAATATGAAGCTAAGAATTTGAAAAGAAAAAATCAAGAGAAAAATGATAAAGGGTATATTTTGAAGTTTAATTTCTATATCTTTCAAAGTTCACATAAACCATTTGCATATCTAGAGCTTTACTTAAAAGCATTTATTAGATTAAAAGTAATTTTGGCCCAAGCATACCAGATAATCTAGAAACAGAAGAGGCGGTTCTGTAATTAAGAACTACATGCCTTCACACCACATTACTCTAACTCTAACCTTAACCATACCCCCATTCTTACACACACACACACACACACACACACACACACACACACACACACACACTTTAATACACTAGTAACATGGTACCAGCAGGGGTAGGGAGGAAGCAATTGGAGAGAATGGATGGGACTTGTGGAAGAGGGAAATAAGAAAGTCTTTAAATCAAACTTGACTTTGGATTGAAATAAGATTGTTTTAATTTTAAAAGATTATAAAGTTATAAAATTTAATCAAGGTATTATTTTTCACCACCAACTGAGAAAGAGGGTTTAGCATACAGACATTATCGAGAGCCAGATATAAAAAAATAAATACAACCACTCATGTGTATATCACAGTGAGTTATACATATTGTTGGATTTACACATTTCAAATTAAGTTTAGATTTGGAAATTTAGAATTTTCATTTTTTCTGAAAAACATTTTAATTTAAGGCAAAGACAATAATTATCTTAAAATAAATGAAATACTTCTCTAAAAGTGCCACCTTCAAAATTTTATACATGGAAATTTCATGCTAGAGTTTTAAGGGAACTTCTTTTTCTTCCAATTATAAAGAATACTAAGGACCCTTTTTCAAATGAACATTAAATATGTTCTTCTAATACTTTTACCTTGTAAATTAAATTTGAATAGAATTAGTCATAATTAATGATCAACAATGTATTAACCTGCAATCAATAAGGGTCTTTTGGAACATCAAAAGATATTTGAACAATAACAACAAAAATACATCTAAAGAGGGAAAAAAAAGCACAAGTACAGTATCATCTTGTAAGTTTCAATAAATATGTGCAAAGAGCCTTGAATGAAAACAAGGCCCATCAGTTTGGTAAACATAACATGAAATTGAAGAGTTTTCATCATAGACATCTGTTGGCTTCTTGTTGATGGACCTTAAATATATGTGCATATGTATGTAAACAAATATACACATAGCCCACTTACATTTCCCTTATATATCATTTCAAAAGGAAACTAAATTTTATATTTAATTCATATGTACTATCATTTCTCTCAATATATGTTTGATAGTTTGTCTTTGAAAAATGCCTTATGTCAATTTTATTCTAGGTAAAGAAATAGTTATTATTAAAGGCCATGTAAATTGAAGAATATTTAATGTAATATATTAAATTCTACAAATATAGGAAACCTATTATCTAAAGAATAATGCAAAAAAATCACCTCCTTGAAAAAAAATACAAAAATTCATTGTATGAATCTGACTTAAAGTAGCCCATAGGATCCTTTCGGAATATAAAATCACCATCTTAGATTATAGTATCCATTGTATTAGAGTAGGAGTCTCTTATTAGGGTAAGGTAGGGGAGGAGTCCATATAAATATATCTTTGATATTTTATCAGGATACATGTCTTCTGTATAATATTATTTCAGATATGAGAAAAGAAAGGAGATGTTTATTTTCAGAAAGTTCTCTAATTCATTCTGATATATCTACTTTGGTCCATGTCATCCACATTTGAAAACTACGGTGCAGAAAAATTTCTTCAATTGTTAAAGATGTGTTTAGTTCAAATCAATATACATTTATGGACATTTATGAAGTATGTGATTCTCCTTTAATTCTCAGCTCAAGGAAGACCTCATTGACTCTCACCTCTCTCCCCTATACTTTTCCTCTTCGGTGTCTGATTTAGGTGTCCTTCTTTGCACACAAAGCCCTGAGTGCACCCTTCTAACAGAGCAGTTACTATACCACTTACCTTGTAATATTTTTACCACACATTTACATATTTAGGAGCTAGAAGAATGTCCAGTAAAGAAAATTTTACATAGTGTTTGATAGGTAAAGGAGTGAATGAATAAATGTATTCATAAATTAAATATTTTTCAAGCGCCAATTACATGACTCAGGCACTGTTCTAGCTGCTGGGGATAGTCACACACACATAAAAGAATAAGTAAATGAACAAGAAAGGAGAGAAGGATAGAGAGAGGGAGGATTAAATGAGTATGAACAAGAAATAATCCCTCTTCTCAAGGTGCACATAGTCTAATAAAGAAAACAACCATCTCTTATACCTTCAGTGAGCAGTCAATCAGTCTGTAGGTATTTATCGAACTCTACTTTATGTTAAGCACAACTGGAGATACTCATGGCAGTGAGCAAGAAGCTCCAGGTGACTACCTCGATGATCTTAAAATCTAGGGCAATAAATACTCAATGAACAAGTGGACATATCAATGTTTGATATAATATTCTGTCTGCAGGTAAGTGCCAGAGAGATAGAAAGAGGATAGAAACTAATGAAACAAATGAGACAGGGACTACTTTCAGGATGCACAGGGAAAGTATCTCTGTAATGTTACCTTTAAAAGACCCTGAGGGAATATCACAATTTAAATGTTTTGGCATCCATTATTAAATTTGTTATGTGTACAAAATGTGGTAACAGAAGTTCTCATAAAGAGAATTTATGATAACGGACATACTCTATCATTCTTTACAAAGCCACATTGTACTACCTGTAAATTTTGCTACAAAACCTAATTCCATTTGGCTGCCAAAATGAGGCCTCAAATTCCACTAAAGCCACCAAATCAGAGAAGGCATGTAAGTTTAAATATTTCTCTTTAGTAATGACTTTTCTGTTCACCCCACCCTAACCCCCATCTGCATTCCAGCTGTTCTGTCTCTCCCAATTTACATTTTTAGAACTTATTCGTTAGTTTTTTTTAAAGAAACCTAAATCCTCCTAGTATTTAATGTATAAAATATACCTAAATACATCTCAGAGCCTGAACTACAACTTACTATAGTAGAAAAGTTACACATATAATATTTCTAATAAATTTCCTTTAAAATAACTGCTGTCTTCTACCCTAAGCTTGCTTCCAGGATCCACATTTGCAACAAGTACTCTTAATACTAGTACGTACTTGCCAGAATCTCTGGTCTTTGTCATAGCCTTCACCCACTCATATCATCAATTCCCTGTTAAACAACCAGTCTCTCATATGTCAATTTTTTTAAGGACGGTTAAAAAAAAGGGAAGAAGTACAATGAAACATTGACCTTTACTACTTTTTATTCTTACTCTCTTTACTTGTGTAATTTCATCATAATGCTAATCCTTCCACGGCTTCAGCTATCACCTTTATTCCAACGTTCCCAAATTCATAATCTCTAGCCCCATCCTTTCTGCCTGTCAACTTCTGGCCAGACTCTGACACCAGAAACTCCACAGGTTGAGAATGAATCTTATCATCCTGTTGTCACTTCAGTGAGTTCTTTTGACTTTGCTATCTCCTTTTCACCAAACTTTCAGTCATTCAAGTTCAAACCTTTTGAGTAACCTTTTATTTTTCCCTCTCACTCACTTGTCCTGAAAGTTTTTCATTCTGCAGCATTTTCACTTAATCTTTACCTTTTCATTCCTACTGTTAAGCCAATCTGAATTTTTGCAATAAAAAGCCTAACTGCTTTCCTAATTCCACCATCTATTTTCCTAATTTTGTTACCAGTCATCACCATATTAGGCATCCCAAAACACAAAACCAAATACAGATGTCCTTTTCTTGATTCTACAGGAATATACTAAAATTCTTCAGTTGGGCATTCAAAGACTTCTATACTAAAAATCAAATCTTTTTCCCAGTCTTGAGCAGGCACACTATTATTTCTCAAACTGTCCACTGATTCCCAACACATGCTGCTCTCTCCCTCCCTCTTTACTTTACTTTTTATGTTCTCTCAGCTGGAAAATGTCTTTCCCTTCCATCTCTTCCTCAACTTGGTAAAATTTTAATAATTATATAGAATGATACAAATTGTTATTTCTTTGTTATGTTTTTCCCCCCATGTTACAATTTTTCTGCTATGGGATTGCACAACTATTTTAATTAGGTTCCAAAAAAATTTTTTTTTAATTCTATAAGTTAATTTAAGCTTATCTCAAAAATCTACTTTCTCTTCCATTAAAAACATTGTAGTCTCCCTCCTTAGACTTTTTTTAAATTATACACTTCTTAAATACTTAACAATGTTTTCCCATAGTTATTACTATTGTCTACTCCCCTACTTCCAAAATAAAATTCTACATCAAAATTAAGTCTATCATTGGGATAGAATATGTGCCTTTATTTATGTATGCACTCTTAAATTTGTACACTCATTTATTTACTCTTTCATTCACTTTTGTATATAATATTAACTCATAACAATTTAACATTGCTTACAGAGATACTTAAAGTGTAACGATTAAAATAATATTAAAATATTTAGTAAAATCTGATAATATGAAAAAAATGAATAAGAGTACCAGAAGCCAGGAGTAGGAGAAGTAAACAAAATACGTGCTATCAAAAACCATACCATTTCCTAATTGCTGGCCTTAAATAAATAATTTGGGATCTCTTGCATAATTTATCACAATATATTTATCTAGAAAGAAATTAATGAATGATTACAATTATTTTTGCTACATTTTTTGAGAAACAAGTCAAAATTCTTCAGGATTATCATTTTATTTTAGCAAATCATTTGTGTTATTCCTGAGCACTATTATTAATGGAAATATAAACAACAGGCTGATAGAAAAAAACTATAGTGTTGGAGATCTCTATGGATACTCTGGACTGCCAGAAAGATGAACAAGTGGATCCTAGAGCAAATTAAGCCTGAAACATCCCTGAAGGCAAAGATAACAAAACTGAAGCTGTCCTCCTGCAGGCACATCATGAGAAGGCTGGGTTCTTTGGAAAAGATAATAATTCTGGAAAAAAAAGAAAACAGCAGGAAAGGAGGAAGACCAAATATGAGATGGAGTGACTCTATAAAGGAAGCCATAGGTATTAGTCTACAGGAGCTGAACAGGGCTGTTGAGGACAGAACATGGTGGATATCACTCACTCATAGAGTCATTAGGAATTGTACCTGAATCAGTGGCATGAAAAACACACAAATTTTAAGAAAATTAAACAAAAAATAGACTAGACAGACTCAAAAGTAACCTGACATACAAGAATGTTTAGATATTTATATGACTAAAGTGTACATTTATTTGTTCATTTATACACAGTCATTGGTCATTCTGTGATAGGCACATGCTACCAAGTTCCTTAGAGACACATAGAGAAGAGTCTTTCCTCAGGAAAAAAAAAATTACTCATTCAAGAAAAAAAAGGAGATAAAAAAATTGGGTAAAGTGTTATTTCCTTAGTGAAAGATTCCCAAAAGTCATCATCTGCTTCACTTATTTCACCAAGAACTTTATTCTTTCAGTATCTTTTCTGTCCGTGGCATCATCGGTCTATCCTTTTCTACTGCATACTTTCATCAGTACAAAACAACCTCATATACCTACCATATTTAAACTAAAACAAAACGAAATACTATTGCTTGTCCTTGCAAACCTCTCTATTATTCTCATTCATAAAAACTTTTCTTTATATTTTTTTCAGTCTCTACTTCTTACTTCTTACTCTTCCATCATGGTCCTGCTTCTGGCCCAATCAGACTACTGAAGCTGATCTTATCAGGATCATCAAAGCCCTCTTGTTTCCAAGTCTGATGGGTCTTTTTTTTTTTTTTTTAACAAAACAATGAAGAACATTGCACATCATGAGTCATTCCCTCTTTCTTTAAACATTATTTTCTCTTTGTCTTCTCCTGTCATTTTCGAGTTTCTACTCCTTCACTTCTTAAAATTTAGGAGTTCTACAGGGCTTAACCTTTGGTCCTCTCATTTCTTACTCTATATTCTTTCTCTTTCTCTAGATAATTAATATCATTCAATTTCATAGCTTGAACGTACAATATTAACTACCCAAATGTATATCTCTAACCTAGACTTCCTCACTAACCTCAAGACTCATATAAAAGTGTGTACCAATGACTCTTGTATGTCTAAAGTGCGTCTTAAACTTAGCATATCCAAAAGTGATCCTCACCCCAAAACCTGCTCCTCCCAGATAATAAATTATACCATCATTTACCCAGAGGCTCAACCAATATTTCTGGTAAACATACTTTATGCCTTCTTCTCATGCCTGATGTTTAATCAGCAAATCCTACCAGTTCTACTTACACAACTGTTCTTATTTATTTCTCTACTGCATTGTCCTAGTCCAAGCCATTATCATCTTTAGAGTGGATTCTCTTCTCAGTTTCCTAAATGTGCTCCTTGTTTTTATTTGCTTGTTTCTTTCAGTTCATTTCTCACACAGCATCTAGATAGATAAAGTGAAAGTATATCTGATCTCTCTTTCTCTCTCTCTCTCTGATTTAAAATTATTGACTAGCTTCTAAACTTTGTCTTGTCCTGCAATGCTCTATGTCATCTAACTTTGTGACCCACCTACTTTCTCTACTCCAATCATACTGGTCTCTTTTCAGTTCCTGAAATACTTCAATCTCTTCCATGCTTGAATTTTTTTGCTTATGCTATTCTTTCTGCCCAAAATGTTCTTTACCTATTCTTTGCATGGCTAAATCTTTCTTCCATTAGGTGTCAATTTAAGCATTACCTCAGATGGGTATGCACTGATACTGTCAGCAGTCCTTTTTTTTTTTTTTTAGATGATTTAATATTCTTATTATTGATTTATTTAGTTAGTTATTCTTTCTCAGCAATCTATAAGCTCCATGTGGGAAAGCACACTTTCTGTCTCACTCACTTCTGTTTGAAACCCCTAGCACAATGCCTGGTATATAGTTAGCAAAATAAATATTTTCAAATAAGTATATATTTAGTGAATGAATGAGTATTATTCTAATATAAAGAATTTAAATTGATTTTCTCATTTTGGGCCACTTTTTTACTAAACTCTGAAGAAAGTCATTATTTTTAGTACTAAATGATAGAAGCAAGCATTGGGTGGATTTAGCATTTAAAGCCAATGAAAAGAAAAAGAGAGAGAAGCCAACCATTAAATATTTGTTATACTCAATGCATCAGCTTATGACATAGTTTGTTTTTACTTAGATGGCTTCTTTAACACTTAATTAAAATTCAGAAGCAAATGTAAATTTTTATGGGGATTTTCTTTTCCAGTATCCTCAGGATTTAGCATATTTCCTCTTTTTTTTTTTTTTTTTTTAGGTTGTAAGTGTCTTGGGAGATTTAAGTTTTCATAGGATTATGGTCTAGAAATCTCTATATTCATTGTTTCTTTAAAGTGTGTAATAGCAAGATTAAATAGGCTAACTGATAAGGATCTCTGATGATGGAATTCATACCTTTCGTTTTTATCTTCTGTAGCCTACTGAGGAATCCCTTCAGCCAAAATTATGAATCATTTAGTACAACTTAGTAAAGGGCTAAATGCAGCTCAACATGGGCTGGTGTCTTGCTTCAGTTTAACTTGTAATGTTATAACTTTTTAGCATGAAGTAGGAAACTTGAGGAATAGCAAAACACAAAAAATAAAATAGAAATCTTTTCTTCTCTCAGAAAACAATAAAAAATTTCGGATTTACTTTTCCTAATATTATATATTCCTAGTTCAATAATCATATATCAGTGTAAATATTTATATAAATACTGATAAACTAAGCCATAATTAAATGGTTTTTAAACTATTTGTACTAGCAACATCCATAACTAGCATGAAAAAGCAAATACTGGTTATACCATGATATCTAAAGAAATATTAATAAACAGATAGCACTGTAAAATAAATTCAAAATTAAAGACAAAAATAATTTTCCAAAGTTTAACTTTGGGTAAATATTTGTCAAAGATTTTACATTAAACAATAGTCCAAATGTCTTCTTTTTTTATTCAAGAAGAAGATGGAAATTTCCTCAGAAATTACAAATTTAGATAATAAAATGCACCTGCAACTTCTAGCAACATAGCTTTACCAAGAAGTACCATCATATAGTGGAAGTAGACTTCTGAGTGAGTGACATCTAAGTCTAAACATAAGCCTGAAATCTTCCTGGCTATATAAATTTATATCTTCCTTATGAATCAATTGATTTTTTAAATCTTTAGAGTTAGAAAGATAATATCTTTCTCACTGACATATAGAAGCAATTATTATATATTAGATACTACAAGTAAAGCAAGGGGCACTTGGATGTGCTCAACAAACATTACTTCATTATATCTACCTTGTAGAACTAATAATATATCATTATTTCTACAAATTTGATACTCAGAAATGTAAATGACCTGCATACCGCACAATTAGTACACTGGAACACCAAGGGTTTGAACTTAGACCTTAAAAAAGTTTTAAAGCCATTTTCTCTCTCTCTTTGCTTAATGCATAAAGGAAAGTTTTCCACGATGTTGAGGATTATCTGAACTACTCTACTAGGAGAACCCACATTGGTTTGACTCATGGGATCAAATCTAAGAAATGGGACAGAAGACTGATTAAAAGAAAATAAGAGCAAGTCAAGAGGACAGTTATCAAGTAAAGCAATTCACTGAGAGCTCTGTAGTTTAAATGTCTTCACAGCCCTCCTTTCCTGCTTCAGGACTAGATCAGCAAGTCTTCAAGAAGCAGAAAACTTTGTAAAAAAGGCTACAAAATAATACATATTTCTAGAGGATAAGAGGCAAGGGAAAATGCTCAAATTTATCACTATTGGTTTTAATAGGTTGTTTACTTTTCTCTGTTTTTGACTCCAAAATGTCAGAGTGATAGTAGTGAAAGATGGTAAAAGCTGTGTACATACTGAAAAAAAACTATTTCAGTAATTCCTTCTATACCAATATACAAACCCAGCTTATCTTAATTGAATATTAGAGTATGAAATCAAGGTTATGTCAATTATCTTCTGTTAAAAAGGAGCCCACTGAAATCACCCCTCTGCAATACCTGGAATCAATGTTGCATGATACACTACAGATGATTCATCTTATTTTCTATCCATAGCTTAAGAACTACAGTTACATAAGGGCCTGGCTGACTCTTTGCTCACAATGGGTGCTCATAAAATAGTTGCAGTAGACAAAACTAATTGATTTGACTAGGAGAGCAGAATTTGAAAATACTAAAAGCTCCTTTTTTAAAGCTGACATTATTTCTCAAAAACACCATTCCACATCCCAGAAGATATCTGTTCTAAACATTAAATGCAACTATCTGTTCTTAGCATTAAAATTTAGCTCACAAATATCTTAAAACATTTGAGAGCATTTTATTTAATTTTGCCCTTTAAAAAACTTTTTTTTCCAATCAATATTTGGCTAGCTTTGAGAAATCTGGCAACTATATATTATTTGGTAATGATGATGACTGTCCCACTCACTTTTCCTTTTCCTTTGAAACTAAATCTGGAGAATATTTCTATTCAAATTTTTTCTTCTTGAAACATCTGGCTATTTCATTTTTACCTCTCTTCTCAATTAAATTCAAAATTGGTATATCCTATGATTATATGGTAGCCATGTTCACGGAACAAACCAATGCATTTATTATAATGAGATATGTAGGAGGACAGTAGTAGAATAAAACAGTTGAAACATAAACTGAATAAGAGAATCCAGGACATGTGGACAAAATGCACACAGTGATTGCTGATAATTCTTTGTTTTTCTTTTATAAATGTTTACTGGTAGCTGAGATGTTCATAAGCTACATCTAGTAGATTCCAAAAGTTCTACCTATAATCACAGAGCAAAGGATACAAGTTACTGGACCTCAGAACAATGGAAGCTGGGGCATTTTCACAAGAGAAGGTGTTGATAAGGAGTACAGAAATTACAGGACAGATTAAAAAAGAATTCCAAAGTTTCTCCTATAGCTATCTGAATACTTCCAATGTCCTAGGTATCTGGGAAAGAACTCACTTACGGTGGTAAACCAGTCATCTAGCATAGAGGGCAACACAGTGTGGGGACACACATAAGAAAACTTGTGGAAACAGAGGGAAAGGTAATATCATGATATAACAATAACCCTGAACCTCAGCCAATATAAAACTTGAGCAGATAATTCAATGATGAAGGAAGTAGGATGTGCCAGCAGAGACCTCTTAGAGGTCAATATGGAAACACACACACACACAATTTCATCACCACCACCACACCTGGGAATTGTAATTGAGATTGGGGAAAACAATTATAAGACTTCAAGTTGGACTTTGTGAAGAGATGGCATGATGCAGTATGTTTATATCTTAAACAGAGGATTTGTCTCCATATTTTTAAATTTTATTTTTTGAGAGCAGTTTAGGTTCATAGCAAAATTGAGAGAAAGGAACAGAGATCTCCTGCCCCCACACATTCATAGCCTCCCCCATTATTGACATTCCCCACCAGGGTGGTACATTTGCTAGAATTAATGAACCTATATTGACACATCATAATTACCCAAAGTTCATAGTTTCCCTTAATATTCACTCTTAGTGTTGTACATTCTACGGATTAGAAAATTTGCTATTTTTTGTTGTAACAATATTTTCTTCTAATAATAGAGTCCTCATAAATGAGAATAGCCAGTTTGTTTCTACATACAAATTTTCCAGTTATCTTGAAAGAGATTTGAGTCAACAAAGTAATGTGAGTAGCAAAACAAAAGATAATGTATGCTAGGATATATTTTAATGGGTATCCCATTATCAGGATTACGTCAAATTAGATTTTTGAAGTACTTCTTCCAATTTATTCCTTCATTTAGACTACTATTTTTGCACCAAGTATTGAGCATCTTCCATATGAATGTCCTGGAACCAGGAGCTAATGATACATCCTGAATGAATACACCATGATGCTCTCTCGAGAAGCCTATAGATGAACAAATAGATAATTTCACTGAAAAAGATGAAAATGGAAGGTGTTACAATGATGCGCAATTGTCAAGTGACTAGTAGTTGTTCCAGACTGGAGAGGGGGTCATAGAAAGAATGGAAGAAGAATTTTCATGGATGGCATAACCCCCAACATAAGACTTGAAGCAACCGATAATGACAATGAATGACAATCATCTGTGTTAACCTTCCAATGAGATAATTATCTTACTTGCCGAATGCATCATTAATAGAATTATAATTGTATTCACCAAACATGATGGTGATAGATGGTACAGTAACATCGGAGAGAGAGAAGGAACCATGCACCTGAGTAATTAACTAGATCTGACCCTTTGACATTCTCTTACATAATTTTTAGCCCAACAGATATGGCACCCACCTCTAAGCAAAGTGCTAATTCATGGACTTTTTAATCTAACTCTAGTACTTCAATGACAACTCCTCAAAATAATTTCTACACTAAGACTAGGATACTACATTCTTTTGCTTTTGTGAACCTGTAAATGGACATGTTTTCAATTTAAGGCATTCTTTGTACCCCTATATGACTGTTTTATCTAGGATGCGGCAGATAGAACTCAGAGAGTATTGTGTAGTAGTGTTCTTCCTTTAGTCCATCTGTCTCTTCAGTTACTGATTAATGCCTCTACCCTTGGAAATTTTCAGACTTTTTGGAAAAATAGCAAATGACATAAATCTAGAATATGTTAGTAGGGAGAAGATTTATGTTCTGCTTCCTTTTCTTTGGCATATTTGGATAAAACATCAAGACACTGTAAGTAAGAAAATGAAAATCTTGATTTAAAATAATTGTCCTCTCTTTTCCCATTCTCCATTTTTTGTTTTCTTCCAGCCATTCTCCCATTCATATACATTTTATGTGTCTCTGAACTTGAAAATGGTACCATCAATCTTTCTAGAAACACAAACACACACATTTTTAAATCTCTTTTGTGCAACTTATGTCTCAATATATTGGGTACTGGGATGAAACAAATGAGAACTTCTTGCTTCCCCAGAAATTTTAGTATAAATTTGACAATAGGAACACAAATAAACATACAGTCATTAAGATAGCTGCATAAACACTGACTAATGAATAATGTACATCTGTTTTTTAAATGTTAGTAAATATTGGTATGTGCGAGGAAATAAAAAGTGAACTGATAATCTTTTGACCACTAGAGCTGAAAGAAGTCTTTGAGACTATCAAAGTCAGCAGCCTCATTGTACAGAAAGAAAATGGGAGCACAGTTTCAGAGGTGGGTGTAGGAGAAGAAAATCATAACATCAGCCTCCATTCATGGAATAAGGCTCTTTGTAGGTCAAATTTCTGAATGCTCTCAGAAGAAGGGATTGAACTCTGTGTCCATGTGATTAGATAAATTATCAACCTGAATACAAGGGTTTTTCAAATAGTAATGAATTTCTCTTGCAAAGGGATTTAAGATGAAAAAGCCTCTAAATTCCTGTTTGGGTTCCAAACCCTTCTCTTAGACCTTTATATCTCAGAATCAGATGCTTTCTGTAAATCTTTCATTGCTATCTCAAACAAGCCTTCCTATTTTTTTTATTGTTGTTTTGTTTTGTTTTGTGTGTGTGTGTGTGTGTGTGTGTGTGTGTGTGTGTGTTTGGCAAAGACACAGAAAACAGCCTCAGGGACAGATTTCAAGTTTTCATTATATAATATTTCCTTATATTAAGGTTTCAAAAAAGTTATTCCTGATTTCTGGGCTAAGGGATGAAGCTACTCAGCACCATCACCCCTAAATGACAGGTTTTCCTTCTTTTTTGAATGGTTATAGATATCAAAGTAAAAGACCAAGAAAGTCAATTTTAATAAATCTCACTCAATGTAACTGGGGACAGAAGATCCCTAAACATCCTATTTTATTCTAAATGTTATGTGAAGTTAAACAAGTAGTAATATAAAATTAAATACTTATTTTTTCTGACCCAAAGGTAAATTGTGTTGTTAAAATATAAATTCTAATTTCCAAATATTATAATAATAAAAATCTGAAAATGTTGAAATAGGCTTGGCTTTATTTTGGAAACTCTGAGCATCACCAATTTATTCCCAAAGATAGTCGTCAGCACTGATATGGACAATGTCGTCCCTAAAATAGCCGATGTGGAGCTCTGCACACCCCGCGTATTCAGTAAAGCTTGCTCATCAATTTACTGACTCACTAATAGATCTGCCACTGTTTTATGTCATCAATTTAAAGCGTTTTTGTCTGAAAGTAATTTATGGAAATCCATGGTCCTTGAAAATGAAAAACACACCATGTCATTTTCAGGTTTTATTATTTTGTTTTCTCTTTTCTCATAAACATTCGAATGACAAGGTAGGCTACCACAATTGTCACAGCTACATTGCAGTCTCCTTCATCCTTCTCATACAAGATGTCCCTTTATCTCTCTCTCTTGTTTTGGCCTAAGTAGAAAGCCTTATAGTTTGAATGATTTATCTAGAAAAGATTTTATTCCTTGTTGAGGAGTCTTGGTTGATCAATTACTCCAGTAATAATATCGTCTCATCTAAGTAATTAAATCATTAACATTATGCACTAAAGTTTCCAGCATAACAGTAAGCATTCCCCCTCATAAAAATTTAAGAATCATTGAGTGTATGGCCATGCCACTCTGAACATGCCAGATTCCATCTGATCTTGGAAACTAAACAGAGTTGGGCCTAGTTAGTACTTGGATGGGAGACCACCTAGGAAAACCAGGTGCTACAGGTGTTAAAAAATAATTAGGAATCATTTGTAATTACTTTTATTTAATCTTCTACAAAATATAAAACTTTCGACTTGCTTGTGTTTCATATTTAAGAAACTAAATGTTTTTATTTATTAAAGATATCTGATCTGTTTACAGTGGAAAGAATGTAATATAAATATGGTAATGACAACGAAACAAGAGAAAACTTGAATATAGAAGCAATAGAAATGAGGATTCTCCGTCACCTTAAGTGGGCTTATTATTGTGTTTGTTTCTGATTTTCTGACATTTAAGATAAACTCCTATTTGTGCTTCAAGACCCAGGTCAGATGTGCCAGCAGCTCTTTTTTTACTCAAGAGTTCTAGTAGCCTTTTAACTTATGCTAATGTGAGTACTTATCTCATTTAGTTATAAAACTGTTTATAAATCCTCCTTTGCTCAAAGGTCAACTCATGACTCCTCAAAATCAGGAATCATTGGTTTTCTTTGGCTCCTATTGTTAAAGCAGCATTTACCACCCTGGCAACCTGTTTCTTCTGCTCTCTGCAAACTTTTGCGACTTTCTCATTATCCTTTGAGTTCTGAAATATCACATACAGATTGATTCCTTCAGACTGAAGACTTGCCCCACCTTTTTTGATTAGGACTAATTTTCTTTTTCTAATGTTTAATTCATTCCTACATCTCAATTTTCCTCACAGTGTTTCTAAAACTGCTAGAAACATGTTAGAGCTCCTGGAATAACTTCCAATTACTTATTACTATTCTTCTCATATTTCTTACTTTTTTTGTTCTATGTTTTATCCACTAATCAACTATTTCAGAATAGATTTTTAATTTGGTATGTTTGATTTCATTTACAAATTTTAAGGAAATACATTTTTTGTTCTAAAACTTTTTGCTTATATTTAGTAATAGTCTGGTTTTCATTTTCTTAAAAAATTAATGTATTTAATATTCAGTTTTTTTGAGAATATGATCAGAATATTTTTCAAGTTCTCTTATGTTCATTGAACTAATTCTTTTTCTTCTGTTATCAATTGTTCTGTTTCTTTAGCCTGTTTCTTTACATTAGGTTGTTGGTTTTCTTAAACTATTTGATAATCTTTAGTTGGTGATTCATATTCATGAATAAAGGACTTGATTGATGAATTAGGGTATGTTACACCCTCTCTGTGAAGAACTAGATCTGTTTCCCCAAAAGGCCTTTCCATGGAATGAGCAAACTACTTTCCTATCTGTGTAAACAGGTGAGGACTCGTCAACTGGTGGGCATCATTGTAGGATGTGTGGCTTGAATGTAAATAGGCAGGCTGCCCAAATGCCAAAATAACAAGAATATTACTCTGGGAATGGAGTGCTTCAGAGTGTTTTTCTCCTCATATGAGAGGTCTTTCCTTTTACATTCTCTCTGTATAATTATAGAACTTCGATGTACTTGGAAGTCAGCTCTGCTTCTATCTCAAGTCACAAACATCACACTGTATTGTTAGCCCATTCCATGCAGTCTATTTAGTTTCTTTAGGAAAGTTTTTTGGATTAAACGAAGGAAGAAATGCCACAGCTGTTGGTTACTCTGTGAGGAAGTGGTGAAGGGACAAATTGGTCTAGTTAGCCTACAGACATATTTTTAAATAATTTTCCTGATTACTCTTTCACAGCTCTCCCAGACTTTGCATGCCTACTAACTGAACTTGTAGCTTTTCCCAACATAGCCAAGGTGTTTCATTCGACTGTGTTAGACTCCCTGTGCTTTCTCCTAGTCTGGATTATTTGTCAATAGGATTGATCTTATTCTTCAGAAATCATTCACAATTTCAATTGTGCCAGTAGTATCACTTCCTATTTGCAATGCAGTTATGGTTTTTTTTTTCCCCTGTGAAACAACTTTGTTGTTTCGATAGAACTAGGAAGAGAAAAAAGGTAAACTTACTTCCTATATTCACCATCATTGAACTAGAGGCTCTGTGAGGGAAGTATTTGTTATCCACCGTACCTTTAAATTTTTAACTGAAGCATTTTTTAGAATGCTTCATGTATCTAATTATTAATCTTTAGAAAAGTTCTAGTCTTGTTCAGAAAATTACAAAAGCCAAACTCATAGAAATTATCTTTTTGTCTGCAATAGCCTTCAAAAATGTGAAGGTCAGCTAAATTTAGTCTCAGGGCTAAATATGACACTTGAGTCACAGGTTTCAAAATAGCTGTGAATATTAAAGGGATAAAAATGCCATAGATACACATATTTCAGTAATAACAAAAGTAGGCAACTTAAATGTTTTTTTTTTAAATTTCCTAATCAGTTTCAAAAGTATACCTACAGACCAAGTACAATTTAAATAATTGAGAATACATACAATGTATTGTGTAATTATGATATATTATATAAAATTGTATCATGTATATATATTGTTAACATACCAATTTTCCTAAATAAAAAGCAAAAGTAGTTTTCAATTTTGCTCCTGATTCCTTCAACACCTTTGATAAATATTATCTTTCTATTTAACTCTACTTCCTCTAAAATTAATGACCATATGTTCATTTAATCTCACTATTAGAGGAAGTCTTCAATTACTTTGCAGTCAGTGAGAATGAAAGGCACTGACCTTCTCACGTTGCTCTGAAATCACAAGAAGTACATTTTGAGAAGACAAAAGCTTGAGCTTTTGTCTTATCAGTTATCTAGGTTCAATATTTTTTATTACTTCCAAAGATAAACTACATTTTCTATTTCCATTGTGTTACTCCATCTTGAGTCAGAATAGTGTTTTTTCTTTGTTTCCTATTGAAATTTATTTCATTAAAGGTTTTTTTTTTAATAAGGCAGAGCAATATTATTTTCAAAAATTTCCCAGATTTTTCTTTCCCTCTGTTTTAACATCCATCACCTTCTTTCACACACCTCAAAATATACTTTAAATCTTATCTAAGTATATATTCACTATGAAATTAAATCTAATCTCCAATAATCAACTACTTAAAAAATTAAATGTGTCATTAATCATTTTTAATATTTGTCATAAAAAAAGCAATACATCTCAGATCAGATAATATAAAAATTTCATTCTCAAGTAATTCATTTCACCGAAAATAAGGCAAAATGCAAAAGAATGCAAGGAATAATACTAAATGTAAAAAGTGGAATTAAGGGCTTAAGCAGATTAATATTGGCTGAGATACACTTAGCTTTTCCTTTAACAGTTTTAATTTTGTATAATTGGGAACTTGATTTTATTTTTTTTATTTTGAATAATCAAGCTAAAAATGGTTAGTTCACAAGATTAAATTCAGAGAGTTGTGAGTAAAATAAAATCACTGCATGCCAGTATGATTATTTATTCTTAAAATATGTCATCGCCAAGTAAATCATAGTACTCCTATAATGCATGTTCTGGTTAGCATGTTCTCTTCCTAAAGGGAAAATGGAAAGTCAAAAGGCTGCTACATGACTATAGATTCAAATTCAAGAAATAGTGTGATACTGATAGTACTCTGCAAAAACATCGTATTAAATAAATAGTTGCTAAAATAATGAATTAATTAAATCATTAATTGATTATGCCATCATACTATAATAGCTTCATGTAGTCATTCCAACAATAGTATTGTTCTTCCTAATGGAATTCTATCTAACATTGTATATTATAATTTAATTACATAGTTTCTTCTCTTATTCATCCGTGAGATCCCTGAGATAGACTTTATCTTATTTATTTCTTTATTATCTGTGTCCAACAGAGTGCTGGCATTATTAGATGCTCAGCAATTTTTTAAATTTTATTAAAATAAAGTATATGTTAGCTAGACAAAATAGCCTCTTCCATCTCAGAAAAAATTCCTAGCTCTAAGAAACATGGAGTTTTAAAGATGAGATTTGCTGGAAAAAAAGACTAGATATGCTAACTTCATAAGCTCCTCATTATCAAAAATGGCACCCATCAGAAGACAAGCCAAAATCTACCTGAGTCTTATGCATGAATATTATTGCCTGGTAGATCTTGCCAAGTTCTCTGTTGTACAAGTTGTATTTTTCTCCTCCATAAAAATACCCACTCAGTTCCTTACCTATTTTTGCCTAGTTTCTACTGCAAATGTGATCTTGGCATTGCAGCTCTTGAGGACCATCATCCAGCCATTGGAAACAGTTGTCATCTATCTCAACTATACTCTTTCCCTAGAATTTCTATCTAACCAACTGCATGTGCTCAACCAGTACCAACTTGACTTTCAGTCTCTAATTAAAAAATTTGTTCAAGAAACTCTCTGGCAGCTCTCTGTTCTCCCAGTTTACAGCATCCTCATGGGTTTTGTCAATAATAATAGTAATAAAAATAGCTAACATTCATTAAGCACATATATAAATATTTCTTCTTTCCTGCCTTTTCATATGCCTAACTCTCCAATAAAACTCTGTACAAAAATATCTCAATATTTGATGAATCATTCACTAAATTAATAAATAATTTTTCAAATAAAATAAATTAATAAATTAAGCAAGTTGTATATTCTTGGCTGAGCCTCTCATTTGGAAAAAACTGCCTATTTTCCTAGCACAAAGAAAACCAACTTTGTATCATTTCTTTTTCTAAATTTCAGTCAAGACTACCTTCTTTCTGTTCTTATACATTAATGTACTGATAGAGTTTCTTATAGTAGACATCCCAATGACATTGGGGAAAGCATCTATTTTCACCGACAATACTTTTTAAACTATATTTTGGAGGTTTCTTCTGATCTTGATATTAATGTCACAAAGGACATGACAAAGGCCTTTGACATGACAGCCAAAACAAGTTGAATAAGCTATTAAATTAGCATTATTGTTGTTTTTAATCCACTAGAGAGCTGAGGAGGCAAAGAATCCTGGCTGAACCAAATTCCAAAAAGTGACAGGTCTTTCCTTAGAGAAAAGAGACACATGTCTACTCTCATTTCTGGTAGAGTAGAAGGAGAAGAGATCTGACATTAAAAGATATAAAGAAAGAAACTAGCCAAAACCTGAATGAACTAATGAACATGGGCCAGCTGGCATGACAGATATCATTCCAAGAAGACCCAGTCAGACAGCAAATCTGTACTCACCCAAAAACTCTTTCCCACAGGTCTCCATATATACTACACTAAAGGCCAACAGCAGGGCTGAGAGATCCTCCTAGATGTGGGGTTCATCTGGAAATGAAGGTAGGCACCTCAGAAAGCTGGAGGAAAGAGGAACTCAGAGAAATCCCTCTAAGTCACTTCTGTCTTGACAGCTTGCAGCTACTCTCCCAGAGCTAAAGGCAGAGTAGAAGAGCAGAGAGAGATTATCTATAATGTGAAAAAGAGCTGGCAGCTGAACTGAAAATTAAAGATAAAATTCCCATGATTCAGAAAGCTGATGATTTTGCTTCAAAACACAAAGATATCTCTGAAATCATGTCAGTATGCAGATGTTAGAATTATCAGAGAGGGATTATAAAATAATTATAACAGTGGAAAAAATGGACCATGTGTGTGAAGAGATGAGAAATTTTAGTAGAGAAATGGAAACTGGGAAAAAAGCTTAAAAAAATATGGAAATGTAAAATGTTATCAGAGATGTAGACTTCATTAGACAATTGGACATGGAGGAAAAGATCAGTTCACTGGAAGCCGGGACAACAGAAAATATCCATGCTGGAACATAAAAAGAAAAAAAAGCAGAACATTCATTATCTGTAAATTAATAGTAAACAGTCAATATTCATGTAAAACTAGTTTCAGGAAGAGTGGAAAGAAAAATAGAAGAAATATTTTTTAAAAACATCAGATTAAACCTTTCCAAAATTTAAGAAAATCATCTTCCCATAGATATCAGAAGTTCAATAAAACCAAAGCAAAACAAATCCCAAGAAAAATCACATCTACGCGCCTTATAAACAAAATGTGGAAAACCAAAGATAAAGAACAGATTTTAACAGCAGTCTGAGGAAAAAGGATATATTACATCAACAAGAGCAACAATAGGGCTAATCTCTGACTTTTTATCAGAGAATAAGAGGCCATAACAAAGAGGAAATGCATCTTTAAATTGCTGAAAGAAAAAAAATTAACCTAAAAATTTATATTCAGCAAAATATATCTTTAATAATAAAAGATAAAAACATTTTAAACTGACAAAAATTTGAGATAATTGGTTTCTAGCATATCTGTACTACCTATACTACAAAAAAATACTAAAAAAGACAGAAAAAACATAAAAAATAGAACCGTGTATCTGCAGGAAGAAATGAAGAATATCAGAAATAGAAAATATTTGAGTAAAATATAAAATATTTTTAACATAGATTTATGTGTTATTAAATATATATTAAAGATATACAGATTCATAATTTAAAACAAAAATAACATATTTAGTGTTTATAACATATGTAAACTAAAGCTAACACAATCAGCACAAAAACTGGAATTAAACTGTTTAAGATGCATAAAGAAGTATACAATTATTTGCAAGTGGACTGTGATAAGGATACATATACTCTCTATTATAGAGTAACTACTAAATGCACCTGCATACACATTCACAGACACAAAGAGGTATACATAAAAGGCCAAAAGAGAAGTAAAATTAAATATGAAAAATGCTTGATTCTCCCAAAATAAGGCAAGAAAGAAGGAACACATTTTAAAAATTAGAAAAATAGAAAATAGCAATGTTGTATATTTAAACCCTATGATATAAATCATTGTCAGACTGAAAAAAAGCCAAGCTCAATAGATGCTATTTATAAGAAACAGTGAAGTGTTGAAAGTAAATGAGTAGGAAAAGATGTAGATGCAAACACTAAGCATAATACATCTAGTGTGACTTTATTACTATCAGACAAAAAATACATCGAGACAAAGAAAGTGAAGATAAAGAGGATTATTCCAGAATGATGAAAGAATCAATCAACAAGAAGATGTAACAGTCCTAAAGGTGATTGAAACGAACAGAATATTTAATATCAAATATCGGAATATTTAATACTAACTAGAAACTTAAACTAAATGACACTTATAGATAGTAGACTTAATACACATTAATTTTGAGTGCACATGGAACATTATTAATAGGTTATATGCTGGGCCATAAAATAAATCTTCAATATAAAAAGACTGAAATTGTGTAGAGCATATTCTTCAGTCACACAAGCATTAAATTAGAAATAAATAATGTTATCTTGATTTGGAAGATCTCCAAAATTTTAAAATTAAGCTATATATCTGAAAAATCCTATGAATCAAAGAAACACAACAAAATTAAATAATTATTTTTACTAAAAATGGAATCTTTTGAACTAAAAGAATAAAAACACATAAAATATGTGAAATTAAGTAAAAGTAGTATTTAGAGGGCAATTTATAACTATATTGCTTAATCATTAAAGAAAAAAATGTGTGAGATTGATGAGATAAGTTTATATTTAAGAATTTAGGAAGAGAAAATTAAATCTCAAAGTAGAGGAAAGTAAATAGCAAAAATAAGAGAAGAAATCAAAAAGAACACATACAAATATCAAAGAAAATTAACAAAACCAAAGGTTACTCTATTCAAAAGACTAACAAAATTGATTAATCTTTAGATCAAGAAAAAATAGTATAGACAACACATACTGTCAATCTCAGGAAAAAAAAAGAATTATTACTACAGATTCTAGTAGATTTACCATGTTAGAT
This sequence comes from Rousettus aegyptiacus, assembly GCF_014176215.1. Classification (NCBI taxonomy): domain Eukaryota; kingdom Metazoa; phylum Chordata; class Mammalia; order Chiroptera; family Pteropodidae; genus Rousettus; species Rousettus aegyptiacus. Next base: position 125,316,697 of record NW_023416284.1, read on the forward strand.
AAAATGTACACATTCCTTTAAAGACACAAATTATCCCACTTAATACTAAAAGAAATTTTAAAAAACTTAAAGAAACCTATACTTGCTAAAGAAATTAAATTTGTAATTAAAAACTTTTCCACAATGAACAGCCTAGAAGACCTCGCTGAAAAAATTTATCACACATTTAAGAAAGATATAAATCTTACATAAACTCTCACACACACAGGAAAGGATTCTTCCCAACCCATTTTAGAATATTAGTATATCAAAAATCACCGGATATCAAAAATCAACAGAACTATAGACTAATATTCCTCATAAACACTGAGGAAAAATTCTTAACAGTGTTAGTACAACAAATCTAGCAACAAATAAAAAGAACAATATTTCATGATCAAGTAGAGCATATTCCATGAATGCAAAGTTGGTCTAATATTCAAAATTCAGTCAGTATAAATTACTACTTTACATACAATAAAAGAGAAATTAGGATTACCTTTATAGAAAATACAGAGATAATAGTAGGATTATTTTAATAGGTGCATAAAAGTAAGTGACAAAATTCAACACTCATTTATGACAAAAACTTTTAACAAACTAGGAAGAGAAAAGAACTTTTTCAATCTGATATATGTAATCTATAGATAGCCTACAGCTAACAGCATACTCAATGGTGAAGTATTATATCCTCTTTTTCTAAGATTGGGACAGAACAAAGATTCTCAATTCTCGTCCACATGCAAGAAATAAAAGGCAAAACTATGAAGTAGAAAGAAGTTAATTCTCATTATTTACTGATAACATATTACATATGTCGAAAAAATCTATGTAATTACTATTATACTACTAAGTGAATTATACTTTTATATTTAACAACAAAAAAATTTGAAAATATTTTTAATACTATTTATTTTAGTATCAAAACCTTCAAATATCTCAAAACAAATCTAATAAAATATGTGCAATACTTCTACCTTAAAAACTATAAAATAATACTGAAAAAATTCCAGAATAATCAAATCAATAAAGAGATCATTGGTCAATGGAACATAATAATGATTATAAAACTAGACTCACAAATGTATGGTCAATTAATTTTCAACCAGGGTGTTAAAAAAACTTAATGGGAATAGAAATATCTTTTTTTCCCCAGCTTTATTGTTAGCATTGACAAAAAAAATTGTAAGATATTTAAAGTGGACAATGTGATGTTTTTATAAATGTATACATTGTGAAAAGATTCTCTCACTGATTTACTTAAAACAACCACTACCTTACAAATTTACCTTTGTGTGTGTGCGAGAGAGAGAGCATTTAAGTTCTGCTCTCTTAGCAAGTTTTAGTTATACAATACAGTGTTAACAACTGTAGTAATCATGTTATACATTAGATCCTCAGAACTTATTCATCTTATAACTGAAAGATTTGTACCCTTTTATTAACCCCTCCCTATTTCCAATTCCCCAACCCTTGGCAATCACTTTCCTACTTTCTAGTGCTATAAGTGAGACTTAATTATTATTATTATTTTTTAGATTTCACACATAAATGAAACCATGTAGTATTTGTCTAATAAATAGTACTAGAACAACTGGTTATCTATAGAAAAAAAAATGAATGTCAACCCCTATCTAAACACAAAAATCCAGAATATATCATACTAGCAGCTGACTTAGAACTGGGACAAACCAGGGAACCCAACTGTTTAATTAAAATAAAACAAGACTTCCAGTTATAATCAACATAAAGTAAGGGGGACTGGATTCACCCTCTTAACTGAATCAACCAAAAACCAAACAAAATATATGAAACAGTAGTTTTAAAGGCACTGAACATTAGCTAGTGAAGAACAGCAATTCCTGAGAAAAGGGAAACAAACCAGGTGCACCTTACAGTTGTCCCACCTTATGGCCTTGAGTCTCCAGGGTGCAGCACAGAGTGGGGGAATTGTAGGAGTCAATATGATGAAATTTATCAAACATCTACCAGGACTTGGTTTTTCCCTTATTTGACAAATTCTGTTTACATTTTTTCCTCCAAAAGGGTTATTATAAATAACCCAAATCTTGAGTTATTTATTACTCTTTGAAATTTTAGTAAGGCTCAGAATAGGTTAGTTGAAAATGGTTAATGTGGGTAACTTAGTGTAAATGATTAAACATGTTTTAGTCATCACAATACTTGTGAGAGTTAATCTTCACTGTACAGGCCCTTCACTGTGTTCTCTCCTCAACCACAGAGTAAGCAAAGTTACATGATTTTCACAGCTGCTTTGTTTCACCCTCATGTGATCTGAATTTTAGCAAAGGGTGAAATAATTTTTACTGACAAAAATGTAGAAGGGTTACACAGACCTTTAGTAACTTGGGCTAGAAACTTTAGAAGGAATTTGATAAACACTCACCCACTCTTTCCAGGCGACTTGTAGATTAAATGATGCCACATGTTTGTGAGTTAAAAGACGTACTCTATGGCTTTTGCATTTTATCTTCATGTTTCCTACTTTTATTAATAATGTACATGAGATTATAGCTAAATCATACTTTAATTGAGATTATTACATCCATACTATTCATTATGTCGCTTTATAAAACAAATGTTACATTGTTCATACACACTTGTTTAGATCATTTGAGAAAAACATTCACTGCATATGATATGAGAATTTACTGACTTTTACAAAATGATAATGACTTGTAGAAATCAGGTCTTCACCTATTTTTGTAATCCAGAAAGCTTTTCTAATGATTCAATAGAAAACAGAGAATATTATGACCGTCCTCCTAGAACATGTTCTTTTAGATTTAAATGTGTTATTATGAGATTTGTGATTAAATAAATTAGAAAACAAGCCAAAACTAGAAGCCAAGGTAAAGTGTAACAGATAACAAAAAGAAATTATCAACTACAGGTCAGAGTTTAGCCCTAGGGATTCAGATTGCCTGCAGGTAGAGAGGCTGAGGGAGCTGAAACTGGGACAAAGTGTTCGAGAAGAAGAAACCACTGGGTTGTTATGGGATCTGAGACACAAGTTAGAAGTTTCAGTGGGGCTATTACTCCAAGACACTGGAAAAGTAGTATAAGAATTTATCCTGTTTTCTCTAAATTACAACTATTTGTCTGAAACTTGTATCTATTGTACCTTCATAGAATAGGATTTCCAAAGCCCTTTCTTTGCATTTAAGCCTACAGTGTCTGAGGGGGGTTTCAGCTTATAAACTCCATTTGTATCTTTGCAAAAAAATTGTATATTCATTTGAAGCTTTAAAGCAAGGCACACTCTACTCCTTGTTGATATATCACTTTTGGCTATAGTTTTTCTCAAAACAAACTACTTTATCCATATGAAAATCTGTACAGGTAATGTCTCTTAATAAGGATCACACAAGTCTCTCTCTTACTAAGCAGCTAGCATGTACAACCACACGATCTGATGATATACAGAAAGGACAACTGGCCTTGAGCCTGTGAATCACCTTGTTTTCCAGAAAAAAATTTCACCATCAGCTCTTTCATCATTACCTTTCAAACAAAGTCTTAAGTAAATCCTTAAGATAGTATAAGTCGACAGGCATTTCATATTGATACTGATCTTTCTAGCCACAGTAAATATTTTGTAAAAAGTGAAAATTTTTATAATTTCATCTATAACTATTCTTTATTTTTTGCTGAATATCATTGACTGCATAGATAACATTTATCACACGTTGAATGACTTGTTCTTCAAACTTTCGAATTTTTCCTAGTCAAATAATTTTTTACTTCCAAAGAGTTCATTTTCCGCTTCCATCATAATGACAATGCTGCTACCTAAAACTCTCCTTCCTTTTGATCCATTGACCATAATGCATTTAATAATGGCCAACATCTCAAAACTAAAGGCAAACCTGACAAAAATAATTTGCTATGGTCTACATGTTTGTGCTCCGCCCTTACTCAAATTCACATCAGAAGTCCTGACATCCGACGTGATGATGTTAGGAGGTGGGAGTCTTTGAGTGGTGATTAGGTCACCAGGGCAGAGCCTTCATGAATGATATTAGAGTCTTTATAAAAGAGGCTTCAGAGATATCTCATGCCCCTTCCCTATGTGAGGACACAGCAAGAAATCAGAAGTCTGCACCCTGGAAGAGGGCCTTCATGAGAACCTAACAATGCTGGCACCTTGATCTTGGACTTCCAGCCTCCAGAATTGTGCAAAATAACTTCTATTGTTTATAATCTACCCAGTTTGTTGTACTCTGTTACAGTAACTTGAATAAACAAAGACAGTAATCTAGCCAAAACATGATGACAGGAACTAAAATGTTCATACTTCACTATTCATGCTAACTATCAGAGCAGGCAAAGTTGAGTGACTATTCTTTTGGACCATAAGTTGAAAGATGTTGTAGATAAGAGCACAAAACTGTAGGTTATTGCTTTCTCTCTGTTCTTTCCACCAGATTGTCATATGAGGGCAAAATCTATATTTAATGCCTTCAGTATGTCCCATCATAACTATTTTATAATAATAATTCCTAGGGTGTATTTTTTGAATATTAAATAAAACAAATTTATAAAAATCTTAGATTTCAAAGAAGAAATGCAAAAGTTCTTCAGAGCCACATTTATCTATGTGAAAATGAACAGTGTATTTATCTGGAAAAATTTGTTCAAGCTCACATATCCCATCTTCTCCACACTGAATATGTATTATTTGAGAAGATTCTGATATGTTTCCAACTTAAAAATCATGGCAAAAAAAATTCAGCTTGATTTTTTGTTTTGGGAGGTTTGGGGTTATTATTTATTTGTTATATTTTTTATTACAAAGGAAATAAAAAATAAATGTACATATACGTATGTGCTTGTATACATACTGTACACACATATGTATATATTTATAGATAGATTAACACATATATGACATAAAAGTAGTAGTGAGACATTTGATCTGGCCTTAAATCTAAGAAATACAAATGTGATATAGCAAACAAAAAAATGTTAAAATTTTTTAATAGAAGAGAAGAAGATGGTAGACTAGGTAAAAGCAGGGCTGAACACCTCCCAAGTTTGCATTGAAAATACCACCAAATTATAAAACAATCCACGTGGAGAATCACCTGAAGTCCAGCTGATGGTAACACCTACTCCGATAATATAAAGGAGCCACATTGAAGCCAATAGGAGGGGTAAAGTCTAGAATAAGGCTGGACCTGCACGCGTGGGTAGTGGAGGAACACTGGGAGGGAGAGCAAGGCTGCAGAGGCTCTCCTGAATAAACAGTTACCAAAATTGCAGCAAGACTGAGGCTGTATTGATCTGACTGCCATTATCTCTTAGACCCCGCTTTGCCCTACCCACAAATTGCCCCAGGCAGCCGATTGACAGTGAACTCCAACAGCACCGCCTCTCCCTTCCCCTGATCTCCCAATCCACACAGGCAACAAACTTTGGCCAGCACAGGGTGAGCACTGCATGGAAATTAGCAGCAGGCTCACCTCTGCTGCCTGCAAGAGATGCATGTTGTGTTCGGGGAGTGCAGGGGTCTGTGGGATTGCCCCAGACAGCAGCTGGTCTCACTGTGATCTGTGTCTGTAGCGGAAATGACTTGGCACAGAAGTTGCAGCAAAACTGATGCTGTATTAGCCTGATGGCCCTTGTCTCCCTGAGATCCCACTTCACCCAAGCCACAAAGTGTCTGCAGCTCATTGACAGGCAGCCCTCCGTGCTCTGCTGGGCTCTGGGGTTATGCAGTCAGTGCAGGCAACGGACCTTGGCTAGTACAGTGAGCACATTTCAGGGAAAACAGTTGTGGGTAGACCACTACTACCTGTGCAGGCTGAAATATCTTTTGAGGAGATTGCATGGGTCTGTATTGGCCCTTGACTCCCTGAGTTCCTGCCCTATCCAATACACAAAATGCCTATTACACGTTGATAGGCAGCTACCCATGCCCTAGGGTAGCGCTTTTAGGCCCAGGGTGGGCAGCAGCTGACCTTGCTCCAAGTGGAAACTTGCACAGGGAGCCACAGAGACAGTGCTGGCATGTAAACTGACACTGTGGTGGCAGGAGAAAATTTACTCAATAGACCTAAGAGACTCCCGGGGTCCCTGCGCCGCCCAAAACACATATCGCCCAGAGGCTCATCCAGTTTCAGAAACTTACAGGCAACTAACTGGAAGTGTCAGGCTTGAGGAGCATTGGTCACTCTGCTAAGCTGCCATAGGTCAGGGATAGGGGATAACTGACTGCTGCCGACAGCATTGTCTCTTCCACTTACCTATAGATCTAGCATAGGCAACAGCCATCTGCGGATTGCTTTGTAGTTCTCACATTATAGTCCTGAGCAATGAAAAGTGGCAGCTGACCTTGGCCTATGGGAAAGTCCCTCGCAAGGGACCACAAAACCAATGCATTTGGAGGGTGACACCAGACCACAGTGGAACAACTCCTGACTAGTCCCATTAGTGGTACACACAAAAGGTGGTTGCAACAAGTATACAAGCTTGCTAGGGCAAATCCCACTCAGTGGGGTCAGCCTCGACACAACGATTCTTACTCTGTGGGTGCAGCCAGTTCCCACAATTAGTTACCCTGAGTGTTAATCCCATCCACTAATCTACTAACAACAATAAAGACTTGGTGACAACAGATGATCACACACAACCTACACAAAGATCACATCCAGAGCCCCTGGCATAGAGGATCAAGAAGAGTGTGCCACTCGGCCACACAGGACACCTACCTTCCACATTAGACCATCTGACCAAGGCTGAGAGATGAAACAGATATTCCTGACATGTAGAAATGAACAGAAGAGGTTAATTAAATGAGAAAACAAAGAAACATGTCACAAATGAAAAAACAAGAAAAAATTCCAGAAAATAAGCTAAATGAAATGGAAGCAAGCAATCTACCAGAGACAGAATTCAAAATAATGGTTATAAGGATGTTCATTGAACTTATGGGGAGAATGGATGAACACAGTGAGAACATCAACAGAGAGACAGTAAGCATAAAAAAGGACATAGAAACTATAATAAAGAACCAGATAGAAATGAAGAATACAATAACTGAAACAAAGAATACACTAGAAGGATTCAACAATAGACTGGATGAAGCAAAAGACTGAATCAGCGAATTGGAAGACAAGGTAGCAGAATACACCCAATCAGAACAGCAAAAAGAAAAAAGAATTTAAAAAATGAAGATAGCTTATGAGGCCTCTGGGAGAACATGAAGCATAAAAATATCCAGATCATAGGAGTACCTGAAGAGGAAGAGAGAAAGCAAGGGATTGAGAATCTATTTGAAGAAATAACAGAAAACTTCCCTAACCTAGCAAAGGAATTAGATATACAAGTTCGGGAAGCACAAAGAGTCCCAAACAAGAGGAATTCAAACAGACCTATGCCAAGACACATCATAATTAAAATGCCAAAGTTCAAAGAATCTTAAAAGCAGCAAGAGAAAAGAAGCTAGTTACTTACAAGGATATCCCATAAGAATGTCTGCTGATTTTTCAATGGAAACTTTGCAGGCCAGAAGGAACTGGCAAGAAATATTCAAAGCTATGAAAAACAAGAATCTACAACCATGAAAACTCTACCCAGCAAGGCTTAATTAAAATGAAAGGTGAGATAAAGAGCTTCCCAGACAGGAAAAAGCTTAAGGAAATCATCACCAACAAGCCAGTATTACAAGAAATGTTCAAGGGCCTTCTGTAAAAAGAGAAGGGGTAAAAAAGAAAATAGAAATAACAAATACAAATAATAAAATGGCAGTAACTATGTACCTATCAGTAATCACTTTAAATGTAAAAGGATTAAATGCTCCAATCAAAAGACATAGGATAACCAAATAAATAAGAAAACAAGACCCATGTATATGCTGTCTACAAGAGTCCCACTTCAGATCAAATGACACTCACAGACTGAAAGTAAAAGGATGGAAAAAGATATTTCATGCAAACAGATATATATATATATATATATATATATATATATATATATATATATATAAAGATAGCTAATGTAGCAGTACTTATATCAGATAAAATAGACTTTAAAACACAGGTTATAATGAGAGACAAAAAAGGGCATTACATAATGATAAAGACATTGATAAATCAAGAGGACATGACCCTAATAAACATATACACACCCAACAAAGGAGCACCTACATGCATAAAACAATTATTGACTGACATAAATGGAAAGATCAATAGTAATAGTAGGAGACTTTAACACCCTGTTGACAGCAATGGACAAATCTTCTAGGCAAAGAATCAACAAGGAAATAATGGGCCTAAAAGACACACTAGAACAGATGGACTTAATAGATATTTTCAGAGCATTTTATCCCAAAGCAGTAAAATATACATTCTTCTCAAGTGCACATGAAACATTTTCTAGGATAGATCACATGTTAGGACACAAAACAAGTCTCAATAAATTTAAGAAGATTAAAATATATCAACCACCTTCTCTAATCGTGATGGTATGAAAGTGATGACAAGACAAAAACTGGAAAATACACAAAAACATGGAGGGCAGATAACATGCTATTAAGGAATTATTGGGTTATTAATGAGATCAAGGAAGAAATCAAAAGATACCTAGAAACAAATGAAAATAAAAACACAACTCAAAATTTATGGGACACAGTGAAAGCAGTCCTAAGAGGGAAATTCATAGCAATACAGGCCTACCTCAAGAAACAAGAAAAAGCTCAAATAAACAATCTAACCTTACAATTAAAAGAATTAGAAAAAGAACAGCAAACAAATCCAAAGTGAACAGAAGGATGGAAATAATAAACATCAGAGCAGAAATAAATGAAATAGAGTCTAGAAAAACAATATAAAAGATTAATAAAACCAAGAGCTGGTTCTTTGAAAGGATAAACAAAATTGACAGATCTTTAGCCAGACTCATCAAGGAAAAAAAAAGAACTCAAATAAATAAAATCAGAAATGAAAGAGGAGAAATAACCACAGACTCCACAGAAATACAGTGAATTATAAGAAAATACTACAAGCAGTTTTATGCTAACAAATTGGACAATCTGGAAGAAATGGACACATTCCTAGAAACATATAATCTCCCAAGACTGAGTCAAGAAGAACTAGAAAATCTGAACCGACCAATTACCACCAATGAAATAGAATCAGTAATGAAAAACTTCCCAAAAAACAAAAGTCCTGGACCAGATGGCTTCATAGGTGAATTTTACCAAACATTCAAAGACTCATCACCTATTCTTCTCAAACTATTCCAAAAAATTTAAGAAGAAGGAAGGCTCCCTAACTCCTTTTATGAGGCCACCATTACCTTGATTCCAAAACCAAAGACATTATAAAAAAAAAGAAAACTATAAGCCAATATCTCTTATGAATATTGATGCAAAAATCTTCAACAAAATATAAGCAAACTGAATTCAGCAATACATTAAAAATATCACACACCATGACCAAGTTGGATTTATTCCTGGATGCAAGGTTGGTACAGTATCTGCAAATCAATTAATGTAATATATCACATTAACAAATCAAAAGATAAAAACCATATAATCATATCAATAGATGCAGATAAAGCATTTGACAAAATCCATCATCCATTTATGATAAAAACTCTCAGCAAAGTGGGAATAGATGGAACACACCTCAACATAATAAAGGCCATGTACGACAAACCTACAGCTAACATCATATTCAATGGTGAAAGGCTAAAAGCGTTTTCCTTAAGATCAGAAACAAGACAAGGATGTCCACTTTCACCGCTCCTCTTCAACATTGTACTGGAAGTCTTAACCACAGCAATAAGACAAGAAAGAGAAATAAAAGACATCCAAATTGGAAAGGAAGGAGTAAATCTCTCGTTATTTGCCAATGACATTATACGATATAGAGAGAGAACCCTAAAGATTGCGCGCACGCGCGCACACACACACACACACACACACAAACTGTTAGAACTGATTAATGAATTCAGTAAAGTAACAGGTTACAAAATAAATATTCAGAAGTCAGTGGCATTTTTATACACCAATGATGAACTTTCAGAAAGAGAAATTAAGAAAACAATCCCATTTACAATTGCATTGAAAACTATAAAACACCTGGGAATCAAATTAATCAAGAAGGTAAAAGACTTGTTCTCAGAAAATTATGTCATTGAAAAAAGAAATTGAAGAAGATACAAATAAATAGAAGCATCTATCGTGCTCTTGGGTAGAAAGAATCAACATCATTAAAATGACCATACTACCCAAAGCAATCTATAGATTCAATGCAATCCCTATCAAAATACCAATGGCATTTTTCAGAGAGATAGAAAAAATAATCCTATAATTTATATGGAACCATAAAAGACCCTGAATAGCCATGGTAATCTTGAGAAAAAAGAACGAAGTTGGAGGTATCACACTACCTGATATCAAACTATACTATAAGGCTACAGTAATCAAAACAGCATGGTACTGGCATAAAAACAGATGCATTGATCAATGGAACAGAATAGAGAGCCCAGAAAGAAATTCACGCCTATACACTCACTTAGCATATGACAAAGGAGGTAAGAAAATACAATGGGGTAAAGATAGTCTCTTCAATAAATGATGTTTAGAAAATTGAACAGATACATGCGAAAAAAGAAGCTGGACCATCTTCTTACATCGTATACAAGAATAGACTCAAAATGGATTAAAGACCTGAAACCATAAAAATTATAGAAGAAAATGTAAGCAGTAAACTCTCTGATATTACTAACAGGAATTTCTTTTCAGATATACTTTTTTGGGCAAGGGAAACAAAAGAAAAAATAAACAAATGGGACTACATCAAACTAAAAAGTTTTTCACAGCAAAGGAAACCATCAACAGAACAAAAAGACAACAGATTGATTGGGAGAAGATATCCACTAATGATACATCTGATAAGAAGTTAATATCCAAAGTATATAAAGAACTCATATAACTCAAAAACAAATAAACAAACAATACAATTAAAAAATGGGGAGAAGATCTGAACTGATACTTCTCCAAAAAGGAAATACAGATAGCTAATACACATATGTAAAGATGCTCAAGATCACTAATCATCAAAGAAATGCAAATTAAAACCATAATGAGATATCACCTCACATTTTTCAAATGGCTATCATCAATGAATCAAAAAACAAGTGTTGATGAGGATATGGAGAAAAGGGAACCCTCATACATTATTGGTGAGATTGGAAATTGGTATAGCTGCTATAGAAAACAGTCTGGAGGTTTCTCAAAAAATTAAAAATGGATATACCTTTGACCCAAGAATTGCACTTCTGGACATTTATCCAAAAAAAACCAAAACAATAATTCATAAAATCTATGCACTCCAATATTCATGGCAGCATAACTTACAATAGCAAAGATATAGAAGCAACCTAAATGCCTATCAACGTAAGATTGGATAAAGAAATTATGGTTCATATATACAATGAAATATTACTAAGCCATTAAAAAAAGTGAAATCCTACAATTCGCAATGACATGGACAAGCCTAAAGGTTATTATGCTGAGTGAAATAAGTCAGGCAGAAAAAGATAAATACCATATGATTTCACTTATATGAGGATCTAAGGAATAAAAAGAACAAACTAATCAGAAAGAGACTCACAAATATAGTGGACAATTTGATGACGGACAGAGGGGAGGGGGGTTGGGAGACTGGGAGAATGGGGTGAAGGGTTAAAGACGTACAAATTAGTAGTTGATAGATGGTCATGGAGATGCGGAGCACAGCATAGGGTAAATAGTTAGCTTAGTTGACTAGGTTGGAGGGCCAGAGGAGAGAGGGAAAAATTGGGGGGATCGTTTTATGAACTATATAGATGTTTAACCAATGTATATATACTTGAAGCTAATTAAAATAAATAAATAAATTTATTTTAAAAATTTTGAATATGTATAAAGATTAATTATGATAGAAAAAAACAGAAATAAAGAAGAGACATTTTTCAAAGCATCACATGGGTTGCTGTGCCAATGTTAGTCTGATATTCTTATAAATAGAGACACTTCTATGTGTTGTCCTGCAACATTTTTAAAGAATATAAGGCAGGTGATTTACTACATTTTTCAAGAAAAAAAATGCAGTATAAATACATATTTTTATCTTACTAAAACATTTTAATAATCAAAAATTAAAGCTGAAATTCAATTTCTATTATTAGTTTGAATTCTGTAGTCCCAAAGATGACCTTAAGTACAATAAAAGCAAATGAGAATGAGGGGCCTCACAATTATTTTTAAATTAGCAAGAAAATTATAAGCTATACCTCTCAAACATATTAAACTGAGTAAGAGAATAAGTTATGTATATTCACTAGTATTAGCCTTCATAAAAAAAAATAATAAACAACTGTAGTAATACACTCAGAATTAAGTAAATGTAGGTATCTGGTTTAAACTTCTATCCCACCCCTCAATTGCATTAGTTCTCAACTGCTACACAGTAAATTACCCAAAATTTAGCAGCTTAAAAATAACAGACATTTACTATTTCAGTTTCAGTGGATCAGAAATTCAGGCATAGTTGACACTGGCTCATGGTTTCTCATGGCCTGCAGTCACAACTGGATTGGGTAGGGAGGTGCTAGGGAACACAACTTTAGAGCTCACTCAGGTGTTTGTTGCTGGCCTTGTTCCATCTCCATGTAGGTCTTTCCACAGGGCCGCCTCATGACTTATGGCTCTAGGTGATTGAGGAGGGAATAAGAGAGCCCAAGTACACCCAAGATGGAAACCATGATTTTTTATAACCCAATATTGGAAGTGACATCTCCTCACTTCTACTGTATTCTATTCCCTAGAAGCAAGTCACTAAATCAAGCCTACACTAATTCCCTGAGACACCAAAGGTTGCATGAGTAGATGTTATTACTAGATGTCATCTCAGAGGTTGTCTACTACATTTTCCTTAAACCATTGTAAGGAATTTTATTTCTATTTCACAACTCTGATGATCCAAGCAATTAAGTTAGGTAAAGTTGTAAAAAGGATAATCAAAATCCCCATCAAAGATATAGCAAATTGGTTCTACGAATCATGATAGAAAAACTCTCAATTTCTGGCCAATTATTAAGTTTCTGCTCAGAAGTCCACTGAAAAAGGTCATTTCTCCACTGGATATGTCACATGCCCCAAGGAATTATGGGAGCAGTCTAGTGGGCACCCAGGTGTGGTTGAAAGAATTATAGCCCAGTAGTCAGAAAAATCATTTTGGTTTCAGGTCTGATAATACATTTTTCTGGGCATCAATTTTTCTATGTATAAATTTAATGTTTTAAAGAGTTCCCTTTGTTCTGCTAGTACTTAATGAATAACAATCAAAAGAAAAACTAAGTGATATTACTTTCATGAATCACTCACCGTTGTTTTTTTTCACATATATAAGGTATATTTAAAAGTCTTATTTGAGCTGCTTAAATTTCTAACACAACTAAAATCTCAAAGGTACTTAACACCAAACCAAGATTTAAAAATCAAGAAACTAGTAAAATGCTGTCTGGTTTGTTCATAAAAAGAAGAGTTCTATTGCTGCAATAAGGCTTCCTTGTCTTTTTAAAATTATAATTAAATACTGATTGTGGTGTGTGTGTATGTGTGCATGTGTGTATGACAAAATTTTTATTTGGGGGCAATTTTGGATTTACAGAAGGTTGCAAAGATAGTAGAGAGAGTTTCCATGTACCTTTTACCTAGTTTTTCCTAAGATTAATATCTTATATAACCATAGTATGTTTGTCAAAACTAAAAATAATATTGGTGCATTAGTATTAACTAAACTACAGACTTTATTCGGATTCTACCAGTTTTTCCATTAATGTCTTTTTTCTGTTCCAGGATCCAATCCAGAATACTACATTGCATGTAGTCATCTGGTATTCTAGTCTCCTTCAGACTGTGAGGGTTTCTCAGTCTTTCCTTGTTTTTCATGACCTTAACAATTTTGAGGAGTGGTGGTCAGGTATTTTGTAGAATGTTTCTCAATTTAGGCTGTGTGATATTTTCCTCATGATTAGGCTGAGGCTATGGTTTGAGGGAAAAATACCACAAGATGAGGTAACCTCATCACATCATATCATGATATCAGCATGAATTATTACTGGTGATGTTAACATTTATCATTTGGTTAAGGTGGTTTGTCAGGTATCTCCACTATAGTTAAGTTGTTTTTTTTTTTTTTTTCTACATTCTATTGATAAGATGCAAGTCACTATAACCAGCTTACACTCAAGGTGATCCAGGTCACATTTCATTTTTGCCCAGTAGCAAAATTCATTTTGTACATTTCAATATAAATATGCCTCCTCTCTAAATCTCTAGGACTTTTCATAGAAATTCATTTCCAAATAAGTGGTTCTTTACTCCATACTAATCTCTTATCACACCTACCTACAATAACATTTTATGTATTTAGAGAGAAGAAACATTTAATGATCATCGAAAGACAAAGTGGAATATAAAATTCTGTCAAAATCGCATTAAATGATATTAGTGACTTATCTTCAAGTCAATGAGTGATGATTCTGATTATGCTATGTTTGAGGAAAAAAAAACAAGAAAATTGAATTTTTCCGCAAATTGTACTTTATTACAGAACTGGAAAACATCCCTCATCCATTAACAGGAAAGTACTTTAAATTATTCTTATTTTTAAATGACAAATATTTAAATAAAAGATTTCAAAGCCAAACTTTATAAAGTATCTATTCTTGCTTGGGTTTTAACTTTTGGATTTTATGTTTCTAATTAGACTCCCTCTAGGTCTGGAGGTGATCTTTAAACAATGTGAAGCAGTTATTTGCTCAACAGAGAATCCTCTTCCCTGAAAATTTAAAATAGCATTCCTACTCATCCCCTTTATTATTTTAGAAACTTGGGTGTGATTCTCTAAGTAATGATTTGTGCTACAGAATTTTGAAACTGGCAGAAAAATCTCTCTCAAAAAAGAAGTTCTACAGCTGTGAAATGTTCTCTCGCTGACACAGTTTCAGTCTGGAGGCATTTAGAGTATGAAGTAAGAGTCTTCATTTTTATTGGCTGTGTGTGCGTTGTTTGGTTTCTTGGCAGGCGTGTTTTGCATGTTGAATATTTCCCATGAATACTTTCTTTTTGTTTAGTGTTTTGGGGCCTCTGGTTTTAGTAGGTAACCAATAAATTAACCAAAACAAATTAAATATCTTTTTTTTCATGCTTTGGTTATGCACCCTTAAGAAGAAAGTGTTTGGGGCCTAAATTTTCTACCTAATTTACTAAATTCTAGATTTTGGTTTTGTTTCTTATAAACTCTCAATGAGTTTGAAATTTTCTTTGAGGGTATGGATTATCTTGTGTTTATTTCAACAGGGCTCCATATAATGCTCAGCATAATATATGACTTCACAGTAGAACAAAAACAAAAAAAGTCTTTATATTTTATTCATTCCTGAAATTTTTTATAAAAAATGCTTGCTTACAAATTAATACTATAAAATGAATTCAAGAGATAGTTTAAATATCTGGGGACCAAAAGATGCTCCTATATTTTAGTAGTATTGTTTTATACAACTCCCATATTAAATACAAATGGTTGTTATATTTGCATACTAGTCCCCTACATATTTACTTTTCACTTCTTTATTAACCCCTCATATTAACTTTAAAGAAAAATCGAAGACTACATGTTCTTTCTATCCCTTCAGTTGTCCATTGTATTATGTAAAGAAATCAGTCTTATAAAATGAATCATAACAGTTCAGATATATGCATATATAATCTTATCTCACGTATGTTATTGCATCTCCTTTCCTATTCTACTACGTAGGCTCAGATCCTCAGTAACTATCTACAATAACCAGTTCCTCCCTTCCACAATTCACTTTTCAAATGGTTACTACATTCGTCATGGTAAATTATATCCTTGTCTTGTCTCTTTCTTACTGAAATAAATCCAAGAGTTTTCTATGACCTGTAAAATCCAAAAAATATGGCTCTTAACAAATCTTTCAAGAAAAATACAACATGCTGTAAGCCAAGTATTCATGGAAAAGAAATGTAGATGAAAATAAAAGTATTAAATAGGCAAATAGATAAGTAAATAGAAGAGATGTGAAGGTATTTCTCTATAATGTGAGAAACTTTATTCCCTGTTTGGCAATGAGGAGCAACTGCAGGATTTTCAGCAAGAAAGTAATATAAGATTTGTATTTTAGGGACAGCATTCAGACTACAGTATACATAAAAAGAAGAAGAAAAAAAGGGGCCAATGGAAGAGTTGGAGAGAAGCCTAGTTCAGTAAGTCAAGGTGAGAGATGATAAGGGGATAGAGAGAAGGAGATATCATCAGGAGCAGAACTGAAGGTACTTGATGGCTGACTAGAGAAGCAGGGTGAGGAAGGTGAACGTGCAGAGAATGACTGAGTTTTCCAGTTTGAATGACAAAGTGGATGGATTTTACCAGTAACAAAAATAGGAAATATTGATAGAAGAAGAGATTTGGTTGGAGATGGAAAGAATGGTGATAAGTGATGGCAGTGTGGTATAAATAGCATGTTGAGTTTAGTTTTGTATTTACTGAGGTTAAGGGTACTGTCGAACACTCAGAGAAGGTCTTTAACATGGAAGTATTTAGGCAAGACCCTGTGCATAACTTGTCTTTTATTTTTTGTAGTGTCCAACATATTGCCTTTAGTTTTCAATAAATATTTCCCTAAATGAATGGTTATGAATGAGGGAATGAATGAACGAATGATTGCATTCAAGTTATCAAATAGAAAAGAGGTATTTGTAATTGTTCTTTACCTCATCCTCTAGGCTGGCTCATGAACACCTCAACGAAAGCAAGGTCTTACCAGATGTGTTGCTGCAGATTCAGGGTTCCGAGATAAGGGGTACGAGGTTCAGGCAGTTGGAAGAAAATATTGAGAGCATAGGCAACTGCAACAAAGCTCTTTATTCCAGTAAGGGCACAGCCAGCCTTATAGGGCGGCGGCGCTTTTATATACACAGGTTAAATAATAGTGGCACACCGCCAAGTTATAGGACCCCACGAAAGCTTACTGGGCACATAGTTACATAAGGGGAAAAGTGCTGACTCACTTCCACTCGGAAGTTAGCTGCTAAGAGTGTCGGGAGGGAGCCTGACTACAGCCATCCTTCTTCATCCTCACACCAGAGCTCTATGTAGGAGTGTTCCCTGTACTACAAAGGTTATCAGTCAACCATGGGCCAGGTGGCATTTACCTATTCCATGGAGAGAACTAGCAAAAATGGAGTTTTTCATTGATCGGCCTCCGAAGTTACATCTGTGCACAAGACCATGGTAAGAGAGGCAAGAAAGAGCTTTTTTGTAAGTTGTCCCTAATGCTCCATGTTTTTGGAGGTCTACCTTCACTTTGCTTCTTCTTTACTGCCCAACCCTTTTTTTTTTTTTTAAATCTTTTTGCTTCCTTGGGCATTTTCTCTTCCTTCTTTTTTGTTTTCCTGTTTGTTAACTTTACTTATACTTCATCTGATTCTTATAAATCGCATTTATCACACTTCAGAGATTGAGAAAAACTAGAGAGATTAGATGGTCCTAGTAGAAAAATTCAAAAGCAATTTAATTCCATCTAAATGAAATAAAGAGACTTTTAAATGAACTTATGGTTGAGAATATTCAAGTAATATGTGCTGTAACATAACTATTGTCAAAAATTCAGAAAGAGTAAAAATTAAAACCAAATCAGTAAAATAGTTTTTACTAAGAATTTATTGTGCACATGAGAACCAGTCGCAAACTGGGAGTCTTCAAACCAACTGTGGAACAAAGCTCAGAGGGATGACATTCCAAAATGGCATCTAAAGTAAAAATGAGGAAGTCGTTTATCCCTAACAATGATTGGTTATTAAAATTAGGATTTCCAGGTGGCAGAGGATTGGTTAAAAATGATTATCTTATACAATTTTAGGAAGTTGACTTAATTACTTTATTAGTACCAAAATAATACATTTATAAGAAATGACCTAAATTAAGTTTCATTTATGTTCATGATTTAGTTTTGCTTAAGTGGCTTAAACAATTTTGTCTACTTGAGGAATTTTTAAGTTTGGCCTCCATTTTATTTTATTTTAACAATTGCCCTTTTCGGTCATTCTCTCGGCAGGCCGAGAGTGTGACCAACTGGTACAGTGTTACTCTCAGATACCATCGTTCATGTAGTTGTTGGGATGGATGGTTATATAGTTACTCCTACCAACAGTTGCATCATTATTACAGATAACAAAAATTCTTTTTATTGTCTAACAGATGGACATCATTTGATGTGTCAACGCTGTTGAAAGGTTTTTAAAAGCCTTGCAAGGATACAGCGCAGGAGGAGGGGTAACACAATAACTACGAAGAGAATAACAACAGCCTAGAACTGAGAAATTTCCCAGACCAAGATTCCCAGGAGCCAAGATTTAAATAAATCAGCTAGGTTAAAACCAGATTCGGGTTTTACATTTCTAAGTCAATATACATTGTGGGGGATAATGTGTATTTGGATTTCAATTTTTCTCCTAAGTTATTTACATAGCACTACATGATGCGTTAGTAATCACATATACTCATGATTACTTAGGACAGGATGAACGTGAGGATATTTTATTTCATGAGGTACATTTGATGAGTTTCCACCTAAATTAGACCTTAAATACTATGAGCAATCAAGTAATTTAATAAGAGAAATGTCTATGGAAACAAAAGAAAAACAAAGTTTAGTAGAATAAATTATAAACTCAGTTGCTGAGTTTGGGGAGCGTCAGTTGAGAAAATATTTAGATTTGAGTTCAAAGCATCTGTGGATGGTGGAATGAGGATACAGTTTCAATCTGCTGGAATTTCCTGGTTTGCACTTTGACCGTCTTTAATGATGCCATTGGATGTTTTGCTGAACCCTCTTGAGTGGCCCATATAACAAGTATGAAGGTTGCTCATACATAATCTGTTATGGTGATTTCTCTGAAGCTTATAGATGGATAGTGAAACTTCAAAGGTAATAAATGGAACTAGAGTCTGATAACAGGTATACTACAGCTTTGTATTGAAACATAATTTTTTCTATAGTCATCCTATTTTTATTGAAGATAGTTACAGTGAGACTTGTCCATAAAATCAGTTGTCTTATTAAATGTGGCCTGATTATTTAAATAAATGTAGCGAGAATAGTGATTCTATACATATTCTCAAATATGATAGTTCAAAGTTTTGGTAATAACCTAGGGACTTTATTGTCTCCAGAAAGCTAAACTTCAGTCTTTAAAATTGTCAGGTAATAGTGAACCTTAGATTAGACCTATAAAAGTCTCTTTAGGCCAAGAAAACAAGCTAAGGACTTGCCCAATTGTGTCCCGTTACAAGGAAAACAGGTTATTGTTTAACTTATGTAAATATCTATAGTGTCATGAAAATAAAAACATTTTATAATAGTTTCTGAATTCTGCATGGATTATATCAGAAGATGATTGATGATAAATGTTTTAACTATTGTTTACAAAAGTGTATTTTACCAAATTGCTCTAAATTATCAATAGCTTAAAAAAGGAGAAAAGGGAGCTCTTTAAATGTGAAAACAAAACATTAAAAAACCAAAGTTATAAAAATTACTATTATCTTCATAAGTCGATTCAGCTCCATGTAATTAATTCTTATTTTTCTTAATCTTGGGTTAGCATTTTTATAAATCAATAAATTTTTTCATTAGAGTTCTAGATAATTCTTACTTGGTTCAGTATTATGATCTTAAATTTTTAGAAACTTGTATTATAGAGAAATTGTCAAGGTCTTTTCAATAAATCTCTTTGAAGATTAAGTATTTTTGCCTGTAGTTGATTGCAAATGTTTTCAGAAAATAATCAAGAGTTAAACAATAACTATCTGTGAGGAACAAAAGACTTTAAAATAGTTGTGGTTAAAGATCTGGTGAGAGTTCACTAGAAATGTGATGCAATTGACAAGTAAATTTGATTATTTTGTGATATACAATCTTTTAAAATAACTAATTATTACTGATAACATTATGCTGGGACATATCAGATTTCTAGAAATTTCATATAGTTTCTGGAATATTTATATTACTAATATATACCTATATAAATAATATATAAGAAAGTTAAACATTACTTTTTATTTGATAATCTTTCCTATATGATTTAAGGTCTCAAATAAGCCTAAATAAATGAATATTTATATTTTTATAAGGAGAGAAAGCAAATCTTTGAAAGACTGTCTGGAAAATCCCAAAATTAGTTTGAAGTTAAAAAATAAATTAAAAAACTTCATTCAGAATTTGACTTTGGGAAGGTTGTCAAAATGTCAAAAGGTTTAAAATACTTGATCAAAAAATATCACAGGTAACCGTTAAATAGCACTTAGTTATTCATTCAATGAAAGTAACAATTAAAATATTTCAAATACAAATACAGAAAGTTACATAGCTGTAAAAAAGAAAAAAGAAAAACAAACAAACACTTTTAAAATTGAAAAGACAATTTTTTGAAGTAATCGAAGACACTATGAAGACAGAATAAAACACAGAAAATATTCTGATGAGACATAGAATCTTCTTTCCTAGGAAGTTTACATTAAAAGTAAAAGAAAATCTTCTATATTTTTAGTAAGAACTGTCCAATAATCTAAGAAATTTTGTGATTTTAACAGAGAAAATTAAACTCTAGTTTTGTATCAGTACATTATTTGATTGTTTTTAAAAATCTATTCAATTTTAGTCAGTTTTGACCTCATGACATAAAATTTCTTTTTTTCTTTCTTTTTTTTTTGCAAACCTACAATGTTCTATATTCATTTAAGTTTTATCTTTTTCTTTTTCTCTTTCTTATCCTGGAACAACCAGTCACATACCATTTTCTACCCATATTTTGCATACAAAGTTGTCTCCCTTCACTCATTATTGATTATAAATTTATCGGTTATAAATTTGATTATAAATGTAAACCTTTACTTTCCAGTGAAAAGTAGGAAGCAAGCAATTGTGAACTCTCTATCATATATTAGCATCCTTTAGTAGGTTAGCAAATTTATAAATACATAATTATAAAAATTAAAAATTTCTAGATGTTTTTTATAGTACAATTTTTTAGTTTTTGTTTTTTCTTTTCTTTTTTGATTCTTTTAAAATTTTATTTATTTTTATTCTTTGTTTTTGTTTTTTCTTTCTTTTTATCTCTTTTCTTATTTTTGTTTTTCATGGTATGATTTTTAATGTGCCTAAAGACCCAAATATGTCTCTCTTTAAAAAATTAAGAAGTAGATAAATATGTTTAACAATAATTGTTTCAGAATATTATCTTATTTATAAATGGTCTAAATATTTAGTGAATATTAATTAGTTTAACTTAGTATAAATATTTAGATTATTTATACCTATTTAAATTATTAGTTTTTAAAAATTACTCTTGCATTAAACATTAAACAGCTAACTGTCATTTTAAGTTATTTTTCTGGTTGACAAATTCCGTGACATAGAGATAGCATGCACCTATCTGACTAGTAAATCCAGGTAGAAAAAATTTTATATTTGCATTGCATTTAATGTTAATACCTCCAAAGACATGCGTGTTTTTTTTTTTTGAACTAACAAACTTAAACTAGATTTTATTTATTAAAGGTTATCCCAGATCATATAAATTTGAAAAACTATTGGGTTAGTTTCTATATTCTCAGAGTTTGGGGCATATTTAATTTATACAGGCACTTATTTTTTAAAGGCACTTAAATAGAGTTCTTTTAAAAATAAGTCATTCATATATAGACATAAAGAGAAATCCTATAGCTTTTGTTTTAAAATTTTAGTCATGTCTCCAACACAGTAATACAAAACCCAAAGAACAGGTTGATCCAAATTGTGTTTCTGGAAGATAGACAAAATTAAGGTTACCTGTTCACATGGTCAAAATTTTTTACTAAAGATTTTTATTTGCATGCCAAAAGGATTCTTTTAGAGAAGCTATTTTGGAGTCATTTTATCTGTTAGAAGCTTCTGCATACCAATTAAATAATGCATACCGTTGTATCCTAGAGGTCTGGGATCCTCTTTTCAAGAGTATCCCTTAATGTGGGCTATCTTATCTAAGTTATTCAAATTATCTTATCTAAAATTATCAAAATTATCACAAGTTCATGCATTTTTCAAAAAGACACAAGATTCTGGTCCATGATGGATACATATAGAGAGAGCTGGAATTTCTGAGGGGGGTGGAGAGTTATAGACCAGGTAGAACCTATTTTTGCCTTCACGTTCCCTAAAATGACAAATTTATAAGGAACCCAGTAATTTTAGCTGCCACAAAACACGAAATCATGAGTTTTCTTCCCTTATGGAGAAAAGGGTGACTTACCAAGAAGCTTTAACAAATACTATACAGGTATGCACTATGAAGTCAGAGAATTCAAATGGTAAAGAATACAGAGCTCAAATACAAGAAAAACTTACCTTCAAATTCCATGACGAGTGAGAAAAGCAGTGAGTAAAATGGGCTTTGTGGGTACTAACACATAGTTGCTCACCACTTTCAGAGTAATTGGGGAAGTCATCCTGGATCCCACTTCTGATAACAGAACCTAACAAAAAATCCAGAAACAGTAAAAATTAAAAACAAATTAGTAAAACAGTATTTGATAAGTGTTTATTTTACACATAAGAACAGTGCACAAACTAGAATCTTCCAACCAACAGTGCAATGAAGCTCAGAGGTGTGATTGATGATAAAGTAGAGATTAGAAATTCGTTTACCCTTACAATGATTGGTTATGACAAAAGGGATTTCTAGATACCAGAAGATTGGTTAAAAGTGATTATCTTATACCATTTTAGGAAAATGATTTAAGATTCTTTTATGATTATCAGAGGAATATATTTTCAAGAAGTAATCTAAGTTAAATTTTATTCATGTTAATAAAATGAGCTAAATTTAATTTTGCTTA
This sequence comes from Rousettus aegyptiacus, assembly GCF_014176215.1. Classification (NCBI taxonomy): domain Eukaryota; kingdom Metazoa; phylum Chordata; class Mammalia; order Chiroptera; family Pteropodidae; genus Rousettus; species Rousettus aegyptiacus. The sequence continues at coordinate 125,339,652 of NW_023416284.1, forward strand.
CATGCCTTAAATAGTTTTGTCTGGTTGATTTTCAAGCTTGGTCTCCATTTTGTTTTATTTTCATGCTATTATGGAATCTAAGTACATTGTTAAGTTTCAAGAAATTTCAATAAAGATGTATTTAATTATATTCTGGTAACATCTAGAAATTCTAGTCTTTAAAAAGTCTTCTTCAAAGAGAAGTATAATACTTAATATTCAAACTGAAGCCTGAAAGAAGAAACAGAAAGTATCAAAGATTTCTAACAGGTTCAGCAATAATAACTGGCAGTAGATAGAATCACTGTCTTTGATTTCCACATGGGAAATGAGTATTATACTCTCAGATAGGTGTCTACTTTACTAAAATTTGCAAATATTTGAAGAGCTTAGGAAAAAAGGAATCACTTGCTACATAATTCTTAGTAAATATTTATTGACTTAAATTTATCCTCAGGGTACAAAGGTGTATGATTGCCTTGACTTAACACAAATTCTGTTAAGAATATCCAAAATTAGTATAATTCTGCTTTCTTGAGATGGTATAACAAAAGTGGAAAAGAACGCAGACTTTGGAGAATATAAGTCCTTGATTCAAGTTATTCCCCCAGTTCTAATTAACTTCATGATGATAAATTGCTTAATCTCTCTATACATCAATTGCTGCTTCTATAAAATGGAGTACTTTTTCCTTTGGGTGAGGTAAAATATGATTGTGAATTAAACCATTTAACACATTAATAGCCATGTAGTACATAACTATTGCTAAGTTCTGCAAGAGTTTTTAACAGTTTTCAAAGAAACAATATAAAAATGTAAATTTATCACAAAATTAAACTACTGTTAAACAATAATAGAAGAAATTCAAACTCTTGACAAAGAATGCATGATGCTGCATGATGTTGTCTTTCTACTGCTAGCAAACTAAATGTGGTTTGCTTTACACATATTGTACTCCAGGGCTCCTTCTAAAGTACTTGGGGTCAGCATCATGTGCCTGAATTACTCAGGGGAGTTTAAGTCAGGTGACAAGATCCTTGCTCAGAGGCAGCATAGGTCTAGTGATTTCTAAGACCTAGACTGAAGAAAGTGTCAGGTGTAATTAATTTTACGTTTGCTATTGATGAACACTAACAGCTAGATAGTCCTTGAAGAGAAATAGGCAGCATGAGTCATTCTCAGTGAATGACCTTTCTTGCAAAGGTATACAACAGGTGCGGTACTCCTGCAAATGATGGAGAAGGATGACTCACTGCATTTTAACTTACATTACTTTTAGTAGGTAGGAATGTTCCAATTCAGGAGGGAAACAAAAGCCTCTATTATTTCTTTGGCAGCTCTTTTTGTTTTATTTTGTTTTGGTTCTGACCCTGCTTATCTCCCAAATTAGACAAAGTAACAGAAATAGAGGTAAGGTTTATAGAAAGCTTAGATAAGAGAAAGGCCTGTGAAAATTCTGCCTGAAGTAGGACAGGAGAGCTGCCCTGACTGAAAGAATTGTGATCCACCCTTGTTACAAATTGGACAGAAGAAGAAACAGGTCACATAATGGCTATTTTCTTTTTTATTTCAGAGATATGGTTACATATTTTTATTTATTTATCAGCTTAAAGAATAGTAATATAGGATTTTTTCAAAATATTTGAGACGTTTCTATCACGTAGAAAATCTACTAAAACTTTTTATCTTATTTATCCTAAGCAAAAAAGACATTATCTTTTTCCCTTTCGAATCGTTACTTTTGTTAAAAAATCATAAAAGACTGCTTTAGCTAAAAATGAGGAAAGATCCAAATGGTGACAGATAACAGTGAGCAATAATTTGATACAGTGATGTAAAGGAAGATTATATTATTTTGGAAACAAGAGAATGAAAATTGTATTGTGCTGTTTGATGGCATAAGTGTGGAGCAGGTTAACATCGGTAACTAAACAACATAGGGTCACTCTATTCTTGACCAAAAAATATTTAGTGCTTTTAATTAGCTCTCATAATTGAGTCTTTATACTCCTTGGAAATCTATCTTTTTTTTTTTTTTTAATAAAAAGGAGCTCTTTCCCAGTTTTTATAATTGAACATTTTAGGAAGAAGATGAAAATATTTTAGCATTTTCCCCAAGTAATCAAAGTGTTGTCCTTTTAAAAAACAAATGAATGAATGAATAAATGAATGGCTAAATAAGCAGAAGTCTGGCTTAGTTATGACTGTTTAGTTCTTTCTAATATGCCTTCTCTCCCAGCAGTCTTGTAGTCAGCTGCAACTGAAACAATCTGAAATCGTTTGCTCTTATCATCATCATTTGACCCTTGTATCTGCACTCAGTCTAGCATTTTTCTTATCACTGCATGAGGCACCATAAATTAGAGTTGCAGGAGCCCTTCACTGACGTGTTTGAAGAGACTGTTTACTGGAAGAGAGTCCGTGTGGGTTTTTAGCACCAGCAACTTGGAATGCTATGACTCAGTATAAAGGAACTATAAAAGACTGCTTCTTTCTCTAAGGTTTTAAAAGGAGCTGAAAACCCATGTTAGGACCCTTCCTGCTGCTGAAGAATAAAGAGATTTACAATATGCAAGGAAAAACAGATAGAATTACAAATGAAAGTTGGTCTCAAATTTCGAGGATATGAAATTTTCTTATCGTTTGAGTGACTACTGAAATGTAGTTTCCCTCGAACTACACCATATAAATGTGTTTCCAAGGTTTCTGAGAATAAAATAAAATAACATGCCAAAGCAAAGCTTTATATATTCCTCCAGTTCCTATCCCATATATACCGAATATCCATCTCTAAGATAGCATCCTGCTTCTACCCTCTAGGACACTAGGGGACATGAATAGATTAATAGAAGTAAAACATATGGTTTATAATGATTTATAATAGATCATATGTTGGCTACATATATGTTCAAATGATCTTAATATGTAAACATTACTAAACAATTTTTGGAATGAATAACTGTAATTTAATGATTCTAAACATGATACGTTCTAACAGTCTTTGTAAATTTGTGTCAGCTTTTAAGTTCCAGGTGACAAAGAATATCGAATGGAGTAAAATCTGCCCTGGTCAATCCAGGAATAATCCAGGCAAATAAAGGAAAAAAAGACCACAATTAGAATAAAGACAATTTCTCCTTTCTTTTATCCTTCAATTTTTATTGATTCTTTTGATAGTTTGCAGATACAGTGTTTGTATTCAAATTTATCTAAACCTGAATTAAATGTTCAATCAAAATCTAAAATTGTTAGCCAATGAATTAAAATCAATAGCGCACAGATGATCAAGGTTATAGAAAGAGGACAAAATAAATGATTTCCTATAGGTACAATATAAGAGCCTCCAGGTGACCTCTGGAAAGGAAAAGAAACAAAATTGGTAGTCTGGAGTATTTTAGGTAGGGTATATGGGAGATTGTGTTAACATGAAAACAGCAGTAATTTACCAAAGATTCATAAACATTCTTTCCCTTGAAATTGTTACTTAGTAGTACAAATGTTTAGGTGTGTGGATTATTGAGCAACTTTATTTTGCAATTATTTAAAAACTGCAATCACATCTGTGGTTATTATTCTCATGATTCTTTTCATGTCTCTTTTGCAGAAATCACACGTGTTTCTGTTGTTTTTACTTCCTCAAAGAGGATTCTAATTCAAATAAAAATGAACCCAAACCTAAGTTAAAAAATAAAATATATGCTACTTTTTTCCTCTTTAAGCATTTCTGTATTTTATAGCTTCCTTATTCTTATTATCCAAGAATAGTTAGTATGAGATTGAAATATTAAAGATACATTGTTTAACAAAGAATTAAAGTTATGTTTTAAAATAATCTTTTGCACCTAAATTTTTCCATAGGAAAACCAAATATTCATTTAGCACATTTGTTTATATTTTATTTACTTATTCTTTATACATATGAGTATGTATCAATATGTGGGGAAACTGATGACAATTAAACTTAACAAAACTTTAGTTGCTGTTTTTTAATTAAACTTTTTATTTTGAAATAATCGTAGATTTACTTCTCATTGTATAAAGTCATACAGAGACATCCTTTGTATCCTTTCCTGTATTTTCTCCACTGGTAATATCTTGCAAAACTGTCGTACAATATCTCAACCAGAATATTGATATCAATTCAATCCACTGATCTTATTCAGATTTCCCCAGTTTCACTTGCTTGCAGTTATGTGTGTATGTGTGTGTGTGTGTATTCAGTTCAATGCAATTTTATCACATATGTGTTTGTATCCAACTCCACAGTGAGGATACAAAACTTTCTCTTAGCACGGGATTCCAGGTTCTGTCCTTTTATTATCATGCCCGCTTTCTAGCCTTTCACCACTCTCTACCCTACCTGACTACTGGAAAGAACTGATCTGTTATCCATCTCTATAATTTTTGTCATTGCAAGAATGTTATAAAAACAAAATCATATAGTGTATGTTGAAATAACTTTTTCCATTCCACATAATTCCCTTGAGACACATTTAAGTTGTGTGTACCAGTAAAATTTTAAATTGTTAACTCTACTGATAATATAAGACTAATATAATCATAATATTAATCTAGTTTTAGGATCACTAACTGATGTTTTTCTTCTTCAAATGATCTAGTTTGGTGTTTCTCAATCACTTGGAGGCTTATTACACTAAAATACAGATTGCTGGGCCCATAGAGCTTTTGATCAAGTGGTCTGGAGAGGACCTGATAATACACTTATCTGAAAACTCCTCAGTGAAACTGATGCTGCAGACCTCACTTTGAATAGTATTGTTTAAAATTTATAATTAAGAGCTCATTATAATTCTAATTTGTAATATTTTTCTACGAGAATTCATTCTTACTTTTCTATATCCAAAAAGATGTAAGTCTAAGAGAGAAGATAACATATCAGTCTTCTCAAGGAACCTTCCTTTATGCCTAGGAGAAAAACAGACTTTCCAAATCAGAAAGTAAATAAATAGGAAATGGCAATTAACAAAGGAGGAAATACAAGGAGCCAATAAACATATGAAAAATGTTTCTCAGTAGTAATGAATAAAATGCAAATTAAAGCAATCAGCTCATATAATCTTATTGGCAAATATTTCAAAATTTAGTAACATGACATGTTGGTAAGAGGATAGAGAAATATATAGCCATATTAACTAATAGTATAGCTGCTTTAATAAGCATTTTTTTGTAATTTATTAACATTAAATATGCCTTGTAATCCAGCTACTGAATACTAGATCTCTACTCTGGAAAGAGAGCCAAATATATGCCCAAAGAAGTATATGGGAATTTGATGCAGCTTTTTGAAAAATTAAACCTACCTCAATTTCTATAAATAAATAGAAAACTAATATTCAGCAATTTTAAAAAATGAAGTCATTCTGTATATACAAAGTTGTAAATATTTGAAATATATTTTGTTGAAATAAAACTTGTTGCAATAAATACAATACATATAGTTTATCATTTATGGTAGCATTCACACAATACAAATAATAGCAAATATATATTGAGCACTTAAAACATGTTTGGCACTATACTAAGTAAATTACATGCATTAATTCATTACTCCATTTCTTATGGCAGCTTTTTAAGTTGAGTACCACTAGTGATAATTAACATTAGATTTGTGGATCCAGTCTAAGATGAAGACATACGAGGTTCCTGAACTCTCCCTCCTCCCATGGACACAACAAATATACAGCTATACACTGAAACATTCCTCTGAAAGAAAGCCAGAAACTAACTTAGTCACTCCTACTCATCCAGTGAATTAGAAAATAGCCACATAAAAATGGATAGGAAAAACTGAGACACACTCCCACCAGAAAACCCACAGTTGGCACAGCAATAGACAATCAAGAGTGAACACTCAACTTTCAGCTTTTCCCTGAGTGAAGAGTTAGCACCCCAACTTTTAAGACTCCCATCTGAGAAACAGGTTTCCAAAATATTTAGCTCTGAAAGACAAGTGGCTTATATCTAAGAGACCCACAAGATGTTAGGACACAAAGAAATAGTTCTTAAAAAGGCTCTAAATCACTTGCAGTGGCAGCCGCCCCTCCCCCACTTCAACCAGAGATCAACTAAGAGGTAGCAAACACACCTGCTTCCCAGTCTTTCCATAAAGGGTCTATTTGCATACATTAAAAGCTGCTGATTAAGAGTAAGATTTCTAATTTAACACACATCTATGGCCTGAATGACATCCTCCCCACAAACCAGGGTAACCTGTGGACACTTCCTCTGCTCTCTATCTCTAGTTTACTTCAGGTGGTCAGTATCTCCTGGGGAGAAGCTTCTACACACATCTGGCACCAGCATTTCCAGCTTCTGTCAAAGAGAAAGGCCCCTGAATTGCCTGGCTCTAATAGCAAATGGGGCCTGCATTCATGAGTCCCTCAGGACTAGAACAAACAAAGAATCATTTCTCATTAGGCATAGGAGCACCCCCTGTGGCTATACACCTGAGCCACGTACAGGAGGAGCAGCAAAAATGCCCACCAACCAGTTTCTCTCTAGAAGGAACCTAACTACATATTTTCCCAGATGCTGTCTGAGGATCAAGCTTCAGATAAAATGGCATCTAGGTGTTGACTGTGATTCTCCCCTTTGAGGCACTGATGGGTCTTGGCAGATCCTCAAATACTAGGAGGCACAAAGAACAAATAAGGTGGCTTGAACATTCACAAAAGTTTAAAAGACAACCAAGAGCTCACATTGGACTGATTGACAAGGTTCATCTCCTCCATGAGACTACTCTGTCACGGCTGGGAGACATGGCTGCTTTATCTAATACACAGAAAGAATCACAGTCAGGAAAACTGAAGAGACAAGAGAATATATTCCAAACCAAATCAAGCAATCGATCTTTAGAAACAGACCTTAATAAAATGGATATAAGTGATTTACCTAGCAGAGAATTCAAAATAATGGTTATAAAGATGCTCACAGAGGTCAAAACGATGCATGAGCAAAGTGAAAATTTCGAAGAGGAGATAAAAAATTTTAAGTACCAAACAAATCATGGAGCTGAAGAATACAGTAATTGCACTGAAAAATTTAATAGAGGAGTTCAAAAACAGAATAGATGAAGTGAAAGGAAGGGATTAATAAACTCTAAATCATGGCAGTGCAATGCATCCAATCTTTGAAGATAAAATAAAAAAGAATAAAAACAGTGAAGATAGCTTAAGGGACTTTTGAGACACCATTAAAAAGACTAATCTGTGCGTTTTAGGGGTTTCAGAAAGAGAAGAGAAGAAAAAAAACTTATTCAGAGAAATAGTAGCTAAAAATTTCTCTCACCAGTGGAAATAAACAAACATCCAGATTCAGGAATCCAAGAAAATAACAAATAAGATGAGACCTAAAAGACCAATGATGAGAGACATATTATAATTAAGTTGGCAAAAGACAGAGAAACTTAAAAGCATCAAGTGGAAAGCAGCTTGTTACATATAAGGAACCCCCATAAGCGTATAAGCATGTATTTAGAAGAAACTTTGCAGACTAAAAAGAAGTGACATGATGTGGTCAAGATGTAGAAAGAAAATACTGACAACCAAGAAACTCTACCTGACAAAGTTGTCCTTTAGAATTAAAGTAGAGTTGTTCGGACAAGTGAAAGTTGAAAAAAATTATTACCACTGGACCAGCCTCACAAAAAATGTTAAAGTGATTTTTTCAAGCTAAAACAAAAAGATACTAATTAGTAATAAGAAAACATTTTTGGAAAGGGTGAATGGAACTGGAGTTTGACCCATGACTTTTTAATTCCCAGCTAGTCCTCTTTCTATTAATTGTTGATATGAGTGTTCACTACTAACCTGGGGAAGAAGTAATGAGAGCAGCTTATTTCACTGAGAAGGAGGAACTGAACGTCCTGAGAAGTGAGTAAAAGTTCCAGATGAGAGACCTTGCTAGCAATAAAATTAAAATAATAGTAGAAAGAGAATTTATTCGGAAACAAGCATCAAATTTATTCATGAGGTTTATCTAATAAATGACAACGAAGAACAAAATAGACTGTTATTCTCATTTAGGAAAGAATCACTCTATGTGGAATAAATAGAACAATTTTCTCTGATGATATGAAAAACTCCACACTTATATCAAGAGATGAGCGATGTTGTCAGGACATCATTAGTTTGAAGAATAAAATCAGGTTTAATTTTAACATCCATGGAGACGATACCCTATAGAATTACTAAAGCGTCGCTTCATTGCAGATACTCTCTTTTGCATCATCTCTGTCACATAATGGTTAAATTGAAATTATATAGCAAAATAAATTACGAGGTCAACGTCTTAGTCTCCTCCTCAGCCAAGTTAATTCTTGATTAGGAAATATTCCCGGGCTTTTCTCCATGGGGCTAAGGCACAAAAATAACAAAAATTTAAAAAAAAAAAAAAGAGAGAGAGAGAGAGAGAGAGAAAGAAAGGCTAAGTATCTTCATAAAAGAAAATCATTATTTCACCTTGCTTCCTGGATTTTCTTTTCAGGCAATTTCATTATGTTACCTCTAAACATGTCTAACATAATGAAGAGATAATTTTAGCAAAACAGAATACTGTCACTCTCATAGTCTCTTGTCGCTATGAAATGAAGGACAGTATTTTGCCTCTGCAGTTATCAAATCCAAATATTGAGACTTTAAAATTCAACATGTTTTTCACCACACTGATCCTTCAGACGGGTTTCAAAGATATCAGCTAGCTGAATTAGCAGTAGTGTAAGTCATTGTCATCCTCTGTGATAAGCGTTGGATGGATTTAATTATATTAGCTCACTCTCTCATTGTTGAAAGAAAAACTTTTCTGTTTATGTGGTGCCAAAAGTTCTTTCATACCTCCAAGATATGGAAAGAAAAAAAACAAGTTGCAGAACAATGTTTCATATTCACTGGTGTGTGCTCAGTGTCTAGCACAGAGGACTAGATGGAGGAACACCAAACAGTTGAGAATTGTTACATCTGGAGAAAGGAGGGGAAAGCTGGAGGAGTGGCAGATAGGAGAAGGGAGACATTCATGTTTTTTTTTTTTCTAAATATTTCTCCGTGGTTTGAATCTTTTACAACAATAACATATTCACATGTGATCTGTGTGATTTTAAAAGGACAATAAAAGATTCATTCAGTCAATGAGAAATGGTGCTTTTTATTTACAATGCTTAAAGGTTAATTTTTGTAAAGTCAGTTAGTGGTCTTAGTTTCTAAGGCAAATTTTTGTTTGGGTCTGTTACCTGTAGTTCATTCCTCTATGAGATTTTAATTATTTTTAAGTTATTTACTTTAGAGAGATTTAACATATTAAAATATGGTGAATGTGCTTAAAGTTTTAACTTTTGGCAGCATTACACAGATGCTTTCCAGAAATGAGAATATACTGTCAAAAATTTATAGATTCTTGTAATTTTTCTTCAAATACTTTTTTTCAGAATGAAGATATTAAAACATTGTTTTAGAGTTCTAAGTTACTCACAAAATATAATCCCTTCTCCACTGCCATTTACCAAACTCTACAAGTTTTTAAAGCCTGGCTTTGGGTCCCTAAACCATTTCTTTATCATTTTTTTTCCACTGTAGTTTAATAATTATCATTAGAAGAGTTCTTCAAGTGTATACTTTTCAAAAGGCATAGAGGAAGGAGAGAAGGAAAATTCTTAGGCTGTTTTTAATCACTTCGACAAGTTCAGTGACTTCAATTTACATTAGCTCTGAATGTTGGGGGATCCTAGGTATCTGTTTTTGGTCTTTCATTCTTAAACTCTTTGTGGACAATCTTGTCTTTATCCATGTATCAATAATATCAATCATCACATGTACACTTAGTATTCTCAAATCTATACGTATAGTCCAGATCTTTCAACTGAGTTTCAGGTTCCCACCTCCAGCTGCATATTAAATATCTCCAATTAGAGGTCCCATAAGCATGAAAAATTTAAAAGGTATACAAGTGGACTTATCTCCCTCTACCCTAAACCTACTCTATGTCCAATGAATGCAGTTGTTCCCAACCAGCAAAAAAAATTTTTCCCCAAGAAATATTTGGCCATATCTAGAGACAACTGAGGTAGAGGAACACAGATGGCATATGATGAGTAGATCCAGAGATCCTGTTACACATTCTACAATTTATAAGATATTTCCTCCTACACACACAGCAAATGATTTTTTGACCCAACATGTCATTTGGGACAAGTTTGAGAAAAGGTTAATTTCCCAAATGGTTGAAAATGGTTAATTTAATGTCTAACTAAAGGTTAATGGGTTAACATCTCAGAGAATGAGGATTCCATCATCAATCCTTGAAGTCATTCTTATTTTTTCTTTTTCTCTCACTTTCCATGTCTAGATGTTTATCAATCCCATAGATTCTAGATATAATTGATCTCCATGTTGCCATTGCCACAGCCATGACTTTAATTCATACTGTCTCCTGGACTACATCACTTTTTTTTTATTGATCTCCCCATTTCAAACCTCCCTTCATATTAGTTTCTTTACTGATGCTTGAGGGATCTTTCCAAAACACAAATATATTCATGTCACTCTCATGTAAAAACCATCATGTGGATCTCACTGCCTATGATTAAAGTTTAAGCTACTGATCCTCTTCTTGTCACTTTAAATCTCTTTACCTCCTTGTTTCTTAAATCCCTTATGTTGGTAACCAGTTCCCCAAATCCTCTATACATGTTAATTACTTGAAGGTCTAGAGAACATATTGCTATCTTTCAGCCTCTGTGCCTTTATGTTAGCATGGAATGCCATTCCCTTACTCTATCTTTTCTAGTTCATTCATATTTATTATTCAAGATATAGGTCATATATAACTTGTTTAAGAATACTTTTTCTCCCCTAACGAACCTGAATGCCCATATTTATCATGATTCATGGTTGAAAATAACAGAACAAGATGCTAAATAATTTAAATAGAAAGAAAATTGATTGAGAGTACTAGTAGCTGTCCTGGGTTGAATAGAGTCCTACAAAAATTTATGTCCACTCTGAGCCTGTAAATATGACCTTATTTAAAAATAAGGTATTAGTTCCAGTTAAGATGGTAGAGTAGGTAAACTCAATATTCACCTCCTCTCATGACCACATCAAGATTACAAAATTACAGACAACCATCATTGAGAGTCACCTGAAATCTAGCTGAAAAGTAGTCCTATAACTAAGAATATTCAAAACAAGCTCCATGGAGACTGGTAGGAGAGATAAAGAAGCAAAATAGGGCTGGTCTCACATCCACACGGGATACATTAAAAAATGCAAGGGATATCTTAGATGCAAGGTCCCCTCTGAGGATCAAGGAGTCCCAGGCCCACATCAAGATTTCCAGCCCAGGGCATCAGTACCAGAAAGAGAAGTCTCCACAACTTCTAGGTGTGAAAAACAATGGAGATTGTGGCTGAATGAAATAGAAGGTGGCTGGTGTCCCAGAAGCTTCACTTAAAGGGCCCGCTAATGAACTTATTTGCTTACAGGACTCACTTGCTCTGAGCTCTAGTGCTGGGAAAGCAGCTTGAAAGGTGCCAGAGACATATGGGGGGAAACTGAATTATTTGGCTTCAGGATGAGGGCTAGAGGGGCAGCTTTTCCATGACAGAAGTATTAGCAAAAGCCATTGTTCCTTTGTTGAACACTCTGCACACCCAGCATGCAGACACAGAGGCCATATTTGAGTATCCCTCAATCTAGCTAACACCATTTACCCCATCCTGCTGATTCCCTGAGACCCAGGCTCACCCAACTAGTGGGACCCACACAAGCCATTTCTAGAGGATTTTCCATACAAATGGCCTTTCTTGGTTCATGCTCCAAACTTTCCTAAAATCTCTCACAGGTTCACAAAACCAAAATAAGCAGCATCTGGCCTTGGCATGCCCTGGACTTCTTAGTGAGCAGCCCCAACACTGACACTAGTTGTAGCCGGCATCAGTATCAGTTTGTGCCTCGCCTCTCCCAGGTACTTCTAAGCCCAGCACAAGTGGCAACCATCTGAAGATCATTTTGTAGCTCATACCAATTGGCCCTGGGCAGGGCGCAGGAAGCAGTTGAACATGGCACGTAACAGAACCACTCCCAAGAGGCCCAAGAATCAACAGACCTAGTAGCCAGCTTCAGACCACACCAGAGCATCACCCAACCACCTCTATAAATGACACACCCAAATAACCAACTGGGCAGGCCCTAGAGCCCAGCTAAAGCAAATTCTGCTCCAATGGGTCAGTCCCTACACAACAGCTCCTGCATTGTAGTCACAGCCAGCTGTCATAACCACATAGCTTAAGAGCCAATCCTTCCCACTGATGTGCAAATAACAACCAAGGCTTGATTACAACAGAAGGGCACAGCTCACATAAGGAACAGACATGTAGCACCCAGCTCAGTTGACCAGGGAAACTGCACTACAGGGCCCTATAGGACACTTTCTATGTAAAGCCAGTCTACTAAAACTGGGAGGCAGAGCACCTCTACCTAAAAATAGGAACAAAAACAGGGAGGCAGCCAAAATGGGGAGACAAAGAAACTTGTCCAAAATGAAAGAATAGAACAAAGCTCCAGAGAAAAGAGCAAAATGTAGACAAGCAATCTACCAGACACAGAGTTCAAAATACTGGTTATGATGCTCAATGATTTCAGTGAAAATTCCAGCAAAGAGATAGGAAAGATAAAAATGATGATAGAAAACAAAAAATAACAAGTCAGAAATGAAGAGTACAATAACTGAAATAAAGAATACATTAGGATCAACAGTAAATAAGATAAAGCAGAGTATTGAATTGGCGATTTGAAAAATAAGGTAGCAGAAAATACCCAATCATAACAAAAAAAATTAAAAAGAAAAATAAGGATAGCAATATTTATACCAGACAGAACAGACTTTTTAAAAAAAGTGTATAATGAGCAGCAAAGAGAGACCCAGTAATCCCATGTTTAGGGATTTTTTTAGAGAAATCCAAAACATTAGTTCTAAGGAAACTGTGCTTATTTTTATTGCAGCATTATTTATAGTAGCCAAGATATGGAGGCAACCTGGGTGTCCATCAATGGATAAATGGATAAAGTGGTACATATATACAATAAAATGTTACTCAATCATAAAAAAAAAAAAAATGAAATCTTGCCATCTCCAACAACATGAATGGACCTAGAGAGTATTGTGCTGAGTAAGACAGACAGACAAAGACAAATGTCATATGATTTCGCTTATATGTGGAATCTAGAGAACAGGATAAATAAACAAGCAAAATAAAAATAAGCTCATAGATACAGAGAGCATTTTTATGGTTTCCAGATGGGGGTGGGGTTGGAGGAATAAGTAAAGGGAGGAGGGCATTAAGAGGTATAAGCCGGTAGTCATAAAATAGTCATGGAGATGTAGATTATAACAGGGAATATAATCAGTAGTATTGCAATAGCTATGTATGGTATAAGATGAGTCCTGGGTTTATCAGAGTGATTGCTTTGTAAGTTGTATAAATGTTTAATCACTATGTTCTATGTCTGAAACTAATATAGTATTGTATGTCAACTAATTGAAAAAATAAAAAATATATTAAAAAAAATAAATTAAAATAGTAAAAACAAGGTCTTTGCCATTGTAATTAAGTTAAGATGAGGTCACATTGAGTTAGGGTGGGCCCTAAATCCCATATGACTAATGTGCTTGTAAGAAAAAGAAAATTTGAACACAGAGATACATACCACAGGGAAGAATGCCATAAGCATGTGAAGACAGAGGTAGAGAATAAAGTGAAACATTTCCAAGAAACTCAAGGATTCTTGACAACCACCAGAAGCCAAGGAGAGACACGTGGAACAAATTCTCCTTTAGAGCCTGCAGAAGGAACCAATGCTGTGACACTTCGATTTCAGATTTCTGGACTCCTTAGGAGATAATAAATTCATGTTGTTTAAGCCTCCCAGTTTGTGGGTATTTGTTATAGCAGATCTAGGAGACTACCGTAGTATCACAGATAATCAATAGGAAGGATAAAAATATGGACTGTTGCTAGGTTGTCAAAACAGAATTAACATCCTGCCCTGGAATGATTTTCTTAGAAAGCTATCTCTTGAGACTTGCCATTATCACCAGCACTGCCAGGACTCCAAGGACACTTCTGGTGCTACTGGGCTTCATCACCTCTTGACATTCACTAATGCTCCCTGAATCTTCAGCTTATCCCCAAGGTAGAGTGTGTGTATGTATATATATATATCTATCACAGCACTGCATTGTGACTGACTACTTTAAATCTATCTCCTTTGCTAAACTGTTGGAAGACAAATGCTTAACTGAACAATTACAGTCTTCTTTTCCTGTGGCCAACACTTTAAATCAGAGATGACTCACATAAATGATATATGAAATTTTCATTTCCTTGATGTTTTTCTCCTTGTATAGGTAATTTTATTCCAATCATATGAAAAATGTGTAGGAAAGTTTGATGCTTTGTGCTTATTTCATATCTACTAAATTGGAATGGAGAGCATTTTTCTAAGTATCCGTTATACTGAAGAAGCATTAAGTATATTAACATATGAACTATTGTCCAGGCTCAGTCTTTTTAAAATATCAACCATTTTTAGGCAATTCAATTTCCATGTGTCCTATTTCTTTTCTACCAAGTAGTAATGGACTATCTTTTCTGATAGCCCCCAAATGACTTCATGTGCTCATCCAATTTTTGTTCCAACTTCACTAGGCAGTCCAACCTCCGGAAAGATTGGATCTCGAAACTGAATGAACTCTCCACATTGTCTTTTTGAAATATAAACATGCACTCTATAAAATTCATTGGCCTAAACAACAGAAACATCTGTTTAGACTCATGTGCAGCTTTTTGGCTGAGTGCAGCAACAAGGAGGCTTAGGAAGTGTGTTCATCAGCTGCATTCTGCAGCACCCAAACATCATCACTGGTCAGAATGATGCACTGTAGAAATTACCAAGCATGGGAATAACTAAACTGGATAGCTATCCATAAACAATCTTAGCTAATGCTATTATACTGTCCTCACATCCCACGGTTTTGTCTTCCAGGAGAAATAATTTTAGAGCATAAATAAGCATGAAATGTGAAAGACTGTTGAACTAGATAGGATCATTAGATCATTTAAAGGAATATAAATAGAGTTATAGAACAAAGACTAGAAAAGCCTCCCAAAGTTTATTCACTCCACCTACCAATGCCTGTAGCCAATCATTCCCACCAGATTAAAAGTACAAAATATTCTTCTCTGCTGCTTACAAGTAACATCAAATATGTCATCCTTAGAACTATAGTCCTATGAGTTCAGTGACTCAATAGTGAGTGGAGGAATATTTATCAAGTACCTACTATATAAAAGGTTCTGTGATAAATCATATGGATTTTTATTGGTCATAATAGCCCTGCAAGGTAGGTTTTATTATCCTTATTCGATTAATGAGCTAAAGCTCGGACTTATTCAAATTTGAAAAGTTAATGAATGAAAGATAAAACTATAAACTCAGAACTCTTCAATCTATAACTCTTTATTGGTGACATTGTTCTTTCCTCCTATATAAATTCCTCTTTTAAATTGCAAGTGTGTTAGGCATTCTATATATGAACTTTTAAGTCTTCTATACTTTAGTAAGAATTGTTACCAGATAATTTAAAACATTATAGATAGTAAAGAGCAGGTTTTGAGAGAATAGATATAGAAGAGACCCCTTGGAATGTGCTAGGAGTAGATAATAAAGAGCAATTAACAGGGAAATATAAGAAAGTTAAAGAAAATCCATCTGTTGCACATTTTTACCAAGTTTAATCCTGTTTTTGTGTATCCCTATTAGAAAAAAAGTGACAGAAGTAAATGATAAAATAAAGACTATGCACCCAACTTTACACATTATAAAGATATTTCATGACTACTTGATCTTTCTGAAGTTTTTATAATTTGAATATATATAATACAAATTCTATGATATAATATAATTATATATAATATAAATTATATAATTATATAAATTATATAATTATATAAATTATATAATATAATATAAATTATATTATATAATTTAAATATATATATAAACATTTCAGCCAAGAGCACTATTGCTCCTTTTATTAATAACTTTTTAAATAGTATATACTTATATTATGTATAAGATGATTTATACAGATGGTCCCTGACTTAACAATGGTTTCATTTATGATTCTTTGACTTTACGATGATGTGGAAGCAATACGCATCCAGTAGAAACCATACTTTGAATTTTGATCTTTTCCAAGTCTAGCAATATGCATACGATACGATACTGCCTCATAATGCTGGGCAGCAAGGCTCAGCTTCCCCGTTAGCCATGGGATCACAAGGGCAAAAAATCTCCACAGTGTACTACTGCTTTGCCAGTGTTTTTTGGATACTGTGTTTTGTGTTTTTGCATCTCATCCTATCTAAAAGATGCCCATCTGTGACTCCTACTTCTGGTGAGAAAAAGAGGAAGGCAATTACTCTTGAGAAGAAATTCACGATAATTGCCCCACTGTAGGCTAATGTAAGTGTTCTAAGCACATTTAAGGTAAGCTAGGCTAAGCTATGATGTTCAGCAGGTTAGGTGTATTAAATACATTTGTGATGAGTTTATCAGATGTAATCCCATCATAAATTGAGGAGCACCCGTGTGTGTCTGTGTGTGTGTGTGTGTGTGTGTGTAGCAGTTACATTTTATAAATCTACAGAGAATCTGTTTGGCTTTTATTTCACATTAAAAATCTGGCAACAAAAACCAGCATTCAAAGACCTGAACTACTGCTTTTCCACATGAACCATAGCTGTGTCATTCAGATTCAAATTAAAATACAGATGACTGAATGTAAAGGTTGAAATTGAATCATCAGGTTCTTTGACCTCAAGTGAAAAATAAAAGAAATGCAGACTGTTTAAACAAATGGTTTTCTACTTTATTTTCCACAAATGTTACTCTTATATTGAATGCCAAGGGGTGAGTCCTGGCAAGCTAAAAATCAATGGTCCACTCCCTAATTCAGCAATAAAATAATAATAATAATAATAATTCTAAAGTTAGGGATTCTTCTGTGTTACTTCTAGCCAAGACTTTCATTAAAGCTCATTTATAGAACAGTACAATTCCCTTTTTAAGATATTATAATTAAAAAGGTAATGCATTTTTATTGAAAAAAATAAATATATAGAAAAGCACACATTCCCGATTATCCTAATATTCATAGAGTGATAGAACAAAACTGACATCCTAGTAAAGTAGTATGGTACTTTTTAAAATTCAATTAATTATTTATAAAAATAATCTCATCATAGAAAACTTGATGAGCACAGAAAAATAAAGGAAAAAAATCACTCATACCTAACACCTTTATAAAGATATTTTTTATATTAGTGTATTTTTGTGTTATTTTGCTATTGCAGTATCATGCTGCTGAAGATGCTGCAGGCACTGATTTTTAGGCAAATATTCAGATGCAAGAGCGAAGATAATATAGAGGCCTGATGACAGATAATACCTACCATGACTTGTTTATTAATCTTTTCCAATGTAAAGTATAGCTCACGAAGACTCAGGTCTTTCAATAAGAGCTTTAAGGATCCATGAAAACGTGACAGAAATTCCTTGGCATTATAAATGACTTTTCTTTTCTTTCTGTTTTTGTGGATAGAAGCAAAAGCACTATATCTAACTGCCTAGTTTTTTTTTTTAATAGTTTAGGCATTGTTAATGAGGTCAAGCAGAGAGTGACTGCCATTGTGGTTTTATGTGTCCCCATTTATATTGTTGGAAAACAAAGATAGAGACTTTTCCTACTATTATCAAAGGAGTGGAAGCAAAAACAGAATAGTTGAAGAAAACACACAGGTCCAAATTTTACCCTGGGCTCCAGAGTTCATCTGACATCATATGATTTGACTGGTTCACTGGGAGTGGGATTTCAATTGGTTAACAGATAGATAATCCATAAGTAATTCATAAATCCTTTTACCTCCAAATTTTTCCTTTTTTATTTACATTTATCTACTTTTGACCAAAATTATTAGTCTTTAATTTTTTTTTGGGGGGGGGGGAACAATGTGGCCTTTCCTAAATCCTTGTATATTTAAGAACGTCTGCTATAAAAGAAAAAAAAAAACGAGTTTAATATAATTTGGGGTTACTACCTTGTCCTTTGGAAATTCTATTAGATAACCTCCCTTGCTTGCTAACATTTTGTTTTGCAAAAGTCAGCTTGATTTTTATTGTCTCGTTGGTGATTAGTTTAGCTGGATGTAGCAGATAGGGTAAGTTGATACTCAAAATCTATTAACAGTCTTCTTGTAATAAACCTTCCTCTGCCGCAAAGGTTAGAAATCTACAAATTATATTTTCCCAAATTCTTTGCAGTTAAGGATCTTAATTTGCTACATTTCGCCAAGTAGATGCAATCACATGATATTGAGATGATGGGAGTAAAGGGGAGGCCATCTTTCTACTGCTTTGGTTATTGCTGTGGTTAAACATTTATAGTAAGACTGTATTTCCTTGTAGCAGCATTCCAGAATCCAGTTGACAGCTGTATGAGTATTTAGCAGCAGCTATGGCAGCTTTTTGATCCGTGAACTGCATTTACAATATATTCTTGAAATCTAGAAGACTTTGAGTAGTGACGAACTGATTCTTCCCCTTCCTAACTATGATACCAGTAGTAGTCACCTTTGTGGCCGGTTCAATAGTGTTGTTCAGGGAATTTATACCTAAAAAGACAGTGCAGAGCCTTCTCCTCAAGACATTCTAACAATAATTCCTGTATTAAATGTTCTTTTGCTTAACGTAGCTGCAATATTTTGTTTCCTGCAAATGGATCCTGACTTATATGCCTTTGTAGATGTTTCTAGAAGTTTGTTTGGTGGTTATTATTTTTTTAACTTTGTATAACCCGAGACTGGATTTTATTAGCTTATGGTTATGGATATGACCCATCAACATTAGCACGGATATCTCATCTTCGTTAGACTCAAAATTCTTGATTGCCATTGTTACAACTTTTCACCAGATTCCTGTCTCCCAAGTGTTTTCAGACTTTTTCAGTGTTCTTATGTGTATCCATGAATCATCCTTTATGTTTACCATTGGTTTAGTCGAGTCCCACATTCTCAACCCTGGGACTCAGTTGTACCATGGAGATATCACTTTGAGTTGGAACTCATCTCTGCCTTGAAGCCAGAAACCCATGTCCTGATTCTTGCAAAGTAGGTTATGCTAAAATGGAGAGGGGTGTGCTTGAGCTGAAGTGTTAGAGAATTCCATGACGTGGTTCTAACAACTCTTTGCTGAACACATACACAACTCCTGGTTGAGTAGTTTGAGATAATTTCCAGTAGTGGCTTTCCATCTTAGAGTGGGAAGCATCCACCAATGATGTAAAGCATGTGGTTAGTTATGGGAGACTTCCACTGGCCTCAGCTACACCTGCTTGGTCCAACAGACATCTGAGCCTATTTATAGAAAGGAATACAGTATCTCCTTATCTTTACAAACCCCTGGAAGTGCCTTAACCATGAAAAGAAATATTTTAAAAAGGCACAAATAGAGAAGCATGTAGAGTGTTTTAACCGACTGGGAGATTTTAAGTCTCACCTTCAGTCCAGTTGGAACACATTGTTCCAATTTTAGTTTAAAAAATGTTGCCAGTTTTCTTCTAGTACTAGTTTCTATACAATGATTTTACTTGGAACACAGATCAAAAGTTTTTAATATCTGATTTTGCTTTTGTTTTATTTTTGGTTCTACTTCAGAAATGAAGGTTATATATTAAAAGGATAATTATTGTTTTTCATATTCATTACCCTCCCCCATGACTTTTTGTTCATTTCGCTTGCTTTTCGCTTTTGAGAATGCATTTAAAATCTGTCCCCCATCTCATTCATGTCTTTTTCTGCACAGTTTTGTTCTTACCTCTTCCAGTGTGAATTTTGATTCTACCATTACAAGTTTAGTTTTCTACCACTGAATATCTTAATTATCTTTTCATTTCATCCAGTTATCTTTTCAGTTCAGATCTACCCCCTTCTCTTTAAAACATTATGCTTCTTTTTCATAGAGATTAAGACTTTATGATGCTTCATGCCTTACACATGTGTTAGTATACTGACACCAGCTTTCTTTCAAATAGTGTATTCATATTCCTTTTTTACTTTCTACCACTCTATGTCTTCATATTTGTTTATCTTATAAGTGCCACATAATTATTATTTATTTTACTCTTCTATTGAAAAAATGTTATTGCTGAATTCTTTGACACAATAGTATTATTTGTTTTTTAATCTACGTTACCTTTCTCTCCTTTTCTGTCTTCTTTGGAATAATCAATTATCTTTTATTATGCTATGTTTTGTTCCCCATTACCTGGTTATTTATAATGTATATTATATATTGCATATGTATATGTACACATGTATATGTATATGTTTATTTGTAGATGTATACATTCTAATGTATAAACAATAGGATAATAGGGAACACAAGTTTTTCCTTGTATCATAATTCTCTTTGATAGCAATTAAAACTTTCTTCATGCTACTGAAAATGTTCTCCTGGATCATAAAAGAGGCTTACAAGGCCATCCTGATACCATTTTCTACCTTCAGAATAAATGAAGTTAAATCTTCTAAGATCATTAGATTTTCCAGAAAATAGTAAAGGTACTAATGTATGTTAGAGTCTTCATTCATAGGCATCACTAAAGATCATGGTATACCTCATTGAATTATTAAAGAAAGCCAGCTATAATAATAAAAGGGTCTATGCAACAGAAAGGTATAATTCTAAATACTTATGTATCTTATAGCTAAAAAGAATTAAAGATGACATATTAGATACACTAAATTTAATAACTTCATTATTAAACTGCTCTTTCATTTCTAATAACTTTAATTCCTCAGTTACATAGCTTTTGACAGAATTGGCATCCCTTTAAAATATAAACATAACTCTGAATGATACCTACTTTAGAAATGTTTATACCATTAATTAAATTATTTATATCAAAAATGGTGTAGAAAGAAAGAGGATTGTATTAACTCTGAAACATATTTAACATTTAATTTGAGTCATGCTTCTAGGCTCAGCAAACATTATTTATTCCTATTGCATCACCACATATATGAGGCAAAGGGCAAATAAATTATCTGATTTTTATAATGATCTAGTACCTGAATCAAAATTAAAATCCCTTAATTTGGATTCTCTAGCTTCATGAGTCCAAAATTTGTGAATTAAGGAATACAGAAAAACCAGATCAACTTACTCTGAGTTAAATCTGTTTTCCCAGAACAATTCCTGGAGTCAGTGTCATAAAGATGGTCTTCATAGTGGCAGCCACCCAACTCCAGAAGATAGATGTCCTTTGGTAATTTTATTTATTTTTTGTTTTTGTTCTTTTGTTTTGTTTTTCCTTTACAAATAAAAGAAAACCAACTCCTCTAACTGAAGCAAGAGAGACTTATTATGTAAGTGCATCTAAAGAGGTCTCTTATATTTCTTATCTCTAATATTCTCTGCTTTTGATTTCTTTCAAACAAACCTTATTTGTTCCATGAGTCTGGAAACAGGTATCAGCACATCCCACATTTCATATGCTTTTTATCATCAGGAGAAGCTAACTCTTTTTACCAGATCCAGTTTTTAAAATCCTAGGAAATGACTCTGAAAGGTATAGATTCAGTTACATTCCAACCTCTGGGACAAGTAGCTATAACTGAGTACTGATTACTAACCACCGGTACTGAGGCTGAATGCACACACTAGAACTAGATAATTTCCACATGAAGAAAGTCGCTATTACCAAAAAAAGAAAATAAAAGGGTATTGTTATAGATTGAATTGTATCCCCCACTCTCCCACTAAAAGATATGTTAAAGCCCTAACAACCTCCAATACTTCAGAATGTGACCTTATTTGTAAATAAGGTTGTTACAGATGTAATTAGTTAAGATGAGGTCATACATGAGTAGTGTGGCCCCTAATCCGATATGACAAGTGCCCTTTTAAATAAAATGACTATGTGGAGACAGAGAGACACACAAGGAGAATGCCATGTGATGACAAAGGCAAAGATTAGATTTATGCAGCTATTAGCCAAGAAATACCAAAGATAGCCAGCAAACCACTAGAAGCTAAAAAGAGGTAAGGAAGAATTCTCTCCTACAGGTTTGAAGGGAACGTAGGACCACTAACACTTTGATTTCAGACTTCTCGCCTCCAGAACTGAGACAATAAATTTATACTGTCACCCAATTTGTGGTAATTTGTTATAGTAGTTTTAGGAACCCCATACAGATGCTGAATAGAGAAATGCATGTGTTCTTGTTTCACTGGTATCTAGGGTATGGGGTTGTATGAGGGGAACATAAAAAGGCAAGTGAATTTTGCTCATCATTTCCAAACAATGCATAATTTGAGAATAATATGTTGAATGTGCTCAGAAGCCTACACGATGGCCGGAAACCACTTGGAGGATTTGGGGATATTCAAAGGAAACAAAAAATATGATCAGGGAATATAAGCAGGATACATTTAATTAAAACATAATGCCAAGGTTTTACTAGAGGGTCCTTAATCTTTTTCTGTTTCAAATATTGACTCCAACTTTAGTTTTTACTCCCAGGACCTGCCTTTGTTATGAATGGAATAGAAAATGACAAACATTTATATACATTTTTACGTGCATGATTAAGTTATACATAAAAATTTTTCCTTGTAAAGTTTAGCAAACAAATCTATAAAATTGTAGCAAAGTCTGTTCACCCCTTACAGATCATATCTCCCCAAATGACTTTCTCTAGTTCCAGAAAGGATCATAACTACTTCTTTGCTATACTTAAAGAGCAGTAAAAACATTTTTAAAAGGTAAATGTTTTCTGACTGGTTGCATATTTGGACAACTTGGTCATTAAAGCATCCTCTAATGAGCAAAATCACCACCATTAGTTGTTCCTTTGGGTTATGGCATTGGAAAGACAACTTTTTAAATAGTTGTGTTTTCTGGAAGAATAGCATGTCAGCCAAGTTAACCATTAACGTTTCCAGTTTGAATTGGGAGAAGTAGCTGGTTTATAAGAATGGTTATTTAATTTGCATGCTTTCTTATTCTAGAAGAGATTTAAAATGGTTGAAGAATGTCCTGCCCATTTTCACCACTAACTGGCTGTATGAATTTCAGCTACATTTCAGTTTCTTTCATCTTTAAATTGAGGAAAACAAGCCCTTATAAGAGACTTGTTTAAGATTAAAAGAAAAAGTTTATGTGGAAGTTAATTGTAAACAGTAAGTACTACCTGAATGCTCATTGGTATTATCTATTTTCCTAACTAATATCAGAGTTCTAAAGAAATGAGATTTGCAAGTGCTTTTGGAAAAGGGCCTGGGGTACAGTACTGTGTACTATTCAGCTTGGAGAAGATCTTATGAAGAGCCCTGGTAACTTGGGAAATATATAAAATATATAAAAAAGTGAGGAGACACACAGAGGTGACCAAGGAGGAAGTTAAAGATAAAAATAAAAAAGAACTTTAAATGGTACAATCACTTTGACAAACAGTTTGCTATTTCTTACAAAGCTAAACATAAGCTTACTATACCTTTCAGCAGTCAAGTAAACAAATGAGTATCAATATGAGATAATGGAAGTTAACTAAACTTATTGTAGTAGTCATTTCACAATATATGTAAATCAAGTCATTGCTATATACCTTAAACTTATACTGTATGTCAATTATATCTCAATAAAACTGAAAGAAAAAATATATTCACATGAAAAGCTGCAAGTGGATGTTTATAGAAGTTTTATTTATAATTGCCAAAACTCGAAAGCAATCAACTTATTTTTCATTAAGTGAATGGATAAATAATCTGTGTTACAATGGAATATTATTTAGAAATAGAAAGAAATGAGCTATCAAGCCATAAAAACAAAGGAAACTTAACTGCATGTTGCTAAGTGAAAGAAGCCAATTTGAAAAAGGTGCATATTGTGTGATCCCAACTATATGACATTCTAGAAAAAAGCAAAACTATGGAAACAGTAAAATTTAGCATTGACCAGGAGGTGGGGTGCAGTGAGGGTGAGATGGGGTAGGGCAGGATGTATAGATAGACCATAGAGAATTTTTAGAGTGGCAAAAATATTTCGTGTGATACTGCAATGATGGATACATGACATTATCAAAACCCATACAATTATAAGGCACAAAAAAAGTGAACTCTAATGTAAACTATAGACTTATGTTAATGTTAATTTATCAATATTGGTTCATCAATTGTAACAAATATACCAATACTAATGCAAGATGTTAATAATAGGGGAAACATTGGGTCAGATAGAGGAATTCTGTATTTTCTGCTCAATTTTTCTGTAAAACTAACACTTCTCAAAAAAAAAAGTCTATTAATTTAAAACAAATGATATATTTTACTACTAGATTCATGCTATACCCTGGATGCTGTTTGACACTGCCACTGAGACTTTTCATAGACTCACAAGATAATATATGCAGAAGCCCTTTAGTTTATTAAATTTATTTTCTAATCTTGCTCCAAACGGGATTTAAGTTAGGTGTGTAATGATGTCTAGGTATCAGAGTGGTTAAATAATTGCATAGGCTCTCAAAATCAAGGCCGGCCCAGTTATGCTGCCAGTCTGCTCATCCATACCATCTCTGGTCTCCAGGGTAATGATACTTGGGACAGAGCATGCCTTTGTTTGCTCCCTATATTGAAGACTAGCTGTCCAAAAGTCTGTAGGTATTTAACACACAATTCTCTGACCTCAGAAATGTGTTCAGGGTTTCATCCCCCTAATTCAAGCTTAAGAAATATCTTTCCAAGTAGAAATCACTTGCATTATTTCAGTCGCACGGGGTATTTGTGAGCAGCTTTCAATACTTCAGTTCAGACAATAGGCCTTATTCTTTGCTACTTCAGAATATATACTCTTCCATAAGCTTTGTCTTCAGTTCTATCTGCTTTAGTTCAGTTTATTCCTCTTTATCAATAACTTATTGTTTAATCTACTATTCTTTATAAAATTGCTAATCTAAGGAATATGATCTAATAAAATGCCATGCACAAAACAGAACTGCTGTTTTCCTTAGACTCAAAGACAGCACCCTGAGGGAAGCTGAAAGCTCTGGTCACAGTCTCTACTTTCGTCCTTTCCTTAAGAAAGCAGTGAGCCATCCTCCAAGGATATAGTGCAAAGCCTAGAACACCAAAATTGCCAGTAAATCACCAGAACTAGGAAGATGCAGGGGAGGATACTAGTTTGAGGGAGCATGAATCTACCAACAGAGTTGCAATGTTAGCTCTGAATCACTGAGTCTCTTGAAAGAAAAAAAAAAAGTATGATCTCTGACCTACATATATTTCTACCACTGGCAAAGTCTAGAGAACAAAATAGAGAATTTTATTGTATTCAAACAGTCACCATGGCCTATTACATCTACTTCTTTATGTATTCCAAATAAATTCATTTCTACTCACCGGTATTACAGTTTTTAGGCTATTATTATCTTTCCCCTTTTTCAAGATCCAATTTCCACAGCACCTCCTCCAGGGAAACTTATCTTACACTCAGGTGCAAACTGAATGCCTTCAGATGTTTCCTTAAAGCTCACATTTCTCATTACACCAAATCACAATTTTTTTGACAATTTGTCCTGTTGCCTCTATTAGACAAACTATTTGCTAAAGTTAGCACTGTCTTAGCATTGATCATTGTTTTATCCCCATCTACCATTACACATAGATGTTTAATAATAAATATTTTTGAATGAATAAATAAAATAGAAAAAAAATAGTCAGATTATTTCAACAGCCTCCTAACTGGTTTATCTCCAAACTTGATACCCATTTCATCTATTCTCTGCACTACAGAGTGCTTCACATAAAACTCAATTGAAAACGGCGTAGTTCTTTTTTTAGACACTTTGGTTGAAGGTTACATAAAATAAACTTCAGCTAGCTGAAAAAAAAAATTAAAGGGGATTTAATTTTAAGTATTCTATTCAATAATGTCTGTGTCTACCCATGCTTACTTGGATCAGTATCCATTGTTCACTACATAGGTCCTGGTTTGCCTGTACTCTCAACCAGTAATAGACTCTATGCTCACGAGTTTCTCTCACCTATAGGCACAGAAAACAGAAATTCTCTCAGAATTTAGGTCTTCTCAGGAGCAGTTTTACACCCATACCCTAGAATGAAAAACCTCAAAGGTGTGGCCAACACAAACTCTAGAATTCCCCTGAGGTGTTGAGCCAGTTATCCTTCATTAGGTTTGGCTTCATAGTGCACATTCCTTTCCTTCCTAATCCCATTCATTCCATTTTCTTATTTTCCTGGGAACACTTCTTAAATAATATTTTTCTCATGAATCTCTGTCTTAAGGTCTGTATCTAAGAAACCCAAACTAAGACAAGAATGCATGGTGGCTACAGGACCCAAGCTTAGGAAAACATTCAGGTCTTGATAGGAGCTAAGATTAAAAAGATAAAAGAAGACACAAATAATTTTAGAAAATAGGTTTTTATTTGTCTTAGACCTCTGCTTTTCTCTTGGTAATTATTCCATTTTTACTTTTTTGCTTCTAAACCTACTTGACAGAATATGTAATTTCATAGCTCCCAAGTTAACAGTCCCACATCCACATTTTTGGTGGTCCACAAATCAAATTAAAAAGAAACAACATCAAATTAAGCTAATCTGATTAGAACATCTATCAACAGCTTAGCCAATCAGCCACAACCAGAGAGACGGGGTCCTACGGTATAAGAACACCAGGTGGATCAGACAGACTCTCCACAGCAACTGAGAATAAGTGTTAGCTGGCCAGACCATACATAAGTGTCAAGTAACATAATTCTTTCCCATTTAAAATTCTTAAGTTATCTCTAATAATTTTCAGAATAAAGTCTAAAAACCTTACCAAGTCATAAAGGGCCTTTATTATGTAGTCACAGCTTTTGCGCCTATCAATTTCAGAACTCATGTGAAATGTTTATAACATATGTGTCCTCTCTGATCTCTGATGCTTAGAATTTGCTGCTCCCTCTTAATGAATCAACTTTCACCTTCCCTGCATATATCCTTCATCTCACCAATTCACGTTAGTACTTCCAAATTGACTCAAGTATCACGCTCTCTACAAAACCTGTGCTATTATCCTGAGTTGGTGTTAGGGACCCCTTATCTATGAATCTCTATAGTACACCACACTATAAGTGTTTGTTCAGCTTCCTCCTAGTTAAAATAGAAAATCTAAAAGAACAAGAAAGCACTATTTCTTATTATTTGGTATTGTGTCAATACTCACCAAAGTGCTTGATATTGTATAGATACAGTCATTTTTTTTTTTTCCCAATGAAGTAAGAAAGGGAGAGAAGAAGCTCAGAACCACTGGGTAGACCAGAAGTTGATTCTCTTG
The DNA here is from genome assembly GCF_014176215.1 of Rousettus aegyptiacus. NCBI lineage: Eukaryota > Metazoa > Chordata > Mammalia > Chiroptera > Pteropodidae > Rousettus > Rousettus aegyptiacus. The sequence continues at coordinate 125,367,102 of NW_023416284.1, forward strand.
ACATGTTGTTTATATCAGCCTAAGGAAGAACAGTGTACAATCGTTACCGAGATTGAGATTTTTCAAAAACAAACTGACCAAAAAATAGTGCTCAGACTTTAATTTAAACTATTCTTGGGAATGTAAATATAGAACTGTATTTTATAAGGGTTGGGTGACACATTTACTAATCATTCTGTTTTTCTCCTTACTTTTTTCTCATGTGCTCATCCCGTTATGAAGTTTTTCCTATTTCAATAGTCTACTTGGACAAGACTTTTTTGACCAATAACAAGATCCAGACTGTCCTTTAGGGAATATTTTGTCTGCAAGATCTATCTATATGTTGACTTACCTGTCACTACAATTTGAGCTTGATTCTCATATAGATTAGCTTCACTCTTAAAACTGGTTTTTATTTAATTACCTCTTCTCCTGTATATGTGGACTAAATTGAAAAAAAAAAATCATAAATATCTCCCTTTTACAAAGTACTTGTAGATCTGAGCTTATGTAAGATACTACTATTGGAGCAGATCAACAACTGTAGAATCCCTAAATCTAGGCCCTAAAATAGGCTTAGATGCATTTTTCCCTCTGACCATATAGGCAGTTATTCAAGACTAAACTAATTATTTAAAAATGTAGCAGATAGAGAATAAAAATCAAAAACCTTGACATTCTAAGCTTCCTTTGAAGATCCTTTTAATGAAGACCTGGCTTTTAGAAAATAAGTTCTCAATATATATACCCCTCATGACAAAGTGATCAAAGGTTAGCCACACTTCATTCATTTACTCAAAGAAGTTTTTTTTTAAGTGTAAATGTATATAAGAAATTGTCACAGGAAATGAGCCAAACTCCTGCCTTCTTGAGTTTATAGTCTAGTGAGAGAGATTGACTATAAGACAGACAAAAACATATGTAATTATAAATCACATTGTATATTTTGAAGAAAAAATTCAGTGCCAGTAAATCAATAAATGAAGGACCATCTTTATCTTGGGGAATAGGGAAAGATTATTCAATGAATAATGATGATTCTGATGATGGTAATAATAATATTTATTTAGTTCATATGTAACAACACTATGATGTGAATTTTATAAGTACTATCTTTCTTAATCATAGTAACTCTGCCCTATGAGTTAAATCATTTATTATCCTTAGTTTATTAGGAATTGAGGCTTAAACTCTTTAATGACTAGCCCAAAACAACTAAGCTCAGGAGGGAATTGTTAGCTGAGATCTGAAAATAAGTAGGGTTCTGGCCAAGCAGTGGAGAGCATCGAGAAATGCATTCTAATACAGGGAAGAATGGGAGCCAAGGCCTGAGGCTGGGGTGAATATGACTTGGAAGAACTAAGAGCAGACCAGTATGGCTCCTGCTTAGAATCTCATTTCCACAGAGGTGAGGGCATAGAGGTAAAGGTTAGCCAGCCCACAAGGAGCTTTAGACAACCTTAAAGATTTGCTTCTTTCTCCTAAAAACAATGGAAGCCAATGACAGAATGAGAGATTAAAGCATATGAATGACATGATCAGATTTATATATTTAAACGATTACTCTGACACCATCGTGGAGAAGAATTGGAGAAAGCAATACATTTTTTAAATTGTTTAATATTGGAGGGCTTAGCTGCTGGAACAGAAAATTACATACTCCTCCCTATCTTAATCCAGTTTTCTGATAAGACCCACTTGGCATGTGTCTGAAGGTTGACATAACAGAAACCCACCCTTTCTATGTCTTATAAAATATACTCACAATACCATCTAACGGATTCTACAATACTCCTTGAACAGTATCCATGTAAGAAATTTCTCCCAATATCTAAGGTAAGGAAAGTCACTATAGGTGTGCACCTATCTCCACAATCTGATACTATATAATACATAATATGAGACAAATTGGTCCCGGCAGCAGCGACCATGACTTTTAATTTTCTGAATCCATAACAATGCCTAACAGAATGCTGAAGCATGTATAATTCATGATATATATTTGTAAACTAAGAAACAAATAATCAGATAATATGAAAGCAAATATAGAACTATGATATTAATCAACTTGACTATTTGAAGAGATGAAAAACAAATAGTCATGCTAGAAAAGAAGGATTTACTTCAAATTCTTCATTCTACTGATCCCAGTCTCTGGAGACTAACTCATCTTTTGGCTGCACAAATAAGTTGAAAAAATTGTAACCAACAGGCACACATATCTCATTAATTAATTACAGTTGTTTAAGCTCTTACTGGTCCAGCCACCCCCTGCGCGATTTTCCAGCAGGTCCTTGCAGTACAGACAAGTGATGCTTTACTTAAAAATGATTTTTTTTGAGATAATTACTATTGTTCTCCTTTTACAAATAAGAATTAGGCCTAGAGCTATCAAGTACCTTCCTCAAAGTCCCACAGTTAATTGAATAGTGATATCAGGGACTTGATCCCAGGTTTATCTGGCTCCAAAACCCATGTTCTTCCCACTGTACTTTTCTGTCTTTATAAAATGATATTTAAAATAAGGGTGGGGATTCAGGGAAAACTGACCCATGCTATTGTGATAATTCATTGAGCACAAAGACTTCACCACAGAAATAAGGGCTACATGAAGCCAAAGGCAGGGAGGGGTAGGGATGGGGGGACAATTCCTTGTTTGCTCTAGGTTTTTGAAGAGTTTAAAGTACTCACATAAAAGCATTTGTAATATTTTGTAGCTCTCCAAAATTCTGAGGAACACAGGTGCAGATTTTTATCATCCGGCCTGAACTTCCTTCCTAGGAGATAATTTAGGCAAAAAAGTGCCTAGTGTGAGCTCAGGCCTATAGCACATGAAGTCCACAAACCAGGTGAAGTGGGGACCATAAGCAAGGGAAGATCCAAAGCATCAAGTTCAAAAGAGCGTATGGAGGACAGCTATCAGATTAAAGCTGAAGGGCCTCTGAACCTCAGTTTCCTTATTTATAAAATGGGAATGATAAGAGATTTAGTGATTAAAGAAAAGGATACATGTAAAACACTTAAAATAATTCTCTGATCAATAATTCTTAATTATTATGTTAACAACAGAACAATAAGATTAAAGAAATGAGATCCAGTAGCTGAGGCTGTAAAGGTTCAGGGATTTGAACAAAAGGCAGTTTAAGATGATACAGAAAAAAAGGAAAGGAAAAAGGAAAGGAAAGGAAAGGAAAGGAAAGGAAAGGAAAGGAAAGGAAAGGAAAGGAAAGGAAAGGAAAGGAAAGGAAAGGAAAGGAAAGGAAAGGAAAGAAATGCACGAAATAAAGTAAAACCAGGAACGGAAAGTCAAAGGCCGTAAAAAAAAGAACTCACTTCCTGCCTTACATGCCCTTACACCATCCGCTTCCCTTCCCTTCCACTTCCCTACCTCACTTCCTCACCTTCCCCTCCCGTCCCTTCCTTCCCTTCCCCCTGAAAAGGAAAGGGTATTATTTCACAAAATAAGCACAAAGATGAGACCAGTATTCCCTTCCCACCATTTTGATGATTCTTCATCCCATGAATAGCAGAGAAGTGTCAGAACATAGCATAACCCTCTTGAAAAGTTGCCTATCCATAGTCAGTGGTATTAATAGAAAGAAAAATTATGGTAAAACTAACGTTGAGTGATCACTTCCAATCAGAGATTTTAAGAACCAGTTGATGAGTCACCATGTTCCCATTTTACTACTGTGATAACCAGGAAGCATGAAGCCTCCAGGATCCTGGGCCCTTGAGTGATGATGAGCAGAGCACCTCCTGCAAACATGCATCGTACACCAGAAATAAACTTTTGTTAGATAAACCGAGATTTGGAATTATTAGTTACCACAGTATATTCTTGCCTTGTGTTTCTCAAAGTGGAGTGCTAAACAAGCAACATCAGCATCATTTGGAAACTTATTAGAAATGCAAATTCTTGGATCTCATCCCAGACCTACTGAATTAGAAACTCTGGGGGAGGGGCCCAGACATGTTTTAACCTCCAGGCAATTCTCAGAATGCTAAAGTCTGTCTTCACTATTAGAAACTTCCTAGTAGGAACAGACAGGTCAACTATTATTCCAGGTTTATATACAAAGAAGCTTTAGCCCAAAAAAGTAACTTAGCCAAAAATCACCCAATAAGTAAGTGGCAGAAGCAAATTTGGGGTATGGCAATCTGGATTCAAATGTTAGGCTCTTAACCTTTTTGCTATCTCCGCTGCTTATAGTATAGTAATCTGACTTAATTAGAAAGTCTAAAATGAAAAGATTAAAAGACTTCATCATAGAAAAGTTTTAAAAACTTTGCAATTTATTACAGCATTCAAATATTTAGATTCACTTTGTTTTAAAAATGACGGCATCTACAAAATAATGGCACCTAAAAATGATGACAACAAGAGGCCCATTGAGACCAGCTTTAAAAAAATAAATAATTATGATTAGTAAAATCAGTGAGTTGAGGTGTGTGGGCAAATAAATTCCCAAAGGGATTACAAAAATTTTCCTAAAGTTAGATATTACTGTGGAAGTTTTGCTGGCCTCATGTTTCGGAAGTGTCCCTAAAACTGCCTTTCCTTGTGATTATTGTCCCAGAATCATCTATGGGAAGGCTAAACCTACTGCCATGGGGTTCAGTAGAATCAGTCAACAGAAAAGAGGCCAATATATCTAGAGAGTGAAGGCAGAGAGATATAGGAGATGAGGTCAGACATGTAAAAGGAGTCAGATTGTATAGGTATAGAATCCAAAAGTCTATTGTAAAATTTTAAATATTTGCTTTGCATTCCATGCAAAAAAAAAAAAACAAAAAAGATTCTGTCTTAGAAAACCATATATTAAGTGAAGTTATACCAGTTTCTTTACTCTAAAACTTTGTATAGTTTTTGTTAATGAGGACTATGTTTGTCCAAGAAATTGAAAGACGTATGTGGCTATGTTATTGACTGGATGGTGACACTGTTAACCATAGTTGAGAACATAGACGGTAGATTAGTTTTGACAAGATGGGAAATAACAAATTGAGTTGACACATACAATTTGAGTGCCTACGAGGAAAATCCAGGTGGAGCTACCCAAAAGAGAGCTGAGAAATAGGGGTTTAGATATCAGGAAAGATATCAAATTTGAGAATCGTATCTAAATATTTATGAGGTCTATGGTTATGCTACCCAAGTAAGAGTGAAGGATCATCCACCCCAACTATAGAAGGAGGATTAGGGGCGAATTTCCTATTTGAGTTTTGGCATTGTGTAGATTCCTTGGAGAATTTCTCAGTTCTTTAGTTCACTTTGTCCTGTTATGCAGCTTGATTCCAACATTCATTTCTTAACTTATTTTCTTTTATAGCATTTGATATCTTCATATTTGGGCTTATTGAAGTTCACCAGCAAATGCAAGGAAAAAAAGGGTAAACCGGAGAGGAATTCAGAAAGAAAAGAAAAGGGGAGGGGAGGTAGTGAGAGAGGAAGGAAGAAAGGAAGAAAAGAAGGAAGGAAAGAAGAAAGGAAGGAAGGAAGGAAAGAAAGAAGGAGGGAGGGAGGGAGGAAGAGAGGGAAGGAGGGAGGGAAGGAGGGAGAGAGAGGAAAGGAAGGAGGGAGGGAGGGAAGGAAGGAAGGAAGGAAGGAAGGAAGGAGGGAGGGAGGGAGGGAGGGAGGGAGGGAAGGAAGGAAAGAAAGAAAGAAGATGAAATACAGAAAAAGAGGGAGGAAGGGAGAGAGGGAGAGAAGAAAGAAGGGGAGAGAAAATGTATCTATTTATTCAATTTTCTTCTTTGAAGATTGCTATGTTTCTGTTTTATGTCATCGTTTTTTTTTTTCCCCCAAAACAATGATGTGACGAAAGCAATATATTTAAGAGATGACTCACCTTTCCAAAATATTGAGAGATAATTTCATTCACATCTCAAGAATCACCTTCATTTTTCCTTTTTTTCTGGAAACAAAAAGCTAGATACTTTGGTAATTGAGTAACTTGGATCTTTGCTTAGTTTAATGGCAAATTTGAACTTATGTACCAAATTAGCAAAATGAATCACAGCAAACATTTTCTGGCCATGCTTATTAAATTCCTACTACACAGTCACCCAAAGTCTATTTCATGGGAAACATGTCCGCCTTCAAAAGGTCATATGCCATACTCTTAACAGTACTGTAGTTCCATGAGAAATGATTTATCCATTGAACTTTACTGTCAGATTTAACCATATCTAATTCTAGGGCACTGATTGCAAATGTGAATACTTGAACTTAATTCAGAACTATCAAGCATGCTTAGAACTTCAGTTAATTCTGCTGGAATCTTAGTCTCTAAAGACCAAAATATGTTTGGCTTTAACATGCAGATATTTTTTCCATTGGCATAGTCCTTCGTTTTAAAATTATTTTCTTGAGAATTGTTAAAAAGTATTAGAGGTTTTCTAATCTGTATCTCCTTAACTACTAATATTTCAATTCAATTAAAACCATGAGATAGTTACTTTAGGTGAAGAAATCAGAATACCCTTTTACATCTTGTTATTCAACACAGAATGATATTTTTATTTTTGAATATTTCATCAAACTTATTCTGAACAATGACCAAAGTTTATTTAGTGATATCACCATTAATAGAACATTACCACATTCCTCTTTGAGCCTAACAAAGCTTAAAAGAGAAATATTTGCCAGCAGATACCAAACAGGTTTTCCTTTTAAGCTAATTTCTAGAAAGCATTAATTTTATTTTCCTAGTTATAGAAAAATTTGTTTTACACTATAAAACCTAAGTGAATTAGTCTTGTTGGGAGCTTTATTAAGAGGAAAATAATATTAATAGTTAATATTTATTGTGTGCTTACCTATATGCCCCTACATTCTCTCACAACAATCCATAAGGTAAGTACTTCTTAAATTTCCATTTTTATTCTCAACTACAAGTGAAAAAATTAAAGCACATGAAGATGAATTAAGTTGTCAATGGTCACAAATGGTGGAAACAAGATTCGAAGCAAGGCAGTCATAATCCAGTATATGTAATCCTTACACTACACTACCTCTCAAATAGGAGGAAACAAAAACAAAAAGGAAGAGGTTGGTCCACATGAAATGAGCTAAGCAGATGTATTTATAGTAATAGTCAAAAGAACAAGGGAAATAAAGTCAAAATACGTTAAAGATGAGATGCCTGGTTTATTTCATTTTATTTTATTTTTAAAGTATAAGTGACAACGTTTTAAGATATTTAAAATGTACAACATAATGATTTGATAAATGTATACATTGTGAAGTGATTTTCCCCACTGAGTTAACAACTCACATCCCTTATCTCATGTATCTACTTTTTGTGTGATAGAGAGAACATTTAAATTATACTCTCTTAGCCAATTGAAATTATACTATACACTGTTATCAACTGTAGTCTAATAAGGCACCTAAAATTAGATCTTGGAACACTGGTTTTCTCAGTCGAAATTTAAATTGATTCAGAGTAATCTATGACATTCTTTTAGGTTAAAGTGTTTTTGTTTTTTGTTTCTTTGGGTATCAACCATAATTGTAAATAACAAAATTCTAAAGAAAGCCAAATGAACGTAAGGATAACATTGTATCTGTTATCTGGAAGACACTTTATAACAGAAATAACAAAAAAGCCTGCTTTGCCAAGAAGACTCCTGCTACCTTCCTTTTGTTCCAGACTAATTTTTAATTATTCCTCCTTTTATTTTCAATGTTTCCCTGTTGAGTGATCAATTATGGTCACCTAGATACAACCAGGCTCTTAATTATTCCATAAAAGTATAAAATAAATGCGTCCAAAGGCAATATTCATTGTCTAAAATATCTCCTCATTGAAGAGTGATAGTCCTCATGAAATGGTCTGATATTCGGTGTAGTCATAAAACATCTAATATCTAAAGTATTATTGCTTAATAAGCATAACTCTTTAAGAATTATATTTTAGCTTTCCAGAAGGCCTACACCATAAGCACCAAGGAATTAAACTAAAATCTCCAATATTCTCTGGCTCAAGTTCGAAATGATTCATGTTGTCAAGGATAGCTGCAATAAGAACAAGAAAACAGCTTGACACATTGAGACTCTTGATGTTAATGAAACGAGGTTGAATCAATAGTCATTTTAGGTTCTTTATAAAAACAAAACTATTTTGAGAAACAACCAGCTTTCAACATGCACTCGTGTGATGGTTTTTTAATCCACATTTTTTTTCTTGGTAGAACTTGATAATCAGATGTATGCCAGATAATTTGATATTTTTCTTGCGATCTATTTCTTATTTATTAGATAACCTGTACTACTTTCTAAATTGTCCTGTTTCTATTTATGCTATTTTAAATTCAAGTTGAAGCCACAGGAATAGATCAGAGAATGGTCTAATGATAGAGCATTAGGTTTTTATTGCTGTATGACAAACTATCACAAACTTAAAATATTATCTCATGGGTTCCATGGGTCAAGAGTTCAGACACAGCTTAACTATGTTCTCTGTGCAGAGTCTCACAAAATGACCATCAGAGTGTGGGCCAGGCTGTGTTCCTAACAAGATCTTGTAGATCCTCTTTTAGCTCATGTAGATATTGGCAGAATTCAGTTCCTAGTGGTTGTAAGATTGAAGTTTCTGTTTTCTTGCTGTCAGTCGTCAGCCACTCTTGGCTCCTTGGGACAGCCTACAGTTCCTGACATGTGGCATCACAGGCCTTCTAATGACATGATAAGTTACTTCTTTAAAGCCATTGAGGAAAAATCTCACAAAAGGGCAGAGTGCATCTTTTAAGGACTTTCACCTAGTTATAACAGGCCCACCAAGGATAATCTCCCTTCTGATTAACACAAAGGCATCCTAAAATAAGAGTATTGGCCTTGATAAGTGGCATGGCATCAAGAGGTGTTGATCTGATAAACTTACCATATTTTAGGACTAATTTAGAGATTATATAAAAGTCTCAAGTTTTCCATCAGAAAAAAAATCTACCAAATAATCTTCCATATAAACTCTGCCCTGTCCTCTACTTACCCATTTTGAAGAAAAATACATTGCATAAGTGGCTTTACTTTCTAGGAATAAAAGTGAGGAAGGAGGTAGTATAGATATTCATAGTGACCAGACAGAAGAGAATTAATTACTAAGTCTTAGTCACTCATCAAAAGACATCAAATGCCCCATTTATTACAGAAAAAACATTTTGATGAACTGTTTGTTCTTCTTAAGACATTTTCTCTAACATTTTGTGTTGTCTAGAGAGATCCTATAAAGAGTGTTCATTTAGCCATATCATTTCATAATGTTGTTGTAATTTAGATAATTAATTCTACTTAGTAACATGTAAAAATAATAAATGCATTAAAAAATCTTTAAATATAAAACAGATATTCAAATATACCATGGAGGAATAAATTATAGGTAAGGGAAGAGGCAACCATGCAATCACACTTTCATCTCCTTGTGTGCTTTACATTTGTAGTTCACAGGCAAAGAATACACTTATCAGCTTTGAGGAATAAATTGAAAGCATGTAAATCTGTTTTCACTGATGTTACCAAAAAAACTCGTGATCTGCAAACATAGTTCCAATGTCATAAACTCAACTGAGAAAAATTGCTTGTTACTAAGCAGAAAATGGAATCGTGTCACATTGGGTCTTTATTTGTTCCCTCTGTAATAAGAATTTTGTGAAATAAATATACACAACACAGTATCCTACACCTATATAATCTCTCAACAGTATAAAGGAAATAAATCACCTTTTAAAATATGAAATAATATTTCTTGTGAGTAATAATAAACAAAAGAGTATAGGTAATATATGAAAATTGGATTGCTCTGTGTCTTTAAAAATTTCCAAAAATTTATAAAACATCTCAAAACATCAAATTAATCACTGCAGGACTATTCATAAAAGCTACTCTATGTAAGGAGAAAAAAGTCATCTCTGAGTCCATGTTAACTCTTACCAAATCCCTGAAAAAGGAAATTAATGAAAACTCTAACAAATCTCAGAAAACTTTGGGCCAGAACAAAAAGACCCAAATTGTTGGGGAGGTAAAAAAAGAAGTGAAGACATTGTCTTAGCAAATTATAAGAAGACATCATGGGTCATATTCACTATAGCTGAGTCCCTGTCACACTGAATTTAAATAGATATGTATTGGACAATTTATTTTCCATCATACCTAAAGGATGAACTTTGAAAGCAAGACTTTGTAGCCTAACCTAAATTTCCCTCTCATATAAAATATGAAGGCAAACCAAGAGCATCAGTTATCACTATTATTTGCAAGTAGTTTCTTTATAATTTTTGTTGTTAACTATCATAATTTAGTGTGTTAGCTGAATTTATTGGTTACCACAGTAAAAAGAATGCTACCTCTTCAGTTTTCACAGTGTCTCAGAGAAGGAAGACAAAGTTGGAATATTTATTGAGATTTAGAAATCTGGTTTATGGTACATCTTTCAGTAAAGGGGGCTTGGTTAGAGTACCTTTGAACATCTGTTTTATGTTTAATGGTTTTTAAAAATGAACGTATTGCTTTTATATATTGCTAAATAGAACAAATCATTTAAAAGTAAAAATACATTCTGAAACAAAATGACTATACAAATCCTCCTAGTATATATATATCTAGACAATCCAAAATATTAGTTTATTTTTACAATAGAACTGCTGGTTAGAGAAAAAAAAATAACAGAAGTACTTTGTTTGCCTAAGTAAGAACCTACATGTCCATCTATAATAAATAGGGCATTTTAACTCTTGGAATGACTGGTTTCCATTGACCACGTAATGTTTTGCTGGCTAGTCATTATGCATGTCTATGCTACCTTCTTCCCACCTTCATTCCCAGAAAGTGTATGCCACCTGTATAAAGTTCTTTTTTTTTTTTTTCAAAACAGATAAGGAAAAGAGTTGATCTTATTAAAGATTTTGTTTTTCTCTGATGGATAAGTTTAAGATCGAGACCCTTATTGGATTTGCAAACCACTTCTGAAATTTGGAGAGGATTTCAGGATAATCGATGCCATACAATTTCTTAGAAACAACACTATGTTCTTTTTGAGAATGTCTTTTGAAACCATCCAAGTGGCCACTTTCCTTTCTAAGTTTTCAAATCAACAAGTATTAATTAATCATCTTTTGTGTGCCAAGTATTTTTAGGAGATTTGGAAGACACAAATGATGTGGTCACTGCCTTTAGATCATTCTCTGGTTATCTCCTTGGCCTAAGTTGGTGTAAAATGATATAAATAGAGGCAGAGAAACATGGAATACAGGTCATTAATGATAAATTAGAAAATTAATTACAAAGAAAATACCAGATTAAATCATCAGACATATGTTTATCAAGCTCTGCAACCCCAAGTATCATGCATGTAGAAAGCCTCTTGTTTCTTAAAATAGTGTTTATGAAGAACCTAAAAAGATTGCTGTTTCAAATTCACTTTATTGACATCCTAAATTTTGACTCATCAAGCTATCTTTCTGCTCCTATAGTAAATATCTTAGAAAACTTTTTTTAAACAGAAAAAAACAATGAAGAAAAAGTATGTGACAGATAATCTCAGGTGACATCTAAATATATATTTACTATTAGATGACTCAAACAATAGAGTTAAGTAATTCAAAATACCCCAACTTCAAAATAACCCGGGATAACCGCTTTTGTGTTTTATTCCCCCAGAAAATAAATTCTAAATATATAACAATATATATAGAATAATCCATTTTCTTTTAAAAAATGATAATTTTTAAAATAAATGATGTATTCACAATTGTTCAGAATTTAGTTATCAACAAGTAGAGAGTGAAAATTCCTCTCTCACCCTGTCTTCTAGAAATCCAAGTTCCTGTCATTGAGCCAATTGATGTAATGGAATTGTATATACTTGCAGAAATATTTTATGAATGTACAAGCAAATATATATTTATGTCTGGTTTAATCTCATAAACATCTGTATATTAATTTTTTAAAATGTCTTTTTGATAACAGGCAGAATTTCCCACAACTCTTCATCTGCTTTGGCCAAGCTTCTAGTTGCTTAGTGCTAAGGCTCTTAATTAGCCCCTTATTCCTCTACCTTCCTTTACACACCCAAGAAGAAAAGAATTTTGAAAATAAAACACAACAAAATAAAAACCTTTCATACATTTTCCTTTTGATATATTGGTAATACACAATTTTAACAACTATGCAAAATGCAGTAAATTAATGGGAAAATGACTTCAAAGCATTTTCGTGTATATATCTATGTATCTATCTAAATATATATATGCATACACATACATATATATGAACGTTTTAGTTGATCACATATTTAACAGATCCAAAGACTTATTCATGCTAAAAAAGCTAATGTACCCCTATAGTTGCATTAATAGTAGTATATACCTAGGTAAAATTAGATTAGATTTGTAATTTTATGTCTAGAGAAAATTTCTAGGCACCATGATTTCAAGGTATATTGGCAAAGTTATACATCCAGAAGAGGCTTACCTGAATAAGGATCTCCTGGGATATCCGATTATTTGAAATTGCTTTTTGGGACTAGAGGATTTGGTTATGGAGTAGATGAGTAGGAGAAGAACATGTGAATGAGCTTCCAATATGTGAAGGGCTCTCATGCTGAAGAGTACTGCACAGATTCCGAGTGGCTTCAGAAGGACTGTCTAACAGGGAGTAATCTACCTCAGTGACTGTCCTCAGAAACTAAAATTTTAACTAAAATTATATAGAAATTTCCCTTAAACAAAGAAGAAATACCTAAGTCTTCCTGAGACAAAGAAAGAAGAGAACAGAAAGAGACAAATCAGAAAAAGCACTGTCTTGGGAAAACTGCATTTAGGTAATGTGGAAGGGAAAGGGTTAAAAAAGACTGTGATCTCTCTAAGAATGAGGACTTAATAAGTTACCCTTCTACCACCATCACCAAGTCTCTTAAGATCAGACTTAAGCTTTCATCTTTTTCGCTTTAAACTTCTCTACTGTCTTTAAGAATATGCCTAACTTCTCATTTTCTTGATTATTTTCCTAATTGGAAATCAGTTAATAGTGGGATTGTGGATGGGTGCCAATGTGAAGTTTTATTGCCATAATATCCCACTACAATTTGCTTTTGGAAAGTTGACATTTCATGACATGAAGACTTCCCAATGTTGCAAAATGATTTTGACTTAATTGTGGCATAGCAATGGATTTATCTATCAGTCATACAAGCAAAAACAAGTGTGATAATCATCCTTAATGTGCCAGGAGGATGTTTATAGTACTTTTAAGACTAGAAAGGCTGCATTTAAAAGTCCTCAAGCAATGAGAGGAAATGAAGGGATGTGCTACGATTAAGTGAAGGCGGGTCTTATCTCTGAGGGAAAGGCTTTATGAGCAAAGTCTGCTCACCACAGCTGGGTCAGCTTGGAGAGCATAGAGAGATGGGAAGAGTGGAAAGTCAACAATCATAGAATGAGGTAAGGGATCTCCAGGGTGGAATTAGGAGGTACAACAGGAAGTGTTTATGTACAAAAGGAGTTTTGTAAATGACTTTGACATTGACCATGGGATTTTAACAAGCTTAACTTTATTGGAACATAAATTGTGTATGAGTAGAAAAATTCATAAATGTGGTGGCTTTGTGGTCTCTGACTGTATAAATATCTTAACTGTTAAATCTGAAAATTATGTTGTGTTGGTAAAATCTTCAACTTTAGAAGATCATTATCTTTGTTACTTACAGGTTTCAACAATCTATAGCTCCAGAGACCAGAATATAACTCTTCTAATTGTACATTGAAAGAGACTGCATATGCTTTTTAAATTTCTAGAAACTTCATTACTTAAGAGATTATATTTTAAATTATTTGGTAATATGTAACTCAGTAGTTCTTATTTGAAAATTATATTGAATCTATTTCAAATTGAAGCAATAGTGTAATTTAAAATAAGAAAATAATTTAAGACATTAGCATCTGCTTACAGTTTTGCCACATGCTTCAGAAAAGCATAGCTCAGTATATTCACCTCAGTTGTTTTTCAGCCAGTGATCCAGATGTTTGACCTCTACAACATCAAACATTCAATTTGTCTAAATATTCGATGCTTACTAAAATGATTAAGTTCTTTAGGACAGATGTGTTCTGATAATTTATTTAATTTTGGTGCCACTTCCTATATCTAAATGGATAAAAATTACTTTGCTTTTTCTGCACAGAAATTTATCAGAAAACTTTAAATTATTTTACTATTTTAGTACACAGATGAACTGCATTTTGCTTTATTCTGTAGGTATAAACTCTTTATCCTTTTCCATACAACAGAGAGGATGTTTACTGAGAACTAAAGAGATATGGTGTGCTAACTCCTATAAAATTAACTTCTCACAAGAAATATCAGGTAAAAATTAGCATCTACAATTCTCTTTTCATCAGGTCATTTCCTCTGGCTTTATAACCTCTATTAAATTTAAGCAGCTTGTTTCATGTTCTTTAACAGTGAGCCACTGTCTAAAATTCCTGATGAAAATGCATTAGTGGCCTTCTTAAATAATTATTAATAAAATGTCAATAGGCTTAAACTTCACCGAACCTGAGTTATGCTCTTTGTCATCATTCCCAATTTAATTTGACTTTTGCTTTAATGAGCTCCCTTCCTCTCAGGCACAAATCCGCATTAATTTCCTTTTTGCAGGACTCTCTATCAATATGTTACTCTTAGCTATAATGTAACCAGTGCAGCCAGTTTGTATTTCATCAATGAAAGAAGTTGTTTATTCATTTTATAAAAATGATTTATGGATGAGAACTTTAAGTACACAGAAAGTAAGGCAAAAATAAGAGAATAACAGTTCTAACCATGAATGCAGGTGCTGTTTAAAACCTCCAGTGCTTTGTACATAAAGAGAACTTTTACATGTAAGAGATTTCACATGTTTTGCTAAGTGGGTTTAGATTATGCCTTGAAGAATACTGTTTCTCAGGTCCAAATTCTCAATAAATATATATATTCATTTGGAGGATAAAGAAAAAAAGAAGTTCTTCATTTTATAGAACAAATGGTGCTTAAGGCATCTGTAACTGTCAAGTTGAAATTAAAACAAGAAATCTGTTTACATGTGACAAGCTAAATCAATTCCAAATGATGTCCAAATTGGACAGAGTTCGGATTTTGTCACCATAGTCCTAACATTTCAGTTTAGATTAAGGACAGACTCATTTTCTACTGGAAGGGATCATTCCTCTTCCTTCAGTTGCTAAGAAAGCAATTCTGACTTATAATAATTACTGTCACATAACATCACAATGAAAAATAACTGTCCTAAGCACAGAAATAAATTTTCCTAATTCTTAAAAAGATAAATAATATAAATTTTTATTTTTAAAAATCTGTTAATATGTATGTTAAAGACAAACTTAATATATATTAAACTTGTCACAATAATAAAGTGTTTATATTGTACTGAACAGGACTTAGAAGGTACTGGGAAAACTTTCATTTGATATATGTTTTCTTCTATATATAAAAATATTACTTCTATTACTTAATCATTATCATAATTTATATTTTAAATTGTCACAGTATATTTGCTGGGAAATTGTATTGTGGATTTATTGCTTTGGATAACACACACACACACACACACACACACAAATAAAGAAAAGTAAATTTTTCACTGTCCAAGGATAAAAGTTTAGATCTTACACATTCTAAAATTATTTTAAAAGATGGCCAACAGCCAAAGTGAAGTTGTTTCTATTAAAAGAGAAAGAAATGAATGATCCGAAACCTTAATCAATAACCAGAAAATGATCTCAGAGTCTTTGGACTCTTTGCTTAGAAATATTAGAACCACAAGGAGTTCACCAATCTAGCTATCTTTGCATGGAGGCAGGTACGTAGTGACTTCGCTTCTGTGTGTTTCCTCCTCTACTCATTCATGTTTAGAGAAGAAAAATAAATTGTCACCATTTGAGACACTCTGGAGAAGGGGACAGTATAGATTTTTATGTATCCCCTTATGTCAATTATTCACTTCAAAGGGTTGTAAAGATTTGAAATACATTATAAGGTTCCAGCAAATATTAAGGACCCCAGAAATGCTTACTTAACTTCCTCCAGACACCTCCATTTATTTATTCATTCACTCATTCCAAAATGATTAATAACATGTAATTTAGAAGAAAAACAATATACTAGTCAGGATGTGATGCTGCAATAAATAGATCCTAACATTTCCATAATTTAAAAAAATAAAAAGACTTGTCTTGCTTGAGCCATTCACTCAGATAGTGAGGCAATTCCTCTACATAATCTTTCAGGGTCCCTGACTGCCAGCAGTTATACCATTTCAAAATGTGGCTATTCAGGTCACCCTGACACTTGCTATCTCAGTCCACTGTGAAGAAAGAAAACAGGGAAGTGCTTCAGAGCTTTTTATAGATCAGCTCTAGAACTCAGATTCCATTCATTAAAATGAAGTGACATGGCCACAGCTAATAAGAGAGGCTGAGGAATATAGTCAGCTGTGTGTCCAAAAGAAGAGAATCACATTTGGGTGATAGTGGTCTCTGCCACCTCAAATGAAAAAAAGGAAAAAAGAAAAAAAAGCAAACAAACAAACAAACAAAAACTCTATCATCTATCTATCTATCTATCTATCTATCTATCTATCTGTTGATCTATCTATCCATCTATCTATCTATCATCTATCTACCTACTTATATATCTGTTTTGAATTCAAATTCAAATGTTGGATTAGTTCTTAGTAAGAGAAAAATATTTTTTTTTTCTGCAATAATACTGTTATTACTATGACTGGCAAACATAAGTGCATGGATACTAAATGTGTCTGAGAATGGACTCAAGAGGCTGTGTAAGAGATGGTGAAGCACAACAGTTGGAAATTCAGACTCCATCACAGTGTCTGGGTTCTGCTGTTTCTCAGGGTCTATGACCTTGAATGAATCACCAACCCCTTTTAGTTCTAGCTGTCTTCATTGGTAAAACAAGAATAATATTATCTGCTTCATTAGGATGCAGTGTGGGTTAAATGAGTTATACATAAAGCAATTAGAACGTGTCTTAATACATATTAAGTATCTAACACATTCACACTGTTATTATAATAAACACAATGGCAGCTTTGCTCATTGAGCCTCAATTTTAATTCCTTGCTGCAACTATTTTCACTTCTTTTAAGCCCAAGGGATTATAAATGAAATGTAAAGAGATTTCAGTTCCACTTGAATTAGCCAGTGGGTTCAGAGATTTATTCAAGTCCCTCCTCATTTATAAGGTGGAATGAGAACCTAGCATGAGTAGAGATTGCTGGAGGCAGCGGCACATTCCACTTGGCCACTCCTATAACATATTTCCCACCTTAGCTTCACCCTCCCCACTAGAGGAAAATTTTAGACTGAAAGCAGAGTCGAAGAAAGAAATTGTATGGGTAAGTAGAGATTTTATGGTACTCCTTAGAATCTAACCGAATAGTTGTTCTGATGTGGTCACAGGATGAGGGAGTTAGGGAAATAAGTATAAGAGTGACCTAGCATGCTGATGATGGGTAAAAGACTGTGGTCACCACTGACAGGGTGTATAATAGGTCCAAGCACAGAAGCTCCTAAGCAGCAGACACAGGTACCCATGTTCCTTGGCGCTATGAGCTGCTTATATTAATAGCCAGTTGTATGTTTCAATCACCGACTTCAGGTAAACCTAGTCTGGACTCTGGCCATCTATCTTTCTTTTGTTTTTCTTTTTAACAGCTCTATTGAAATATATTTCACATACCAGTAAATTAACTTTCCTAATGTTTACAATTCATGGTTTTTAATATATTCACTGAATTGTGCAACCATGATTCCAGAACAGTTCATCACCCAAAAAGAACTCCCACACCTGTTAGCAGTTGCTCCCCATCCTTCTTTGACCATAACCCCTGAAAATCGTTAATCTGCCATCTCAATGGATTTGCCTATTCTGGACTTTCACATAAATGGAATTGTATATGTGGCCTTTTGTGACTGATTTCTTTCACTTAGCTTGTTTTCCAGGTTCATCCATGTTGTAGCATATATCAATATTTCAGTCCTTATTATGGCTGAATAATATTCTATTGTATGGCTATATCATGTTTGTTTATTCACCAGCAGTTGGTGGACATTTGAGTTGTTTCTACTATTATGAATAATGTTGCTATAAACATTCACATACAAGTTTTTGTGTGGATATGTTTTCATTTCTCTTGGGTATATATTTAGAATTGGGATTTCTTGGTCGTGGGATAACTCCGTGATTAATTTTTGAGGCTTTGATAAACTGTTTTCCAAAGTATCATTTTACATTCCCACCTGCAATGTATATGAGTTCCAAATTTTCCACATCTTTGTCAGTACTCATTATTGTCTTTCTTTTCTATTGTCGTTATCCTAATGGGAGTATTGTGGTCTCTTACTGTGGTCTTGATTGGCATTTCCCTAATGACAATGATGTTGAGTATTGCCTCATATGCTTATTAGTCATTTGTATATTTTCTTTAAGAAACTGTCTATTCAAATCTTTTGCCCATTTTCTACTATTTTTTTTCTTTTTATTGTCATGTTGTACATTTTTATAAAATGTAGATACAAGTCCCTTATTAGATATATGATTTGTGAATATCTTCTCCCAGTCTGATGTAGGTCTTTACATTTTCTCGATGGTGCTTTTTGAGGCATAAAAATATTTAATTTAGATAATGTCCAATTTATCCATCTTTTATTCCTTATGCTTTTAGTCTTATATCTGATAAAAATTGCTTTATCTAAGGTCATGAAAATATACTTTTACATTTTTCTCAAGGAGTTTCATAGTTTTAACTCTTACATTTACGTGTCTGATCCATTTTAAATTAGTTTTTGTATATGGTGTGAGGTACGTGTCCAACCAACCTCATTCTTTTGCATGTGAATTTCCAGTTGTTCCTGCACCGCTTGTTGAAAAGTTTGTTCTTTTTCTATTGAATTGTGTTGACACTCTTGTCAAAAATCAATTGACCAGAAATGTAAATGATTGCTTCTGGACTTTACCTGTCCATCTTGCCTCAAATGCAATTGATAAACCCAAAAGACTGCAAACAAAGAAACTGAATCCAGAAAATGGAAATTCTCCATATGAGTACAGCACAACTGGCCAGCTTTGTCTGCCTTGGCTCCCTGGAGTGTTTGGTGGGATTTCTCTTGACAAACACCAGCTAATGGGATTAGATATTTGAATGTCACCAATAGTCTCCTATGAGCCAAATTAATTACCCCCAGCCATTCGATATTACTGTCCACCTCTCCTTGAAAGTTGGCTTTGTTTTCCTTCCACCTCTCTGGCTATTCTTCCTCAACCTACTTCACTAACATTTTTTCTTCCACCCATTCACATCTTAAAATTTGCTATTCCATAAAGACCCATCTTCAGCCCTCTCTTTTTATTTAAAAACTGTTTGCCATCTAATATCCACATATATCCTTTTTGCTGTTAGAAGAACCTCAAATTTTTAGCTAGACACATTGCTTCAAAATTAAATAATTACTATCCCAACTTCTCTAGCAATTTGTCATAACCATATGACTAAATCCTAGCCAGTAATGTGTAAGCAAAAATATTGTGTGAATATGGGTAATTCCTTAAAAAGCTACGGCATCCATCCTTATTTGGTGATTCCTCTCATTGGCAACTTAAAACCCAGTTCCCATTTTAGACTGTGAGGATGAGGGCCATACCTTGTGAATAGCAGAGTAGAGAAAATAAAGAAGAGTAGGTCCTTGATGACATTGTGGGGCTGCCAGAAGGTCCCTAGACAGCCTACTTCTGGACTCCTTTTTTGTAAGAGAAGGGTGGGGGAAAAGATTTTTACTATTTATAAGTCACAATCATTTTGGTTTTTTAAAATTCTATGTAGTGGACCTAATTATAACTGATAAATTTTCTAAAGGCTATATACCTTCATCGATCACTAAACAAACATTTATTAAGTATCTACTACCTATTGGATACTGTGCCAGGTATTATGTTGATGTAGTGTCTGTCCTTATGAAGTCCGCAGCCTAACTGGGGAGACATAATTTTATAATTACATAAGACTCCAAATGATAACACCCATAATAATATTATTGTTATAAAAGATGTGCAGTGTGCCAGGGCAATATAGGGGGTAAAGCAATTCATTTTGTCAAAGGTCGTATGAAGTTTCATAGAGAAAGCAATGTTTGTAAGAGAGGAAAATCATCTTAGAGGATGTGGGATTCACAAATGTCTACAAATGTTAAAGTCCGTGGTTAGTTTTTTAAAAAAATGAGTTATTAGGTGTGGCTAGAGAATAGGCTGCTGTGTGTGTGTGTGTGTGTGTGTGTGTGTGTGTGTGCGCGCGCGTGTGTGTGTGTGTGAGAGAGAGGAGGGGCTGGAAGACAGAAAGAGACAGAGAGAGTATAGAGCCTGAGAAGCAGCAAAGAAAGCAAAGAAAATCAGGAGAGGAATAGTAATAAAGGATGTTCCAGGGAACTAGGAATTTAGGAATCTTACATGTCAAATGAGAATCTGAATTTTAGCTTTTGAATCAGGGATAGAAAAATATGTTCTGACCCTTATGTCAACTCTATTTTGGCTGTTTAAACTACTATGATAAGAATCATTAAACTATACCTGAGATAATCAAGAAACATTGACATGAGGTATTATAAATACTTGAATAAACTTAAGAGGTGTGATAGTTTATTTTACATGTCAGCTTGGCTGGGCTGCAGCATTCGTATATATGGTCAAACATTATTCTGGATGTTTCCATGAGGGTGTTTGGGATGAGATTAACATTTGAAAGAAAATTTTTATAGTTCCTCATGTGTGAACAGTACTCTATCCTCTTGTATTAGTCAGGATTTTCTAGAGGAGCAGAACTAAAAGGATGTGTATATAATTTAGAAAAAAGTTTATTTCTTAGAATTGGCTCATGCAATTATAGAGGCTAGCACATCCAAAATCTGCAGGGAGAGCCAGTGGTCTGAAGACTTAGGGATGAGCAGAAGAATTCCCCCTTGTTCAATGGAGGTCAGTCTTTAATTCCCTTCAAACTTTTATCTGATTGGATAAGTCCCACCCACATTATGGAGAGAAATACACTTTATACAAAGTCCACTGATTTAAATGTTAATCTTATGCCTGTTTATCTCACAAATATGGCCACTGCCTCAAGCCTTCTGGAAAAAGTAAGTTTGGGTGGGAAGATGACTTCTCAAAAATCCTGTTGGTTCTACCTTCAAAAGCTATGCGGGCTACAACCACTTCTCAGCCCCTTTGCTGGTACGCTGTGATGCAAATCACCATCATCACTCTCCTGGACACTGTAATATGACCCTACTAGGACCTCTTTTCCTTCTCTTGTGCCTCTACTGACTACTCTTTAATCATTTTGAGAGATACTTTTGAAACATAAATGAGATTAATTTACTCCTCTGCTCATACTCTTCAAAGGCTCCCAACCTGAGCAAAAACCAACATCACAGTGGCTTATAAAGCTGTGTAGGATCTGTCCCTACACCATTAACTCTCTGACATTACTTACTCTTTCCCATCATCCTGGCCTCTGCTATTCTAAATCCACCTGGCACAAATCAGGGCCTTTCATACAGACCACTTCACCTGCTTGAAATACTCTCAGCCCAGAGAGTTATGGGGCTTACTCTTAATCCTTATAAGTCTTGGGGTAAGGGATACTTTTCCAATGGGGCCCTATCCTGCCTTATTTACAATGGAACCCCTTCACTCCCCCCTCATCTCATTTTTGTTTTGTTTTATTTTGTTTTGTTTTTCTGTTTCAATAACACTTAGGAACATATAGATACTCACTATTTGCTGAATGAGTACATATTATACCTTTAACTTGACCTTTTCCCAAAGGCTTGACTCCATTGCCTAGTCAAAGACTCTTAAAGGGCCACAATCTTAACTTCTACGAAGGCTTCAGTTTTGCCATTGCTATTGCAGTTTGGACACAGAAACAGTTGACTTGTACACCCTTGTAAGGGTGTAAATTATAGGAATCCCAATCAAGATAGCTTGTGGCAAAAGGTAGAGGATTCCTCCTTTAGCAAAGGAGAAAATCTGACTTTCAATTTCTGCTTGATGACTAAACCCAGTTTTAGTGTTTCTATCTTAAGACTTCTCTAAAGGCATCAGGTAGCAAAGAATGCTCTCTCACATTTTGAATATGTTGTACTTTTCCCCTCATGTTCTGGCTTCCATCTATAGGTGGTATGCCTTCCGAGAAGATAGCATGTCTATGTTTTATTATTATATTACAGCAGTCACTGGCTCTTGAGACTACAGTATCTGCACCACCCATTGCCCAACTGCCTCAACTAAGCCATTGACACATTTTAGTTTTTATTATTGCAACATTCCACTTCTAGCACCAAATCCTACCATATAGTTAGGAATGTTTGGCAGCACATAATAGAAAAAGAAAAAAAAAACTGGCTTAAACTAGAGTTTATTCATCTTTCATGCAGCAGAAGACATAATAGACCCAGGCTTCTTCCAGTGCTCAGCTCCAACAAAGTGAAAGTATGGCCTTCATTCTCTCAGTCCAAACAATATGCTAGAGCTCCAGGATAACTTATTTATGTTTGATTATTACATTATAGTGATCATTGGCTCTCTAGACTACAGTATCTGTACCATCCATTACCCAACTGCCACCACTAAGCCATTGACAGATTTTTTTTTTTCTATTATTGCAACATTTACTTCCAGTACCAAATTCTACAATATAGTTAGAAAAGTTTGGCTGCACATAATAGGAAAAGAAACAAAACTGGCTTAAACAAAAGAGAAGTTTGTTCATCTCTCATGCAATAGAAGACAGAAGAAATCCAGGCTTTTTCCAGTGCTCAGCTCCAACACTCTTAAAGTATGACCCTCATTCTTATGGTCCAAAGTCCTCCTTTTTCTCAGGTAGTAGATGAAGGAAAGGGATGTGAAAAAAGCAGCCCTATCTCTAATGAGACTTCTAGGAATTCAAAGGCAACATTTATGCTTATGTTTTTTGACTAAATATTAGTCACATGGCAATACCCAGATTCAAGGAAGACTGAGAGATGGAGTCTTGCATCATGGAAGAAATGTGTCTGGCTAAAAATTAGGATTCTAGTTTCTAATAAGAAGGAAAGAATGGATATTGGAACAGGTAGCAAAATCTGCCATGAAAACCAACTCATTAACCTTCTAAGAGAGGAAGATAGACTATAAAATGATATTCTAATAACTAGGATTGGAAGATACTCCAAGCTTCACTGTATGTTAGCCTATAACTTTGAGAATTATCTATCCTAGAATATGCACTTTAGACTCATAGCACACACACTGCTAAAAACAAAACAAAACAAAACAAACAAAAAACAATCACCAAATGAGACAAGACATCCAGCTGGACCGCTCCTGGGCATCACAGAGTGTAGTGTGGTTCATGTCAAACAAAACGTTCAGACAGATTAGCAAATCTGTTCAGTTGAACTAAAATGTGAGGAATGTGACACACAGTGTTAAAACACTACTCTTGACAGTTTCCCACTCTCCATTCAAACAGAAAAAAATGCTAAGCATCACGATCTTGGCCTTTGGTTAAATATTATGGTCTCCTGAAATATTGAAAGGAATGAGTATAACCATACTTTAAACCAAAAAGTAAAATTAAAATCTCTAAAGTAGTCATATTTTCAAAATATGAACTAATTACATTATTCAAAAAACCATGCTGTGGATTAAAGAGATTGGCAGAAAAGTTTTAATTAGCATAACTGTTACATTCCACAGAGCTAAACCCAATTTGCACTTAAAAATCAAAGAATTTCCATGGGTCAAATAATTTATATTTGGAGAATCATATCAATCAGAATGGATCACCTTTCTGGCAGTTGACAAATACAACCCTGTGATGCTGGGTCAGTCTATGTATCTTCAATTGCCATAGGCTAAGCAGGGTGTTATATGAGGCTGAGGCTCCCTTGCCAGTGTTCACGTTCCAGCTGACTATTCATTATGGTTTACAGGCAACTCACTTGGAGAAAATGAGATGGGCTCCACAAATGCAGGCAAGCCTTGTAAAGATAAATGAGTCCAAATTCTTGCTATTTCAACTCAAGAAGACAAACAGACCTATAGATTTCTGCCCATGAGCATTTCTTAATTGCCAAGGAGAAAACTAGTACCATAAGCTCAGTGGAGGATAGGCAGTAATAGCCAAAGAAACTTTTTTAAAAAAGAGAAGAAAAAATTCCAGGAAACGACTAACACCTCTTTGTATCCGGACACTGGACCAAATCTGAAAATTGTGAGAGATTAATTTGGGGTAAAAATAATTCAACTTCTGTGAAAAACAGATACTTAAATTGTGATAAATGGGACTTTCCAATATGTGTAATAGATTAGAGTTGGGATAAATTTTTTCATGGTCAAAAATATACTTCTGAACATAGAGAATGTTTGGGGCAGTGTATGTGTCATCGTGTTCTCTCTCCTTAAGGCAAAGGAGAGCTTTTTAAAGCAGAAAACCCCAAACTATAACAGGGCAAACATTGACACAATATATATTCATATCATGGCAAATGTTTGCAAACCATAGACTGGAAAAATAGATGCAACGTAACTGACAAACAAAAGGTTAATATTTCTAATGTAAATTATCCTAGAAATTATTAAGAAAACATAAGCTCAGGAGTAAATGGGCAGAAAATACGGGCAAACCCATCAGAGAAGAGGAACTGCAAATGTAAACATGAATATCGACTCTGTCCTGTTCCCCATTCCAGATAAGTCCAACCCTTTGGAGAAAAGTTCAGGGTCAACCACAGCCTAGCCAGGAAAAATTAAATATGTTATCAGGAGAGTTAGTTTGTGCCTTTTTCAAATTCATGGTTTCTTTCAAGTAGCAAAGTCTGTAAACAAATGAACAAACAAAAAAACATGGATTTGCTATTGTATTTATCACCTAGCCTGTCTTGACAAGAGTTACCAGGAAAAGCAACAGACCTGCAGCATTGAAAAAACTTCTCAAGAGTGCAGGCTATATTTAATCTTTTAATATAGATTTGAATTCTAGTTTCCCCAATTGTGTGAGGTAAAATATCATTAATTTCTCCTGCACTCTCACCTCAACCAAAGTAGAACTGATAAACCATGGACCCGGTTCTCTGTAAAAAAATTTATAGTCCCAGACAAGCAAGGCAGTGATATATGTAATATGACACAACACTGTTAATTATTGATTCTATCTTTTTAAATGATTATAGGTTTATTTTGATTTTCTATTTATTCTTGAGTCAATTTTGACACATTGTATAAAATGATCTATTTTACCTGTTTTCAAATTTTTTAACATTGAAGTTTTGCTGCATATTCTGTAACATCTCTAGCATATTTAGTTCTTCCCTATTTTTATTCCAAATATTGTTAATTGTGTTTGCCTTGATCACTGTTGCCAGAGTTCTGTTTAATTGGTGTAATTATTCTTTTCAATAAACTAATGTTTGCTGTGCTGACACTTTTTAGTGTATCTTTTCATCTAGTTGATGTTTGACATCTAAAAAGAAAAAAACCCTCTCTGGCTATAGAGGCTGCCCTCCTAAAGCTAGCCAACTCTTCTTATTATTTATTTTAAAACTTTTCAAAATTAATTTCAGGTGTATGACTTTATAATGCATCTGTATATCCTATTGTATGTATACCACCCAAAGTCTAGTCTCCTTCTGTCATTTTGTATTTAACGCCCTTTACCCTCTTTGTCCATCCTCTACCCCTCTTTCCTTCTTGTAACTTCCATTCTGTTGTCTGTATCTGTGAGTTTCGTTTGTTTATTCATTTGTTGCTTTTTGTTTTATATCCCACGTGAGTGAAATCATGGTTCTTGTCCTTTTCCATCTTACTTATTTCACTTAGTATAATACTCTCAAGATCCATCCATATCTTTCCCGCAAATAGCAAGATTTTATTTTTTTATGACTGATTAGTATTCCACTGTATACATGTATCACATAAAAATAGCAAAAGGCCTAGCAAAGAGCAAGCCCCTGACATGCAAACTAACTAATCCAAGCTAATTTCCTCTCCTTGACACAATCCAGGCCAATATTCACCTGTCTTAATTATCCCACAGCCAGACACCAGGCAACTAGGAACCACTTCTATAGCCCAAAGTCTTCCAAAATTATTCAAACTAGCCAGTCCCAAACTGTTCACCCTACCCTGCCTTGCCTTGCCTGTTCCACAGAAACCCCCCAAAAGGCAGTAGCCTAAACTTTCCCCTGGCTCCTTCTTCTGCTCCTGATCATCCTGGTGTTTTTTCTAAGTGGCCCTGGATGTTTCCTGTCTCTGGGTCCTGTAAATATAAAAAAATTTTTTCCTGAGCCTTTACTCTGTCTCCTCTTGTAGCCACACCTGGCTATCTCATAAAGAATACAAAACAATTTGGGTTCATTTTTAATTTTTTTTTAATTCTTGCAATATATCCTTAGCTTTTCAATATTTGGGTTTTATCATTTTGTAATCTAAAACTAAACATTTCCCTCTAATCACCATTCAACTTCCTCATACAAGTTTTGATATGTAATAGTTTCTTTACTATTTACTTCTTAGTGTTCTTTAGTTTTTATTAGAAAGTTTCTTTAATCCATTAATTAGTTAGAATTGGGGTTTTTTGTCTTAATTATTTATGACTATATGACTTTGAGACTATATAATACTGATACATTCATATTTGTTCTTTGATAAAGATTTACTTTATAGCTTAATATATGGTTAATTTTCATAACTGTTGTATGTGTACATAAGAAAAAGTTATGTTCTAATTGATGAGTACAAAGTTCTATAAACGCTTTTCAAAGAAAACTTATTATTATTCAAATCTTCTGTATTCTTTCCAATTTTTGGTCTTCCTGATCTATCAGTTAATTAGAAGTGTTAAAATCTTCCACTTTGATAGTGAGTTTAACAATATCTCTTTCCAGTTATATTTCTGTTAATTTTCATTTTGAGATTAATACTATTATGTAAATGCAAGTTTGGTTTTCTTATCTTCCTAGTAAATTAAAACATCTGTAACTTTTATAGCCCTTCTAATGCATTTGTTCTCATGACTATTTAATTTATGTTAAATGAGCTGTATCAGCTTCTTCGGTCAGTATTTGACTACTATATATTTTTCCATCTTTTGCAGCCAGTAGTTCTACATCTCATGTTTTAAATGTGACACTTGTAAATACTAAATAGCAGAAATGTTTATTTAATCTGAAAAACAGCCACATTTAATGCCAAATTTAATTTATTTGCATTTCGAGACTATTAGTATTCTTGAATTAGACTGATTTTGAGAATTATGATTGTATTTTACATTTGCCTATTTCATTTATACTTCTTTGTTCTTTTTTTTCTTTTGTCTTCCTCTGAAGTTACTCTAAAGAGTAGAAAAGATATGTTCTATTTCTATTCCTTTGATACTTAATCTTAATATTTAATATAATATAAAACAAATTACCCTCTTTTTAAACAACACATTCGCTTTAGAATGTTTAAATTTAATTACCCTCCCAATTTGTTATTTCTGCACCATATTTTAATTATGTAATATTTTTATTACGCATATAAACGTTTTTACTCTTTTATATATGAATGTGTAGGCATATATATGTAAATCCACACATAATTATTAGATTAGTTTAGATTTACTCATTTCTTCGGATTTCCTCCTTTGTCTTCTGTTTCTGCTTGAGTCTCAGACTTTACTTTGGTATATCTTCTTCCTTCCTTCATAAAGTTGGTCCTCTTGAGTTGTGTTGAGCTTGATATATAAATCAGGTTTGACGCTTATTTCCTCTCAACATTTTTACAATATTATTGTAATGTTTTCTATCTCTTTTGGTGCTATTGAGAAGTTTAATGTGATACTAACCATCTTTCCTTTAAAATTAATGGATTTTTTTCCTTACTGCTTTAAAGTCCTCTTTGTCTTTATTTTTTTGTTTTTGTTTTTGTTTGTTTGTTTGTTTGTTTGTTTTTTGGCAGTTTCCCTGCATTGGTTTCAGCTACCTGAATCTGATGATACATGTCTTGCATTAATTCTGAAAAAACGGGTTTCTCCATGTTCACTTTCTCTATTTCTGAAATTACAATTAGACTTGTGGTATATTTTCTTAGACTATCTTCCATATCTCTTTTATTGCTTGTTTATTTTCCATTTCTTGGTCTGTTTTGGAATTTGGGTAATTTCTTTAAAATCTTTAGATTTATCTTTCAGTTCACTAATTCTCTCTTCTTCACCTGTGTCTAACATTTTATTAGTCCATCCATTCAATTTTTAATTCCAAAGGTATGTTTCTATGTTCTATTTTTTTAGATTTTCCTAGCTTTTTTTTGTAAACTTATTCCTTATTTATATTTTTAATTCCTTTTTCTATATCTTTAAGATTTTAAACACATTTATTTTATATTTTCTATTCAATAATGTC
The DNA here is from genome assembly GCF_014176215.1 of Rousettus aegyptiacus. Classification (NCBI taxonomy): domain Eukaryota; kingdom Metazoa; phylum Chordata; class Mammalia; order Chiroptera; family Pteropodidae; genus Rousettus; species Rousettus aegyptiacus. The sequence goes on from NW_023416284.1 coordinate 125,395,572, forward strand.
AACACCTGAAGTTCTAGAAGGTTAATTTTTGCTGTTTTGTTTCACTTTCTTTTTTTTATCCCCTTCTTATTCTAACCTGTATAATTTGTTTCCTTAGATTACTTGTGATTTTGCATCATGAGTTCATGTTTAGCTGTGCTCTATCTATGGGAATTTTGCAAGACTTGGTTTGTGTATCCATCAAAACAGAATTTTCTTTTGCTCCTGTCAAGATATCCAGGACACTAGAACCCTAAAAAATAGTTTTAGGCTAGTTTTTATGACAGTTTCCTAAACCATGTAGGAAATATAAATTTAATCTCTGAAACTGTACCAGGGTAGACCATTGGTTACTATTTCTGAAAGAAGACTTTTTTCACCTATGCTCAGGCTTAGATTATTAAGTTCCTTTGTCACCTCTCTTTTCTAATAGGCACTTTTTTTTCTGACCCTCTAATCTAATTTCCATAGTTTACCTTTAACACTGAACCAAGTTCTTGTTACCTGCCCCAATATAGGTAATAAAATGCAAGCTTCTAAAGGGGAAAGTTCTCTAAGATTAGTTGCAGATTCAGCACTAGCTACCACCATGTTTACCTAGAGGCTACATAATCCACACCAGGCCATTGAGAGTTCTTGGTTGTTGGTGTTGTTGTTGTTTTTTAACCTAAACTGTGAAAGAAATCAGTCTGCACTAGTGGTAGAAGCAGTGAACTGTAAAGCTTTGAAGCAATCGATGTCCATGTCTTGCTTAATGTAGATTAGGCTGGCCTTTTGAAGGAGAGAACAAGACTAAGGTGCAGAGTGATCCTTATACGAATGGAGTAACAGTGTCCCGGCACCGTAAATTTTCCTGCTTCTACTTGTTCTGGACTCCCATGTATCTCTGCCTATCCCACAATTCATTAATTCTCTTCCTTTTATTGTTTCCTTTAATTGCCAAAGAACAAAGTACACTTCTAAGAAATTTTCCTTTGGCATAACTTAGTTCAGGTTATGTTCTGACATTTGCAATTAAAGGAGACATGATATACACAATTATTTTGTTTTACATATCTTTTTTCCTTTTTAATCTCTACAAAGCCTATTGCATAGCAATAGTTATCATTGAACTAAATTGACCTGAATAAGATGGGGACATTACCTCCACTTAGACTGAAAATTAACTTGTGGGTTGGTCCCAGACTACTTCCAGTTGATACCACCAGTATGTTCCAACTATCAGAATCGGAAGAAATGAAACAATCCAAGAACTAACTCAAAATAGTTTCAACCCCCAAGATGGACCAAAAATTATGTTCTCTTCCTACACAAAACTCACACTTTCCTAAGAAACTCTGAAAATCAACTAGGTATGATACAAATGTTCAAGTATTAATCTGAATTGTCTGAAGATCCAAAAATTTTCCTAGTCTCTGGAGAGAAAAAGTCTCAAAGTTATGAAACAAGAAAGCACATTGGTAGATCAATGACTAAGTTACAGACGCAGAAAGGAGCCAAAGTCTGAGGCAGTTAATCAAATATTTTATGCCAAATTTGCTATCATATAAGAATACCTTTGTGCCTCAAGTTAGCCATGTCGCTTGTCATTAATGACCAGATCTTTGGCATTGTATTTCACCTTTTGAATGCAGAGAATTGACGCAATGAGCCATTGGTCAGAATGGAGCTAAGGGTATAGAATTTAAATCTTTGTGTTCTCTTGGAAGTTGATTTTCACGTAATGAATGTGCAGTAATGAAGGCCTCATTCTTATCATTTTTTTCCATACTTAAACTTTAATTTAGAAAATACGTCCTTTCCTACCGGTCCTATATAGACTTATCCTCACTCCAAATATTAAGACCAAGGTATACATCCTTTATAAATACGTTGTTCCACTAAATTTTGAAATGCAAGAAAAAAGAAGGAAACAATATGAAAGTTAAAATGCCTCACTTTGAAATATCTTTTTAAGTTTTTCACATACTAACATTTTTATTTAAATCGCAGATTATGCATTTCAGGATAAAGTATCCCCATTCCTAACCCATATCTTCCCACCTCCTTTTTTAAACTTCAGAATTTATTATCTCAAAAAAATGCAAATCTTCTGGAAGATCCACTCACTGGCTGTTTTAGTTCTTTGTCTTTCAGAACTGAGCTCCCTCCCAGTGGAAGCTTCTAAAAGGGATTTTTCTGAGGTAACCACAGCACAATGAAGTGACTGCACAGGCAATTATTCTAGGAAAACTCTCCCTGAAAGTTAGCCAGACAGGATGAAATTGGATAATTTTCTTTAAACCCTAAAGAGAAGAATAGGACACTAGAGAACTAAAAAGGGTGAGGTGCCAAAAAGAATTTCTCCACACAGAGGAAGGAGTGGGTGAGGACCAAGGCAGAAGACAAAGAACAGTGTCTCTGCCTGCCCTCTTTAATGATGACTTCTCTGGACAAGGATCTTTGCTTTGTTCTCTCTATGGTTCACCTTGAAGTTCAGCCTTATTTTCCAGAGTAATGAAAATAAGCAAAATGAATAAATAAATAAATTCTCTTCTTGGAAGATACTGTGTCCATTAGTCAAGGCATTAAAGTACAGTATATGTGATATATTTGACCCACTGAAAATAATACACACCTGTAACCAGCGAAGTCTATTTTTGTAATGAGCAAAACGTCTTGGCTTAGTCCTTTAGTATTTTATCAGCATGCTCAGAAGCATTTCCTTTAAGTGAAATCCCTGCCATGAAGAGTTTTAAAATTTGGAAAGTAACTTTAATTCTCATGAGGAATCATCATTGAGAATTATAACTATCCTTAGCACTGAGAGAGACTGTCAAATGTCTTCTCATTTTACAAGTAAAAAAACTAAGATCTAAAAAGGTGATCAGGTTCACTCAGCTGGTTAGTAGCAGGGTCACAGCCAGAACCTAAATGTCTGTGATTCATAGTCCACTGTTTTAACCATCTAATCACCACCCACTATTCTGCAAGGTAGGAATAAATATTATAATAATTCATGCAGATACAATTTTTAAATTACTTCTGTGAGGATACGAGGTATAAATTCATGAACTGCAAATTTTGTCAACTTTTCTCAGTGGGAAGCACTGATAAATTTGGCTTATACTAAACAGATTTTACCAATTTAGTGCCTTCAGTGTATTTTTTTTTCTATTCAAATATTAAAGTCGAAATCTCTGACTATAATAAATGCATAAAGAAATGAATTCTATATCATCAACAGGAGCAATCCTAACTGCTAGGAAAAGTAGATAGCAAACCACACTAATTCTCAAAGTTAATCTTAATAAATTTAGATTGATAATGAAATAGATCAGCATAAAATGTGTTGTGACTATACAGTATATATCCTTAAAGAAACACTCAACTTGTGAAGTAGGTTTTTATTGCTAGTTTCCCAAAACTAATATCACTTCTAAGAAGACCTAAATTGGAAGAAATTTCACTTTAGTCGCCATATAAAATATGTGTCTGAATTCTGTGGTTGAAAATGAAGAAATATTACTGCTGTTAATCTCAGTGACATAAAATAACAACAAAAATCAGAATTAATTGGAAATAGCGCATTTGGGTGTTTTTCGCTGTTCTAATGAAAAACATACTGTATTTGTGTAAACAATACACTCAAAAAGTGGCCTTAAACTTTAGACATGTAGCAAACGAAAAATTTCCCTGGAAATGATAATGATTTGAGTAACAGCTCAAAAGCTGCTGAGTACAGAACTTGAAACTGAAAATAAAGCAGGCAATGAGGAAATCTGACGGCTAGGCACAAGGGACACCAAAATTGAAACCACAGTCTTTGCATTCACTTTGCCTCATGTCTAGTTGGCAGGAAGAAATGTAAATATAACCCATATGTTGGCTGGGGTTACTCTGTTCTTTGAGAGTTCATATAAAATGGGACTAATTGTATAAAGCTCATAATCTGAGACGGCTTTCTCATTCTGATATTTCGTTCTTGCCCAACTCTCTATCTGACCACCATCCTTCTGTCCTTCCCTGTCTAGATTTCAATAGAGTCCTCTGTCTTTGACCTGAACTAAAGCATCACTCACACAAGGCATCTGTATGTGGCAGACTTCACTGAAGGTTTGTGGCAATGAGGGAAGAAGTGTTATATCCCAAAATCAAACAGCAAAGCCCTTGATCACAGAATCCAAGAGACCCCTGTCCTCAAAAGTCCTTTGGCCACTTTTCTTTGGTCGCTATTCTCCAGTTTGCTACTTGCCTATTATATTCTGTCTCCTCTTCCCTATCTTCTCTCTCCTGCCTACTCCTCAAGCTCCAACTCTTTTTAACCTCTTCAAGTAGTTTTTATTTTTTTATTTATTTCACTGGCTTCTTTAGAGTATGCCTTCACATCCTCCCCTAAGGCAACCTGTTAGGATGTTTTCCTGAATAGAGACAGCTTCCTCCCTAAGAAGAACTCTGAGATCAGGTGTTTACAGAACAAAATTCTCTCTAGGAACATATGTGATATGGTATGATAATTCCTATAAAACTCAGGCAGTACAAGCTACAGCAGTTGCAGAGTGAGAAAGCAATGGAGGCCCCAATTTTGTTATCTGTATTAATAAAAGTGATCAATTACCTCTTTTCTAATACGGCTATACTGAAGATTAACTGATGAGTATAAACTCTATTATATTCTAACGAAACATTTAATACCTAACTATATCTGTCCATAACAAGCCTTCAATTAATTTGACAGTCACTCATTTAGACATACTATAGATAAGAGATTGAGAATGTTTCAGGAATAAAAATGTACCAAGATGATCTTTTAAAATATTTAGCTTTGAAACAGGCCACCATGGGCACATTCAAGGAAGAGAGAACAAAATAGAAAAGATATATAGGAAAGAAAAACACACAATGAATTTACATTGGAGAGTAATAGTGGATAAATTAATATAAATAGATATGTTGGACAGGAGCTTGAAGGCAGGATAATAACTTCAGATTTAATTCAACAAACTGAAAAAACTTGTTGCTGTTATGTGTGAAATGACTGAAAAACAAATGCTTTTGGTTGCATAATCTCATCAGAACATCCACAACATGAGATTATCTGTGCTCTCTGCTCTGGTCAAGCAATACCTATAAGTTGTTATCAGCTTCAGACTCCACACTTTAAGGAACTTGGATAAGCTCCAACTCATTCGAAAGAGAAGAGTAGCAAGGGATCCTGGAACCTTGACACATGAGGAATGACAAAAGGAACAAGAGTGTTTACCCCATAGAGTAGAAACTGCAAAGGGGCAGAGTAATAGACTGTGCCATTTTTGAGAACATGGCTTGGTATTTTTGACCTTTGAATTCTCAGTGCATGCATATGGTTGCTACTCAATAAAGGTCTGTGAAATGAATGAATAAATAATTGAATGGCCAGCTGTCATAAGTAACAGAAATTAAATTTGTTCTTTGTGTTCCCAAAGGGCAGAGGGCGATGGAAGTTGTAGAGATAGAGATAGAGATGGCAGCTTAATATAAAGACGTTTTACATGTACAAACCCTCAACAATGAATGGAGCTGCTGCCAGAGCTGGTCAGGTTTCCATTCACGTGCTGGGGTAAGCAAGCCCATGTTTGACAGCGGATGATTTAAGCATCCTTTGCACTCTGTGACTCTTCTACTTAGTCAAAATTTTTGAATTATTAGCACTATTGTATATAGAGCTATTATAATGACTTGTGAGCATTTTGTTAATATTACTTATGTGGGTTTGCAGTTATGAACTGCCCTGCAAATTCCCTTTTTAAACTTAGTTTTCATACTGCATTTTGCTATGTTTCATGGTTTCTGAATTGGTGGAAGGATATCATATATATGTGCACATACAGGCAACCCCTAATACCACTATACATACACATACATTAGATGAAATTTCCCATATATTCAAATGAAGATGTCAAGTTTTAACAGCAGATTGGGTGGCCTGACCAGCATATTAGACGTAGCATATTTTAGCACACTTTCCTCTGCCCCTATTGCTTCTGAAAGGAGCATGCAATTGTTATTTAGATTATCCAGCGAGATAGTACCATACTCTTCCCTTTTATATGTACACTTACTCTTTCATCTTGGAAGAACTTTTGCATTAACGGTTATATTATTTTGTTTACTGAAACCAGTCCCTCCACCTCATTGTTGAACTAAATTTAGTTCAAATTCATCTTGGAGAGAAAGCAAAGACTACCAAGGTGTGGCTGAATAATAACTGTACCTAGGCTTACCACAATTCTCCCAAACCTATTACTTTGTACAGTTATAAAAGTAATATAACTCATGTTGTTCTTAAGGAATTACATTATCTTCTTTGAACACGTTGTCTAGTAATTTCTTAACTCAGTCATTGTCTTTGATAGCTCTTGGAAAGTATGAACAAAAGAAATCTTTGCACTTACATAATCACGAGACTGAATTTAAAAAACAAAACAAAACAAAACAAAAAAATCCTAAGAAAGAAAGAACAAGATAAAGATCCTTGTGAAGAAAACATAAAGGAAATAAGGAAGTTTTGTCTATGATAACAAAAACAGAAAAAGACTTGCTGTGGACTGAATGTTTGCATAACGGCAGAATTCATATGTCGAATCCTAATCTGAAATGAGATAGTATTAGGAGTGGGGCCTTTTGGAGGTGATTAGGTCATGAAAGTGGAGCCTTCGTGAATGGGATTAGTGTGCTTATTGCTCTATTTCCAACATGTGAGGTTACTGAGAAGACAGCTGTCTATGAACCAAGAAGCCAAACCTCATCAGACACGGAAGTTGCTGATTCTGGACTTCTCAACCTCCATAAACTGTGAGAAATCAACATTGGTTGTTTAAGATGCTCAGTCTATGTTATTTTTGTAATATAGCCTAAACGGACTAAGACAAGTTCATTTTATAATATCATGACATCTACACAAATGTAATAGTAATTTAAGTCTGCCTATGTCAGCCATCCTTCCAAAAATTGTCAAAATAAAATTCTGCCCCTTTTTAAAAGATAAAAAAACATAATAACTTGAATGACTACATTTGGACACTCTTCATATTAGCAACTGAAGAACCCAATCTGAATCTAAAGAATCCAAACCGAGTTCTAAAAAAGATAAAAAACTTGTTCTTTAGAGTATTATTAAGGAGATTTATGCAGCTAATTTATGTGTCAGCATCAGTTTTAGGACTGATGACCCTTTTTTTATGGTATAGAAGTTCATTTATTTTTTTAAGTATTTATTAAATACCTACTCTGTGCCAGACATTATCACAACTTTCCTTTAATAATATAAACAGGACAAGATCCCTGTCCCAAGAAACTCCTAAAAAATTATATTATTTTTATCATTCCCTTTCATTTTAAACCAAGCCTTGAGATATGATTAGATCATATATAAGATTTGTTCAATTTTGAAAAAAAATAAAATTATGTCATAAAATTCTTATAAAAATAAATTTATTTAACATAATAATTTAGGCTAAAAGTGACATTATCTTCCAAAGTCTTCTCTTCCAAATTCAATAGAAATTAATCTCTCTTTCTCTCTGCCCCCTGACATGCAGATCATCTCTCTCAGATTTTCCACTTTTCTACACCCGATAAAAATATTGACTTCTATAATGAGCAGCAGAATGATCTGTGATGAAGGATAGGAAAAATAGATTTCACAACAGAGGAACTCTAACCCATCAGAGTTATAAACGGAAAATCATAATGAATAATACCCAACGATGAAAACAGAAAAGAAGATAATGTCTACCAAGAAAAATTTTACCAAACTTCCATTTGATTTTAAGCAGCACTAACAAAACTCTAGTGCACAGTCAAAATGTGCATCCCAAGGAATATTAGAGCTGCAGACTGTAAGCAGATGCCAAGCAAAGAACCAGCCAAACAAACAAAAATGCTAGTCACAGAGGGATAATTTTCATAGTGATATGTAAGTTAAAGAAACACTATTGAATACAAGACTTCTCAAGATCTTTAATTTTCTAGTTAAAGTTACATGTTATAACCTACCATAAGGAGCATATAATTTTCTACATTTATGAAATGTGCTTAACTATGGAAGTATATTCTTGAAGAAACACCTTGCCAAAGTTTCTAGGAAACACAGATTTAAATGTTGGGAGGTTAAAGGAAATGATGTATATAAAGTGCCCATTACAGTGCCTTTCAGAAAGCAGTTGCTCACTGGAAGGCAGTAGCAGTCATTGTGACAGTAATGGAGGTACTGTCACTGTTATCACCGAACAAGGAAGTCATAGATTTTATGATGTTTGGCTCACACCTGAAACACATATAAAGTATTTCTGAAAACAGAAGAGGAGAAAGGGGAACTAGCAGACTGACTACCACAGCATGCTAAGCGTGCAAGCACATTATCATATCATTATTACAATCAAATTATGAGATAGGTTTCTTATGTCTTTATAGGTGAAGAAACTGAGGCTCAGATCATTCTGACAGTTCCATAGTGAGTAAATAATAGGCCTATCCAAATTCAGAACTAGTTCTTTGTCAAATCACATTAATTTTTAAATAAGCTCTTGATTTTATGTATTACAAAACATTTTGTATTTGCCTGACATACAAAATGAAGTAGGGCAAAGAGGATAGTTCTAGAAAACAAAGCAGAGTTGAGGATGAATCTCACCTCTGCTATTTACTTACTGTGTTACCTTGGGCTTCAGTTCCTCTTCATAAATAAATATCTCCCTTCCTTCCTTCCTTCCTTCCTTCCTTCCTTCCTTCCTTCCTTCCTTCCTTCCTTCCTTCTTTCCTTCCTCTCTCCCTCCTTATCACCCTCCCCCCACATAATACCAGTGATATCTGAGCAAACCAAGTGAAGGGAAAAGTAGAAAAAAGTAAGGTTGGTGGGCTAAACAAAATAATGGAGGACATTCCGGGCCATGAGAAGAAGGTGGAACTTTACATTAAATATAAGAATTAGTGCAGGATTTTGAAAGTATGGAAAGAGGATTATCAGATTATTGAGAAGATCGCTTTTGCTGCTGTTTGAAGAATGGATGGGGGCAACTGTGGGGAACAGGATAAAGGACAACAGTGAAAGTAGAGATACCAGTTAGAAGTTGATGTGTTCAGAAGTAAGAGATGGTAAAGGCCTGGACTAAGAGGATGGAGGCAGACATGAGGTGAAGAAGAATTTCAGGTATGTTTTTAAGGTAGAATAAATAAGGCCTGCTAATATATGTGATATCTTTCTGATATGTATATATCAGAAAGAAAAGATTCCTAGATTTTTGGCTTAACCTGATAAAACCCTGTGCTTTTTACAAGAAAGGAAAGAACAGGGGTTTGAGAGGACATGAAAGGAGAAAAGTCCAGAATTTCATTTTGCATCTGTTAAGCTAGGGAATCCAAGACAAGTACAAGAGGAAATGTCTCAAGTCCAGACATTTGACATGAGAATAAGGTGCTCTGGGAAGAGATGTAGGCTTCAGTAGAAATGTGAGAGTCACAACACAAGAGAGCTGGGAACTGATTAGATTACGTAGGGACCAAGGCTAGAGATGGAAACAAATGACAGCTTGAGAGCAAATCCCTAAACTAAATGAGGCAGTTATAGAAGGAGGCAGCAAAGAAAAGAAGAAAAAAATGGACTGAGGAAGAAAGGAAAGCAGGAGAGACCGGTGTTTCAAAACTAAGAAAACAAACCTTACCAAGTGACAGGTACAGGAATACAAATGTAGTGAATCACTAAAGCTGTTAAATGAAGGGTATTTTGAAATATTAACTCTTTCTTCCTCTAGGGTAGGATGCAGAGTACAGGCGATGCTGTGGCCCATGGGAAGGGAAAAACATTTTCTCAATGGTACGTGGATATAAGTAGGAGTTGATTTAAAAATGAGGGAGTTCCTGTCTCATGGTGACAATTTTCCCAGTAAGGTATGTAACTCTTAAATCAGATCAAATCTCAGATGTATAAAATTATGTAAAACAAGGACAAAGTTTCAATATGCATGAGTCTCTGTAACAAGGTACCCTGCAAAGGGCTGTCTGTGTAAACATAAATGGGCATAGCAGCAGAAAAGATTATAAAATTTCAAAATATTCTATAGTATAACAACAAATGAGCTTTCTGTCAAAGCTGAACTTATTGAGTATTTGACTGAACAAAAGAATAGACTGTTAGATGCTTTGAGGGCAGTCTTTCTAAAAAGGATCTATGGTTCAGAAGAGAGAGATAATAAATGAAAGCTTTCCTTTTTAGTCCTCCTTCTTTCCACTGTGACTTTTACTTTGCTCAAGGCTATTATCACACTCAGTGAAAAGATAGTTTAAGTAAAATATACCTCAGGATAACTAGCAGAGACAGAGAGGGGTAAATTGTTTGATTTTATAGATTGACCCTTACCTTAGTTTCTTCATCTAATTACACCTGGTATCTAAAATAGTATAGCAAGAGTTCGACTGAGATACCTGTAGATAAAATCCACCTCCAAAATATGAGGGAAGACTTTGTTTGAGATCCTGGTGAGCAAAGAACCATTCGTGATATAGCTATAGAACTGTGGATAGCTGGTGTATGCTTCATAAATGTCAATTCTGAACTAATATGCATATTGAGTTTTATAAACTAAATGAAGTCATACATAACTTTACTAAGCTGAGGGAATGGATATATTTATAAAGTATTCATAGTATCCCCTATTTTTTTTTTCATAACTTGTAATTGATTTTCCTTTTAGTCCCTTGGGCTCTAAACTGAGTTTTAGGAACAACTCATCAAACTCACCTGCTATGCAGAAATTAACCACTGCTTCTCCTTTAACATCACAGCCAGCTCCTCATTCTCTAGTCTGAGTTATACATGGTTCTTTGGTCCAATACTTCACTCCCAAATTAAAGGGGTAATTTAGAAAATTGGATGGAAAAAAAATCAAGATACCATTACACACCTATTAGAATGGAGAAAATCCCAAACACTAAAAACACCAAATGCTCACATGCATGTGGAGCAACAGCAACCATAATTCATTGCTAGTAGAAATGCAAAATGGTAAAGCCACTTTGGAAGACAGTTTGGGAGTTTTTTACGAAATTAAACATACTCATATGATCCAGTACCCATATTCCTTGGTATTTAACCTAAATCGGTTGAAAATGTATGTCCATGTAAAAACCTTCACATGGATGTTTATAGTACCTTTATTCATAATTGAAAAAAATTGGAGTAACTAAGATGACTTTTAGTAGGTGAATGGATAAATAATCTGGTACATACAGACAATGAAGTGATATTCAAAGCTAAAAAAAATTGAAATATCAAACCATGAAAATAAATGGAGGAATATCAAAATGCATATTACTAAGTGAAAGAAGCTAATCTGAGTGTCTATTACCCCTACTATATGACATTCTAGAAAAAGCAGAACTATGGAGATGATAAAAAAGATCAGCGGTTGCCAGGAGTTAGAGGGAAGGGAGGAGTATATAGGAAGAGTATAAAGGATTTTTAGGGCAGTGAAACTATTCTGTATGATACCACAATGGTAGATTGTACAATTTCAAGACTGAACCCTAATGTAAATTATGGACTTTGGGTGATTATGAGGTGTCAGTGTAGGTTTATTGATTGTAACAAATGTATCATTCTGATACCAGATGTTGATATTGTGGGATCCTGTGCATGTAAAAAGTATATGAGAACTCTGTGTACTTTTGTTCAATTTTTTGGTGAACCTAAAACTTCTCAAAAAAATAGTTTATTTTTAAAAAAGGAATGGAAAACTATCCTTTCAGTAAGTATTTATCAAATTAGCTGAAAATTCCTAGATCTCTCCAACATATAGGGCTTGCTATGGCCACTCTAAACCTTTCATATTTGAGTCTCTTTTTAGCTAACTAAAGAAAAAAAAAATCTTTAAACCTTATTCCTTAGTGACCCTAATTCCCCTGGAGGCTCTATGCTACCCACCCCCATATAGAGTCAGTTCAATTAGGTTATATCACATTTTCACATATTTCTAGGATAATCCATGTTCTGGACAACATAGCAGTTATAATTTATTGGTTTTACATTTTTATAATCTCTAAATTAAAAATAAATCACAGGTAAAAAGAAAAACGTTATTAAGTCCTAGTTCAGGATAATTTTTAAAAGTTTACTATTTAAGTCTGTCTTTATTTTGAGAGAGTGACTTCAACAGGTCATGGTGGGCCTGAATTCAGACAGAACAAGCCCAAATTCCATCCCTTACTGCCATGCTAAACAGGAAGGAACACATAAAACTGTCAGGCCTTTTCACTGAAAGGTCTGTATTGGAGTTTTAAAAAAAAGAAACATTTCCAGTGGTCGTCTGGAAGGTTTTATTTCATTTGTTTGCCTTATAAAGTCGTGCTTGGTCATCTTATTAAAAGACAACCTTGCTATAGAAAACACAGCCTGCTCCATGAAATTATGCATCAACAAATATTGATTTGCACTAGATTGGACCCTGGTTGCAGAAAGGCAAAGCTATGGCCCAAATAGTCCCATTGATTCAGGATAGAAGAACTGTGTCTTCTGTCTGTTTTGACTCTTCAGGATTTCCCTAACTTTTCCCTCATCAAAAATATATCAGTCTGCGGACTGAGGTGTTGAATGAATGTGCCAGTAGGTGTGAAGCACTGGGCAGGAGTGGAGAGCTCTTTGCACTTCCCTGTAAAGTCCTGCCTGCCACTGGCAACCTTGCCTTGCCTTGCCTTTCTAGTCACTGCTCTGGCTTCATCCTAACTACTTTTCTTTACTATGCTTTCACTCAAAGGCCATCTTACCCAGTACCAGAAGAAAACAGACCCACTATTTTCTCTTCACAATACGGTAGAATCAAGATAGAGGTGGCACAGTTTGGGGATGTAGCAGGGGCTGTGTTGAATTTATTATAGCAAAACTTGATGAAACATAGTTGACCCCTCAACCCAAGCACTTCATCTTTTTGCATTAAGGAAAGTAAACAGGTAATTACATTCAGGCAGTTAGTATTATGAGAATGGAATGCTACAAAGACACTATGGAACATATTCACTCAAAAGATTCTTGGGGTGGGGACAGAGAAGTCAGTTAAGAAAGCCTTTTTTGAGAAGTGATGACTAAACTTGAACTCAGAAAATGGAAAGTATCTAACTACATGTAGGATGTAGGGTGAAAGATGCGTGAGGCTGGAAGGTATTTTAGTGTCCCTATTCATCATTTCAGGAAACTCAGTCAGAGAGATGAAGTAACTTTCTCAGGTTCACATAGTTGTTAACTAGCAGAAATGGGATTCATACTGTCTCCAGAGGGAAAAAATATCTAGATTCGAATCTTAATAAAAGCAACTTCACCTCAATAAACCTTAATTCCCTCATTTATAAAGTGGTGATAAATTAAATTCTCACTTCAATGACTGTAAAATGAGATCCATCAATCATAGTAATTCTATCATCACTGTCTATTTTATTAGACTGTAAGCTCTGAGTGTGCGGACAGTGTGTACACCCTGCTCGCTGATATATCTGAGGGCTTTACCCAATGGCTAGAGTATGACGGATGATTCATATGTATGAAGAAATTATTGAGATAATGAAATGAAAGAACATATATGAAATTCAGGGACAATGTCAGTAATTTCTCAATAAATGTCAGCTCTCCTTCCTTACTTCTACCATTTAACCATATAATTCTATTTGCAGTATGTGTGAGTACCTTTAAGTGTCATTTGGTATTGACATCCAGGCTCAATTCTATGCTAAATCGGTAAAAGTTGTTCAATCTATACCTTTTGGCAATAGGTTGGTTAGTCATGATCCATTGCTGTTGGTACTAGCACCACCTCTGATAGAGATACTAAATGATAAGAAGGAAGATTGGTGTATACAAGACAGGATATAACCGCACCTAAGCCTGAGACCCAAGAGATGTCCTCAGGAAAAAATAACTACAAACAAATGCTTTAAGTCATTTTGAGGACCTAAAAGCTTAAGATGTCTGTATTTTTCTGTAATAAATGTACATTTCTCTGATTTCCTCCTGGTATTTTACATTTCATCTTTTCAATGGTTTTCTGATTGTGTTGGGAGCAGAGAAGCCATGAAAGGCTCTTTGGCTCCTCTGGGGTATAGTGAATAGTGGCAGAGTGGATGCTTTTCTCACCAAGGGCCTGTTGAGACGGTCACAGCTATCATATCAGAAAGCAATTCTGGCCATTTATACAGAGATGAAGTGGTTAAGAGGTAATGATTTGCTAAATGTCCCCTCTAAAGCTTGCCATCAATCCCCATGACGGCAACTAGAAGTTTAGTCTAAACCTGACTACTATACTCAGCTTCAAGAAGAAAACCACAGAGTAAAAATAAAAAGTGAATTGATTATCGCTTTCATTTACTTTTCTCTTACTAATGAAAAAAAAAAGTATTGGGGAGCATAAAAGAGATACTTCAAACAAATTAACTGATGTTAATAAAATTTCTGAAAAAAATTATCATTATCATTCCAGAGGACGCACATTCTGATTTCAACACAGACTACCTGGTGTTGCTTCTGTGACAATCTGTTTTAATAATGAAAACACTATTCTGTTATTAACTCTATTCTAATTATCTCCACCACCATTTAATTCCTGTAGGCCAACGTCTACTATAAGTTGAAAGTGCTAATATAAGTACAAAATCCCTGGCAAACTTCGTTTTTTTAAAAAAAATTTTTTGACAACTCCACGCTTCTGAAGCAGCACTCACTGCCTGTACAGAAGGGCAGAGTGCCCCTGGCATTTGGTTCCCAGAGATGCATAGCTAATGCTCGCACAGGTTTGTAACTTCAAGCCTGAGGCTTTCCATGAAATGCAACAATCTGTTGTTTGTTTCCCTATAGATTCTCCCTACATATCTGAAGCACATTCAAGTAGAGGATAATTGTAAATAGAAATGTGCACTGAGTATGGGAAAACATATCTTGAATATTAAACAGATGCCTAAGGGCTCAGTTGGACAGAAGGAATTGTATTTAAGAGGTTGATTTGAAGGTTTAAGTTTTTTTTTTCATTTTTATTTTTGTAAATAAAATAATTCGAATGAATCTGTCATAACAGATTTACAAGTTTGTCAATTACTGCATTACTCTCCTATTCGAGGACTATCTAAATATAGTCATTAATACCTGAATGTGCAATAAGAGACAGTATGTACAATAGAATAAGCTACATATCATATTTGCTTATAATAGAGATTATTCACTTAAATGAAAGTTTGATAAACACCCCTTCTCCTACACAAAGCCTAATCTTATCTTTGTACTAGAGATTTCATTCACTCTTATCTCTTAAGGATTTGGCTCCTGCAGGTGTCCCCTTTCTCTCCTGCAATTTTGGCTTCTTCCGCTCTCCTAGATCATTGACATCAGCACTCAAATCCCTTATATCAGCTATAAAATACTACATATCAAAAAGTCATCCCTTGATCCTAAGTCCATCACCAGCCTCACTCCTCTGTTCCTCCTCATAACAACACTTCTCTAAGGAGCTGACTATATTCTCTCTTTCTATTATTTTCCATTCATTCTCTCCTGACTCCACTCATGAGCAGGCTTTCATTCCCACAGTTTAGCCCTACTAAAAACAAGCTGGTTAAAAGTAGCAATGATATGCATCACAAATCTGGTGTTCTATATGTGGTCCTCACCTTACTGGACCTTCCAATTATATTTACACAATTGATCACCCCCTCCTATTCACAGCATTGTCTCAGTCACTTCTCAATGTACCATTCTCTCCTGGCTTTCCTCCCCTTTACTGGTCTTAATGAGTCTTCTCTCCTTGCTCCCTCTAGCTTTCTTCCCTTCACCAGGGCTCACGTTCTATCTACACCCAACCTTGGGTGGCCTCATTGAAGTTTTAAGTATCATCTATGTATATTATATGCTGATGACATTCCAATTCACATTTCTAGCTCTGATATTGGCCATGTTCCTAACCTGCATAGTAGGTACTCGATCGCTCTACTTAATGGCCAGTTGAAACTCTGCCCAGTTCTCTTCCTCTTTTCAGTAAAGGTGCCCTCAGCCTTGCTACCAGAAGTCTCTACCCCTCTTTGTCTCTCTCCACACATATCCAATCTGGCAGCAACACCAGTATGAAATTTGATCACTTCTTACAGCCATATTCCTGAGACCATGGCCTGAAACATGATTGCCTAGATTCGAGCTACAAATTCATAACTGGTTTCTCTTCTCCACCCAGAAGGTGAAAGAATCTTCAAAAACACAAATTATATTGTAATAATTCCCTCCTCGAAACATTTCTATGGCTACCTACCTGTCAGATTTAGAATAAAATCCAAGCTCCGTTTTGTAACCATAAGGCCCTATTTATCTCACCAGATCTCTCACACTGACCACTCTGTCCTAGTCCCCTCCACTCCAGCCACTTGGGCAACAATGCTATTCTTTGAGCATATCATGTTCACTTCCTTCTTAGGGTCCTTGAATCTGCCATTCTCTCTGTCTGGAAAGTGTTTCCTCCAGATTCTCTTCTTATTTCCCTCTCTGGCACTCTGGGCTCAGATATCAGCTCCTCGGAGAGGACCTTTCCAGCCATCCTTTATGAAAAAACCCTCTCTCACTGCCTAGCCCCATACACTGCTTTATTTTTCTTCACTGTACTTATCACTATCTAAAATTATAAGTTCATATTTATTAACATATTTATATTTAATTTTCTCCAATTTGATGAAATATTGCAGGGTGGGAATAAGACAATTATGTTTGTCTTATTCAAGTTTTTATCCCTAGAGACCAAAACTGACTGCCACATAATATATATTCAATAAATAACATTTTTAATAAAATAATAAGTTTGGCTACAAAAATTATTTGCTATTTACCATACACTTAAGTCATTATCAAGTCCATTTTAAAATAACTCAGATGAGAAGAGGAAATACTGTATAGATACCCGTATCCTAAATCATTTTAAGAATTTAGTAAAAGTTCAGTTAAAATCTGAGATTTTGGATGATTGCAGAACTTGAAAAAAAATTTTTAAATATATCTGTGAGCAAATAAAAATATCAAAGAAATTTTAAAAAGAATAATGAGAGGTGTGTGGGAATGAAAAAAGAGGGAGAAAATGTAAAGAGACTTGCCTTACAAAATGCTAAATATATTTTAAAATTGTAGTGATTAATAATATGATACTACTAAACACACATCATAGAGATAAACATAGTAGCTGCAAAATCAGGGAAGGAAACCCTGAAATATAAACAACTTAATATATTATAAAGTAAACATCACAAGTCAATAAAGGACAAGTAATTTTTAAAATGGTATTGGGAAAATCAGGTATTTGGGAAAACTCCTATCAGCCCCTAACCCAGCATGGTACTATGATATTGACACCAAAATTCTGGACCAATCAACAAGATGACTATTAGAAGTAAATTATAAAAGGCATGACAAAAATAGAAATAAGTATTTAATGGATCTTGAGGGTGAGGAAAGCCTTCCAATACATGATGTTTATAGAAAAAAGTCAGTAACAGTGACCATATTAAATAAACAAACAGAAAAAGAAAAACAAAACTCAACGTTAAGAAATATAAACAATACGAAAGGCAATTCTCAAACTAGACATCTAGAAATTTTTTCTTAGATTCACAAAGTTAATATTAAAAAAAAAAAATACATAATCATTCCCTACACATCAGTTACCTCATGAGCAAAATGAGAAAAATAATGGTGGTATTTAATAAGCACTTGGTAGATGTTCACAGCCATGCTTATTAATAATACATTTAAAAGAAAAACAGTAATATTTTAATAGAATAGAGAAAATGACAAAAACAAGAAGTTGATCATAGCTTACCATTTTTTACTGGAGAATTAAACAAAACACTCAATATTCAAAAACTTACTAATAATAATGTAAATTGATACAACTTTTCTCAAAACTATTTGGTTTGTACTACCATAGCAATCTACAGATTCAATATAATCCTTATCAAAATTCCAATGGTATTTTTCACAGATATAGAAAAAACAATTCTAAAATTCATATGGAATCACTAAAGACCAATAGCCAAAGAAGAAGAGCAAGAAGAAAAAAACTGGTGGCATCATTCTTCCCAATTTCAAATTATATTACAAAGCTAAAGTAATCAAAGCCATATGGTACTGTCTTAGAAACAGACACGTAGATCAATGGAACAGAACAGAGAGCCCAGATATAAATCCACCCACATACAGTCGATTAAATCTCTGACAAGGACACACAAAGGGAAAAGCATAGTCTCTTTAGTAAATTGTGTTGGGGAAACTGGATATTCACACGCAAAAGAATGAAATCAGAACCTTATTGTAACCATTCACGAATTAACTCAAAATGGTTTAAAGACTTAAATATAAAACCTGAAACCATAAAACTCCTAGAAGAAAACATCATGGAAAATCTCTTTTATATTAGTCTTAACAATGATTTTTTATTGGGAGGGTGGGAGGAGGGAGTGGCAGAAGGAAGCTTTGGGAGGTGATGAATATAGTTATGGCCTGATGGTGGTAATGATTTCACAGGTGTATACTTATCCTCAAGTTCATCGCGTTGTATATATAAAATATATACAGCTTTTTAAAAAATGTCAATCATACCTCAATAAGGTGGTTTTTTTAAAAAGCAATATAAAATATTTCATCTAATTTGAGTGTAAGGTACAGTACAATTTAAGTACCACTAAAAAAAGAAAACAAGCTAGCAACATGATCTGCCACCATTTATAAAATGCACGTGAACTGCAGAGATGACAAAAAGTGAAAGGTAGGCAACTTAGAACCAACAAGATATGTTACAACAAGAAATTTAATTAAAAAAAATCAAACTCATTCACCCGATTTCTAATAATTGTTGGTATAGTGGTGTAGATATGACCAAAAGATATGTTATAGCCTGACCTCCAAAACTTGTGAATGTAATTTTATTCAGAAAAAGGACTTTTGCAAATATAAGTTAAGGATCTCAAAATGAGATCATAATGGATTATCCAGGTCAGCTTTAAATTTAATGACTAGTGTCCTCAACAGAGATACATGGATTGAAGAGAAGGCCATGTGAAATGCAGGCAGAGAACTGAATTATGACTCCACAAGATAAAGAATGCCAGGAGCCACCAGAAACTGGAAGAGTCAGGGAAAGAATTCTTCCCTAGAGCCCACAGGGAGCACAGGCTTGTCGACATCTTGATCTTGGACTTCTGGACTCTGGAACTATGAGAGAACAAAATTCTATTGTTTAAGCCACCAAGTTTGCAATAAGATGATACTTCAGCTCTAAGAAAATAATGTAGGAGGGCATATTATATAGTCAATTGTTTCAAACAGTGAGAAAATATAAATGAAAAAAATGAAGAATAAATGAAAATATGAAAAATTAGATTAAAAGGTAATATACTACAATGTCAACATTGGTTATATTTGGATAAAATGATCATAGGAGATACATGTTTTCTATAATGTTCTTTTCCATATTTTCAAAATTTTCAACTCTGAGCATAAATAACTTATATGATCGGGAAAAATAAAAAATGGTATAAAAACATTACACTGAAAGAAATCATTTTTAAAAAGAACATTGTTCTACTATAAAACTATCACTATAACTTAACTATGCCTTTTCTTCATGTTCCCTTCTAAACTTTGTCTTTATAGTTAAACAAGATATGTATTGCCAGTCAAATGCAAAGAAGAAATATTCCTTAAAATTTCTCTAATATAAAACTTCGGAAGGATTTACTTCTATATGTTTTCTTTCTTTAAAATGTGTTTGCTTCTTAATACAACCTCATAATTCTTCTTGACCTCCCTTTTGTTCATCTCCTAAAATATTTCTACATATTATTTGCCATGTCTTGATAAGGCTTGGGCATATCCTATAAAGATCAGGGCTTATTGTTAATAACAGTGTAGTTTCTTTGTAGCTTTTTATTTTAAAGATTATTATATTTTAATAGGCTTTATTTTTTAGAGCAGTGTTAGATATATTTTTTAAAAATGAAGAGAAAGTATAGAGTTCCCATACATTCCCTAGATCCCCCAGCCAATCCTCTATCTTATTAACATTTTCTATTAGTGTGGCACATTTGTTAAAATTGATAAGCCAATATTAATATTGATACATTATCATTAGCTAAAGTCCACTATTATTAACTAAAGTTTTCATTAGAGTTCACTCTTGATATTGTATATTCTCGGGGTTTTGACAAATGTGACATGTATCCACCATGAACAAATATTTGTACTTCCCTAAAAATCTCTTAAACTCATAGTTATCCCTCCCTAACTCCAAAACTCTTGGCAACCACTGATCTTTTTACCGTTTTCACAGTTTTGCCTTTTCCAGAATGTCATATAGTTAGAATCGAACATTAAGTAGCCTTTTTGGATTGGCTTCTTTCATTTAACAGTATCTAATTAAGGTGCCTCCATGTCTTCATAGCTTGATAACTCATTTGTTTTTAGTGCTAAATAATATTCCATTGCACTTTATAGTTTCTTAAATTGGCATGGATTTGAGAAAACCTTGTAAACAGCTTTGTCTGTTGCTACATATGATATTTTCTGACTTCTTCATTTTTATGTAGTAGTATCTATTAGCCAATAGACACTTTGCCCAAGAAGGCAAACTCACTATAGCCCTGATGGGGGAGTTTGGCCATGGCATTAATGTCAAATTAAATTAGTTTCACCTAGATTATTAAATGACCTCTGTTCCTTGAGAGACCAGTTTGCTCCTTGTTCACTGAATGGTAATAAAAAGCTGAGAGTCTTTCTGATTCTTTACTAATGTGAAAAAAAAAAATAGTGAGGAGAAAAGCTTTATTTCATGGGATTCGGAGATTAATTTTTCCCTCATATTGTCTTTTACTAGTGTTCCACTTCAAAAGGTCTGGCATATGCTATGATTTCCTATGCTTCCTTAGCAAAATAAATTTTCCGTACAAGGATTTATTGATACTTTTCACACAGTGAGAAATGTAGTTTTTTTTTCTTAAATATAGCTGATTTTAAAAATATACTGTTATATTTTTATTATCATTGTGTTATAAAATTCTCTTGGGCTTTGCTTTTAGTGTCTCTCAAATGACATGGTTCTATATAATGCTATTTCCCCCGCTTTATTTTTAGCAATTCTTTGTTCCTCCATGGTTTTCCTTGTTTCTATGATGATGGTTTCTTAAACCTAACATTATTTGAGCCTGGGAATCTTTTCATTCACAAATTTTGTAACTTTTGAAAACATACATGAGAAAACCTATAGTATTACAGTCTTATTCTACTACTCTTGTGCCTTCTACCAGTGCTTACTATCCATCACTCTTGCCAGGTGTTAAAGGACAATTAAACAAAGACTATAAAAGTACGGGCACTTCAATGATTAAGTAAGATACTAAATTACACTGGAACTCTAGTTATTAGGCCCTGATCCATTTGAATCCCTAATGCTCTGGAGTCGTCTGGAAGAGAGATGGATGGTTTGGTGATCAGATCAGGAATGGCTATAAATATGAAGCATAGATGGATGATGAGGAAGTAAAATAAGGGGAAAAGGCAAAGTGAGAATCAAATTAAGCTAAATTTTGAGTAAAAAAGACACCTGGAAATAAGAAAAATAATGCAGAATAGAGAAGACAAAATTAATGCTGCAGGAGAAATAAATAGGGAAAACAGAAAAGCCAATAGTTAAACTGTTGTGTTTGTATAGAGCAAAATGAATAAATGGAGATGATAACAGTGCTACTTCTGTGATGAGACATGAATCCATGTGGCTATGCATACTCCAAACTACCCAATTTAACCTCTACAATAACTGTAATATTTTACCCAGAATCTCTTGTCATCCAGAATCAGTAGTGGTTCGAGATCTTATCTATAGGAAAGAGTTAGGGGTAGCAATTTGGTTGGAAGAGAAAATGAAGGGATTTATCATAAAATTATGTTTTTATATAGGTAGCATTATTTTTCCTTCTATAGAAAAATAAATATAACATTTTAATAAAGAGGCTCTAGTCATATTTAACATAATATTTAAAAATATGTATAGTTTATATTAAAATATTTTATTATTATGAGATTGCAGCACTTGGGATTGTTTTGGGCTGCAAGTTATGGAATACTTGACTTAAATGTTAGACAATGAAGACTTTAATTATTAAAAAAATAAAATATAAGTAGACAGAAATATAAATTTGGTACAGCAGCTCCACAGTATCATCTGCTCTGCCATCCCCAGAGTATTGTATTTTTGTTCTTGGGTATGTCATCTCATGATTTCAAGATATCTACTAAAGTTCAAATATCATATCCTCACACAGCAGCTTTCAAATCAAGAAGATAAGAACGTTCATTAAGGCTCTGCATTTTTTTTAACTTAGGAGAAAATCTGTCCAGGGGACCCTGACTGACTTCCTTTTTAATCCCATTGACCAGAACTGGGTCATATCTATCTTTAGACCAATCAGAAGCAAAGTCTAATAGAGTTGCCAAGGCTGGTTTGGATCAATCATGAATAATGCACTGGGGTGGCCGAAGGGCTTACCTTCCCTAAAATTAGGGATTGCCATCTGTTACCTAAACACAGTTGTGATGTCATCAGCAAGGAAGAAACAGGAGCTGCAACACAAATGCGATGTTTGTATGATGCACATACAAACATCACTCCCATCTCAGAAGCAGTGGTGGTCACTTACTTGTTTTGTTCAGGCCTAAATTTTTCCTCTTCTTTACCTAATGCGAGGAGCTTATGGGGACACGTGAGAATTAAAGATCCTTATCAGCACATTTGTTATATTAATGACAGGACCTTGCTTCGGCCACGGGTTTGTGCATTTTTAATCAGCCTGAGAAAATGTAAAATTTAGTCTGATCTCTAGGCATTCCAAGGTGGCCATGTATTTCATATACTTCTAGGTCACAGATGAAAAAAAGGAAAGTTAATAAGTAGTTGATAAGTAATTACAAGTTACACCTGGCCTCAGATATAGGTCTTTAGTAATGACTAGGCAAAATCTCTCAGATTTTTATGCAGGAAAATGATTATTCCATATCATGATTTCAGAGGAAATGGTGAGGTTCACCATCTCCCTTCTTCTGCCTGGAATTCCTAGTATCTGGACTTGTACCTTTAGAGGTTTGTTTCTTAGACTAAGACTCTTAAAATATAGTTATCAGGGGATTTTTTAGAGGATCTAGAGGTAAGGTGCTCTGTTTTCTGCCCAAGAAACTTTTCTTGCCATTTGAATTTTCTAAGAACCCTGAAAGAAACATATGCTCAGGTTTGAAAAACCAAAAGGAGACATATAATTGTGTAATGGTCTCAGGAATCTGGGTTGCTAGGGGCAGCCATACTGGCAAGGCAAACAGAACTCACTTTGGGACACTGAATAGTTTTCATTGTCCATATAAACTGTTAAAAATTCAAAACACAATCTTTATAACAACCCTGGAAGTCATGCAATATTATCTCTGAGGCTCAGTGAAGTTAAGTAACTTGACCAAATTCATGCTGCTAAGACACAGTATGTCTAGGCTTGAACACAGATCTGCCTGTGGTCTTTCCATTACACCACCTTCCCCCCACCCAGTATAGCCTGAGGGTCTTCTGGGGGGGCACCTTTTAAAATAAATAATATAAATCTATAATATATGTATGAACATGATAGCACTCAGCTCTCTCCATTTGAAAACCCATTAATTGAACAATGGTGGTGTATGGATGGATCCGCATTTTTAGAATGATTGTATTACTGCTGTGATTGTCCTTGTTCTTATTATTTAGTTCTGTAGAACAAGAGTTTCTCTGTGCAAATTGCTCAGTGAAGAAAAAAGAATTCTTGAGCAAGAGTTAACTGCTAGAGCATCAGAATGAACCCACACTTCTTGCTCCTAAAGTTATTTTCTGCATTCTCAGGTTACTTCTCACACTTTCCTAGAACATACTCTACTATTGGATATGATGCACATACAAACATCATTCTCATCTCAGAAGCAGTTGTGGTCACTTGCTTGTTTTGTACTGGCCTGAATTATTCCTCTTCTTTACCTAATTTAGGCAAGTGATAAACCTGGCAAGGGATCCCTGTACATTACAGTGGTTAAGGGAGTAGTTTCTGGAGCCATATCTTCTGGGTTCAAATCACAGCTGGACCACTTAGTCAAGTTATTTCATCTCTGGGCCTCAGTCTCCTTATCTATAGAATGGTAATGATTAATTTCTCTCATAGTTGTTAAGTAATCACCTGAGTTAATGTAGACAGGATCTAGTATATAGTAAGTGCTCTACTAGTTTTAGTCATTATTGTTCTCCAGCCAAAGGCATACAACATCCATAAAATGCCATTTACTAAGTCCAAGAATCAACAGTACTTAGTACTAAGCACCAGAACTACACAGGTTTAAGACATGATATTAATATTTAAGAAAATTATAAACCAATTAAAAAGGCAAGTTAAAAAAAAAGATAAATAACAATACAAGTAGGACCAGCTACTGTGCTCAGTGCTGTCATGAATTATCAAATTTGATTATTGACAGACAATATATAAGATACTATTATTCACAGATGAAAAAACTGAGGCTCAGGGAGGTCATTTCTGCTCTTAAACACTATGCATCCTGTCTCATTACAGATGATAAACTATGACCTCAGTTTCTTTAGTCCCAACATCCCCTGAAGTCAAAATAGCAAGTATGGAACCTTGGAGATCTTATCAAGGAAGGGAAGCATCTGGGGAACAGCCTGGGGATGCTGACTCAAGGAGGTCATATGCTAGGATCACACAGGCCTTTCCATTGTCAGCGCTGGTTTGCCTCAACTTGGGCTCATGCTCAATAATCATCCTTTTTTTCTTTCAGGGTACAGACTTTAGGAACCCAGCAAGTTTTCCTTCAGCTTTTAATGCTGACATTGCCCATTCAGTTCTTTAAATATTATTCCCATCTCCCTCAAATTGCTGAGGAGTTGGATGAGGTCTCTCTTCTTATCATTCCCTCCCCAATCTCCCTTAGCTCTCATAGCTCCTAGAGACCAGATCATAAAACCTATGTCTATAAGCTGTTAAATGCCACTCAGTTTAGGATAACAGAGAATAACAAATAACGAACAAGAAAAAGTGAACAAATTTGAGAATCTTACAAAGTTCTTATAGTCCCTAGTTGGCTGACTTCCTTTAGAGAAGTTTATAAGAAGGCCTTGTGTGTTTGATCAACAATTTGCTCTCACCTATTTCTTCTTCACTTTCCTAGGAATAAATATTCTTTTGAAGGAATGAGCTAACCAACAAACAGAGTATATTGCTGGTGGTAGAAAACAAAATAAACCAACTTTATCTGAGATGGAAGTAGACTTACACTGAAAGCTTTGAATAAATCTCAGTTCTCCATCACAAATGTCTCCCATGGACATACAGAGGCAAGAACTTCTTCTAAAAACAAACAAACAAACAACAACAAAAAAAACTTTACAAATAAAAAAGCAGGCCATGGACCCTGAAAGAACTAAATGTTCAGAAGCTGCATATGTCTAATATGGTCTTCAAATTTGAAGCAGAAATCATCAATATTAATTTTTGACAATCTATAGGGACACTAAAAACACTGGAAAAAAATTAAAAGTATTACTTAGCTTGGATCTGTCTAGCCAATTGTCTCTACAGGCTGAAATTTGCGGATAGCTTCACTTTCTTATTTAATTTGAATATTTTATTTATTTATATTCACTTGTGTTTCAAATAGGATTGAGGAAGTTCCAATTGCATAGATGGATGAAGGCCAAAGCTAAATCTGATAATGATTGTTAATGTGTCAAACTTTGAAGGCAGAGGGAGAGAAAAATAGCTTCTCAGTACTGAAATAATCATATCTTACGATTATCACACTGAACACTTAGAAAAATGTTTTTGTAGAAAGGAGATTAATAAACAGTTTTATTTCCATTAGAAGTAAAATCTCTAACTATCTCTACTTAAAGAAAAAAATGCTGAAAATGACATGCATTTTATTTTACTAAAGTATGGAACATTAAGCTAAGTTTTGATTGCCTTGGTGACAAGCTGTTTTCACAGAAGATGCATATCTCACAAAAAGGAGATATAAAGTGCTTTTAATACACCATGTGTACTATAGAGAGATGGAGAAATTAAAAAATAAAATGGACCAAAGCGTTTCTGGTCAAGATAGCGAAATAGGTAAATACTGTGCTCACCTCCTCTCATAACCACATCAAAATTACAACTAACCTACAAAACAACCATCAATGTGAATCACCTGAAGTCTGGCTAAACAGAAGTCCTATAACTAAGGATCTATCGAAGGAGCCACTCTGAGACTAGTAGGAGGGGCAAAGACACAAAATGGGCTAGGGCCATCCACACATGTGTTGGTTGAGAATCGGGAGGAATATCTTGGCTGCAAAGATCCCCCCCAGAGGCCCTAGGGGTCCCAGCCAAACACCAGGCTTCCAGTGCAAGGAGGAGAAGTCTCCACAACTTTTTACTGTGAAAAACAGCAGAGATTGGCTGAGTGAGATGAAGGGCGGCTGGAGTCTCAGGCATTCCTCTTAAAGAGCCTTTGCATGGACTTATTTGCTGACAGACTCACTATGAACTCCAGCACTGAGGCAGCAGCTCAAAAGTTGCCAGGGACATACAAAGCAGGAACTGAACTGTCTGGCTTCAAGGCTAGTGCTAGAGGGGCAGCTTTCTCTCAGACAGAAGTGCTCACAGAAGCCGTTGTTCCTTTATTGAGCCCTATCTCACTGAGCATGCAGACACAGGAAGGACTCATATCTCAATCTCCTCCAATCTGGCTAACACAGGTCATCCTGTCCTGATGATTTCCTGAGACCCCACCCCACCCAACTTGCAGGCCCACCCAAGCAGCTTCTAGTGACATTTCCATACAAATGGCCTGTCTTGGCTCATGGTGCACACTTTCCTAAAATTTCTCAAAGCTTCACAAACCCCAAACAAGCAGCATCTGATCTCAGCATGCCCTGTATCTCTTGCTAAGCAGCCCCAAGCCAGGCACTAGTGGCAGCTGGCCTCATTTTCATCATCTGCGAAGACAATTAACAATGTCTGCTCTGCCTACTTGATGCATTTTTATAAGAATTAAATAAAAATCCTCTGGAAATGTTATATAAATCACAAGATTACTGCTTTCACATTCAAAATAAGAAATCTTTATACAGTATTTTTTTTTTGGTTGGCATAGAACATCTTTATCATGTGTACAATACATAAAATGAAGAACCAGAAAAAATATCTTTAAATTGACGCTTCCAATATTTAGACACCTGTATTTGTAAGTTATTTCTAGTAGGTGGTGGACAGTGCAGAGTAAAATTCAGAGAAAATAGAACAAATTGAAAGAAACCCAAAGCATATCCACTCTCCAGCATTTAGAGAAGTTAGAATAAGAAATGGTGTGGAGTTCCCTTGAACTCTAGGGGCAAGGGAAATCACAACAAAATTAGTTCATTTACATTCTGAGTAGCTTCTATCCCATCTTTATGTCACTGAGGAGATACACTTGCTTTGAGTGCTAGCTAATGGCTTGCTAACAGGGCAAGAGGAAAAGAAAATGTAGTGCCAAGATCCTAGGTTTAACTTTACCCTCAATTTTTTTTTTCTCTAAAATTAACTTTAACATTTGTCTTCAGCTAGATAAATCCAGGTCCAATCCTGGATCTGTCACTTTATGACTATATTAGCTTAGGCAAACCCTTTGATGTCTCTGAGCCTATGTTTCTCTTACATGTAACTGAGATGACAGCATGATACTTGCACATGATGTAAAAACTAGAGATAATGTAAGTTAAAGTGCCCGACACATAGTAAGTGCTCAATAGAGGTAACAGTGGGTATTACATTCTCAATTCTATATGCAGGTCTGAATTAGGCATAATGGGGCAATAGGTGAATTCTATGGTCAGTTCTACTCCCACACCAATTTACATAGAATACCTCCATTCACGAGGATGTCCAGTATTCCCATATGCATCAGGTTAAGTAATTACCACATCCACCCCATGCTCTGTCAGTATGGTGTGTTATGGCAAAATAGTCAGTCACTGAGCATTTACCGTGTGCTAGGAACTGTGTCCAACCTATTGCATATGCAGAGTTTCATCGATTCTCTACAATGATCTATTAGGATGAAATTGCTACAGACGATTAACCTGTGGAATGAGGATGGTGATAAATACTGCCCAAGGTCATCCTGGCATCAGAGCTTGTACAAACTGAGGCCTTTTTGACTCTAAAACTCATGCTCTTCTGCTCAATTTTTCCATAAATCTAAAACTTGTGAGAATAGTCTATTAAAAAATTTTAACACTAAAAAAATTTTGAAATACTGATAAAGTTAAATTTCCTTTGAGACAATGTATAAGGACAAATGGTACCTTGATTGCAAATAAACTTTTATATAAACTTGCATGTCATTAGACATGACAGCATGAAAGCAAATAGATTTATTATTGTGTAGGAGATAAATTGTTTACCTAAATCAGCAGCTCACTCATTGGGGTTCACTATTTAGTTCTTTCTTGATCCTGCCAAACTTACAGTTGACCTAGAATGTCTTCTTTTAGATGTGTGGGTTAATCTATATTTTCTATTACTATACATTTTAATAGATAGATCATAACACATTCATTCTCAAAGAAATGGAAATTCTAGATATTCTTTCAATTTTCTATGCATATTCCTCTGTAAATTGATAACGTGTATACTTACTGTATGCCAGGAACTGAAATACAATGGTAGGCACAATTTTAATGTCTTCCCTTATAGACTTTGTAGTCTATAGGGACAAATGGATAAGGAAGACAACCATCATTTAAAATATATTCTGGTAAGTACTATGAAAGGCAGTACAAGGTGCCTTAGGCTGGAAGAGAATATCTAATTTAGTGTACCAAGAAAAGTCCCCAGGAGAGAGTGATATCTAAGTTATAACAAGAAGAAGAATAGAAAACAGCCAAATGAAGGTACCAATGAAGAATCAGAGAGTAGGGTGTGGAGGAGAGAAGGGATAGTGGATTTAAGGAATCAAAGAAGTTTGGTATATGGTAATAGTAGAATGTGAGGGCTAGAGTGTCCTAAAATGCAGCTGGAGACCTAGGCACAAGACTTAAAAATTCCTGTTATAGAGTCCAAATATTATGTATCCTGACTGGCATGTGGAAGAAATATTATACCTCTTCAAATTACCCAACATAGATGCCAACCTGGTCTGCCTCATGCAGTGCCAGCTCTGTGCCACCTATAAATCCAAACCCTGCTACTGCATAACACCAGATTACTTTTACCCATTTGGTGCATCCAACCATACCCTAGCTGCTATGAGTGTTGGTAGCTAACAGTTCACAGATGTTCCCCTTTCCCAGAAAACTGACCTGGCTAATAGAAGCCACTTCACCCAAGAATAATATGTACTACCTGACAAAGCCTCTCTCCTTTGATTAAGGTTTCATCAGGCTCTCCTGAGCCCTCTGCTCCATTGTACTGGACTTTAGGCTTTCCTCTCTGTCCTTATAGAATTCAGTTTGAGTAAGAATCCTGCTCAATAAGCTAGGCAAAAGTCTTCTACCCTTGCTATCTGATCACCCTTTATCTGATCAAATTCCTCATCCCCTTACCATCTTATCACTCTTGTCTGCCTTCAGCAAGAATTCTGTCCAGTCAGTCTAACAAAAATCCTCCTTAATCCTTAGTTATTTTCTACCCACTGACTCTCTCCCTGCTCCTACTTTATAAATTTCATTTGTCCTTGTTGGAGTTGAACTTGAGTCTGGTCCTCTTTCCCTTACTACAAACCACCTTCTAGTAACTTCTGTCAAATAAAGTCTGTATTATTATCTTTAACAAGTTTCATAGATAACTTTTGCATGCCCCATAACTAAGTGATTAAGGTACAGAATCAACTCTTCAGTGCAGTTAAGGGTCCAAAGCCTTGCCCACGCATCAGGGCAAGACTAGACTTGACCTCGAACAACATCTTCACTTGCCTCTTTCCCCTTCTTACTCTGCTTCATTCTTTCCAGAGGTTTTCCTGAAGAACACTGCCTCCATAAAACCAAGTGCACCCGAATTCCTGATCAGGCTCTATTTCTAAGGAACATACCGAAGGCATGAACAAAAAAGTTAACGAAAAACTTTATAAGATGAAATATATATAAAAATTATTAAATTAAGTAAAGTTATCTTCAGATAGATGATTCAGAAAGCAGTTATTCATGTGATGCAGCCTCTTGGAATGGCACCATAATTGAAGAAACCCAGTCCAGAAGGCAAAAAAACTATTACAAAATTATTCATTTTTTAATGTGTCATCTACTAAATATCAAACTGGGACTATATGGACCACATTAACACTTCATAAATTCCTTCTCCCTTCAGCCAACTGTCTTTCCACCAAAGTTGCTTTCCAACCTCTCTCCTTAAAGATTTCTTAGTCCCTTCTGCTTCAATCCCATTCCAAATGGACATTCTTGTCCTCTCCTTTTCTTCCTGTTCATGTATCTCCAAAGCATAAAACACCCCTGAACCACATACCCTTGGAGGGTAAATAGAATCAGGTGGTAGGTGAGGAGGGGAATGAAACACTAGAAATATGCATGTATTCATAATTTCTGTTGCTTTGTTATCAGCGTACTCCATACATTTTCTGATTGATTGTTTATTTGAGGACTAAACCTATAATGTTTTTCTCTGATGTTTTTTCCATTTCGTTTCTTATTAAGCTATGTTCTATCAGTAAAGCAGAAGGAAAATTAAACCCCTAAAAGGAAAATGAGTAAACAAACAAAAACCCTCATGAAATAGATTAAAACTAAGATGACTAAGATTTGCTTCTTAGCCTTATCTCTCTTCACATATATCTTGAGGCAAATTGCCTATTATTATCAACAGAGGGTTCTCAAGTAGCAAGAGAGTCTTCCTTAAAAAGTATGAACTAGGGTAAAGTAAGCATATAGGAAGATCAAGAATTATCTTTAAAAAAAAATGATTAATAGTATCTATCTTCCAACCAATATGGCTGTTTTGAGATTGTGAAAAACACATTACATTCATCCCTGGAATCTCTACAATGTCATTAAGAAGTCCATGGATAATCCTTCCAGATGTGTTTCCAGGAGCGATATGTACTTTTCTAGAGCAAACCACCAGAACTAAGAAAAGTCATTAATATCTTAGTCCTGAAAAATATATCTGAAATTTTTCTTTTAGTTGGTAGTGGTACCAGCAGCAACAGCAGAGCCCCATTGATTTTGAGGTGTTAACACAGCTCCACTACTCTGAATGTATAGCACTGTGTACAGCAGAGCTTGGCTCTTCCAGAGCTCTCAGGAAGCCCACTTTCTGTCAAGTGGGTTGCTTTTCTATTTTATTAGATGCAAACTAAGAAAAATCCCTGTTTTTATGGCTTCAATAATTCTGTGTGCATATTTCAGTTGTCTGATTTATATGTTTTTCTAACCAACTCCAAAACGAAAATATGATCATAGGTATTTTTTTTAAGGGTTGTAATGCCAGATTTTATTCCAGGGAGTTGAAGCAATGGATGGCTAAGGCTGCCTCACCTCGGTCTATTTAGTCAGTATGAGATCAATTCCCCAATGCAGTTGTGAGTCACTTGAACAAGTTCTCTGAATTAATCAATGTTGTATTCCAAGCATCTCCTATTTAATCAATTAGTTCTTAATGTTTTTGAGCTGAATTTCTTCCATCTATATAGCAATAATGTAAGAAGCTTTTCTCATACATCCAGAAGTTACTCTAATAAAATGGTGCCTAATAATGTATATCGCATTTGTGCCTTTTCATTAAATGTATTACTATCAGATAAGATTTTATAGTCTCAGTTGTTGAGGAAGAAACTGCATATTCTGTTTCTTCAAAACTTCCTCTCAATGCCAATGTCTAACACAAGAAATATACTTTTACCAGAAAAACTAACGCAATTGATAACTAGAGTTAACATATAATTTAATATCAACATCATATATTATTTTCATTGTGTTGTACTCCTTTTGAGTTCATAATTACAAATAATGAAATTGAAGGATGAGGACAGAATTGCTTCAGAATAGTTCTAGCCTCAGTTAATAAGTATTGTTGAACTTTTGCTTGTTCCCTACCTGTTTTCTGCTATCTCAACATCTTCTGGAATCTCATCCTACTGAAAAATAAACTGGGAGAGTGGTAAGAAACTACAAGTTGTATAATTACACACTCAACCTAAACTGGCAAACAAGTTTTTTTTTTGTTTGTTTTCTTGCATAATAAGCAGACTTGAAGTCTCTACATGAAACTTGAGCTGACCCTGCTTAAAATAAATGCCCTGGAGGAAAGCATAGAATGTGGGGTGAAATGAATTCCAAAAGTCATATGGTGAAAAGACTATTCCATGTTAAAAACAATCAAGTATTCTTATTTAATATGTCTTCAAGATATTTTATGATGGAATCTCTCCTAGAATGCACATGTTTGATAAATTTATGGCAGTATTATAGAGGAATGTTTTACTGGTACCACTTGGCATTTTAGTGAATTTAATGTTTTAAATTAAATATCTGGTGGAGGTAATGAACATACGCAACTTTGAAAATTTCTTGGGCAATATAATGTAGAATTTACTTCTATGTAGAATTCTCAGTGTAGTATTTCAAAGGCATTCTCAATTAATAAAAGTAATCTTGATCGAAGTCAATGTTAACATTTCACCATTAAATAGCTGATGGTTCCCTAGCCAATAAAACTGAATTATTATTTGTATCATGGGAGTTAAAGGAGAAATCTATGATAGAAAGGCTGCTATAATAAGCAGATGAAAAGCCCTTGCCATAGAGATTAACAGAATACTGGTAATGCAGATTCAGTTCTGACAAACCAAGTCCTGTGCAGGCTGAGTTACATAAAATCATTCCTCTTCCAATAGGGTTATGGACGTAGAATCTAGTGTATCTGAAAGAAAGTGCTCCCTTGAGAGCATGTTCCATTTACAACAACTTCTGTTTAAGATCAGAAACTGCTGCAGTACCACTTGGCAACAGGCCACTTTGATTCTTTGCATAATGATAAAGTTCAAGAGCTAAGATATATGAGGAGGGTGAGGAAAAAAATGTCATAATATTCTGTGACGTCCATATAAGTGACCATGAGTGTAAAAGAAGTAAAAGACACACTTGATAAAAATTTGAAAAATAAAATAGGATCTTTTGCTACAGTTGTTAGACCACCATGGTTAATAAAGGGTAAAATCTATATAATGAATATACCAAGGGGAATCTTCATGGAGAAGATTTCAACTTACATGCTATAAAAGCTAAGAAAATTTGTACCAATATGAATCAATTCCATAAGAATAGCTGAACGATAGACTATTTTTAGACCTCCTAAATTATTTTGGCACCTAGCATAGAGCTTATAATATACAAAGCATTAATAAATATAAGTTTAGTTGAATTGAAATCTATTTAGAGATCAGTATCAATGCAACTGTTGAATTTATTCAACTAAAAGTTAGACTCTTATTTTACTATTGAAGAAAAAAAACTAAAAAAATCACTAAAATATTTAATCACGGCATCCTTGAACCATTCTCACATATAGAGTGGACCAGACAAGTCACGTCAGGGCTAAATTCTAATAGAAAGTAAGACTTTGTGGAGTCTACATGTGGTTGCAAACAAAGCATTTGAGAAACTTTAGTGGCCTGCAGGTTATTCTCACAGCATGAATTCCACATTTCACATATATCACTTGGGGTTTAAATGTGAAAATATACGATGTTGGTCAAGGATCCATACTGATTACACAGGTCCATTCTGGGGGAAGAACTTTGCAAATGACATAGACTTTCTTCCCCCAAACTAGCTTGAAATGTCTCTAGTTCCATTATTTTTAACTGCCAACAGGTCTAAATTTACTTCCTTCAGGTTGGAATCTGGACAAATATGTCTGCTCTCATCACCATGCCTCATCAGCCCCAGGAAAATACTTGCAGTGAAAGAATTGAGCAGAATATCCTGGATAGGTCCACGCAGACAGAATTTGCCAGGTTTATCATTTTCTAAAATGGCACTCCGTATTTACCACTGGGAATCATTCCTGTTGATGAACTAGGGAGGTGATATATCTTGGCTTTCATTTTCAATCATAATTACACAGCAAACAAAAATAGATTCCAGTTGCTGCTCAGTAGGTTTTATTACTGATTTGATTTTGCCAAAAGATTTTCTTCTGTGATGTAACACTGAAGTCAATTCTTCTCTTGTATTCTCAACTTCACTACAGAGAAGCCCACTCACATACAATATTAGAGAGCAATTTTAAGTTTGCTAAAGATGTCAGAGCAGAAATGAGAGGATTTATATATAGCACATTTCATGACAAACAACCCTCAAATCCCCTTCTTCTCCAAAAACTCCACTGTTTTGGCAGCATTTGCACTCGACCTCTATGTCTGCCCTCTCCTCAACTTTACCAAACAATTCAATTCTGCTCCCACACTCTTGTATTCCACTCATTCCATGCAAAACAAAAAGAAAAAAAAAGTAAAGAAATAATTATAACAATTCTTGCATAAAGAACAAAATTCAGCAGAAGGTGGCAGACAGATAACTGTTGAGACTCTTAGGAAAATACCACCACTAGTTTCATTTAGACTTCCCTTTGTGGGGTACCACTTACTCCATTCAGCATATCAAAATAGTTATTCCAAACCTAACAGATTTTCTCCAAGAAATATTATTTTGCAGGAGTACAAATTCTCTCCATATTGTTTCTGTTTTATACTAAGCACCTGGACTAGTATGATTTCCTACCATGGTACTGACATCTAGGGGTCTGTGCCTTTAAGCTTCAGAGAGCAGATAGGTAGTGTAGTCAAACTATGAAGTTATCTTCCAATGCAAATGAGTAAGTAGCCTCATTGGGTTCAACTTTCCCGAAGTCAACTGGGTCTAAATCTCACCAGTGTCCCAGGGGAAAGGAAACTACTTTGGCTCTCTGGCATATTACCAACATGATGTCAACTGATATCAAATAATAGCTTAAAGGATTTTAGTCTAAGCTTGGCTAATAATGGGGGTAAGATTTAGGAGAATTATAAATAATTATAGATGTCAGAAGTGATATACCTTTGTTTATTTTTCATTCCTAATAGTGATTTACTCTTTTGGAGTGGAATAGCTGCATTTCTAATATGATTAGCTCAAGATAAGAATTGCTTCATTGAAGGGTTTATATTGAAATCCTGTTTGTTCCCTTCCTGTTTATTACTAGGCCAATATGGAAAAGTATAACATTTATTAGATATTTGGACATTTGCCTCCCGATAAAAGTCTTTTATATTAGGAAGCTTAGTTGGATTTAATGACCAAATGTAGACCACAAAAAGTGAACATATTGCTACAAAATAAAACATATCTCTCCAACACCCAAAATAAATGATTTTTTGTAAAGTGAAGTTTGGTTTGTTTTTTTTTTAAATAAAAGCCCTGGCCTCCTTTTTTCAGCTCACACATAAAATTCAAAATAAAAATATTCTCTTACATAAGTCTCATAGACTTGTGATGGTAACAAAAGACCATGGTGATATTGTTAATTAGGTAAGAATCATTGGAATGACGTATATACTGCAAATATAGACAAGCAGCTTCACCTTTTAGCACTATGACTCATTTTGATTGTAATTGTTTTTGCAGGACTTTTACTCTTTACTCAACCTTTATTTTATTAGCACAAAGACAGCAAAATTCAGCCAAACGTAGCAGAGAAAGAAACACTGTTAATGTTAACTTCTTGGGGAGGTTCTGACTTAGATTATAAATGGCTCTAGACTACAAAGTATCAGAAAATGTAGAATCGTATCCTCTCATGGGACCTACCTCCTATCCTGCACCCACCACAAACCCAGGACCTTAAAAGAATTCTTCATTCCAGTTCAAAACAGTCATACCAACTAATGATCTTTCTTCCTTAGAAAACAAAAAGCCAAGAAATAACTGAAACCTTGTTATTAATTACCATTTTATGATTAATCCTAAACTGGCAAAGCCAACAAATTTTAAAATAAACTGTACAATGAAGGGAATAATATGCAGGAGAAAATTTTATCCTATCTAAATATATGAGAATGTTCCATAATGTCAATAATAAAGAGAAGAATGAACAAATGATTTTATATCAGTCCCTAGTCATATATTA